>NW_024080973.1:1172766-1813861 GCF_003009895.1 Hyaena hyaena
GGCTCTGTGATGACAGCTCAGAGCCTGGAGCCAGCTTCAGATTCTGTGTCTCCCTCTCTATCTCTGCCTCTCCACTGCTTGTGCTCTCTCTCTCTCTCTCTCAAAAATAAATGACCATTAAAAAAATGTTTAAAGGGGCGCCTGGGTGGCTCAGTTGGTTAGGCATCCGACGTCGGCTCAGGTCATGATCTCACGGTTCGTGGGTTTGAGCCCCACTTCGGGCTCTGTGCTGACAGCTAGCTCAGAGCCTGGAGCCTGCTTCAGATTCTGTGTCTCCCTCTCTCTCTGACCCTCCTCTGCTCATGCTGTCTCTCTCTCTCTCTCTCAAAAATAAAACATTAAATTTTTTTTTTAAATGTTTAAAAAAAAGTAGTCATTTATCATTGCTCCACATGGTTTTATACACCCGTGTATCTATCAACTTTGTTCTCTTGTTTGCTTGTTTTAAGCTTTTATGTAAAGGTTACCCATACCTACATATCATGTGACAACTTTTTGTTGTCATTGCTCAGCATTCTATTTACAAGATTTTCTTTGTTGATACATGTGTTGGTTAGTTTTATGTGTCAGTTTGGCTAGGCTCCACTCCCCAGTTATTCAATGAAACACTCACCTACGTGTTATTAGGCAGGTATCTTATAGATGTGATTTAAAGTCCATAATCAATTGTCTTTAAGTAAAGGAGATTATCCTAGATAATTTGGGTGGACCTGATGCGATTGGTTGAAGGCATTAAGAGCAGAGCTGAGGCTTCTCTCAAGAGGAAGAAATTCCATTTGTGGACAGCGGCTTGAGCTCAGCTCATGTACTGCCATTCCGGTCTGTCCTTCCTGATGATGTATGCTGTGGATTTCAGACTTACCTGGCCAGGTCCACAGTTGCCTGAGCCAATTTCTTGCAATAGAGCTCTTACCATATGTCTCTCTCTGGTTCCCACTGGTTCTGTTTCTCTGGGCAAACTCTGACTGATACAATGTATGTATCTCTGATTCATCTCTTTGCATTGCTGTATAAAGCGAGCACCAACAAACTTCTTATAAAAGCCAGACGGTTAATATTTTAGACTTTGTGGACCATACAGTCTCTGTTGCAAGCACTTCACAATGCCACCGTTATATGAAAGCAGCCAGAGTCAACACATTAAGGAATGGGTGGCTGGGTTTCAATAAAGGTTTACTTACACATACAGGCATTAGGGTTGGATTGGACCCAAGAGCTATAGCTTGCTAACTCCTGCAATATGATATCCCATTGTATGACCAAACCACAATTTATATACTCTCCTGTTGGACATTTCCTACATTTCTCCCATTACTACAAAATGCTGTCCCAAACTTTCTTGTCCACCTTTCTTGTGCACAAATTCAAGTGTTTGTTCTCAATCTGTCTAGGACCAGAATTGATGGGTCCTGGGGTATATGAATCCTCCTCCTAATTGTACCAAATTGCAAGCTAAAGAAATTATTCTAACTGACATGCTTCCTAATAGGGCCTGAGACTACCAGTTTCTCCCCATCTTCCACACCATTTGGAGCTATCAAACATATATATTTACAATCTGGTGCATATAAAACTATATTTCATTGTAGTTTCAATTTACATTTTCATAACAAATAATGGTGAGAGGCATCTCTCATGTGACTACTTTCCATCCATATATCTTCTTTTTTAATAGTGATTGTTTCTTTTCCAAATTAAAAAAGATGTTTTTAATTGAAGGAGAATTGACATACAATGTTACATTAGCTTTGGGTGTACTCATAGTGATGTTGACACTTCTATCCACCACAAAATGCTCACCATGTTATATGTGGTTACCACCTGTCACCATACATGTATCCTCTTGGATAAAGTGTCTATTCAAATCTTTTGGCTATTTTAAAAATTGGGTTTTGTTCTCTTATTATAAAGTTTTGTGAACTCTTTGTATATCATGGATCTAAGTCCTTGTTAGATACGTGATTTGCAAATGTTTTCTCCAAGTCTATAGGTTGTCTTTTCATTCTCTGAGGTGCCTTTTGCAGAGCAGAAGTTCTTAATTTTGACAATGTTCAAATTCATCAGCTTGTTCTTTTGTGGATCATATTTCTGGTAACATGGCTAAGAAATCTTCCTAGAACCCCAAGTCACAAGGATTTTTTTTTTTTTTTTGGTATGTTATCTTCTAGAAGTTTTATGATTGTAGGTTTACAGTTAGGCCTATGATATATTTTTATTTTTTAAGTTAAAAAATATTTTAATTTAAGTAATCTCTACTCCTAAAGTGGAGTGGGAACTCACAATCCCAAGATCAAACATCACATGCTCTACCAATTGAGCCAGTCAGGTGCTCCTTTATGATGTATTTTTAATTAATTTTTGTATACAGTGTAGGCCATAGGTCAAGTTTCATATTTTTGCACATGGATGTCCAGTTCAATTACTATTTATTGAAAAGTCTATCTTTCTCTGTTGCCTTTGCATCTCTGTAACAATCAGTTGATCAGTAATATATGGGTCAGTTTCTGGGCTCTGTGTTCCATTTCACTCATCTATATGTCTATCATTTTGCCAATACCACACTGTCTTGATTACTGGCTCTTTAAAGCAACTCTTGAAATCAGGTGGCATGACTCCTCAAACTTCTTCCTCTTTTTCAGAAGTGTATTGACTATTCTAATTCCTTTGCTTTTTCACACCATTTTTAGAAACAGCTTGTTGATATCTATAAAAATATCCTCCTGAGATAGTGATAAGGATTTTGTTGAATGTGTAGACCAATTTAGGGAGAACAGACACTTATCAATGAACAGGATATGTGTCTTTCAACCTAATCAGTTCTATATTTTGTCAGTGTTTTCCAGTTTCCATTACACAGATCCTGCACATGTAGTTTTAGATTTATACCTAAGTATTTTTTTGGAGGCTTTGTGCAATTTGTAACTGGGACTTTTTAAAATAGTCGCTTTCCAAGTGTTCATTGCCCGTATAGAGAAATACAATTGACTTTTTTTTTTCTTTTTAAGTAGGCTTCATGCCCAGCATGGAGCCCAATGCAGGGCTTGAACTCACGACCCTGAGATCAACACCTGAGCTGAGATCAAGAGTCAGACGCTTAACCTTCTGAGCCACCCAGGTGGCCCAAAATACAATTGATTTTTGTATCCTGACCTTGAATCCTGCAACCTTGCTAAACCCATTAGTTGTCAAAGTTCTTCCTTTGCTAATTTACAGATCGGTTTTGGGTCTTTTAAATTGGTTTGCAAGAGCTATTTATGTATTCTGTATATTCACTCGGTGGATAAATATTTATTGAGTCCTTCCTATGTGTCGGACACTATATTAGCATACTAATCTTGAGTCCATTTTCTTCACTGCAAAATTCTTCAGGAAGATGTTATTCATCTCAGTTATAGAAATATTTATAGAATACCTGTCCATTAATTTGCTTATTCAAAAAATTTATTGAGTACCTACTGTATGCTAGACAATAGCTTAACTAATGGAGATACAGCAGAAACGACAAGACAACACTGGAGGTCCCTGCACTCCTCTAGTGGATGAGAGAGACCACAAATAAAAGGTAAATACATCATCTAATTAGAGGCAGTACAAATGCTTTGGAGAAAATAAATCAAGATAATAGGGCAGAGGGGACAGCTGGGAAGACAGAAAAAAAGGTGCTAGGAGACAACGTGTAAGCTGAGCTGAACAAAATGAGGCAAGAGCACTCCAGGCGAGTCCCCAGCAAGTGCAAAGGCCCTGAGTGAAATTGGCTTGGCGTGACCGAGAGAGACCAAGAGGGACTGGAGGTAGAGAGAGGTCATGATAAAGAGGCGACACTTGATTCTCAGTCCTTGAGAAACAGTAGCGTGTATGTCAAACATCTCTGATACAGAGAGGAGTAAGACAAATCCCGGCTGTCGGGAGGCCACGATCCAGTGAGAGAGACAAACACGCGAATCAACTCACTGCAAAATGAAAAGTACTGTAATTGAGGCGAGTATGAGGACGTGTGGGGGTAGGAAGCAAGAGTGATCCTTTATCTATGTTTTGCAATATAGAATTTCTATAGCATCCTATTTAAACCCTAAAGTACAGAACTTCCCTTAAAAATCATAAAGCATATATTTAACATATGGCACCACCTTATTTTCAAATAGTAGAGATCCTTTTTCTCTGCTTCCATTGAACCGATTGCTTTTCCCCATTCTAGTACCTGTACAGCCTACATGTATTTGCCTCTCTGTCCCAGCGATCTCTAGGTCCCATGAAGGCAGCAGCTGAGCCCTATTCTCCACTATTAGTATCCCATTTTACAGATGAGCAAACTGATGATAAGAGAGAGTAAGTGACTTGTCCTCTGAAGCACAGCTCTGGTGGTAGGTAGAGCAGAATGTTAGGATCTCAGGGGCCCTGCCTTTTTCTGGATTAGGGTTTTTCCTTCATCCCACCCCCGCCATCCTATGGTGACTTTTGGGAACATGTCAGAGAACATGCATGTCAAAGTGATAGGCTTGCTTCCATACTAATTCACTGATATGCCTTCTCCCTACTGAAATATCGCCTGGATATTATAATTAATTCAATCATTTTTTACTATAAAATGTATCATGTATCGAGGAGAGTAAAAAAGCCTCCTGTGCATAGGTGCCTGGGTGGCTCAATCAGTTGAGCCTCTGACTCTTGATTTTGGCTCAGGTCATGATCTCAAGGTTCGTGAGTTCAAGTCCGTATCAGGCTCTGCGCTGACGGTGCTGATGGCCCTGATGGTGCAGAGCCTGCCTGGGATTCTCTCTCTGCCCCTTCTGCATGTTCTCTCTCTCTCTCTCTCTCTCTCAGTCAATATAAATAAACTTTAAAAAAATCCTTCCTGTACATCCTTCCCTAATCATACCCCTGCCTCCCACCTTTGAAGTAAACATTTACCTTCCTTTGGGTTAATCAGTCCTTTGCTGTTCTTTACAGATTTCACACATTTATGTATGTATCTAAACAAAATATGGTTTCATTTTAAAATGCTGAGTAGTGAGCACAAGGCTCACTGTGTTAAGGACAGGGTGCTCTGACCTCTATGGGATGGAAGCTTCAGGAGAGGATGAGCTATGGAGTCCTGGAGCCAGAGTCTGCGGGCAAGTTCCTGGGCATGCATGGAAGTGACTAGGAGGGAAGTCAGGAGGCAAGGTTATATCTGAGTCCTGGGATGAAGTGGGAGAGAAAAGGCTAGCACAGGCCAGTAACTCACCCCTTCCCTGAGATGCCTCAGCCAGACCTCCCTGTAATCCCACAGTGATATTTAGGAGGAGAAAGATATGGGGAAAGTGTATGTATAAGATGTTTTCAATAGAAATGACTTGCTCTGTTTAGATTGGGTGTTGTAAATAAACATGTAATTTTTGGATTAAGGGGGGTGTGGCCACCTAGAGAATGGGGGTATGCAGGTAAGCATTTCCTACCTGCATAGTTAGTGGATTAAAAAACCAAGAGGCTCCAAACAGACGCAGCTGCCTTTGAGAGCAGTCGCATACATGTCTTAAAACTCATCTGCTAATCAGACATCAAAATGTGTCCTAATGCAGAAGGGACACCTTTTGGCAGCTGGTGGTTTGAGGACCCTGCAGGAAAGGAATGTTCTGTTTGTGCCTTTTGCTTGCTTGTATCCTTTGAGTCATGAGCAAAGTTCGGTGTTACATGAGGATTCCCAAGTCCCACTTGACAAATGGACATTTTGTGTGAACTCAATCCAGATCACCACAGTTAGGGTGTCTGGAGTATTGTAGAATCGTCCAGACACTTGATGTCTACTAGAAATGTGGTCAAAGACTGTGATCTCTAATGTCTTCTGAGTTCACAATGGATTCCCCCAGCTCTCCCCAGCAGGGTAAACCATGATGCGATAGCACCTCACACCCATTAGGATGGCTACTAAGCATTGACAAGGATGTGGAGAAGTTGAAACCTTGTGCACCATAGGTGGGAATGTCCATGGGTGCCACCACCATGGAAAACAGCATGGAGGTCCCTCAAAAAATTAAAAATAGAAATGTCGTATGATCCAGCTGTTCTAATTTGGGGTATTTATCCAAAGGAAATGAAATCAGGACCTGGAAGAGATACTTGCACTCTTGTTTATTGCAGCCAAGATATGGAAAGAAACTGTCAAGAGATGAATGGATAAAGAAGACGTGATACACACACACACACACACACACACACACACACACACACAATGGAATATTAGTCTGCCATAAGAAAGAAGGATATCTTGCCTTTGGGAACAACATGGATGGGCCTTGGTGGCATTATGCTAAGTGAAGTTAGATGAAGAGAGACAAATAAGTGGTGTCATTTATATGTGAATCTAAAAATGCCAAGCTCATAGAAATGCAGACTAGAATAATGGTTGTCAGGGGCAAAGGGGTGGGAGGATGGGAAGGTGTTGGTCAAAAGGAGCAAACTCTGGTTATAGGATGAATAAGTCCTGGAGATCTAATATACAGCACAGTGATTATTGTTAATAAGACTGTATTTTATACTTGAAAGCTGCTAAGAGAGTAGATCTTAAATGTCTTATCTCAAAAAAGAAGTGGTAACTATGTGATGTGATGCAGGTGTTAGCTAACACTAGGCATCATTCTGAAGTATGTATGCATATTAAATCAATACCTTTTATGTTTTACACTTACATGATGTTATATGTCAATAGTATCTCATCATAACCAGAAAAAAAGAGAATTACCATATGATCTAGCAATTCTGCTTCTGTGTATATATATATACTCCATAGAATTGAAAGCAGGGTCTCAGAGAGATATTTCTATGCCCATGTTCATGGCAGTAGTGTTCATAATGCTGAAAGGTGGGACCAACCTAAATGTCCATCAGTGGATAAATGAAGAAACAAATGTGCTTTGTATATACAGTGGAATATTATTCAGCCTTAAAAAGGAAGGAAATTCCAATTCCAATTCTAATATGGCTGAACCCTAAGGACATTACGAAGGGAAATAACAATCGGTCATAAAAGACAAATATTATATAATTCCACTTTTATGAGGAGCATAGTCAAATTCATATAGATAGAAAGTGCAAATATGCTTCCAGGGGCTGAGGGTGTGTATGTGTGTGGGGCGGGGATGGGGTGTTACTGAACGGGTACAGAGTTTCAGTTTTCCAAAATGAAGAGTTCTGGAGATTGGTTACACAACCCCACGAATGGACTTAACACTACTGAACTGCACATTTAAAAGGGTTCAAATTTTTTAAATTAACTAGGTAAACCTTATATTATAGGTATTTCACCACAATTTGAAAAAAAGAATAGGGCAAAACAGATCACATCACATCTGTTGGTGAGTTATAGGTGTGCCCGCAGACCCAGGAAGCAGGGGAGGGCGGGGAGACAGGCCAAGTGGAGATAAGAATTGAGTTTCACCCAGAAATGTCCCCTTTAGTTAAAGACAGGACAGTGCAGCAAGCATCTTGCTGATCTCTACCACAGTGCTCCATCCAGACTGGCTGCCCTGTACCTCTCTGCAGGACTGTCCCCCCGAGCTCTGTCTCTGCCATATGCTCCTGGACAGTGCTTATACCCCTTTGCTGTGTTGGACCTTCTGTTTTCTGGATCTCACCTTTTCTATACTTTTTTCCATGGAGTACTCCCTCCTTTGGTGGGGCATACGTGGGAGGCGAACATCTTGAGATCACGCCTTCGAGAAAGCATCTTTATTCTACCCTCACACACAAAGAGAGTTGGGTTGAGGGTGGGACTCCAGTGCAGAGCCATTTTTCGGTGGAATTTTGGAGGAATGGCTCCACTTTCTTGATTCGAATGTTGCCATTGACAAGTCTAAATCCGTTCTGCCTGCTGCTCCTCTGTGGATGGCCTGTTTTCCCTCTCTGGACCTTGGAAGTTCTACATTTGTTTCCAGTGTCACTGGAAACTTACAATGATGTGGTTTGGGGTGGGTCTATCCCTTGTTCATTCTGCAATGAGTTCTTTGACCTGGCAGAGCCCATCTCATAGGTAAACCTAATGTTTGTCATGTTTATTGAATTACTTCATCAATGATTTTGCCTACCATGTGTTTTCGACCACAAAATCCTCTATCATTTAAGCATGGACTTTTTGGGGCTGCTCCATTATTTTCTTATCTTTTTCTCTGTCATTTTGCTTTACCGTCTGAGAGATTTTCTCAGCTTTACCTTCTATTCCCTCTTTTGAATGATCTTCGTTTCTGCTATTAAAAGCTTTTTTTTCAAAAGCTCTCTTTGTTTTGTAAATTCTGCTTTGTTACAGCATCGTTTTCTGATTTCGTGGATGCATTATCTCCTCTCTCTGTGGATATTTATTACGGTTTATGGAGATGAAGTTTTCTTCTCCCTGAATAGCTTGTGCCTTTCTCGTTATGCTTTTATTTGTTCATCTGATTGTTGGAGGCCTTCCTAAGCTGTCTGGGAATCTTGGCTGTGTGCTCATGAGGAGGAATGGGGAGTTGAAATGCTGTCCAGAATCTCTAAGAGCATGGATAGGACTTGCTAACTCTGAGCATCTCTCTAGGGCTTTGTCACAAGCATTTTTGGGGAGACTTATGTTAGCAGCTTAGAGCCATTCCTTCTGGGCTGGCCAGATTCTCCTCAAGAAGAGGCTCAAAATCCCCTGCCTGCAGGGTAAATGGCCACAATGTTGTGGAAGACCAGTGGGAGAAGAGGGCTCGAGTTCCCTGTTAGATAGTCAGTTCACATACTGCCACTTAATTTCCCTCTTACTGGCATGGTTCCTGTTACCATTCTAAAGAAAAAGGGAGTTTGCTTACTGGAGGAGTTACAAACTTTTCTCCACAAGAAGGCAACACATGCAGAAATCACTTTTGTCTCTACTGGGATAGAAGAGAGAACTTCCTACTCACACTGCTGCCTGATGGACTCCTTCCCTGGACCACCGCTCTGCTTCACTCATAAGCTTAATAATCCATGCGAGAGGTTTCTCACGTGACTACATCTTCGGTGTATACCAACCGTCAGTGCATTTCTTAGGCTCATAAAGCTTTACACCTATTTGCTTATTGTGAGCAGGTGTGGTACACCAAATGAATTCACCATTGATGTGTCTCACGTTAACAAAGGGTATGACTCACAGAATCATAATTCCCCCAGATGAATCAGGAAGACCTCCTGTTTCCCAGAAGGAAAATTCTTTCCCACTGTAACTCTGGGCTCTGAAACACAGCGTTATAAGGAAGGATCTGAAAAAAGAATCAAACCTAATAGGACTATATGCAGAGAGTCACTTACCATGAAAATATCTTAGGTAACCAGGAAGCCTGCGGTAGCACCTTTGGCAAATAAGATGGGAAATCAGGCTACAGTAGCTATACTTCCTTCTTTTCAACCAAGATTCACATGTTGGGCCTCCTAAATGTCACCCATCCTTGAAAGATGAGAAGGTGGAGAAAGAAAAAGAGAGGGTTCGGGCACCTGGGTGGCTCAGTCGGTTAAGCATCCGACTTCGGCTCAGGTCATGATCTCACCGCTCGTGGGTTCGAGCCCCGCATTGGGCTCTGTGCTGACAGCTCAGACCCTGGAGCCTGCTTCAGATTCTGTGATTCCCTCCCTCTCTCTCTGCCCCTCCCCCATTCACACTCTATCTCTTCCTCAAAAATGAAAAGATGTTTAAAAAAATTAAAAAAAAGAAAAAGAGTTCTAGACAGGAAACAATTTTCAAGTAATCTGGCTTATTTCGGGAAATAGGGTCTGAAGGTTGAGGGTGTGTTTGTGGGCTGCAGTGGAGGGTTGAGCAGGGACTGGCAAGAGATGAGTGACACGACCCAACCAGGAGATGATCAGCTGGCAACAAGAGGGGGCAGGTTGAAGCCCCAACTGGGTGATTTCGAAGATGGATGAGAGCCAAAGACACCAAGTGTGGAGCCTGAGATGATGATAATAAAAATAGCAACCAAATTATCAATGCTAATTAGCATACCAGATGCTTCAGTACATTATCTCCAATTTTCATCCAACCTCCCAAAGAGGGATCATCGCTCCTGCACTACAGATGTAGAAGCAGAGGGTCCCAGAAACCCAGAGCGGCAAGGTCTGGCTGCCTCTAGAGTCAAGCTGCCTTCTATTATTCCAGGCTGGCTGCCTAACTCATGCCGAGTGTATTCACTTCTTCCGCCAGCCAGCCAGCACCAACTAACCGCTAATCTAGATGCTGAAGACAACAAGAATATTTGTCACTAGGTGTCAGAGGACCCTACATTCTCTCTAAAAAAATTATTAACTTAAATTATTAATTTTTATTTGAGTGTGGTTGACACGCAATGTTACATTGGTTTTAGATGTACATCAGAGTGATCTGACAAGGTTCAATATCACACGAAGCTCACAAATGTAGCTACCCTCTGCCCTCATGTATTGCTCTTACAGTACCCCTGGCTATCTTCCCTGTGTTGTGCCTTTGGTTCCCACGCCTCTCCCCTTCACTCACTTTGCCCATCCCCCATCTTTCTCCCTCTAGAAACTATCAGTTTGTTCTCTGTGTTTACCGGTCTGGTTATGCTTTTTGTTTATTTGTGAGTTTGTTTTTGGTTTTGGTTTTGACTTTGTTTTTCATGGTTGTAGATTCCACACAAGAAGAAATCATATGGTATTTGTCTTCTTCAGTCTGACTTATTTCACTTAGTATAATACCCTCTAGGTCCATCTATGTTGTTGCAAATGGCATAATCTCATCCATTTGTATAGCTGTGTAATATTCCTATGTCTGTATATGTATGTGTGCATGCATGTGTGTGTGTGTGTATTACATTTTCCTTGCTCATTTGTCTAAGAATGGACACTTGGGTTGCTTCCATATCGTGACTATTGTAAATAATGCTGCAATAAACATAAAGGTACCTATATCCTTTTAAATTTGGGCTTTTTCGGGGGGGGGGGAGGTAAATACCCAGGAGAGGAATTATTGAATCATATGGCATTTCTATTTTAAATTTTTTGAGGAACCTCCAATGTCTTTTCCACAGTGGCTGCACCAACTTACATTCCTACCAACAGTGCATGGGGGTTCTCTTTTCTCCAAACCCTCCTCAATATTTGTTATTTGTCCTTTTGATTTTAGCCAAGCTAGCAGGTGTAAGGTGATTATTTCTTTATGGTTTTGATTTGCAACTGCTTGATGATTAGTGATCTTGGACATCTTTTCATGTGTCTATTGGCCATCTGTATATATTTTTTTTTTTTGGAAAAGTGTCTGTCCAGGTCCTCAGCCAATTTTTAAATTAGATTAAAATTTTTTGGCGTTGTGTAAGTTCTTTATATATTTGGGGTATTAACCCCTTATTGGATATATCATTTGCAGATATCGTCTCCCATTCATTATGTTGCCTTTTTTGTTTTATTGGTGGTTTCCATCACTGTGCAAACACTTATTTTGGTGTAGTTGCAATAGTTTAATTTTACTTTTGTTTCCTTTAGCTTAGAAGAAATACCTAGAAAAATGTTATGGCCAACGTCAGAGCTATTACTGCCTCTGTTCTTTCCTGGGAGTTTCATAGTTTCAGGTCACACATTTAGGACTTTAATCAATTTTGAGTTTATTTTTGCGTATGGTGTCAGAGTGTGGTCCAGTTTCATTCTTTGGCGTGTAGTGGTCCAGTTTTCCCAACATCCATTTGTTGAAGAAACTCCTTTTCCCCATTGTATGTTCTTGCCTCCTTTGTCATTGATTAATTGACCATGTGTGTGGGTTTATTTCTGAATTTTCTATTCTTTTCCATTGATCTACGTGTCTGGTTTTGTGCCAGTACCATACCGTTTTGATTATTACAGCTTTGTAGTAGATCTCGAAATCTGGAATTGTGATGCCTCCAGCTGTCTTTCTATTGTTGTTGTTGAAGGTTCTTTGGCTACTGAGGCTCTTTTTTGATTCCATACAAATTGGTGGGTTAGTCTAGCTCTGTGACAAAAAGCTGTTGGTATTTTTATAGGGACTGTATTGAATCTGTAGATGCTTTATGTTATATGGACATTTTAATGATATTATTCCTCCAATTCACAAGCACAGTATGTCTTTCCATTTATTTGTGTCCCCCTCAATTGCTTTAATCAATACTTTATAGTGTTCAGAGTAGAAACCTTTACCATCTTTGGTTGAATTTATTCCTATGTATTTTATTCTTTTGGTGCCGTTGTGAATGGAACTGTTTTCTGAATTTCTCTTTGGGCTACTTTGTTATTAGTGCATAGCAATGCTATGAATTTCTGGGTATTAATTTTGTATACTGCAACTTAACTGAATTCATTGATTACTTCGTGTGTGTGTGTGTGTGTGTGTGTGTGTGTGTGTGTGTGTTTGATGGAGTCTTTAGGGTTTTTGTGTATAATATCATGTCATCTGCCAAATAGTGACAGTTTAATTTCTTCTTTACTAACATGGACGGTTCTAATTTCTTTTTCTTGTCTCACTGCTGTGGCGAGGACTTCCAGTACTACGTTGGTTAAAAGTGGTGAGAGTGGACATCCTTGTCTTGTTCTTAATCTCAGAGGAAAAGTTTCAGGTTTTTTTTCATTGAGTAAGATGTTCACTGTGGGGTTTTCATATACGGCCTTTATTATTTTGAGGTAATATTATTCCGTGTTCCCTCTAAACCCATTTTGTTGAGTGTTTTTTTTTTTTTTATCATGAATGGATGTTGAATTTTGTCAAATGCCTTTTCTATCTACCTAGATGATCATATATGATTTTTATACTTTGCTCTGTTGAGGTGGTGTGTCACATTGATTGACTTGCAAATATTGAAACGTTTTTGCATCCCTGGAATAAATCCCACCTGATTATCGTGAAATGATTCTTTTAATGTATTGTGGAATGTAGTTTGCAAATATTGTGTTGAGGATCTTTGCATTTATGTTCATCAAGGGTATTGGTCTATAGTTTTCTTGTGTGTGTGTGGTGTCTTTGTCTGATTGTGTTAGCAGGGTAATGCTGACCTCATAAAATCTATTTGGAAGCTTTTCTTCCTCTTCTAGTTTTTGGAATAGTTTGAGGAGAGTAAGTATTAACTCCTCTTTAAATGGTTCAGCTATGAATTCACCTGATCCTGGACATCTATTTCCCGTAGATTTTTTGTTACCAATTCAATTTCATTAATAGCTATCAGTCTGTTCAGATTTTCTACCTCTTCCTGACTCGATTTTGGAAGATTGTACACTTCTAGGAATTTATCCATTTCTTCTAGGTCGTCCATTTTGTTAGCATATAATTTTTTGTAATATTCTGTTATAATCTTTTGTATTTCTGTGCTGTCAGTTGTTATTCCTCCCCTCTTGTTTCTGATTTTATTTGGGCCCTCTCTCTTTTTTCCTTGGTAAATCTGGCTAGAGAATCCTACATTATTTTAAAACACATTTACCTTCCCAAAATCTTATTTATAGGACTGTTAGCACCTATTCAGTTCTCCAACATTCCTTTTGAATGTGAGTCTCTCTCTCTCTTTTTTTATTTGAGAGAGAGAGGGGGAAGGAGGGAGGGACAAAGGGAGGGAAGAAGGGAGAGAGGGTGGAAAGGAGGAAGGGAGGGAGGGAGAGAGAGGCGGAGGGAGAGAGAGAGAGGCAGAGAGAGAGAGAGAGAGAGAAACTGAAGCAGGCTCCACACTGAGCCCAAAGCCCAACACAGGGCTTGATCCCATGACCCTGGGATCATGACATGAGCTAGAATCAAAAGTCCGACGTTCAACAAACCAAGCCACGTAGGTGCCCCTGAATGTGAATCTTCCTTATATGGGTTAACAGAGGTCCAGCCTTCCTGACTTAGACATCAGTTCACACGTGAGATCAGGAAAGCTCTCCTTCAGAGCAATGGAATCTGCCACCCAAGACTCAAAAGCAGGAGTAAACATGTCCCAAACATAAGGGGTGAACTATTCCTGGGCTCCAAAGGAGAGCTTAGTGCCCTTACTTGCTATCTAGATGCATAACCACCTGTGCCAATATGGGAAATGCCAAGAAAGCATCTTGCCCCTTATAATGGCAGCCTGTTATTATGGCCTATGATGTGATGAGGATATGGACAGCTGCAACATTTTGCCCAGGTCCTGGGCTGAAACTTCTTAAATGCTGAGAGGTTAAGCTGGAAACATCAGCCACATTCCTTATGGAAACTCTCCCCCTTGCATTGAAAGAAACATTCAAATTTTTGCCATGCTCCTTCCTGAATCTGTCACCCACCAATCCCATTTGCTAAACTCTGGCCATATTGGCCTTTTTCTTAATTTCACAGGCTTTTGAATGTGCGCTACTACCAATTTCTGGGAAGCTTTCCCATGACTCTTTTCATGGTTATCTCCTTTTTTAAAATGTTTATTTATTTTTGAAAGAGAGTGAGCGAGCAGGGGAGAGGCAGAGAGAGAGGGAGACAGGCTGTCAGCACATAGCCCGATGCAGCGGCTTGAACCCACAAACTGCGAGATCATGACCTGAGCCAAAGTCAGATGCCTAACAGACCGAGCCACCCAGGTACCCCTGGGTTATCTCTTTCTTATCCATAAGCCCCATGCTCAGCCCCTTCTTTCCATCACAGCATTTGTTACAAAATAAAGCAAGGATTTTTAAAAATTTTTCTTTTTAGTTTTTGAGTTGATGTCTTCACATACTGTGAACTCCATCAAAGCATGTTAGTATTTGCCTTGAACACTATTACGTGCCCTGTACTCTGCAGAGTGTTAGGTAAAGCAGTTGTTCAATGCATATATGATGAATAAATAAAGGTAAAAATTACACACACAGGTTCACACTACATATTCTTATCATTCTATTGGATTTCTTTTAAAATCTTAAAATTTCTATGTGGAGGATGTTTTATTTTATCGTATGTTAGACCCTCAATAGGATTTTTTTAATTATAAGAATTCTATGACATAATGCTCACTGATTTTCTCATGAGCAAATATCGCCTACTGATAATTTTTTTTTATGTGTGACAGATTAGGTGTTGGTTCAAAGGAATCACACCAGGGAATTTGTTCTAAGTTCCTGAGTTACCAAAAAGGTGAACTGAAGAATCACATGGCTCTCACGCCATCCTTTGTATAATTGCCTTATCAAAGATTTAATCATTGTAGGTATATTAGTTCTTGATTTAACAAACAATAAGTGTTAGAAAGCTGAATTACGTAGAGCCTGATTCCTGAAATGGAAAACTGAAGAATTGCAATGACAATATCTTAGTCTTGTTTTGCTTGTGGGATACAAACTACATGTGCAAATTAGTATAAATTTGCAGCTTCAAAGGTTTGAGGCTGGACTCAACAAAACAGGCCTCCAACAAATAATTTTCATAAAATTTGGAATTTGGAGCCAATGCTCTGCTACAGTGTATTTCCAGACACCTGATGTTCATGACATTGCTAAGTAACAGGCGACCATTCTTTAATTTTTTCTGCTATGATTCTCTTCATGCTCCTCTATTTTGTCTTGCTCAGCCTCCTTCTCTGGGATCTTTTCCTCTACCTGCTGCGGCAGTGTCACTGTCCCCTAGAGAGTTAAGAACCCTCTTCTTAACTTGTCTTGTCTCCACCTGGCCATACAGTTTCATGGCTTCCATCCCTACCTGGATGCTGACGTCTTCAGCCTGGGTGTGTCTCCCCAGAATCCCAGATCTGTATTCCCAACAGCCAACTATTAAATAAGCTCTCCTTGAATGTGCTGCAAGAAACTCAGATTCAACATTTACAAAATCAAACTCACTAACAACCCCTTACCTTTTAAAACAATCCCTGTACTTCCTCCTCTGAAAGGCACCACCACTCACCCAATTGCTGAGGCCAGAAACCTGGGAGTCATCCCTGAGTTACCCATTTCTTTATCTTCACACACTGTCATAATCCCAATGCTTTCAATTTTACTTGCCAAATATTTTTTGGACCTCATCCCTCTCTTCTGTGTTCTTTTTGGTTCGTGCCCTCATAGAATTCGGTGGGCATGTTCTATGCACTTTGGATTACTGTCCATTTAATCTTGGATGGCTATCTCATCAATTTTGTTACAAGCCTGATTTTCACACGAGGACCTTGAGGCACAGAGAAGTTCAGTAACTTGAAGCTGGCAGCCAAGAGAGCTGGGGTGTGAAGGCAGGGGTCTGCATGTGTAGCCACTAGATTAGGGTCTGTCATAATCCCTAGCCTGCAACACTGTGATAGTCTCCTAACTAATCTCTCAGCTGCTTCTTTATTCTCCTTCGAAAACTCTCCACAGAGCTACCCAAATGGTCCCACAATCATGCAAAATTGATTAAACTTGTTTAAAAACTTTCAATGATTCCTCATCTCCTAGAAGTCCAAATCTAAAATTCTTGGCATACGGGCATTGCCCTTCATGATTCTGTCCAGCTAAGCCCTCCACCTTCCATCCCCAGAAGTCAATCACCTAATGTTGGGGCTGACCTTTCTCTCTATAAAATACTCATGCTCAAATCTGCATCATCCCAGTAAACACCAACCCAGGCTTCAAGATTCAAATGTCACCTCTTCCTTATTTATGTCTCTGAAAAATAAGATGTTTCTTCCTTTGGCTTCCTATATGACCTGTATTGTTAACAACTATCTCGTTGCAACAACCTAGTTGTTATTAGCCGTGTCTCTAACCTGGACTATGAGATTCTTGAGGGAGAGATAATCCCATGGACAACTTTACAGCCTAGATATCTTTGGTGCACTGTGACATTTCTGACACATCGGAGGTGCTCATCACACATTTAGTTATGGGTTAAGGGATAAGAAACTTGGACCTGAGAGTATGGAAAGTGATGCCTCAAAAAGTAGAGGAGAATCTGCCCAAGGAATTTTATGTACATATTTTCTAGACATTTCCAGCCTTTGGGTCCAATCACCCATCTAACACTTGATTCTCTTTTACCAAATTCACTAATTTAATAGACATTTCTTGAATGCCTATTATGGGTCAGTACCATGCTCAGATGTGAGCAACACAAATAAGAACAAGACACAGTGCCTCCTTCTGAAGAGATCAAGTCCTTGCAGGGACTTGGTGTAGGTGTGGGGGAGCCAATAAGAATGGTCAGTCCCCATGCAGTATGGCAGAAACAGTGAGATGGGGAGACCCAGTGGGAAATGAGAGCACAGAGAAGGGGCGCCAAACCCAGGGTGATGGGGTGAAAGGAAGCCCCTTGGAGGAGGTGAGACCTCCAAGAAGGGTAGATCACATACTTTTTCAGAGAACTAAGAAAGCACTAGCACTGACTTTTCTAAGCTCTGATGTACATTAATTTTGCCAAATAGGTAAGCAAGAGATGGAAAACAAAGGGTGTTGTACAACCATCCTAAGGGAACTCTGGCCTTACCCCAAAAGTTGTGGGGAACTGTGAAACATTTCAGACCAGGCAGTAATATAACTGACACATGTCTTGAGAAAAATCACCCTGACAGCAGGCAACAGGGAGGCTAGAAGTTGTTCAGTACTTTAGGCAAGAGATAATGAAATTCTGGCTGAAGGTTCCACAGTGGAGAATGAGCAGTAGGCAGATATGAGATAAACTGGAGGGGGAGAATCAACACAGCCTGGTGACTGAACACGGAGAGTGAGATAAATGGGAGGGAGGAGTAAAGTGTGACCCCCAGCCCAGGAGGGTGACAGAGCCATTCATGGAGACAGGAAGTACGAGAGGAAGACCAAACCGATTGGACAGACAGTGGGTTCATATTTGGAAGTGTTTGAGATTGTGGTGCTACTGTTCCACCTGCAAGGAGATACTCCAGAGGATCCATTCAAAGTTCAGAGAGGAGAGTTCTGAGTTGGCGATCAAGCAGGAAAAAACATCAACATAGGAATGTTAAGGAAGAGGAGGGAAGGACTAAGGATGGACCCCTGAAAGATATCCACACAAAACGTAAGAGGAAATGCTAGTAAGGTGACCACACAAATGCCCAGATGTCCATATTTACAAAAAGGAAGTCACAAAGTCACAGTGTTCTTACATACACAGATACTGGTGTTAGTTAACCTTTGGAGAGGGGAGGATATACTAACGCCACCGAGGAACAGGATATGTGCCATATACTCAATAGCCAGAAGCAGGCTGTAGCTTTAACGAATGAAAAACATGATTAAAAAAAAAATCTCTCATATAAAGTCAAGGAGATTAAATGTAGTCAAGGGATGGTATGAATGCAGATATGAATAGCAATCATTGTCTCTTGGATCAAACCCTTTTGAATATTTTCCTCAATGTGCTAGTATTTACATATTTGATTTCATCTAGCCTTTGGCATGAATGTTTTCCGATTTTCATTTTGGGGGGAACACTGCTCTACTCCATAAAACTCATTAATAATGCACAAGTCCAAACATTTCAATTTTATCAGGGTTTCATTATGTTTCCTGAAAGAGAAAGAACATGCAAGCAAGAGAACTGAAGCCTTTTCTAAAGACTTATTTTGCAGCCTTCTGCAGAAGTTCTTTGGTCCTCGTGGCGGGGGAATGTTTATCTATGTATTTATGTAATATGCAGTCCCACAGTATCCAAGCACCTGGAAAATCTAATTAGCCTGGTCTTGATTGACTGTGTGCAGGATAATGCCACAGCCCTCAGTCTGTTCTTCGTCTCCTACAGCGTGCTTACTGATATGAAAATGAAGACACAGTAAGAGTTTCCATGAGCAGCTGCACAACAGACTTCTTATGGTATCTTGTCTGCACAGAATAATTGCCCATAAATAAGGAGGTCTCTCCACCAATCAGGGGCTGGGAAGTAGACTGCACCCGAGGAGAAATCACAGCGGCAGCTTTTATGACTACACCCCAGTTACACCATTAGAGGCAGAGCATTTTTCAAACCTTGCTGGGGTTGCCCACCAGCCAACCTCATTGCATAGTTAGAGACTACAGCAAAAGCACCAGGAAGAGGAAATTGAAGACATATTTTGTTTTGTTTTCTTATCATTTAGCAAAATGCTGCCACCACATTTGGCACTGGCTTTGAACATTTATAAAATCCATCCTACAGAAGGGGTCTAACCTGCCACTGGCACAAGTTGGGAGAATTTGATGGAGACAGAAATGAATGTGCCTGAGCAGAGGTAGGTTTACCAGGAAGCTGATAAAAGCTTAAGCTTTCTGGTCCCTCACTTCCAAGGTCCTGTATTCATAATTTAGTGGTCATCAGTTGGCTTTCTTTGTCTAAAAGAGGGCTCTAGAAGTTGCATAAGCTTCAGGTCCTGTAAAATATGGATCTGACCTTGGGCTCAGTCCAAGTTTTTCCCTGAAGCTGAGCCCACTTGCTGTTCTACAGAATTAATTCTCCTTAATTCCATTCAATGATCTACCCACCCACCCCCACTGTGAGTTTTAGATGGGCACAAGTGCCCACCTAGAGACTACGTTTCCCCATCTTGCTAGAAGTTGGGGGGAGTCATGTGACTAGGATTTTGTCAGTGGGGTGTGACAGAAGTAATGTGAGCAATTACTGGAGTTTCCCCCTTCTAAGGGTACATTCCCCATTTTTTATTCCCCCTCTTTCTACTAGCTGGCAAAAGGCATTAATGAGAGCAGCCATCTTGGGACCCAAGGAGGAAGCCATGTATTAAAGGTAGCAGGTAATGATAGACCACTTACTTCTGGACTATGACTTGGAAGAGATATAAGCTCATATTTATTTATTTATTTATTTATTTATTTATTTATTTATTTATTTATTTTTTATGTTTTTAAGGGATTTTATTAATAGAGCAATAGTTTTCATACTAATTTTCATTCTCTCATACATGTTATTAGGCTGTTAACAGTGTAACTGGTCATCATTAACAAAACAGTGCCTGCAGAACACATGCTGTGGACAAGGGAAGCAATACCTTCTCTTTGATCATTTGCTTTAAAGAGCAGATACTGGTCGCTTGTTTTTCTTCTTCCATTCTAAAATGCCTTTTCCTTATTATGATTGTTTTCTTGGATGTCTCCCACCCATACAGGTGAGCTTCTCTTACACGGTCCAGTGTTCATCAGAGAGCCCAGCAACAGCATTTTCCCTGTTGTGTACTTTCAGTAGCATAAAAAATAATCCCAGGTTACTGGCCAGAATTGACAGAGGTACTAAGTTTTCTCTCTGCCTCTTCCTCACTCTTATCTCACCTGCCCAGTGTTTCTCCAGTGAGGAGATACCAGAGCCTTTTGGCATAGTGGAAACATAGCTAAAAGGGAGTCGATTTTGCCTTTTCTCATAAAGCAACAATCTAGGCATTCAGTCTATATGATGAAGATTGAAGCTCATATTTATTTAAACCTCTGTACTATTGAGGTCTTTTTGTTGCAGCAGCTTAGACTGTCCCCCTCACACCAAGAGGCCCCGCCGGGTGAAGATTTATTTCCAAGGCAATGTGAAAGAGAGCAAGTCGGCATAGTAAGGCTGAGCCAAAGCCTTTGCAGGTTCTTGAAGAGTCAGAAGCCAATACAAATACGAGTGGCCAGGTGTGGAATCATGATTAAGAAAGGACTCAGAGTCAGGAAACTGGTGGACACAGGATGAGAAGGGGCAAGGTAGGGAGGTCCTAGAGCATGGCCTCCTGGTGCCCATGGCTTGGAACGGGGGCTTAGGCAGGTCCTGGAGAGGAGTCTGTGAGTAAAGCTAAGTCATCAGGCTTTATAACACCTGGCCCCCAACTGCCAGCCTCAGCTGATGGAACCAAAGATGAGAAACGGATCCTAAGCCAACATTTACAGGCTGTCTGGGAGCCCTGCACTGTTCTTCCCGCAGGCGTGTTCTACTCTTCAGGACATGGATTATCCTAATCACACTCTTTCTCATATGGAATCTAAAGGAGAGACCTAGAAGGGGTCAGCAGTTGGCAGTGGAGTTTGAAGCCAAAGGACACTAAGAAAGAAGACTGTAAGAAAACAGACAAAGCCACCACTCTTAGGTTCCCGGACCTTTGGATAGAGGCTTAGAGCTATTGCTGTATGCCACACTTTGCTAGTTTTTCATGATGTTGCCTGGCTTTGCAGCTCTGAGAAGATATCTTGCCCTCTTTATGTCCCTGTGTAACCTTCCAATAAACCCCTTTAACTGAAATAAACTGAGCTGATTTAAAGATATAAAGCTGAGATAGCCAGATAAACTGGCATTGTATCTCCTCTGAATTTTCCATTTCCATCTCAATCTGCATTCACGATCTTCATGACAGAGCTACCAAATAAAGGAGGATGAAAATGAAGCCAGTTATGTTTTTGGTCACGAAGGCGTGATGAAGTTGGAAAAGTCAGGCAAGTGACGGGAGTGTGTGTTACCCTTCTTTCTGATTCATCCAGACGAATCCCACAGCAGAACGACACCGTGTCATTGTTCACGTTCGCAGCAGATATAAATTTGGAATAGTTTGTGTGTATTTAGTCTCACTGCTGGAAGAGCTGATGGAACATTACATGCTATTCTGGTTCCTTCCTGTGAATGCCATCCCTGTTGGAGGGAGGGGGAGAGGTTTTACACTGTGATCCGAAGCCATCTACTTTAAGAAGCTATTTTCCTGAAAAGGAAAGACGATCGCCTCAGTAACACCTGGCAGGCGTCTATGAAGCTCACAGCCCTTTTACCTTATCTGATTTGTCCTTACAACTCTTTGGAGAGAAAAATGAGTGAGCCGAGGAAGCATTCTTTCAATTTCAGAAAATGAGGTCCTCTGGCATTCCTGCCTTATCTATCACTTTTCTTCCGGGGCCATTCTCATCTGCTGCTCAGTCAGCCTCTTCGACATCCTTGTTCGTGTTCTGGTGTCATGATCTCTGTGTCAGAACATCTATCCTCTGTCAGCCAAGACTCAGTTTACATCCCAGGTCCTACTGGAGTTGAAAGGGGTGGATACTCTTCGTCTAGCAACCAGACAGTGTTGGCATGTACCGCCACGCTGCCCCGCCAGACATCTGCAGAGGTAACATGTTCCTGGCCAGGTATTAAGCACCTAGATCAGGGGTCAGCAAACTTGGGGCTGGTGGAGAAAATCTAACCTGATGCCTATTTTTGTAAGTGATGTTTATTGGAATGTAGCCATACCTGTTTGTTGACATCTATGAATGCTTTTGTGGTTCAAAAGCAGAGTCAGGTAGGTGTTTGCAAAGCCTAAATTACATACTCTCTGGTCTTTTCAACAAGTTTGCTGACCCTTGACAGAGAGGAAAGGGATCATGCTGAATCTAACATCAAGCAGAGTGGAAACACCCAGGAAATTCCTACTGAAGGAAGGAGGGAAGGAGGTGGATGGAGATATAATAAATGGTCCTGGAATCACATTAAGACAATTTTTTTAATGTTTATTTATTTTTGAGAAAGAGACAGAGTGAGTGGGGAAGGGGTGAGAGAGAGAGGAAGACAGAGAATCTGGAGCAGGCTTCAGGCTCTGAGCTGTCAGCACAAGCCCAACACGGGGCTCAGATCCACGGACCATGAGATCATGACCTGAGCACAAGTCAGAAACATAACCAACTGAGCCACCCAGGTGCCCCAAACCACATTTTTTACATTGAGTTACAAGGAAGAAGGAGATTAAAATCAGAAAATACTCAGGCTTGGCAAGGAGGTAAGGAGGCCGAGGATGGGAGAGATTGAGATAAAAGGGGTTGTTCTAGTTAACTACTGCTGGGTTACAAACGACTCCGAAACCTAAAGGCTTAAAATAATCATTTTATTGTATCTCACAATTTTATGGGTTGGAAATTTGGACAGAGTTTGGCTGGGTGATCTTTCTGTTTCATGTGTCATCAATAGAGGTCAGTCTGTGGTGTTCAGCTGACAGCTGGGCTGGTTTGAAAGGGCCAGTTCTGTTTTACTATTTGCCTTGTGCCTTTTTGGGAGTGGTCCTAAGGCTGGGCTCAGTGGTGGCTGTCCACCAGAGCATCTACCCATGGTCAGCCTCTACCGGCATCTACCCAGCATGTCAGCCTCAGTGTGGCCAAGCTTCTTATGTGGTATCTCAGGCTCTGACAGCAAATGTTCTAGTGAATAAGCAAAAAGCTGCATTGTCCTTAGTGACCACAGAAGTCACATAATGACACTTCCACCCTACTCCATTGGTTGAAGTCGTCATCAGCCTGCCCAGACTCAATGAGAGGGGACATAGATCCCCACCTCTCAGTGGAAAGAGTGTCGAAGGATTCGTGACCGTGGCTTAAACCAGCCCAGAAGGGGAGAGGATGGAATAGCTGGGCAGGTAACTGACATTTACTGAAGACTTTCCTTAGTTATTTCACAACAACTGTGTAAGAAAGGTGTTATTATTCTCGTTTTACAGTTAAAAAAATTCCAAGATTAAATGATTTATAATTAACTTACACAAAATGAGCTGTGAGTTACAGAGTTGTGATTTCAGTCTAAATCCATCTAATTCCAACTTTGGAACTTTTTCCATTTTACCATGATGTCTATCATAAGGAAATGAAGAGTCAACCATGGCCGACAATGCGATGAAGGGGGTTAATGGAAAAAATCCATGGTCTTACCTTCTTCCTCTTGGGCAATAGAGTCACTAGTGGCAGAAGGGGACTAAGGGTCCTTCTGAGGAGATATAAGACATAACAATACCCCCTGCAACCCCAGACCCAGAGATGCCAGGTGTCCCTAACTTTTCTCCACTTCCTGGTCAGCTCTGCCAGGCAATCTCTACATAAGGTCACACACCTTTGACAGTTAAAGAGGGGGGTGTTGATGGAACACATGTCCTGTGTGATAGACAACTTTCACATCTCTGCCTTCAGTCCTAGCTTCTTACAAAGGCACCTATAGCCCACCTCCAATGGTCCCCCCTCATATGCATTTTCTCAGTGCAAGCTTCTGTCCCTCCTGCCCTCCTAGACCAGTGAAGAAAACTTCCCACTTCCAGGGCTGTAAGGAGTTGGGAAGTCACTACTCCTTCCAACAAGTAAATAGCTGAACAGACCGAACAATCCACAATGATTCTTGTATCCTTGGAGGACATAGGGCAAACTACTACCCCCATGGCAGGAGAGACAAGGGTGTAGAGGGAGTCATGGTTTCCCCAAGCCGAGACTCACAAATGGATACCACTGGGGGAAAAAAACTGAACTGAAATTCATGAGCTGCTGAATGCTCATTGTGGACAAATCTGAGAGTTAGAAACTTCAGGGGGTCCCCCTTGGGGTCTCCACAATATTGTGAAATTTACCTCCAGGAGCTCAACTAGGTTCCCACAGTAAATATGGAGAAAAATCCCCTTGGGCTTCCAGCAGATGGAAAGGAAAAAGAATCAGTTTGAAATAAACCCAGAGCACTCTGTTCTTGACAAGGTGTGCCCTCAGGAGCCTAACCTGCCAGGGTATTATCAGAGCCTAACTGACCCGAGAGGGAAATACCCAACCCCAGTCCAATATAGCCATCCTATCCCACATAAGGAGAAAAAGTAATCATGAGAAACATTTTAAAGTTCACAGTCCAGAGGCACAGGCTCACTCAAAAACTGAGACCTAATCACAGGACTATAGAATGCTCCCCCTCCTGCCCACCTCACCACCTCATTACTAAATGCCTATTTAGAGCAGCTGTTCCTTCCATCCAGTTCACCATGTCTGGCTATCAAGAAAAAATTACAAGGCAGACTAAAAGGCAAAATAGGCAGAGAAAACATCAGAACCACACACTGCAGGGCTGCTGGAACTTCCAACAAGGGAGTCTTCACTGACTGTTTCCTTGCTTCTTCCGATGTTGTGGAGATAGTGTAGCGTGAAAGCTCAGCACACAGACTTTGGTACTGTGCTGCCTGCATTTGAGTCTATTGCTTTTGTTCTTAGGTATTTGATTTTGGGCAAGTTATTTTATCTTGGTGAGCTTTAGCTTTCTCAACTGTAAGATGGCAACAATAAGAGTATCTACTTATACTCTACTATATATACTATATACTATATAGTATATATACACTATATATATATATACTATATACTATATAGTATATATACACTATATATATATACTATATACTATATAGTATATATACACTATATATATATATACTATATACTATATAGTATATATACACTATATATATATATACTATATACTATATATACATACTATATACTATATACTATATATACTATATACACTATATACTATAGTATATATACACTATATACTATATACTATAGTATATATACACTATATACTATATACTATAGTATATATACACTATATACTATATATAGTATATATATAGTGTATATATATAGTATACTATACACTATATACTATATATAGTATATATATAGTGTATATATATAGTATACTATACTATACTGAAGGGCTTAGAATAGCACTAGACACATTGGAGGCAGTCAACAAATGCTGGCTCTCGTGATGTCCAATCAATTTCCAAGTTCCACTAGATTTTCATTTATTCAAGGTCCTTTCTGTTCCACCATTACTATCTTAGTCTGGGTCCTAAGACCTTATCCTTATATAGCTGTTACAGCTTCAAAAAAAAAAAGAAAGAAAGAAAGAAAGAAAAGGATGTCTGTATTCCCATATCTATATTCTGCATATAGCTAGCTGAAAATCTTCACCAATTATTGACCCCCCTATGCACTACATTGCACTAAGAACTTTAGAAACATTATCTATCATCTGTGTGATACCTCCCTAAGCTAAGGTGACTACTACCCCCCTTTTACAGATGGAAACACTAGACTCAGAGAAATAATTTGCACTAGGTCACACACCTGGTAAGTGGCAGAGTCAGGATAAGAAATCTGGTGATGTTTCATTACACCATACTTTATTCTTTATAGCATCATACTTTGACATTCATTATGTCATCTCCTTGCTTAGAAGCTTAAGTAAATAAATGAACAAATAAACCAATTATTCAGAGGTAGAAAGCTTCAAAGGTTTTCTATTACATATCTGTATGTATGTAAAAAAATATTTTTTAACATAATATTTCAGTATATGACAATTTATCCTGTGATTAATTTTCTAATCTAAGTTTTTGTGCTTCTTTGCCCCAACCCTCTAGTTAGGCTAATCTATTCACCACCCTACCAAAGACCACAACCAATTTCCATTCCAAGTCTTTGTGACATTCATCCAGTGGAATGCCAGCTTCACATCTATCTTGCCAAATTGTACTCACCATTCAGGTCATATCTCAGACCCATTTCCTGCATGTGACCAGCTTAACTGTCTAGAACCAGGAAGGATCTGAGATTTTGCCCTACTTGGAAGATAACAATTCAGCCAACTATAGTTTCACGGTGGTGGCAGAAGACACAAAACTCTTGGGTCAGAAACAAAGGTAGTTTTTTTTACTCACAGCACTAGTAGCAGCTAGAGGATCAGTACTTTTGTGCCAGCTCCTCAAGTCTCAATACCCACAGGGTAATGTGAAGAGGACCAGATGATACCTGCATTCACAGTAGGCTGCATTACAGGAGAGGAATACAGAACTTCAGAAACTTGAATCTTTTATAAGGGAAAGGAAACATGCCTCCCTTTTATTCTCTCTCTATTCCAACACTGTAAGTAAATCTGTACTTTGCTTCAGAGAGACATTGTCTCTCTGCCAGTGTTGCTCACTGTACAAACCACTTGAAGGGACAGTCCAGAACAAGGGTAGTCACTGCCTATGCTGACAAGATGTGCAGAAGCATGAGAGTCTCATGGAGAAGGATCTCCCAACACTGATAACCTAGTCTACATTGACATGGCCTCCTCGTAGGCTCTAAGATGGTATTTCTCTAGGCTGAGTAATGTATAAAGCTCTTCTGAAAAGACAAAGTCTAACAGATTTCCCAGGGTTCACTTAAGCACTTCCACTGTAACCTTATTTAATTAATGTTACACGTAAACCTAGGTATATAGTCTCCTTGTGCCCGTAGCTCTTATGCACTAGACAAAGGGGGGGAAATGTAAGTGAAATGTAAACCAAAACAAGAAAGCCAATCAATTTTATATTTGTAATATTATATTAACAGTTTGGAAATTACTGTTCTGCTCAAACTAAATTGATAATGTAGGCTTTAGTAGCAACAGGACAACCAACTTTTAGCTCTCCCCCCAGTTCTCCAGGGAGGGGAGAAGGGATAGAGGCTGAATCAATCACTAATGATCTGATTTAATCAATCATGTCTATGTAATGAGGGTTCCATAAACACCCAAGCAAATGAAGTTTAGGCAGCCTCCAGGTTGGTGAATGTATTGGGAGGGGTGTGCACCCCAGTTCCATGGGGACAGAAGGGTCTGAGTTTGGGACCCTTCCTAACCTTGCCCTAAGTATCACTTTATCTGACTGTTCTTCTGTTTCCTTTATAATAACAGATAAGTTGGTTATACAATTTATACAATATACAATATACAATAATCACAGTAAATTGGTAAACACACAAAAAAGTCCAGATCTACATTTATCCTGCTCTTGATTTTTATTTCAGTAATATTAATATGAATACTGGCTATTTGCAAAGTATTTCGTATAAAATCGTATTAATAAAATATTGTTATCTTTACTTAGTTAAAGGTAATCATATCTTATATTTAACCAAATTAAAAGGCAATTTTAATGTTGCATTGCTTTCTAAGCTCTGAAAAGTTGTCATACTCACTTTACAATTTGTTAGCTTTACTAAAATCTGGATCAAATGCATTCTCTGATCTAATTACTGGTGGCATCAGCAGAGGAAAATAATGACTCAAGATTTCTTCGCCCAGCAGACGTCAAAAACCAATTTCTGGTTTTAGTAAAGAGGTGACGAATAGAATGTTCACAAAATCCTCTAAGTGTTAGAAAGAGAGTATGTTAGGGGTGCCTGGGTGGCTCAGTCAGTTAAGCATCTGAGTCTTGATTTCAGCTCAGGTCATGATCTCACGGTCTGTGGGTTCGAGCCCCACGTCGGGCTCTGTGCCTTAAAAAAAAGAAGGAGAATATTTTAAAAACAATTTGATCTCAAGTCAAGTTTTCTTTGTATCACAAGCTCTGTGACTTCCACCTCGGGTTTTCACAGTCGTATAAGCCCTTTGCACATGCAGGGTAGTTCAGTGTCCTCTGATGTTCCTTGACTCCAGCAGCTCACTTACATTTTGCATCCACTGGTAGCAGTCACAATAGTACATTCCTGCAAATCCCCACCATTTTCACGATGGCAAACGTAAGCCTCAATAACTCAAAAAGAGGGACTAAAATCTTACTCTGGAAAAAGGGTTCTAGTGGCAATTTATGATCCCACAGGACTTGGACAGGAGGACAGTGGCAGACACCACACTATTACCAGCCCATCCAACAGAAGCCAGACATTAAAGTCAATAAAAGTCAAATTCTCTAACTTGAGGGAATTGCTTAGCAATTACATACACACAAATGCCATATTGTGTAGGATATACTGAAATCATTTTTGGTTATCAGATTAAGAAAAAAGAACATCTCTCTGAGCAGTGAGAACCAAGAATCTGTCTCCACACCCCTTGGGGTAGAAGGACCACAGTTTGAGAGACTCATTGGTCTAAAGCAACTTTACTAGTAGTTTTCACTGCCTGGTCTTTCCTTATCTTCATTTCCTTCCTGGCTATTTTCAATCTCCAGTTTCTGGTTCTTTTCTGCTTCCCTAGTTCTCAGACTTCACACAACACGCTGCCCTTTCTCCTCCCTCTTGTTCATTTCTGTCGTTGCTGTTGGAGCAGCTTCGCAGCCTAACCTGGCCCTCTTCCTCTTGAGTGTACACTCTCTTGACAATACTCAAGAGGCTTCACAACAGCGACTGTCTTCCTCAACTCACAAGAAATGTTGGCACAAAGATATCAAAGGGATTTGCTTAAAGTCACTCCTAGATCAGGGACCAAGGCCACCCCCTCACCCCCTTGTCTGTATTCACCCACACAGAGTTTGCTGAGTCCCAGGAGTCCTTACTACACACTGTGGGGAGTGCCAGTCCTCGAAAAGACAGAGTGCCAATATGGCGGGGAGGCGGAGGGTCACAGTACCTTTTTTGGTTGCTGGTTACTGAGATCAGTAACATTTTTTAAAAAGCATTTTTTTGACAATTGTGGTAAAATATACAAAATATAAAAATTACTGTTGTAATCATTTTTAAGTGTCTTGCTAGGTCATATTAAGTATGTCCACACTGCTGTGCAATCATACTCCAGAACTTCTTGGTCTTGCAAAACTGAAATTCTATACCCATTGAGCAACTCCCTCGATTCTCACCTCCACTCAGCCCCTGGCAACCACCATCCTACTTCTGTCTCTATGAAGTTGAGTATTTTATATCAATGGAATCCTATCCTTTTTACCTTTTTGTGACTGGCTCTTCTCCCCTTGACGTAAAATAATGCCCCCCCAACCACCATCACCACACACACATACCACACCAGATTAGCCCTAGACAATCACTGGCCTTGGAAACAGCACTTGGGGGCTGTATGTTAAGATCTTTCCTCTTCTCAACTTCTACTCATCCTGGTTCCCGTCATGCTTCTGTGTCAACAAGTTGAAATATTAACTCCATTCCTTTTGGTTTCCCAGGCTGAAAGTGATTTGATTAAACCTGACAGAAATAACTCTTCTTATCCATGAAATGATGAGCAGTGTTTTTTTTTACCCTTATTTGGGTGCTGGGTAAGAACTTTTGAGAAGCCGATGAAAATCACGTACCCTTTCCCAGAAAAGTACGCAGGTACGCATACTTTTGCATAGAGGTTCAGGAGTTTATAAGCCCTGACTTAATGTGAGTCCCCTCAAGAGCAGGCTCTGAGATAAGGATTTGGGTGCAAGTCGTTTATTTGGGAGGGAATCCCAGGAAACCTGAAGAGGTAAACCAGAGAAGGCAGGAACCCCAATAAAGGGTGAGTTTGGTAATGAGCAGGCACCACTGTAGATAACAGAGGCTCAGTTTGGCCGGAGATCCTCTGAGACAAGGTGCAGAACATACCTTGGAAATTTGAAGTTAACTCTACAGCTCTCCCAGCCTGCTTTGCCCTCGGCTAAGATGGTCCTCCAGCCCCAGAAAAGTCCTAAGGCAGAAGAGACAGGTGTTTGAGAAGGCTTCATGGTACATGGGAATCATTCAGTGAATCTGAAGGTGACCTTTGGGAGAGCCCAGGGCAGGTGATTGGAACACTAACACTGATACAGATCCTGGAAGCTCTCTGCGTGCGCTAGTTAAGAGTCTCTGGAAAAGGTTTACTAATAAACCCCCCAGCCACAATAGTTGGCTTTTCTGTTGAAGCGGTGGATAGCTTGCTTGCACTCTCAGGCCTAATTTTGTGAGCAGTTATTCAAGTGAGCCCTCTCCCCTGGAGCCTGTAACAGACATCCGTGCTGACATTGCTCTCAGCTGGTACAGCTGAACACAGCATCGTCTGCGTGTGTGATCTCACTATCATTACTTACTCCAGACGTTCGTTTTGAAAATAGGGAGCAGCAAGGCCTGGCTCAGTGGGCACATTGCTTAACCGCATGGTTTATGAGAATGAAGCACATGGTGAGAATCTGCAGAAAGCTAAATGGAAATGGTCTCACTACCATGTTGGATTGGATTCTCTCTTATTCATTTCCTCTGTCTTAGAGTTAAAGCCCACAGAGGAGGCAGTCAGTTTCATTTAAGAACAGAACAGCAACAACATGGGGACATTAATGATGAAAAAAAAATCACAAGCATGAGCATCAGGACTTTTTGGGGGTGGTTTTCCTAAATATCAGCTTGCGGGAGGCAGACGAGAGCAGGAACAAGGAGACAGGAGGTGAGATCTTGCGTTCTGTTAAGGGTTGAATTGTATCCCTCAAAAAGATATTAAGGATATTGAACCACAGTACCTCTGAATGTGACCTTATTTGGAAACAATCTTTGCAGGTAATCAAGTTAATGAGGTCATTAAGGTAGGCGCCAATGTAATATGAGGGTATCCTCATAATGAGAAGACATTTAGACCCAGAGACAAACACAAGGAAGGAAGACAGTGTGAAGACGCAGGGAGACTGCCATCTCCAAGCCAAAGAACACCTGAGCACAGGTCGGAAGAAACCAACACTGCTGACATCTTGATCCCCACCTTCAGCCTCCTGACTGAGACAGTAAATCTCTGTTACTTAAACCACCATTTGTGGTGCTTTGTTACAGAAGCCCCAGGAAATGAACACAGGCTTAAATAAAAAAACAAACTCAAGTCCACGTTTGGGGCAGGGGGGGGGAGGGGGCAGTGAGAGGGGTAAAGATAATAAAGAACACAAGATGGTTAAAGAATACAGCAAGAAGTGAGGTTGGGAGTCTGAACCATCACACCGGGTATCTGTGAGTCAATAGGAGTGAGGGGCAAGGCTCAAGAAAGTTAAGAGTAGGTACTGGCAGTCGGAGAAGGACACACAGTCCATGAATGGGCCTTGTTCTCCTTTGCTGGGAATATCCTCTACCTCCCCCCCACCCCCGCCTTTGTGGAGCTCACCGCTTGAAGAATTGCATATCCTCACTTCCCCTTGCTCTGTGTTGAAGGGTCTTCCATTAACCCATGACACCTAGGTCTTATCCCATCAGAGTATCTGTCCCTCTGCATTGCAACTGCTTCTCCAATGGTCTCCCAACTAGACTGTGACCTGTTTGAGAGGAGGGACCAGGTCTTTTCCATTATTGCATCCCTAGCATCAGAAAGTATACCTGATACATTATAGGGAGGCTCCATAAATGTGTCCTGAAGAAATAGATGGATGGATGGTTGGTTGGATGGGTGGATGGGTAGATGGATGGATGGGTGGATGGATGGGTGGATGGATGGATGGGTGGATGGATGGTTGGGTGGGTGGATGGATGGGTGAATAAAGGCACAAAAAGCATGGACTTGCTATGAAGACAAAAATTAGCTTGCATCTTGGTGCTGTTTATGTGTTTTCTGAACTTGAGATGATTGTAGGATGTGGCTTCCTAGGTAAGAACTTGGTCAGAAGGACCAGCACTTGGGAAGGGCTGCTTCAGGTTGAGCACTGCAACACCGTGACTAGAGTCGTGAAGCATTCATTCATCTATTCATCCCTGCTCAAACATACTTGGGGCACTGTTGTGTTTCAGACGCTCCCTACAAATATGGGGACAGCAAAATTTCCTCGACATATTGGTGGAGGGAAAGATTTGTAAATATGGGAGGGCAAAGGATGTATTCCCAAAGATATTTGCTGCCTCATTATTTACAACATCTTAAAATTGGAGTAAACCTCAGAGCCTATCTACAAGGAGAAATAGTTACATATAAAAAGGTACATTAATCTGATGGGATATCACGCACAAATGAAAAGAAAAATATCCTTAGGCAGTATCCCAGTGAAGACTAGTTTAGGGCATGAGTAATAGAAAACCTCTACTTAGAACAGACTAAACTGAAATGTATTTCTTTTCATGTAAGAAACCCACAGGGAAGCAGATATAAATGGCGGCCCAACAATCACCAGCTTGGCTTCTTCTCTTTCTGTTTCTCCATCCATGGAATGTGACTGCTCCTTCATGGTCCAAGAGCTGCTGCTAGAGCCGTAGCCATCGCCTCTGTACTCCAGGCAGTAGGAAGAAGGAATGGATAAAGAAGGTAAAGTCTCTTTTATAAATACTGCCAAGAAGTTGCGCATGATGTGTCTGATTTCATCTGTATCAGTCAGAGTTCAGGTAGGGAGATGAGTCATTGTGTGTGTTAGAGGATAAAGGATTTATCATTGAAAAATAAGAACTTCCTCCTGTGTGGGAAGGGTTGTAGAAAGTTGGAGGGTCAGAGATGGTGTCAATATTGGTCATTTTGAAAAGCCATGCACTTCAAGCTACAGGAAGGGGGCTGAAAAGGGGGAAGTTCGTGGAAAGGTCTGAGGAAAGTTGCCACCACCTCTGGGGAACCTAATCAAGCATCTGGAGGTGAGTCAGTAGCTGCTGTTGATCAGCAGCGCCAGAAATTCAGAAGAGGGCCTAGGCATGCAATGGGAGAGAGTGAGAGTGAGTGACAGCTGGAAACAGATGGACATTTCTATATCCATCTGTCACCATATTGGACAACAAAATAACCATTGCCTTACTTCTGCCTCCTAAATTTCATATGAGTTCTGTTTTTGGCCAACTACAATCTGAAACCAAACACACAGTGTAATTCTGGGAAATGGAGCTCCAAGTTTAATCAAGGTGGTGCCATACAAACAGCCACAATGCACTCTTCACCCTGGCATGCATATACAAGTCACTCTCTGTCTCTTTTTTAAACCACATTTAATTTTCAAGTACAGACAACAGTAAAATCATGCTTCTATATAACATGATGCAGTTATCCCTCATGCAGCTGGAAGATGCACACCCTTTCCCCTAAAGAGGCACACACAGAAGCTCACATGTCACTTCTGTCCATCACCGGATGATGTTCACACCTCTCCCAGCTGAGTTATGCTTCACCTTAAGCCCTGAACTTAAGCACTGAGATAAAGTTAACTGCTATAACATATCCCATGTTAAAAAGTAGGAGAATTAGAAAAATTACAGTGGATAATGTTTATTAGGAATATGTTCATATCAAAGCAAGGAACAAAGAGTCATCATACTACCTTCCTAGGAGAGCCTGGGTGGCTCAGTTGGTTAAGCATCCAACTTCAGCTCAGGTCATGATCTCTCATTGTTCATGGGTTTGAGCCCCGTATCAGGTTCTGTGCTGACAGCGCAGAGCCTAGAGCCTGCTTTGGATTCTGTGTCTCCCTCTCTCTCTGCCTCTCCCCTGCTTGTGCTCTGTCTCTGTGTGTCTCAAAAAATAAATGTTAACAAAAAAATAGTGAATAAATAAATAAATAAATACTGTCTTCCTCATTTCTATGACTGGTCATGTAGTCATAGCTGGTACTTATTACATATCTTTCACTACCATAGTCTGTATTTTCCTTTTTTTCCCCAAGGTTTATTCAATTTTGAGAGACTGAGCACAAGCAGGGGAGGGGCAGAGAGGGAGGAAAACACAGAATTGAAGCATGCCCCAGACTCTGAGCTGTCAATACAGACCCTGACGCGGGGATCAGGCCCATGAACTGTGAGATGATGACCTGAGCTGAAGTCAGATTCTTTTTTTTTTAAATTTTTTTAGTTTTTTTTTAAATTTTATTTTTGAGAGAGAGAGAGAGAGACAGAGCATGAATGGGGGAGGATCAGATAGAGAGGGAGACACAGGATCTGAAACAGGCTCCAGGCTCTGAGCTAGCTGTCAGCACAGAGACCGATGCAGGGCTCGAACCCATGAACTGTGAGATCATGACCTGAGCCAAAGTCGGAGCTCAACCGACTGAGCCATCCAAGCGCCCCAAGCCGAAGTCAGATTCTTAACCAACTGAGCCACCCAGGCATCCCCACAGTCTGTATTTTCTTTTCCCTCAGCAAGCAGTGCAGCTGGTCATAATCTTGCTCGATGGGGTGAAGCCAGCCTTCATTCCAGAACCATCTGGGCCATTAGCAGTCCTGGTTGTATTGGATATTATAGTTTTCCATTAACATTTATCACAGGACACAGGACAGCTAATAGGCAGCCTAAAGGGTCTCCGATGTTCCAGACATACTCTTCCCTGGCCTCACTTCTTGATGGTCAGGATTGATCAATCACCCCAGTCAGTAAGTACCGAGACTTTGTTGTTGTTATTGTTAGTCTGTTCTTTGGCATGAGTTGCCTAAAATGATCAGCAGAGCATGTCAAGTTCAAGTCAAAAACCCACTGCTGTGTTTCCTAGTGGAAGCTTTCTCCTTTGGGATTTATCTCTAAATCAATAGATCCCAAAGTTGTGGGAACAAAAAACAAACACTTTGCTAATGGATCCCTAGGGATGGCAGAGAAAAGGGTGACTCCCATTTCTATCCACTTGATTCCTGGCTGTAAGAGAAACATCACCACGTATCGGCTGATAATTTAGAGCACATATTGCATCCTGGTGGATGTTACCCTAGCATTGAAAAGTGCTGCCACATAGCTGACACCATAAGTGAATTTTTTTCAATCTAACTGAAGTATAGTTGACAATTAAAAATTGTATATATTTAAGGTATACAACTTGATGATTTGACATTTGTATATTTTGTAAAATATTTATCACAATCAACTTAATTAACACTATCGCCTCACCCAGTTATAATTTTTAAGTGCATGGTGAGAACACTTGAGATCTACCCTCTTAGCAAATTTCAACTATATGATGCAATATTGTTAACTCTAAAGCCACATTGTTGTACATTAGATTTCCAGAATTTATCTTACACAGCTGAAACTTTTATCCCTTAATCAACATCTCCTGATAATCCCCTTCCCCTGGCATTTGTAACCACCATTCTCTGTTTCTGAATCTGATAGCTTTAGATTTTGCACATGAGTTCTGAAGTATTTGTCTGTGTCTGATGTCCCCCAGGTTCATGTATGTTGTTGCAAAGGGCCATTCTAATAGGTACAGAGTGGTCCCCCCAACACACACAATTTTATAATTAATATTGACTATTCCCGTTAATATAGAGTTATATATAAAATCTATTTCATATTGGCCATTTTTCTATTAATGAAGGGATAATATTTTCATAACCTGTTCCCCTCCCTTTAAATATTTTATGGAAAGAAAGTAAACGTTACCAAAGAAAATTCCAGAAATTAAAGGAAAATAGCAGTGCCCTTCCTCAGAGAAGAAATTTAAGTCATCCTTGAGAAAAATCTGGATGGTCCAAACTGTCTGGAACCATTTGTCCAATAACTGGTAGAACTGAACACTAAAATTATTTGGATTTGGTGATGGTTCTTTGCCTTCCCTTCCTTCTTCCCTTCCTTCCTTCCTCATCCTCATCCTCTTCCTCTTCCTTTTTTTTTTTTTTGGTGGGAGATGGGGGAGTGTTGGGTAGATTTTTAATATAGAGTGCATTTCTTTAATAGTTCTAAGTCCATTTGGATTTCTATTTCTTTCTGAGTCAGCCATACAAAATGGCATTTTCCTGGGCAATTACCCATTTTTTTTCTAAACTTTTAAATTTGTTTGTTTAAAGTTCACATTATTCCTTTACTATTATTATTATTTTTTAAAGACACATGTATTCAGCACCATGACTAGACTATTACATTCAGCAACCAACAGCATGAGTACAAAAAAAAAAAAATCTACATTAAAACCCTTTGTTGGAATGCTTTACACTTTCCAAAGAACAGACTAAAATAAACTGTTATACAATTAGTCACAAGTACAGTCCTCGAGTGTTTTGTCAGTACACATGAGTATTGTCTAAAACATGTCTTCTCTGGAGCAGCTGGGCCCTGCCACCACTGTGCTCGGCTCGGTTTACACATCCGTTGTAACCTGTGGCTTCCCTGTCACGTCTCTGGCTCTCTTCTCCTGCTAAGCTTTGTTTCCCAGCAGGAATTAAAATCTTCTGCCACCACTATAGCTACTGATGTGGCTGGGACCACCACAGTACCTTGGTATCATGGTTGGCAAAGTATTGGCCTCCACCGCCATAAGGGCCAGAGCTTCTGTCTGCAAAATTTCCTCTTTTCACGGTCCAATATTAGAAGACTGATTGTTCCAACTGCCAAAATCATTATAGCTTCCACCACCTTCAAAATTGCTTCCATTGTTACCAAATCTGGTATAGCCATCCCCACTGCCACCATATCCACTACTACCTTGACTGCCACCAAAGCCACCTCACCCACTGAAGTTTCCTCCACGACCAAAGCTGTCATTCCCACTCAAACCACCTCCACAACCACCACCAAAGCTTCCAGAACCACTTCACCCTCCTTTGCCGGAGGAAGTGCTAGCCATCTCCTGCTTAGATAGAGCTCTCCTTACTTCATAGTTGTGGCCATTCACAGCATGGTATTTCTGAATGACAATCTTGTCTACAGAGTCATGGTCATCAAATGTTACAAAAGCAAAGCCTCTCTTGTTGCTACTGCCTCAGTCAGTCATGATTCCAATCATTTGCATTTCTCACGCTGTTCAAAATAATCTCTCAGATGATGTTCTTCAGTGTCTTTTTTAAGGCCACCGACACAAATCTTCTTCACAGTTAAGGAGACACAAGGTCTTTGAGAATCTTCTCTGGAGACAGAGCTCTTTGGTTCCACAACTCTTCTGTCCACCTTGCATGGCCCTGCATTCATGGCTGCATCCACCTCTTCCACAGTGACAAATGTGACAAACCCAAAGCCTCTGGAGCGCTTGGTGTTTTTACCTTTCATTACCACATGGCTCGTGAGCAGTCCCCATTGCTCACAACGGCTCCTCAGACTCTCATGGGTTGTTCAAAGCTCAGACCTCTGAGGAGAAGCCTCCACAGCTGTTCAGGCTCTTTGGGAGGCTCTGACTTAGACATGATGGCGGTTGGAGGGGAGATTTTAACGATGCTTACTCGCTGGCATCCAAGGACAGAAAACACTTTTATTAATTTAAAATATGTTTTATCTTAGTTTATATTCCCTGTTCCATCTTAAAATACATATTTGTGCTTTACCTCTATCCTTTTTACTTTTTCAACTTTGCTCACAATGTGTCAATGTTATTCAACTTTAAATATTTGATTTGGTTGATCTTCTCTACTGTATTTAACACAAGGAAATACTTAAGATTTATGTGTGATTAGGTTTCCCTAAATAATCCTGATGTTCTTCCATATTCCTTATTCCTCTGTGTGGAGGTGAACTTGAGTATCCACTGGTAGGACTCATTTCTTGATTAAGTGACTGTAAGCCATCAAAAATCCTCAACACCAGCAAGTGGATCTCTTTCTGCTCTCCGAAGCAGTGTAAGGTAACAATCCTATGTTAGTGCATCTCGTTCTCTCTGGTGGGTAGTTCCAAGTTCAACAAATGGAGGCTGGGCAGAGAGTAGTAGGAGACACATTTGGCTCTTGCTGTAAGTTGTACCCTATAAGCAGTTTATCATTAATAAAGGACATAATTTTATATTTGTGACTTTTTCTTGAACTCTCAGTGGACTCAGAGTTAGGGAGAGAACACCAAAGGCATTTATAGAGCTCGCTCAAACACCAACATTTGTTTTCAATTTCATTAATTTGTGTTCTTTTTGTATTATGTGGTCCCTTCTTTCTTTGGATTACTTCATGCTCCTTTCAGCTGCATTTAGTAAGGCTCCCTAGAGTGTTAATTTCACTGACATTTAATTTAATTTAATTCTTGGTTAGTTTCCATTTTTATTTAAATTCCAGTTACTTAACATACAGTGTAATATTTGTTTTTAGGTGTTGAATTTAGTGATGCATCAGATACATACAATGCCCAGGGCTCATTAGGAGGTCCCTCCTTAATACCCATCCTCCATTTAATGCACCCCCATTGCTCACCTCCACTCCAGCAACCCTCAGCTTGTTCTCAACATTAAGAGTCACAAAGAAATGGAAAAACATTTCATGCTCATGGATTAGAGGAACAAACATTGTTAAAATGTCTGTACTACCCAAAGCAATCTTCATGAGTAAGGCATTCCCTAGCAAAAACCAACAGCATTTTTAACAGAGCTAGAATAAGCAATCCTAAAATTTGTATGGAACCACAAAAACAAAACAAAACAAAACAAAAAACCCAAATAGCCAAAGCAATCCTGAAAAAAGAAAGTAAAGCTGGAAGCATCACAATTCCAGACTTCAAGTTATATTACAAAGCTGTAAAGATCAAAACAGTACAGCACTGGCACAAAAACAGACACATAGATGAATGGAACAGAATAGAAGACACAAAAATGGTCCCACAACTATATAGTCAACTAATTTTCAACAAAGCAGGAGAGAGTATCCAATGGAAAAAAGACAGCCTCTTCAGCAAATGGTGCTGGGAAAACTGGATGACAACATGCAAAAGAATGAAAGTGGAACACTTGTTTTTTTTACAGTATATACAAAAATAAATTAAAAATGGATGAAAGATGTAAACATGAGACAGAAAACCATCAGACTTCCAGAAGAGAACACAGGCAGTAACATTGGCTGAGGCAACTTCTTACTAGTACGTCTTTGGAGGCAAGGGAAACAAAAGCAAAAACGAAAAGGTAAGTTTTAGATTGGGAGAAGATATCTGCAAATGATGACTGTTTAATCTTAAATAATTCTAATTTCCTTTCTAATTTCCTCTTTGATCCATGAATACAAAACTGTTCTTTAAAAATTATTTTTAAATTTTACTTATGAACAATAGCACATCATAAGGATGTGCTTTTTAGCAACTGTAGAAAACACTTCAATTCCAAAAGTAGAAAGCTATTTTTTTTAATGTTTTATTTATTTTTGAGAGACAGAGAGACACAGCGTGAGCAGGGGAAGGGACAGAGAGAAGGAGACACAGAGTCTGAAGCAGGCTCTGAGCCGTCCGCACAGAGCCCAACACTGGGCTTGAACCCACGGACTGTGAGATCATGACCTGAGCCGAAGTTGGCTGCTTAACTGACTAAGCCACCCAGGTGCCCCAGGAGAAAGCTCTTAAGACAGGAACATTTAATGAAAAATCAAGAAAATAATCTTAACATCTGGCCATTAACGAATCAACCCAAAATAATTTAAAGAGGAAATATTATATTTTTCCAACTCTGAAGCCTCCTATTTCAGGCCTATAATTTCTACAATTTGAATGTGTTTACTTGAATACATTTTATTTTATTTATTCTATTTTATTATTTAAAACTTTTTTTTAAAGTAAGCTCTAGGCCCAACATGGGGCTTGAACTCATGACCACGAAATTAAGAGTTGCAGACTCTACCAACTAAGCCAGCCAGGTGTCTCTACTTGAATACTTTTTAGGTTTTTAAAAATATTTTTTATTAAAAATTTTAAATGTTTATTCATATGAGAGAGACAGAGAGAGAGAGAGAGAGCATGAGCAGGGGAGGGGAGGGATAGATGGAGAGGGAGACACAGAATCCAAAGCAGGCTCCAGGCTCTGAGCTGTCAGCACAGAGCCCAACGTGGGGCCTGAACTGATGAACCAGAAGATCATGACCTGAGCCAAAGCTGGGCACCCAACTGCCTGAGCCATCCAGGCACCCCCTTTACTTGAATACTTTTTAAATGGAATTTTCCCCATTACAATATCCCTAATGTAATATTGTAAGTCATTCTAGTTTCTTAAAGTTAGCATTTTATATGATATTGAAAATAAAATAGATCTAGGGGTGCCTGGGTGGCTCAGTTGATTAGGCGTCTGACTTCAGCTCAGGTCATGATCTCACAGTTCATGGGTTTGAGCCCTGCGTCAGGATCTGTGCTGACAGCTCAGAGCCTGGAGCTTGTTTCAGATTCTGTGTCTGCCTCTCCCTTGTTCACATTCAGTCTCTCTCTGTCTCACTCTCAAAAACAAAGATTACAAAAAAAAAGAAAAGAAAAGAAAAGAAAATGGATGTAAACTAGACACCTTGATACATGTTTGAAAACATAATTTGTATTCCTTTTTTCCTTTAGTAAAAGATTCATTTAGCTTCGGAGGCTTAGTATTTGAATTACCTTACTATGCCTTCATAGCATTCCTGTTCATGATTTGAAAGGATGTGAAGTTGAAGGCTAAGTACTTCACTTCCTTACCACGGACTATCGTTTTTTAAAAGCACCATTTTAATAAAACCTACTCAAAGAGATTTGTTCTAAATAAGGATTCCTCCCCAGTAATCATTTTCTGAGCTGGCATAAAACAGGCTTTTTTGTTGCTGTTCCTGAACATAAGAATAACTACTTTCACTGGTCATTATATGTTGCCCTATCTAATTAGCACGTGTAATTCTTACTACCTTGCCCTGGATTTCCTAGGTATCTTTTTTTTTTTTTTAATGTTTATTTATTTATTTTGAAAGAGAGAGAGAGAGAGAGAGAGAGAGAGAGCGAGCAGGGGAGGGGCAGTGAGAGAGAAAATCCCAAGCAGCCTCCACCTCAGCACAGAGCCTGATGCAAGGCACGAACTCACGAACACCGAGACCATAACCTGAGCCAAAATCAAGAACTGAACCCTTAACTGACTGAGCCATCCAGTGCCCCAGACCTTCTCATTCTTTAAATGTTACTTCTTATCCTAACTTTAATACTTCTAATCTCTTTCTCTGTGCTATTTTCTAAGTGATTTCTTCTGATCTGTATTCCAGTTTATTCATGTCCTTTTCATTTGCACTTAGCTTGTATTATTCCCTTTTTTAAGAATTTTATTGACTACATTTACATTGTTAGATATTATTCTTTGTCAGTTTTTCAATTCAGCTTGTTCACTTTTCATAGCTGTTCTTTCCATACGCTTTTTCTTTCTTATAAGTTTTAATTATTTGAAAACTGACAGGTACTAACAGACAATTCCATTATTTGAAACTCTGTGTATCCCCTCCAGAGGTTTGTGCATACATTTAGAGGTATGACCCACCAAAAAACACTTGGTTTTTATCTTTCAACTATGGCTTCCTAAGTGACATGGGTCATATCAACTTGAAATCCAAACCCATGCCTAACCCATGTGAGGACATTCATGTGGTAATAAATTCTTAGGGGAAACGTCCCTCCCCCACCAATATTTAGATTGAAACCAAGAAGTGGTAGCTCTTCTGGGGTCATGGCTTTACATAGAAATTTCATTTTCAACTTCCCACTTTGCAGGCACCCAAAGCTATTAAAATATAAGACCCTGGGGCGCCTGGGTGGCTTAGTCGGTTGAGCGTCCGACTTTCGCTTGGGTCATGATCTCACGGTTCGTGGGTTCGAGCCCCGCGTCGGGCTCTATGCTGACTGCCAGCTCAGAGCCTGGAGCCTGTTTCAGAGTTTGTGACTCCCTCTCTCTCTCTGACCCTCCCCTGCTCACGCTGTCTCTCTCTCTCTCCTAGAAATAAATTTTAAAAAAAACATTAAAAAAATTAAAAAAAAAAAAAATAAGACCCTACCCAAGTAAGGGAGACCCTTCTTTCCCAAGCTCGCGTAGTGTCAGTCTATTTGCTTATCCTTCTGGTTGTCAATTCCTTGTTCGTTTTTGGCTACTAAAAATTTCCTTGGTTATTTTTATTTCCTTATTTATTTATTTATTTATTGCAGCGACTATCCAATTAATAGAATGTTTTTATAATTTACCTAAAATCCTACGTGTTCTGTATTAAAAGTTTTCCGGCTACGTAGTTTGGCATAATGCCAGATACAGAAATCCACTGTCTAGAGGTGCCTGGGTGCCTCAGTCGGTTGAGTGTCCAACTTCAGTTCAGATCATGGTCTCGTAGTTTGTGGGTTCGAGCCCTGCATCGGACTCTGTGCTGGCAGCTCGGAGCCTGGAGCCTGCTTTGGATTCTGTGTCTCCCCTTCTCTCTGCCCCTCCCCTGTTCATGCCCTGTCTCTCTCTGTTTCTCAATAATAATAAATAAATTTTTTTTTAAATAAGGAAATCCACTGTCTAATTCTCCTTTTTCCAAAACCTCACCTGAATCCATATCAGTGTGGATATCTAAATTCACAAGCTATTCAAAACACCGAGCTTTTGACTGGAAAAAATTGGCGTGTCACGTGAATCAGATATCCTGGCTGATGGTTGGTAACCATCATTAGACATTATGATTCCTGTGGAAAAAAGAATTACAGGAATTCTTGAGCAAATATGTTAGTTTATAAGTACATTTCACAATCAGATGTGTACACTCCAAACATTTATATGGTTAACAGCCTATGAGTACTTGACTTCCCCGGGCACAGGGCCCAACATGACCTCTTTATAAGCACCTTTGTTCTCAGTACAGTGACTCTCATGCTTTGTTCCCAGAGAACACTAATTCTCAGTGACCCGAACCAAAATGTTCTACCACCAAGAGAAAATAACGGACACTCAATTTGCAGAAAACGCTTAGGCAATGAATGCCCATTTTCTCAATTAAAAACATTTCCTCATAGTACAATTCTAATATGTGTGTCCTCATAATGACTTTTTGGTTATTACTAAGAACGGAGGAATTAGTAGGAAACCTAGACTAGCTGAAAACCCTGTAAACCTAATTTGTTAAAGATACGGCAAATGCTCTTATCAACAAAGATGGAGAGACCTGTGCAGAGCTTATGTAATGAAGTACTTGTTGCCGGAAGTGAACTTTTCTATGATCCAGAGTGTTCCCATCTCTTTCAGGGACTTTCTAGCTCTCATATTCCATTAATCTGTTTTTGGCTCAACTGGCAATTTTGCTGAAGTTATTTATTCTACAAGGGAATTAGACCTATCAATATTTCATGGCATTCTGCAAAGGTCAGTGTAATTTCTAGGTGTTCTGATCCATGAGAAATGTAAGAGATGGTAACCCAGAACAAAGTCCATTGTCACCAACAGTAAGATATTGCAAAGAGGCATGTAAAATCAGGAGAATTTTGGTAGTTATAATGTTTTAAATATGCACTCATCATGTTTACAAGTTGTTCATGCATGTCATCTAGTTTCAAAGCCTTCTGTCCATCAAGGAAGCCCAGACCGGCATCCAAAAAAACCATTCAAAAAATAACTCAAGATATTTACTTGTCTTTTGAGAACGCATTAGAATGCAGAGCTCTCAAAATTCCTCTTTTATCTTGCACCCACTTTCGACACACACTGCAGCAATGCCCACGCTCCTTTTCTCAGACTACTCTCACACCCCAACTCGAGTTCCTCTGCTCTTTTCTGCCTCCAGCTACTCTACCCATTTAGCAGCATAAAAGTCTAACATAGTGGACCACCTGGCCAGCAGAGACCTGTCATGGTGGGAGAAGGAGGAAAAGAAATGGAGCGCTAGAAGCAGAATCCTCTTTGTCCTAAGATCTGGAACACGTATGTGCTTGATGCTTTTCCTCTGACACACATGTATATACACGGCTGGAAAGAGATTTAAATGTGTACTGTAAGAGCTACGTGAAATTTTCTGCATCACCTAGGCTCTCTGGGTATCCATTTCCTCATCCAATGAAAACTAGTATCTATCTCCTCGTGCAGTCTTGAGGATTAAAGGAAGTCTTACTTGCAAAGCATTTAGAAGTGCTGCCTGGTACATGGTGAGGACTCAGCAAGTATTAATGGTTATTATTACTTGATGGCAATAACAGTACACGTAGCAGAAGATAATGCAGTAAAGACACAACTTATACTGGTTTATAGGTGATATACGATCTACTTTCAACAAGGCCTGGGGTTATAACATAACTAAACATCACAATGGTAATGTTGGCAATCTCACAGTTGGCGGGATCGAGCTCTGTGTCTGTTCCGTGTTGACAGCACAGAGCCCACTTGGGATTCTTTCTTTCTCTCCCTCTCTCTCTGCCCCTCCCTCGCTTGTGCTCATGCTCTCTCTCAAAAAATAAATCAATAAATCTTTTTAAAAAGAATGGTAGTGTTGGTGATGGGAGATGTAACAAAATTTTAGACTTTCCTCTTCAAATACTTTTTTATTCGAACCATGGTAAGTAAAGCATGACAAACTTTTGCCTATCAGTTGAAACATTGGATTAACTTTCTACCTCATTTAATAACAACCAGGCTGTGCCGAGTGTTTAGGGTGTGCCAAGCACTCTACTAAAAATATGCATTATCTAATTTAATTACTAACAGCGGCATAAGATAAGGTTATTATGATTATTATTACCTTCATTTTCTAGGTAAAGAAATGGATGCTTTAGAGAGGTTCCTGAGGGCACTGAAGACATTTTTCTTTCTTGGCGTGTCTATTTTCTATCCTGGTGTATCCCACAGCCTGGACCTTAATACAGATTTGTCCAGTGGGTGAAAGAAATAGTGAAGCCTCACTAGACTTTATTTTGATCTTGGGCCTTTCACCCAAAGACAGGTTTTCAAAATTAGTTATGGAAGGAAACACAACCATACTTCAGGAACAAACCAATCCCCCAGGCTATGTTAGGAGGGGAATGGAGGAAGAACGTGAAGCAAGGTGAGCACCTTGGGGGAAGAAACTGGAAAAGGCACAGACAGTAAGACTGCCAAGGTTTTCGGGCTGCAGGGGATGGCGAGGACCACAGAGAAAGTAGTGCCACATGAGGAGCCCTTGGGAGAGCTACTGTCAGAGAGGCCATGCTGCTTGCTTCCTGCCACTTGGGGATCCAGGACCAGTACTTGATGCCCAGGCTACTGGAGCTGCTGAGACAGAAGCCGGAAGGCAGGAGCACCCAGGGCACCCAGGAGCACCCAGAGATGCTGCTGTGGGCTCCTGAGCCCCACAGTTTTGGGAGAGGGGCTTTGGGAGGCTGGGCAAGCCGCCCACCAACCAGGGCCCTTCCCCCCGCGGGGTAACGGTGCCTCTCCCTCATTCCCCACAGGGTGATATGCAGTGGCCCGGGGGTTCTCAGGACTGCCACGACTCTACTGTTTTGTCCTCGGTGAGCTAGAAATGATCCCTAAGTTGACACGCTCTGCGCGCTGCTGCGAAATGCAGGGCAGCACATCCTGCCCTCCAGCTTCCTTTACAGAAACACATTCTCTTTCCTGGAGGCGGCCCTGCAACAGTGGTTCTCAAAGCGTGCCTGAACCAGCAGCGTGGGCATCGCTGGGGACCTGAGGTCAGGGAGCTGGACTGGAGAAAGAAAGCCACATCGGGATGGGGGGGAGAGATGTTCAGAGTTTATTCCCTAGCTGCTCTTTTCCCAGTTTGAACATATATATAGATGGCTACGGACCGGTTGAAAAATTCTCAAAATTGCAGCTTACTGCTGAGGCTTAAGATTTAAATTAGAGGGAATGAGTTCACAAATTTGGGTGGCCATTTAAACAGATTAGTAATGGGGCATCTGGGTGGCTAAGTCAGTTGAGCAACTGACTCTTGATTTCAGTTTAGGTCATGATCCCAACATCATGGGATCAAGCCCTGAGTTGGGCTCTGTGCAGAGCATGGAGTCTGCTTAAGATTCTCTCCCTTCCTCCCTTCTTCTCTCTCTCTCTGTCTCTCTCTCCCTTTTCCTCTCCCCTGGTTGCATGTGTGCACACACACTCTCCCTCTTAAAAAACAAATAGATTACAAATAACTCATTTTATGTTGAAAGTCTTGTTTGGGAAAGGATTTGCTACTCTGTAAGTATCTTACAGAGCTGCTGGAGAAACTGAAAATGAGCTAATTTGTATGAAAGTGTTTTGAAGCCATGAAACCCTATGAAAATGTTAGTGCAAGGCAGTTGAAAATTTTGGCAACAAAGTGGTTAAGGCAAAAGAGAATCAGGGGTCTTGATATAGATTATGAAAAAGGGTCTAGAGCTCTTCATTTATTCACTTGACAGTATTTATTAGGCGCCAAATACACACACAGACACACACATGCACACACACATGTACCAAGGACAGAGCTGGATGCTGGGAATAAAATGCTGAACAAAAACAGACATGACCCTTGCTTTCGTGAAGTTCAAATCTAATAGGGGAGACAGAAAGTTATCAAATAATTGCATAAATGAGTGACTAATTACTAGACCTAACAATGGTATTCTGAAGCAAAACAATATAATTCTGTGACATCACATAATGGGAAACCTATTCTATATTGATGGAGGGAGGGGGTAAAGAGGAAAAGAGGGATTTTTAAGGAGGATCCCCCTAAGCAATTCTGCTTCAACTATGCATCCGAAGGATGCGTAGAAGTAAATTAGGTCAGGCTGGATGGTAAAGGGTCAGGAAGGAAAGTCCTATGGGCAGAGAGAAGCGTATAGAAAGTCCCTGGTCAGGAAAGGCCACATGATATGTGTGAACAACAGAATTCAGGCTGGTGTGTACTGAAGAACATCGGGGCAGGAGTGGGGCAAAGGGAGCTGGTGGGGTAGAGAAGAGCACGACTCATGTAGAGCCTTATAACTCCTGTGTGTCTGAACCAGAGACTGAGCTCAGCTGCTAAAGCCAGAAATCCAATGGCAGTGTTTAAAACTCTAAGGATTTTGTTCACTCACCTAGAAGCCCAGAAGTAGACAGTCAGGTCGTACACCGTGGTTCCACAGAGTCACCAGGACACAGGCTTCCTTCGTCTTTCTGCCTCACCATTCCTAATTCTAACATCTATCCTCCAAGTCTCAAGATGGCTGTTTGAGCTCTAGTCATCATATCCACATTTCAGCCAGGAAGAATTAGAAGAGCTTTGAAAGGGCTTTCCTAGCCACTCCATTTAACAGCTGCTGCTTACATCTTATAGGTTATTCCCCTCTGTATAGGAGGTTAGAAATATCTTGCATATGTGGGTGAGAGAGAGATAGATACGATGCCATTCCAATAATATCAGATCTTTGCGAAGAGGGGGGAAAATGGAGATTCTAGAAAAGTAGTCTTTGCTACACCATCTCAGGATCTTGGTTACTTCCTTGTGATCAACAGGAAGTCATTGACAACCTTTCTGGAAGAACAAAACATGATTGGCTGCAGTGGTGAAAGGAGCTGGGCTGGAGAAGTAGTCCAGGAAAACCAAACATGAGGGCAGCATGGGAGTTGGGATTATTTTGAGAGATACAGTAGGTCTTGGCGATAAATTAACAATGGTGAGCGAGCTAAAGAATGATACACACAGGACAGATTACAGTGCCATTCACTGAGATAGCATACAAAGGAAGAGGAGCAGATTTTCTGGGAAAGATCATGAACTTGGTCTTGGACACGTTGATGACGAATGGCTGCCAAGCGGAGATGTAACAGGTGGCGGGGCATGTAGGACTGGGTGGCAGAGAAGCAAGCACTCTGTGGTGCAGAGAAAAGTTGGTTTCCACTGACACGGAGATAAGTGAAATCATACTTGATAAGAATTTCTTGGAGATGGTGCACGAAGTGAGAAAAGGGTCTAGGACCAAATCTTGAGGAAATGAAAGAGGGAGGAGGATGAGTCAGAAAAAGAGACAAAATAGAAGCAGCCAGAGAGGTAGAAGGGAAACCAAGATGCATTGTCTCAGAGCCAAGAATGTGCAACAGGAAGGACCATATCCAGTGCTGATGAGGGGTCAACGAGATGAAGACTGAAAACGTCTTTTGGATTTAACCACACGGAGAGTACCAGGGACCTCAGGACTCTTGGAGGAATGGTTGAGCGGGAAACCAGATTATAATGTACTAAGGAGTGGCTCACGCATGAAAAATGGCAGCAACGAATACACAATTGGTTAAAAGGCTGAAGAGAGAACTGGAGTAGAAGCAGGAGGGGATGTGGTCCATGAAGATTATTTTCTAACATGGAGGCACTGAGAGGGGGTCAGATACTGACGGGAAGGACCTAGGTGGAAGGAGAGAAGGGATCGTTGACCTATCCAAGGTTTCTTCCTAAGGAAGGTGGGAGAAAATGGGATCTAAAGCAGAGGTCATGGGGTAACCCTAAGGAGGGTGAAGAGAAGGTACGGTTCAAACTGGAAGAAAGACAAGGATCTGGGTCAGAAAGGGTAGTGCCATCCAGGATGGACAACATCTTGTCCTTACCTTCCTCAAGGTACATCATGTTGGGGAAGTGAAAGTCACAAAAGCATTATAATTTCTAGAAAGAGTGCAGATCACATTACAGGCATCATAAAATGTTAAGCACCTCATTTCATCAACTCTCTCAGATGTGTAGGTCAATAAGACCTCAATAAACTATTGCAGTTGGAGTCAGGTTTACTGAACTTTTATAAAATCAGTCCTTACAATATCCCCGTGACATGGAAGCTATTGTAGTCCCAATTTCAGTGACCGGGAAACTGAGGTTTACAGGGTGAAGTAGCCGGTGTGAGACTATGGAATACGCAACTGGTAATGATAAGATTCAAGGCGTCGTCTGCAGCCATGCTGGGTTACGAGCCTCACCAGAGAAGATGCTCACTGACAAATCAGCTCAGAACCAGTCTGAGCAGGGAGGTAGGCATGCTCCAAGTTAAGATGAATCCCTGTGTGTGTGGCCGCAAGGTGACCATAACATCATCCCTCAGTTAAAGGTCTTCTCCTCTCAGAGTGTCACAGAAGGAATAGAAATGATTACGAAACAGAAGGGGGAGAGAAATCAAGAGACATGAAATAAGAAATGCCAGCCAAAACGAGAACACGTTTATTTAAAGTTAATCCACACAAACAGAAGGGCAAGTGTTGTTACGCACATAAAAATGCTCAGGCAAATGTGTAGCATGTGCGACTTCCAAGCTGGTGCTCTGGGATTTCCAGGCTTTGACTGTGCAGCCAGAGGGTGAAGACTTGCTGGGACGGAAAGGCAATGTCTGTTTCTACTTCACCACCAAGCATTTTCCTTTCTTCTGCCCAATGGTCTTTTCCGGAAAGGTCTGCTTATTTCAAGGAAACGCCATACCCAACCAAGACATATCAGGAACTACTTTGCGTTAGACTCAGAGGAGCTTCCTTGAGTCAAAATGGCTGCTCAAATTTTTTTTCCCAGAGGATGGTCTTTGGTCGTTTTTACCAGATCTTCGTGACATTTGACCTGTGGCTACAGGTTACCAGGATGTACGCATGAAGTGATTTACTTCCTCTTCTTTAAGCTCCAGTGACTCCGGTCAGCAAAATGGAGGGTGGAATCATTGACATCTGTCTGCTTGGGGCTAGCCTCTGGGCTCTCTCGGGAAACACCAGGAACATTGTTTTTCTAGAGAAAAAGGAAGGCTCGAGGGTGGGGAGTCTCCATCACTATTTCTGGAAATCTGAGAAATACTTTTTAGCCTTCTTTCTTCCCTCCTTCCTCTCCACCTAAAAAGAAAAATTTCCCCCCAACCTATAAATCCTGAAAGCAGAATGACATCTTTAGTGAAGTTTCTTAAATTCATGGCCCTTCGAGGCTGAATGAGGAAACTTCAAAAGACTTGGAATTATTCAATATCCTTATGTTGGGGCATGCCTGGGGCTTGCTTTTGGGATTAAGCATGCCTGGAAATTTAAGGCAATTAATAGCAAATGATAGTGACTGTGTTATAGAAAAAAAAGAAAAAGAAAAAAGCTCTTTCCAATATTCTGGACTGAGGGGCTATGTCAATATAGGATATAAAATTAAAATATAAGCATAAAATATAAATATGTGTAAATATAAATACATAATATAAAAATAAAATATAAAATCCCTTCAATTTCACTGATGCATAATCTTGTAAAGCAGATTACCTCTGACTTAATTTGTGTTTTCAACATGGATTATTGGGGGAAAAGCTGGATCAAGGGAAGGTGATGCTTCTGACTTCTTACCTTAGGATTAAAAAATAATTTTTAAAAAATAGCTATTTATGGGGCGCCTGGGTGGCTTAGTCGGTTAGGCATCCGACTTTCGCTTAGGTCATGATCTTGCGGTCCGTGGGTTTGAGCTGCGCGTCGGGCTCTGTGCTGCACTTCAGAGTCTGTGACTCCCTCTTTCTCTGACCCTCCCCTGCTCACGCTGTCTCTCTCTCTCCTAGAAATAAATAAAAATATCTTTAAAAAAAAGAAAAACAATAGTTATTTATTTTTTGAGAGAGACAGAGAGACAAGTGCAAGTAGCAGAGGGCAGAGAGAGAGGGAGACACAGAATCTGAAACAGTCTCCAGGCTTCCAGCTGTCAGCACAGAGCCTGAAGTGGGGCCCAAACCCACGGACTGTAGGATCATGACCTGAGCCCAAGTTGAATGCTTAACTAACTGAGCCCCCCGGGGAACCCCTTGCCTTAGAACATGTAGTGACTGTTGATTCACTGATTTCACTAACCTTTACCAAGGCCTTAAAATCTCTTTCTAAGACACTGAACTTTAACTGAAAACCAGCGTATCAGGGGTGAGGAATGACATGTAGTCATAACTGTAAATGTAACAATAATAGCCAATAATTCTTTCCCAGCTACTGGGCTCAGCACCCTGAGATGCTCCTTCAGTGCCTAGGAGGTGCAGGCCTTTGAGCAAAGGACTCTGGGTAGGAAGCAGTTATGGTCTCCACCCCAAGAAGGACTACTATTTTCTTTGTGAGACGCCCCTTATTCTCATCCAATTAGTGACCACACAAACGGTTTATTGTTTTGTTTTGTTTTTCCACAACCTTCAGAACTATTTTGAAGGCACGCTCGGTTTTGTGTTTCTTTCCATGCCCCCTGCCCGGTGCTGGGGATTCTGTGCGCTGCCAGGCAGGTGAGCAGTACGTGATGGGGTCAGCGAAGCCCCTGTTAGCTACTAAGGGCTGGGGGCGGCCTGGAGAAAGGGGCGGAGACTCTGAAGTCAAGTCGACCAACCTGCGTTCAAGTCCTGCCTCTGAACTTTCTTCTGGAATAACTCTGGGCACGCGCCTGACCTCTCAGTGCCTGGGGCACCTTCTGGGAAGAAGATCCTAGACAGAGTGAGGGCGAGAACTGAGGTGTCGCAGGAATGGTCCTGAGCGTGGGGCACAGAGGAAGAGAGCGGGAGACTCTGTACAGATGTTCCTGTCATTTGGACGTCTCCCTTATCACCTTCGTGAAAGGTTCGGCTCATCCTTGTTGAGCCTGCAAAGCTTCCTCTGTGTATTTCAACACATACTTCTACTGAATCTGTATAGAACGTATAGGCGGTTCTCTTTTATCTTCATTCAGGCGAGGAGCAAGATCACATCCAAACCCATAGTTCAACCAAGTGCAACCTACTTCCCCCAGCTGGAGGGATGCATATTTATAGGATCAACCTGAGACCTCCTAGGCAGGTGTCCACCCCCACCGCCCACCAAGTTCACCAAAAACACGGTTAATTTTGGAACAGGAGCTTTTGAACCGGAACCCCTTTTAGCTATTTGCGGCACCCCGTGCTAAGTGCGGTGGGCGGGAGGCTTCATTTTATCATCATGGGTGCTTTCGACAGGACCAGCGACCGCCAGAAACCAAGGCAATACCTATTCAAGGGACCACGGACCCCACCCTGGAGAGCACATTCACGTGGACCAAAGGCATTTCCCAGGGAGCTGATATCCTCCGTCCTCTGTGCCAGCGTGTGCCAGAGCCGCACGGCTGTTTCCCAAGATGCCTCTGAGGGCAGATGATTCTAGCTCGGCAGTATCCAATCTGCCTGCTTGTTTTCCTCAAAGCTGCCTTAGGGAAAGGGAATGTTGCCTATGTTAAGATGGGGCCTCTGTTGCAGAAAAGCAAACACAGCCCCACCGCCGCCCCGTGAACTCAGCCCTCCCCTCATCACGGAAACCACAGCAACCAACTCCTCTAGGCTCACTACCTGGGACCCTGATGCTTTCCGTGTCTCCGGTTTACTCACTCCTCTATTTCAGGTGGGGAAAAAACAATACACAGCCTTGACTTTTAGAGCCACCTCCCATCAGCGACTTCCCAGAGCCACAAGTGAGTTCCTTTCCCATTCTTCAGCATTATCTCCCTCTCTCTGCCCCAGTGCATAGAAATGGCATGGGCGGAGTGTCTATTTCTACCACAAGCTACATAGCATGAAATGCCTTCAAATAATTTGATAGAAACTTGGGCTGCACCTGGAATATTTCCAGGTAAGCCTCTGGAATATTTGCATTTGGACCAATGCACCTGACCTCTTAGTGTCCGGGGCACCTCAGCCTAGAGGAAGATCCTAGTAGCTCCTTAACAGAGTAAGGGCGAGAACTCATGTCTGAACCTACCTATAGCTAACTTTGAACTCTTAGTATGTGCCAGCCTCTGCACTGAAGTTGACTTGTGTCACCTCGTTTAAACCCAACTAAGACCCCAGGAAGTTGGTACTGCTATCATGTCCATTTTAATATTAAGAAAAGCAGGGAAATTAACTAGAACTCACATTGCTACCCTCTCTGCCACAGTGTCTCTTGGTTATGGAAGGCTGTGTGAGCTTTGTTCTCTTCAGAGATCAAAGTACCTTGAGGGTGGGGACCAAGCCTTAAAATTCTGTGCCAAGTTTATAGTTCAGTTCTCGCTATCGGACGGGGGTTTCAGAAATTCTGCAGTCAGTCCACTTCTCAACAAGAATTTATACAAAGCACATCTCTGTTCAGAGCCTCTTGGGTTTTCAACTTAGTATCAAACCCTACGGGATAGACAAAGGAAGCACACAGTCGATTTGAGGGAGGTTGGTCCATAAGAAACAGAAAAGTCAATTAAGTGTTAAACTAACAATAAACATTTCAGCGTCCAGAGAGAGGAGAGATCAGTAAATCATGGAGAGGTGGTGGGATGTGAACTGGCCCTTGAATAGTGCGGTGATGTCAAGAGGTGGAGACAGGAGAGAGGGCGAAAGCGTGTGAGGGAAGTCTCCGGTAGGAGAAGATGGGGATGCGGACTGTAACAATATAGTATGTACATTGTAATTCCGCTTCATCATCAAGGCTGGGAATTCTAGAAGCCTTACAGAGTCTTCCTTGATAAAACAAATACTTCTTAGCTCGTCAAATAGATTTCTCTTTAAAGCCTGGGACAGGAATCAAAGGACACACGTAGGGCGAGTCCCAGAGGCAGGAGGACTATTTCTTTACAGTTCTTGTTTTTCCAGTTTATTTATTTATTTGGCGGGGGAGGGGCAGAGACAGAGGGAGAGAGAGAATCCCAAGCACTGCACCCAGGTTGGTATCCTGGCTCTGCTACCTCCAGGCTGTGTGCTGTCACTGCAGATGGTGAGGACAGAGCATGAATCACGGAGACTCCAGTGACAGGTGATGCACCAGGTATTTTACATATATTAACTCACTGAATCTTCACAGGAAAGGTAGCTTATTATCACCTCCCTTTTGTAGATGGCAAAATGGAGCTTTAAGGAGACTAACTTCCTTGCCCAAAGTCACGCTGCTGGTCATTAGCGGAGCTCAGGGGTCCCTGACCTCCTGGTGTATGATCTCAGTCTGCTCAGAACTGCTTCCCAAGTCACTGACCTTCCTGGGCTCTCAGTTTCCTTATCTTTAAGGCATTCATGAAGACATCTGTGGAGAAGGGACATGGGACAGCGAGTGACCCCTCTAGCCCCAACACTTGGACATCGTGAGTGTTCCTAGTTCTCGGTCATCTACCAGGCTCATGCCTTGAACGTTTTTCAGGGAAAGGGCAATCATTATTAGTTTTCATCATTGGAAAACAGTGCATGTTTACATTAGCTTGGCTTGTAATGTGGCTACACTTCTTCAAGGATTGTGTAAGCCGTCAGGAAGTACGGAGGGCTCTTACACAGTCTCCTGTCTTACTCAATCTCCCTGATACCACAAACAGAAATGGACAGCTACTTTCCCTTTTAGCTTCGTTTCCCTTTTTCTCTTCTGCATAGCTTTATGGCTCTCGCTGAAGGTGAAACTAGGAAAATCCTTCACCCAGAGGTGAGTCTCTAGGTGATGAAAGTTGTAACAAGGCTCTATTGTCCTTGGTGGGGGTGGGGAACCCCACATGCCCCGAGCTCCGGCATTAAGTACTGTTCTACAAAATATTCACATGCTGGGCAGGTGTCTGAGCAGGCGGGGTGGCCCTGGGGCAGTTGCTGAACAGGGTACACAAAAGGTTAGTGAATATAATTACACTTTCATAAAAACGAATGTTGGACTTCCTCCCCTGCTGCGTCTTAGCTACTGGGGCTAAAATAAATATTTTAATTAGTTTCAGCTTCCAAAAGAGTCTTAGCAGGCCAGACTTCCGAATCTGCCTCCCACAGGGAAAACACTTTCCAATCCCACCAGTTGGCAGCAAATCCCTCCGAAACAAAACCCAACACCAGAAACCGCATTTCTAACTAAACGAGTCACTGCTTCTCAGATAGACAGCTTCATTGTGCACTTGGCAGCTTGCAGTGACACAATCTTGAGCAAAAGCAGAACCTCCAGGGCTTTTGTCATTGACCACGAATTGCAGAATGTCAACACCAAAGCGCAACAGAAGTCTTATAACCCACCAGCCTCTCATTGGATGTTTCCAGAAAAGAGTATGTGCCCCCAGACAGTTTATGGTACGTCAATAGATAACAAGTTCATAGTGGAGTCAAGGTCAGCCTTCCTTTCCTTTTCCTTTTTCTCCTTTTCTAAAGTGTCTACATGTTGCATTCCTCGTGCACGGCCATCATCGCCTTGCGATGGAGGTGCCACCATTCGCCTTTCACACAGGAGGGATCGGGGCTGAGACCCAACTCAGTGGCATGTTCAGCATCACAACTGACAGGTGCGGGACCTGGAAACAAATGGTCTGACCAGCTGACTTTTAATTTCTGTGTGATGCCCCAAGGGCCATTTTAGAACAATTAAAGATAAAATGTAGCACAGACTTGAAGGAGAAAATGCTCTCAAAAAAAAAAAAAAAAAAAAGAAAGAAAGGAAAGGAAAGGAAAGAAGAAAACCCCACCTCCACAAACTTTTAATGTAACACACTTACTTTATTACTTTATTTCCACACTGGCCACTATCTCTGGGGTGGGGGGAGGGGCTGCATTTGGGAGTATAGTTCAGAATGATGGATAGACTGGAATGCACAGGTGGGAAAAGAAAACGGAAGAATAGAGGCTAACTCCAAATGTTATTTCTCTCTGAACAACTGAGTAGATTATTTAGACCAATTATGCTCTTGGGAAATAACCCTCCATACAGTCATGCCTCCTCACTTTTTCAGAAAGCTTTCAAACCTGCCCTCCTGTTGACATAGATGATCACAGTGAGTTTTATCCAGGCTAGTTTTAGAAGACACTAAATTCATGGATTTCTGGGATAAACAAAGAATTTTTATTTTATTTTGTTGCTAATACTCCTTTTTCTTAAATCCCAATAAAGCTTAAGAAACTTGCAGAACAGGGGCGCCTGGGTGGCTTAGTCGGTTAAGCGTCCGAATTTTGCTTGGGTCATGATCTCGTGGTTCGTGGGTTCGAGCCCCGCGTCGGGCTCTGTGCTGACTGCCAGCTCAGAGCCTGGAGCCTGTTTCAGTCTGTGACTCCCTCTCTCTCTGACCCTCCCCTGCTCACGCTGTCTCTCTCTCTCTCTCCTAGAAATAAATAAAACATTTAAAAAAAAAAAAAGAAACTTGCAGAACAGATTGGGGTATGCTATTTTATTTTATTACTATTTTTTAAATGTTTATTTATTTTTGAGAGAGTGAGACAGAGCACGGGGTGGGGGGATGCAGAGAGAGAGAGACAGACAGACACACACAGAATCTGAAGCAGACTCCAGGCTCTGAGCCATCAGCACAGAGCCTGATGCAGGGCTTGAACCCACAAACTGTGAGATCATAACCTGAGCTTTCCTTGGCATTTATTTATTCGAATCTATTTTGAGCACCATGCCAGACCCTGTAAGGAGCTGTGTGTGTGATACCAAAGTGAGCAGTCTCTGGAGAAGACACATATCAAATATACAAATATGGTTTCAAATAGTCACAGACAGAATGAGCAAGAATGACCGTGGGCAGAGGAGAGTGACTTGATTTTAGGTGGTCAGTGAAAGCATCTCTGAGGAAAGAACATTTATACTTTATTCCTGAGACTTGACTGATACATGGGAGCCAGCTAGGTAAAGAATGGGAAAATGGGAAGAGTCAAGGTAGGGAACATATCCCTTTAATAGGGAACAGTATCTGCAAAGCCACAGAGGCAGGGGAAAAGCTTGGCAAGTTTGAGAAAAAACCAGCATGAGTTGAGTGTCAAGAGCGAGAGGGGAACAGTCAAAGATGAAGGGAGGTAAGACTGCATTTACATGACCTTTTATTTACAGATGGAGAAACACTTCAGAGAGAACGCAGGATGTAAGGAAGGCTACCGGGTTGGGAGCCTCTGTTCATGAAAGAACTATCAGAGATGAAATTATTTTCCCCCTGAAGTTATAAAATTAGTCAATGAAGAACTGATTTTATTTCTGTTCACTTATTTTATCACTCAACTGGGTAAAAGGTGTGATGCTTGCTTCTGTGTAAGTTCAGAACTCGGGTAACTTGCTAGTACCTTTTTCTCAATTTTAGCGAATAACGTGTTGGCGAGAAATTCCAAACTGGTGAGCAGCAAGCTGACTGTGGGAGGCAGACGTGGATTCTTTGGCCTGGACGGTGTTTTACAAAGCCTAAGTGAGCTACACCACAGTTCCCAGCCTCCCCGGCATAGAGCTGGGACCATGCGACCAAGTTCTGCCAATGGAACATGTGCTTCTGGGCACTGTCGTGCAATTCCTTCCCAAAGGGTTCCAGCTATATCCGCAGCTGGGTGCACAGAGGGAAAATAGCATAGAAGATGTAGAGCCTCATGAGGAAGAAAGCCTTTGTCCCTGAATGAGCTGACAGGGTCTCCACCGTGACCTGCAGGGGCTGTGATAGGAGAGAAAGCCAACACCACTGAGATGTTGAGTTTGTGCGCGACAACCATGTCTTTGTTTGGGTCCCTCTCAAGTCAGGTTCTCAGGTACGGATTCATGTGCAAGTGGCTTATTTGAAGGTGATCCCTTGGAAACATCAGTAGGTGAGTGAGGAGGCGGGAGGGGGATGGAGTGGAAACCAATGAATGATACATTGCCTACTGGTGTCAGCTGTGGGCAGCTGGGGCTCAGTCACACAAGGGAACTCAGAGGACAACAGAGAAGACGCCTCGGAGCTATCTCAGCGGAGAGGGAAGGAGACTGGGGAATTCATGCACCCCCAGCATATGTGCCATTGGTGGGATGCTGCCTCCAAGAGCGCTAATTCTTCAACACTCGGGGTGTATCCTGCACAAATGCCGAGTGGGCATACAATGTTTTCAGCAAGACTTAAAGGCGTGTTCAGGAGGCAGCCTGGCGGGCAGAGACAAGTGGCGAGTGGACATGAGGAGGGCATCCACACGTCTGCTGAAAACACTTAGCCCACACTGGCTGATGTGGGCGCTGACGTTCAAAACTGGATGACAACAGAAAACTCTGAACTTCTGACTTCTCTCAAAAAATAAGATGACCCAGTGGGTCTGCATTTCTGCATGGCAATCACTGGTTGGGGCGGAGTAGTGCCTGATGCTTTCGATGGAGGTAGTGTCTCTAATTTTCCACAGTCCCCGCTGCACCCTACTGTCTCTTACCCCCACATATTTCCCTTGTTTATGTGACTTTCATGGTCCCTAGAGTAGGTATGTGAGTCTGTAACCTCTGGTGTTCTAGTAGGACAAAGCTTTTGTTTCTTCTTTTTTATTCCAATTGCATTTTCTTCCCTCCCTACTCCACTTTGAAAGCTGCTCAAAATATGTCTCCATGAAACCTTCCCTGATGACCCCTACCTACGACACTCACCCCCCTTCTGTAGCCATTTGGAGCTATACTGTCCAATGGTAATAAATGGCCACATGTAGCTACTAACATTTAAATTTCAGCTAATTAAAACTAAGATGAATGAAAATTAAACATTCAGTCCCCTCCATTGCACGGGCCATGTTTCAAGGGCTCACTAGTCATTCGAAGTCAGTGGCTATTGTACTGGACACCAGAGCTCAAACACATTTCCCTAGTTACACAAAGTTCTTTTGGATACGCCGAATGATAGAATGGGCGGTCATTCTTGGTCTTGGCTCTTCTTACAGGTGCTCTTGTGTTTGCCATAAATATTCACCCTTTAAGATGAAATCCACCTTGAAAAGGAGAGCGCTTGCTCAGCTTATCATCCACTCTTTCTCCCCCTCAAGTACCTATGCAATTGCCTGCAGTAACATTGTGAATGTTTCTCAAGTTTCCACGTGAGGTTCTGTATCAGGGTCCCTGTGATCTCATTCAGGAAAATATTGTGTGTTCTCCAGTCCCCTCAGGCTTAAAAAACTGGGGAAGGTGCTTAGGGTGGAAAGACAGGGAAGATCAGGTATGATTTCAACATCACACCCTTGTGGGATTGGAAAAAGGCTCATTAAGACCACTTACTGCTTTCCACTAAAAAAAAAAAAAAAGTATAGGTTCCATACTGTGATGATTTAATGTGGGGTTGGTTTTTTTTGTTTTTTTTTTTTTGGTCTTTATTCAAAATCCCAAAATAACTGAGGCAGTATAGCATCAAGTTAAAACACTTTGACTCAGAAATCTGACAAACTGGGTTTGAAATCCCAGCTCTGATACTTGTTACCTGTGGGGCCTTGTACGATTGACTTGCTTTCCCTAAGCATTAGGGAAGTAACACTTTCCTCAAGAGGTTTTGTGAAGATTCACTGAGTGAAATGCCATGGGAAATGTTATAAATGCTAGCTATTATTTTTTTTAAGTTTATTGATTTGTTTTGAGAGTGAGAGAGAGAGCGAGAGAGCAAGTGAGCAGGGCAGAAGGATAGAGAGGGAGAGGGAAGAAGAAGGGAGAGAGAATCCCAAGTAGGCTCCACAGTGTCAGCATGGAGCCTGATGTGAGATTTGATCTCATGAACCAGGAGATCATGATCTGAGCCAAAATCAAGAGTTGGATGCTTAACCAACTGAGCGACTCAGGCACCCATATACTAGCTATTATTATTATCAGCAAAAAATTAGATACAAAGGAAAAAGAATCAAGATAATAATAGACTTCTATTTATATCCCATTTTGGAAAGGACCAAAGCAGATGATGCATTCAGAAAATTCCCTCCATCAGAAAGATTTGTGGAATTGCAAGAGATCCATTTGGCAAACACTCACATTTTTGGGGGGGGGGAATATTAATGTATTTCCATTAGCAGAAGACTCAGATTATCAGAAAAACATCGTATTCTCCCCTTGGCCTATTCCTCCAAACAAATAATATGTCAACTTAAAGTTGCCATTCAGTGGAAAACAAAAGAAAAAGATCGTGTTGGAAATAGGATGGCCAGGAAGAAAAGGACTGGAGAACTCCGAGTACTCAGACTTTTTTTTTAGAAAATAAAGTCTTAGGGAATATCTCTTCTGTCTTCTCCATCCAAATGTCTTATCCTTTCGAAGAGAATAGAACCCTTTGAATAAAATCACTGTCTCCTTTTTCCTAAGAGGTAAACAGTGGATGCAAATGTTCTTGCTCTCAAGCACCTCTGAGGCCTAACTCTGTCCTTCTCGGGTCAGCAAGCTGTGAAAAATCATTGTACTATCCAATCATCTCACTGAACAAAGGCATTTCCTGCTGAGCAGGTCATGTGAGGCCTATCTAAAAATGATAGTTTGGCCAATGGCCATAATGTCATGATGAAAAAGGATTTGGGCAGAGGCTCAGAAGTGGCATTGGGTATATTTCCCTTCTTTACTGGGCCCAGTTTATTATTAGGGAATAATGCTCAAAATCAGCAGCTAAGTTAAGTAGGAAGATTACAAAAGAGGATATGGCCTATGATCATATTCTGGTAAAAGAACAGAAAGTGTCAATTTGAGTTCTTTGTTCATAGCCATAGAAATTCACACTGGCTGACAAGAAAAAGAATTTATTGGAATGATGGGGAAGTTCATGATGTATCAGTTAGCCACTGCTGCATAACAAACCATCTGAAATACGGTGGCTTAAAAAAATCAGTTTATTCAGCTCAGTCATGTAGGTTGCTCTTCCTCATATATCCCTGGGAAGTGAGGCCCTGGACCCTCCTTCAAATGTTTTCTCACCCTCACCCCCCACCCCCAGTGATCTAGGCCCTTGTTCTTAGTGGAGTCAGGGTTCTAGGGACAGTGAAAGAGCACACAGGGCCTCTGGAAGCCTAAGCTCAGCTGGAACACCCTGGCCTGCCCTGTATTCTGGCCAAAATCAGTCACAAGGCATCCGAGACCCAAGGAGTGCAGAACTAGACTCCCGCTCTTCATAGGATCCCACCCCTGGAATTGGCATGAATATGGAGTCTACCCATTGGGACCATCAAAGCAATCAACTTACTATAAAAGAATTGAAAGGAAAGCTGAAGGATTAATTCTCAGAAGGCCCAGGACCCAGTGATGCACTAGGTTTCTGCGTGATAAGAATTAATGGGTGGTCTCCTCACTGTTTTCCTCTCGGGAGGAAGGACGTCCAGCATTTTCAGTCTGTGAGGCTCACTTAGTGGGAGACGGAAATATCACCTTGATCATCTACCTACTGCCTTGCCCCCAGATGCTGCGACATCCAGATTGGCAGTCCCACTCAAAATGGTATTCTATGGGTTGAGGGGCCATCTATGGAACAAAATGTGGGTGTGGCTCCCTGAAGAAGGCAGAATGAATGCTGGGCCACTCATACCAATGTGCTCTCTCTCTCCATGCACCAAAATGGTAACAGTAGTGTGTGCATTGGATTTATGGAAGAGAGTTTTCCTTGTGTTTGCATGAATTTCTGAAATTTCTCCAAGGAACATGTGTTAGTTACATAATATTTTTCAGATTATAGAAAAAACGTTATAGAAACACATAAACTTGTAGCAAGATGGATGCAGTGGGAAGGTATTTGGACCTTAGGTAGTTCTGTCTCAGCCCTCCTCCTCCTCCTCTTCCTCCTCATTCGCTCCCTCCTCCCCCTTCCCCTCCCCTTCTCCCACCTCCTCTCCTACCCCATCTATTATCTCTACCCCTACACACACGTGTACACACAGCCCTTCCATCTCATTCCACATGGGAACCTGCTTAGAGTCTCTGTCTTCTCATCTGTAACATGACAGGAGAGGGGACGGTCTCCAAAATCATTTCCATTTGTGACTAATGGATACACACATAATTCTAATGTATCAGACAAATTCTTTCCTATTCTGTTTGGCACTTTTTCTGTTGTTTCAATCAGTGTACCGTATGTAGGTTCTAAAATCTCAAACCTGTCCTAAAAGCACAGTGGGGGAGAAGAATTTTTCTGGCTTCCCCCTCTTCGGTCCCTGTCACCAGATGCCGATGTGACAGTCCACTGAAGACCATAGAGCTCTAACAGATGCTACTCCATCCCTGGGGAATTTCAAAACTCAGGCCTCACAGATCAGAAGTCAGTCCCTCGGAGAAATACCTCTCTTTGCCCTCTGCAACATCCAGACACTAACGAGGCGAGGTGGGTGAAGGGGCATAGGAGAAGTGTGTGTTGGAGCATGAGCATGCTCTGTGTAGGCTTATAGGGGCCACTGACAAGTGGCTTTGACCTTGTGGGTTGGGAGCAGGGTGGCCAAAATACCAAAACCAAAACAAACCCATAGCATTCAGTTAAATTTAGTTTCAGATGAGCAGGAAATAATGTGTGGGTGTAAGTCTGTCTTCTATATTGCAGATATTACCAGTTTGAATGGCAGAGACTTATACTAAAAAATGTGTTCATTTGAACCTGAAATGCAAACATTCTTTGCTAAATCTGGCAACCCTAGTTAGCACAGATGTCTAATGTTATTTGTTCGTCTACACTGCCCAGCCTCAGGCACCCAGAGAATATATGACCTGACCCAGACTTTGGCCAAAGACAGACCTAAACCTCCTGACTGTTTTGAAGCATCTGAAAGAAATCAGGAGGGGAAATATTTTATGGGAGGATATTCCTCATTTCCTTGTGGTCATGACAGTCTGGAATAGGAATTAGAGTCTGGTTCTAAATTCAGAGCAAAAGTAGTGTTCCTTTCCGCCTTGTTTTTATTTTCCTTCATAAAAGTGCCTAATATATATGTATATATTTAAAAGAAGAAAACAAGCAAAATCCATAAACAGTCACAGACAATAAGTAGTACCTGGGAGGCCAAGTGAGAGGTCTCCTTGGTACCTAAAGGAAAAAAAAATAGGTTCAAGGTCGCCTCTTCAACTCTAAGATTTGAATTAATGAAATTGATTCATAATATCCTTGAAACTTCCCAGAAGGGCCAGATGACTAGGAAAATTTGCAAAATTAGCTCATGCCTGAAAGGAAGGTAGGGAAAGAAGGGGGTGGGGGCCGGGGGAGTGTCCAGCTGAGTGGAGGAAAAAACAAGAGAATGGGGAGAGAGAGCTCAGACTGAGAGCTAAGACCTGGTTTAAGATAATTTTTATGTTGTTGATAATGTTCAGCATAGTGAGAATTCTGGCTCCTTGAAATGCCTAGTCTGCCTCGGGCATACACATTGGTGATATGTCACAGGAGAAAATGAGAAAGAAGTGTACTCCAATTGCGTGCCCCAGATCAACCCATTGAGGCCTCCTGTGAATGAAGAAATGTCAGTAACGAGGCGTAACTGTTGCTTCCTCCTCTGACGTTGTGCCTTTGAGCAGGATTCCGCGTAGCAACCATTTAACTGCTCATGTGCTCCTGGCGCTAATGAGGTTGGTCTATTTTAGCCTTTATTGACATGGAGGAAATGGCACCCAGGCAGGTGTCCAGAGCACTAATCTATGAAAGGACAATTTCCTCTGTGTTTGCGACGGGTGGGATGCTTCAGCTGATAAAACTCTATTCTTTGGTTATGTTTCCTAAACAGAGCCCAGATGGATTCTCAAATGTCCCAAGCAGATCTACTCGGACACATCTTATTTATGTTTTTCCTCTGACCATTCCAGTCTGAAGCCATGCAATCAAGGTCAAGTTACTCTATTTACCATTTGCCAAATGCTTATGTAGCACGGGTTACGTGCCAGACACTGTTTTAAAATAATAACAAGTCGAAACTACAGTGAGGTATCACCTCACACCTGTCAGAATGGCTAAACTTAACAACACGGGAAACAATGGGTGCTGGTGAGGATGCCGAGAAAAGGGAACCTTCTTGCACTGCTGGTGGGAATCAAACTGGTGCAGCCCCTCTGGAAAACAGTGTGGAGGTGGCTCAAAAAGTTAAAAATAGGACTACCCTATGACCCAGCAATTACACTACTAGGTATTTACCCAAAGGACACAAAAATACAGATTTGAAGTGATACACGTACCCTGACATTTATAGCAGCACCATTGACGATAGACCAATTATAGAAAAAGCCCAAAGGTCCACTGATTGATGAATGGATAAAGATGTGGAATATATACACAACGGAATATTATTCAGCCACGAAAAAGAATGAAATCTTGTCATTTGCAACAATGTGGAAGGAGCTAGAGAGTATTGTGCTAAGAGAAATAAGCCAGTCAGAGAAAGACAAATACCATACCATGTCACTCATATGTGGAATGTAAGAAATGAAACAGATAAGCAAAGGAAAAAAGAGACAGACAAACCAAGAAACATACCCTTAATCATAGAGGACAAACTGAGGGTCATCATAGGGCAGGTGAGTGGGGGAGGGGTGAAGTAGGCGATGGGGATTAAGGAGTGCACTTGTGAAGAGCATCAGGTTTTGTATGAAAGTGTTGCATCAAGGGGCGCCTGGGTGGTTCGGTCAGTTGGGCGTCTGACTTTGGCTCCGGTCATGATCTCATAGTTCATGGGTTCGAGCCCCGCGTCAGGCTCTGTGCTGACAGCTCGGAGCCTGGAGCCTGCTTTGGAGTCTATGTCTCCCTCTTTCTCTGCTCCTCCCCAACTCACAGCCTCTGTCTCTCAAAAATGAATAAACATTAAAATAAACTTTTTTCAAACGTGTTACTCTGTAAGTTAACTGGAATTTAAATAAAAACTTAAAAGACAAGAAAACAAAACAAAACAGAAAACCCCAACAAGCTCATTTAAATCTCCTGTTAGCTGTACGAGGTGGGAACTGCGGTCAACCTCACTTTACAGATGGGAAAACTGAGGCATAGGGGAGTTAAGAAACGTGCCAAAGTAAGTGACAGAGGCCGTGCTCTTGACTGCTTTGCTAGGTGCTCTCATCTTTGCTATGTGCCAACATCACACGGCCTCTGGTCTATACCACTGTTAATGCTCCCAATTCCTGGGGGAATACATTTTCCCGGGTGGGAGAGCCAAGATGGAGTAGCAAGGGAAGGCCTGTTGCTAAGTGGGCTGGGAAAGAGAATCAGACGAAATCAGTTACCTCATGAAATCTAGTTCTCGTCTTCCCAGAATGAAGTTGGGGGGCTGCCATTTCAAAGGTGGGTGTGGGACCTCAGAGGGGAAAACCCACACTAGCGGCCGTCTCGTTTCCTGAAATTTGGCGTCTATGGACCTGAGATGTTCACAGATGCTTTGGATAGTCCCGAAGCCAGGGAGAAATTCCTTTTCTAATGTTATGAAAATTTCTCTACCATTATTATTATGATATGGGTAAGTGGGGTGACCGTATATTTTATCGCCCAATTTGCCAAGCCTTTTCAGAGCAAAGGGGACATTATTAATCATTACGCAAGGACAAATGGGCATTAAACCAGGACTCAATGGGGCAAACAGAAGGTATGGTCACTCCAAAGGCAAATGAACACAGAATGAGCAGCTTCAAGCTCGGCCTCAGGCTTTATTCTGGGTAAGCCAGACTCGGATCTCAGGCAACACCTCTGCTGTTCTGGTCCTGGGTTGGCACTGGTAAGTTGGCCAGGTTTTACAAGTGTGGTCAGAGCTCGTGGTGGTATTGATGACATGCCCCCCCCCCCCCACCGTGGACTTGCTTTTGTGTGTCACTGATGCATCTCTTAATAGAGCACCTGAGCCCCTACAAAGTTAGGCCAAGTTTGTGCGAAAACACAGCGAATCGCGGACTTGCTTATTTTCAGCAGACGACCAGCTACCATTTGAACTTCTACATGGATTTCTCTCTGAGCCCGCTCGCTATGCTCCAGCTCAGGGGAGGGTGTCAGGATGTCAAGGCGACCTGAAACCTTGTCAACTGAACAGCAGCTGAAGGAAATGGGAACACGCAGCTTGGAGAAGAGAAGCACGAAGGCCCCGGGGGGCGGGGGGGGGGGGCGCCTCACGGAGCCGATTTGCTGCCGTGTGCAAGAAGGAACAGGCTCATTCTGCATTGCCCACCGTGACGGACAAAATGGAAGCTCTGGGCAATCAGATTGCAGCTCAATTTCAGTGATTTCTGTTTTCTGTCATTCTTAAAGTGTTTTTGAGCGACCCGTTTTAATGATAAAAATAGCACATGCTCTTCCTAAAAAAAATATTCAGACCGTGACAAAACATGTAAGGTGGAAAGTAAAAGCCTCCTCTCTCTTGCTCTTCCCCCTTCCCTTGCCCACAGCCACTCCCCAGAATGCCGTACATTATGCCTTCTCTTCCCACATCCCCACCCCTGCACACCAGCCATACTGTGCACACACGAGCGTACTCTCTGCACGTCCACAGAGGCATGTTATATGTGTACGTATCATACTGTTTTGTCGATTTTCATTTTATTAAAAAATATGGGGCACCTGGGTGGCTCAGTCGTTTAAGTGTCTGACTTCAGCTCAGGTCACAATCTCACTGTCCGTGGGTTCGAGCCCCTCATTTGGCTCTGTGTGGCCGGCTGGTTTAGAGCCTGGAGTCTCTTCGAATTCTGTGCGTGTCTGTCTGTCTCTCACCCACTTGTGCTCTATTTCTTTCTCTCTCTCAAAAATAAGTAAACATTAAAAAAATTTTTTAGGGGCACCTGGGTGGCTCAGTCGGTTAAGCGTCCAACTTCAGCTCGGGTCATGATCTCATGGTTCGTGGGTTCAAGCCCCGCATTGGGCTCTGTGCTGACAGCTAGCTCAGAGCTCGGAGCCTGCTTCAGATTCTATCTCTCTCTTTCTGACCCTCCCCTGCTCACGCTGTCTCTCTCTGAGATAAATAATTTAAAAAAAATTTTTTTAAAGAGTTGTAAAATGAGCAGGTCTCAGAAGGTGATGAAGAAGTACCGTGATAGGTAAATTCCTATTATTTCTGAATGACATTAACCAGAGAAGCCTTGCTGAAGGATATGAAATAGTCATAGAGGACGTAACTTATTGACTGTAAGTCAATTTGAGGTAACCTGTTCTGACATTTTTTTCATTAGAAATTTTTTACCAGGTGCTTCGAAAAATTGAAGTAGACATTTTGTTCTGATACTTGTTCTTAAGAGAAAGGATGTTCAAATGACCTGAGCTATTTGCAAGCGGAGGGGCCATCTGGGTGGGGGGAGGATTCTTAGCCACTGCCTACGATCAAGCAGAGGTTGGCCGACCCCTCGGCGGGGACGCTGAAGAGGAGATTAAATCCACAGATGGGCAGGAGGAGAGAGTTGGCCTGGGTACCTTCCAAGATCCGTTTCAGCGCTCTGATTCCCTGACTTCCCACGCCAGCTCACTTGGCCAGTGAGAATGATCCGGGAAGAGCCCTGCGAACAGCAGTGTCCCCAACGGCCCCCACTCCCCAGCAGGGACAGCCGGTGCACACGCCCCAGCCTGGCTCCCGGGCGCCCGCGGACCCAGGAATGCCCGCCAGCAGCCGTGCTCGCTGCTGTGTGGACCTCGGCAAGCTTTCCACAGAGATACCTTGATTTAAAAGAAAACAAATTCCTCTCTAAACACTGCAGGCTCTCAACTGACAGCAAATACTGTACATTCTTAAGAGCCTGACGGTGCAGGAAATTACTCCTTCACCTGTTTCCTATTTTGACATCTCATCAAGATGGAATTTAGTGGCTGTACAAGATAATACTGTCGTATTTGACTTTAAAAGAGAGACACTGGTTGCTTTTCTGCATTCAGAATCTCCTCTATTTGTGTGTAAAGATGTACGTCTTTTCCTTTTATCTTGAAAAAAAAAAAAAAAAAGCCCCGGAGACATTGACAAAAAAAGAGTACGTGAAACATTAAAGACTCTTATTTACAGTCACCAAATATTAATATTTTGCCATTCTTATTTTATCTCTTCATATACATATGTACTTATTATTATTATTGTCAGGAGCGACCGTCGGCTGAATGTTTTTACCCCAACCCTCAATTCCTTTGCTGGAATGCTAACCTCCGTGGGATGTTATGAGGAGGTGAGGCCTCTGAGAAGAATGAGGCAATCGACACAGAGCGCTGGGGAGGAGGAGGGATGCCATTATGAAAGAGACCCCATGTTGTTCCCCAACCCCTCCCTGTGTCTAAGGAGAGGTCTCAGACATGGAAAAGGGACCTCACCCAGTCATGCTGCACAATGATCTTGGATTTCCACCCTCCAGAACTACGAGACATTTCTGTTGTTTATCGGTCACTCTGTGTGACTTTGAGATAGGAGCCTGCAAAGATGGACACAGAAAATGTCTGAGGTGAACTGCAGACATCCTGACCCTTCCCACATGGGCCGGTGTCTCCTAAGGACAAGGGCACAGTATAGTGATTGAAGTTAGGACATTGAATGTTGATATAATACTCTTACGGAACACGATTGTTTTCAACTTTTGCCAGGCGCTCCGATATTTTCCTTTATAACCTGCTTTCTGAATCTACGATTCCATATGGATACTTCACTCTCATGTTTCTTTAGTCTCTTTTATTCCAGAAAAGCTCCTTGACCTTTGTCTTTTAAAAAAATTTTTTTTAATGTTTTATTTATTTTTGAGAGAGAGAGAGAGAGAGAGACAGCATGAACAGGGGAGGGTCAGAGAGAGAGGGAGACACAGAATCCGAAGCAGGTTCCAGGCTCTGAGCTGTCAGCACAGAACCCAATGCGAGGCTCGAGCCCACGAGTCATCAGATCATGACCTGAGCCGAAGTCAGACGCTTAACCGACTGAGCCACCCAGGCGCCCCCTTCATCTTTATTATAGTGATATCCTTGAAGGGTACAGGCCTGTGGTTTTCTAGCACACCCTTTGGGTTGGGTTTGTGTGTCATGTCCCCTGAATGAGCTTAAATTATGCACGTGGTATGTCTTTCTCAGGACATCAGGGTAAGAGGCACCTGCTTTCAGTCTGTCCATTTTTAACTGTCAATCATGGGGTCAAAGTGGTATCCAGGTGAGTTCTCCACTTCAGAGGAATCTTTCCCTTTTTATAATAAATAATCGATGAATAGACATTTGGTGGTGTTACCAAATTTCTTCACTCTTAAGGCAACTTCTTTTCCCTTTGTCATAACAAATCTAGAGAGAGGTACTTTTAGACTGTGTAGATAATTGGTTTACAAACACACTGGCTTTGACATCCATTGATGGCCCTTGCCTGAATCCATTACATATTGCTATGGTGGGGAGATGCTTTTGGAAAAGGAATATTGTCATACTGAGGTTTTCTCTTTGCACTTCTGCACTATTCCTACCTTAAGACCAAAAAGGATACTTAAGGCAAATTATTTGGGCTAATAGGACTTAAGGTCCCTGATTGCACCCTCTCCTAACCATTCCATGGTATGATCTATATGCAGAGGATGAGGCAGCCACACACAGTAGAAAGGGCCTTGGATTGAGAGTCAGATGAGCAGACAGCCTGTCATTCCTGACCTGGAGATTCCACATGGTGTACGCAAACATGTTCTAACATGAACTCCTCTGAGGGGGTCACCTCCTCAAACGTGGGCTTCCTCCAGATTTCCAAGGTCACTAAATACCACCACTATCCACCCTGGTGCCTAAGCCAAAAATCTGAGCAGCATTCTCTGCTCCTGACTCTTCCTTACTCTCCATGTCTAATTAACAGCCAAGTCTTACATGATGATACCTTCCAAACATCACCAGGAAATCAGCCTCTTGTGTTCAGCCCTGTTACACTACCTGGTCCAGGCTACCATCATCTCACGCCTGCTCTTTGGCCATTTCCTCCCGACTGTCCACGGGCCTCCACGATTCTGTATGCTACAATCCGTTCTTCTCACTTCAGCCAGAGTGACCTTTCTGCCATATAAATTTGATCATGCCCCTTCTTCTTTCCCATTAAACCTTTTGGGAGATCCCCACCACAGTAAGGATCATAAAGTAGTAGTTTCAACTCCCCACCATGGTACATGAAGCCCCCATAGCCTAGAATTGGCCCCATTCACCAGGGGCATCTGTCATCACGATGCCACCTCTTACTTACTTACTAGCCTCTATTCTGGCCACACAGATCAAAACAGGTACAAGGTGACATATATATGGAAGGTGTTCTTGAAAAACAAACAAACATACAGCTCATCAATGTCCACCCACAAGGCAATCTTCCCTTAGAAAATCATGGAAACAGCTCTGACCTGACCATTTTGAGGACTCTGACCATAGAAAGTGGCCCCTAACCTGTGGATCCTCATTTTTAGTTGAAGAGGGACGTACTCACCAGGAGATAGTTTCTTAAAGATTGCTCATCAGGGCAGGTAAAGCCATCGAAAGAGATGGGCCACCAGAGGGCGTGCCGTGACCCCGCAAGAGGCCTGAAGAGAGATGGGTTCCACATTTATCTTGAAAGAAAAGATATTGGAAACATATCAGATATATTTATTTATGCTTTCTGACGACCACATGCATCTCAAATCCCAGGGGAGCCACATTCTTTTATTTTTATGTGGTATCCATGGTTTCAGGACAAACAAGCTAAGAAAAACCTTTCCCACCACTGAATGGAAAAGGAAATATGAAAGCACGGGTCTTTTTTTTTTTTTTTCCCTCCTTCTAGAAAGTCAGACTACATTTTAAATAGTCTCCCCTTAGGCAAGAACTCTTGATTCATTGAGGAGATTTCTAAAGCTCTATATGGCCCATTTCTCATAAATATTTGAAAATTCTCAAGACCACTGAGGATCAGGCAAAATGACAATAAAATATGCTGAATAGCTCTCACTGAGCATTTACTATGTTCCAAATGCTGTACCAAGAGTTTGGGGTATTGTAAGTAAATATATTGAACTCACATGTTACGCTTTGAGGTTAAGTATTGTTCCTATTTTTCCCAGGAGAAAACCAGAGCTCTGAGCACTTTAGCCATTTGACAAGATGACAGAATTCGGATTTGAATTCAGGACTATGAGATGCCAAAGTCCTCACTCCTACTCAGTGTGCTAAGTTGTCTTGACGACCTCTCATCTTTCTTTGAGAAGTCCACCGGCTCCACTTTGGGACTCTCCCCCTTTCCTCCCTTTCTCTCGTGAGAACCTACAGGCTAAGTCCAGCAGCCATCGCCCATACACTCCATTCCAACTGCACTGTCCTTCTCCTGACTTTACCTCTATTCCCCATCAAAAGGAGGCCAACCTACGTCTCATTCCTTCAGAACCACTGTTTCTTGCTAGAGCACTTTTTAGTGCCTGGTAATCAGGCAGTCAACAGATACTGATTGATCATCTTTGTGATAGATTGGTATGATTCCTGCATACACGAGGTCCAATAAGTTCTTGTCGGATGAAGGGATGAATGAGTGAATGGATGGATGAGTGGATGGATGGATGAATACTAGTACTCAATGGCAAGAGAGGAAGTTTCAGGTAGAGGACAAAACATGAGTCCTGGAATAAGAAAGATTTGGGTTCTAGCCTACCATTTGAGTGGCACTTAGAACTATTTACCAAATATTTCTGATTACGGTAATTTCAGGCTCTCAAAAAGTTCTGTCTTCCACTGCTTAGCACTCCCGGATTACTGAGAGGCATCAGTCTTTGGGATTTGGGATAAGAAATTAGAATTCCCAGGAATTCTGAAATCATAAACTATTCTGTATTTTTCATGACACTTTATTTACTTGTTTAAACAATAATGTACAACCATAATAACCATTGAATCATTTTTTTGTGTTTTTTTTTCAAAAAAATTTTTTTAATGTTTTATTTATTTCTGAGAGAGAGAGAGAAAGAGAGAGAGAGACAAAGAGTGGGCAGGGGAGGGTCAGAGAGAGAGGGAGATACAGAATCTGAAACAGACTCCAGGCTCTGAGCTAGCTGTCAGCACAGAGCCTGACTTAGGGCTCAAACCCATGAACTGCGAGATCATGACCCGAGCCGAAGTTGAATGAACGCCCAACTGACTGAGCCACCCAGGCCGCCCCTGAATCATTTTTTTGGTAATAGGATCAGGCTGCTGAAAGTTTTCACTAAAAATATGACATAATAATAAATGCATGGTTTATTATTATGAATATTTCTTGTGATAAGATTATATATATTTCAATAACATGTAAAAACAATCTTTTTATAGAGAAATTTGACAATAGAACATATTAAAAGGGAAAAGTACACACAATGTCAAATGAAAATTGCTTTAAGAAAAATGGAATATAACGCAACAACTATTTCTGTAAAGTATTACTATTAAAATGAAAATTTAGAACACACAAGGCATTAATTGCCTGACCAATTTCCTTTTTGGCCTTGACATTTGTTTAACTGTTAGAAATGCATCCAAAAGTAGCTTGGGGTCAGGTTTTAGAGTACCTACTTCTTCATGTGTTTATTTCCTTTTTTAATGATGAAAATTAAAAATATTTATTTTTCTTATCTTCTTGCCCTGGTTTTGATTTTGCTTTTGAAACTGATATTGCTTTTACTGATTCAGGTTTTTGTTCAGTTTCTGGTTTCCTGTCAGTGTATTCCACAATATTCGCATCATCTGCTCTTTGCATTTCTTCCATTAAAGTGTTTACGAAAACCTGTGCCTGGAGGGAATATTCAAACACTGGGAAACACCAGTGAACGTTGCTGGGTTGGGTTCCAATAACATAACATTCAGATCTCCTACCAAACTTAACAGCGTTAAATAGAAGCATGTGTGGAAATTGCCAATTTAAGGAGATATTTTGTTTCTAAAATTGACCTCTTAGAACATAACTCATAAGACTTATATGAAGTATAGCATGCATACAAGCTTACTGATATTTATTTTATTCATAATAATGGCTCGTAGAGCAGACAGAGCCACGAAGATTCACTTATAACACAGCAATAGCAACTAGCAAGACTGACTCATTAGATGTTCTTGACTTCTGGGGTGTGCCTGTCCTGGTTCCTGGAAAAGTTAACCTTAACCTTTGATTCCACACATTAGCCTTTCTTGGTCTTGCTTTCACCTTGCTACGAGTGAGTTCTCTGAACCAATAACATCCCTGTTGATTCTTACATTTTAATTCTCACAGGAGAGTCACAACTTTTTTCTGTTTTCCCAATTTCTTGGCTAAGTGTTACTGAGACTTTGGATTTGGAAGAAAAACAATTTCTGGAAAAATTGCCAGGAAGGAATTCTCTTCTGGAAATACTCTCACAGCCTTTGAGCATAAGGTATAGCATATGACAGGCTTTGGCCAATGAAACATGTTACTTCCAGGCATAAACTGTGAGAACCCTTATGAGATTTGCCACGTTCCCTCCCCGCTGCTGCATCAATTAGGGAAGCACATGTTTAGTTAGAGCCTCCGGAAGTGGGGTCCTTGAATGACGGTGACAGGAAGGGCCCAACCATCATGGAGGACATATGATAGGAGACACTTGTGTGAGATTTTGCAGTCATCATTGTAGTATACCCTATAATGTTAGGCTCCGTGTTTTGGGCAATACACTTACTTTCTCTGAGTCCCGTTACCCCATTTGAAAGGAGAAAAAGTAATTTCTATTTCAGGTTTATTTGCTTATTTTTGGTGAGGACTAAGCAAGGTGAGAGGACGTAAACCTTCTAATACAATGTCTAATGTATAATAGATGCTCAGTCTTTCTTTCCCTGCAAAGGGATCAAGAGAACATCCCTAGAAATAGATCAAAATTAGAAGTCAGAGTAGTTTGAGATTTTCCAAACATTAGCATGGGAAGCCATATGTAAAGAAGCAATGCCTTCAAAATTCCGGAGGAAAAGTCTATACCCAGCCAAACTAGCAACCAAGTGTCAGGGTTTAGAATATAGCCATTGTCACAAAACGTTTACATCTTATGTATGTATCCCTTCTCTGAAAGTACTCTACCAAAATGACTGAGTTAGGAAACAGGGGACCCTAACTCAAGACAGAAGGACTTCCTGAGAAGGGCAGTCCCAGTCTGATGTCTAGCCAGAGCCTAGGGAGCTTCTGGCTGGCCTGGAGCAGGAAGGTAGGGCTCCAGGGGAACCCAGCCAGGAACAATATTTAACTGGAAGGAAACCTGATGTATGTGGAAAATAAGGCTGGTGGGAAAGTACATTCTGTTGGCAAGTTTAAGAATTAACGACAGTACCTGGATAACAAAGGAAATTTTAGGGGCACCTGGGTGGCTCAGTCGGTTAAGGGTTCGCCTTCAGCTCAGGTCATGACCTCGCGGTTTGTGAGTTCAAGCCTCGCCTCTGGCTCTGTGCTGAGAGCTCAGAGCCTGGATCCTGCTTCAGATTCTGTGTCTCCCCCTCTCTCTGCCCCTCTCCTGTTCATGCTCTGTCTCTTTGTTAAAAATAAGTAAACATTAAAAAGTAAAAAATAAAAAACCCTTAGGCTCTTTCCATGTTTTAGCTATTGTGGAGAGTGCTGCTATGAATGTGGGGGGGAGGGGGGGATGGGCATGGATGAGGGCACTTTGGGGATGAGCACTGAGTGTTATGTGGAAACTAATTTGACAATAAAATATTTGTAAAAAAAAAATAGATTTGTAAATCAAAAAAAAAAAATAAAAAAATAAAAAAATAAAAAACCCAATAACAACAAAGAACATTTTAAAATATAAGGTAATTACTAACTCTAAGAACAAGAAAATTTTGCAAATGGCAAGGAAATAAAATCGTAATATATTATTTGACTCAGCAGGAAGAGAATTAACTTGCCGGTAATAATTATTTTTGCTGATTCTCAATTTAATCAGAAATGTATTCTTTTTTTAAAAAAATTTTTTTAATGTTTTTATTTCTTTCTAGGAGAGAGAGAGAGAGACAGCGTGAGCAGGGGAGGGTCAGAGAGAGAGGGAGTCACAGACTGAAACAGGCTCCAGGCTCTGAGCTGGCAGTCAGCGCAGAGCCCGACGCAGGGCTCGAACCCACGAACCGCGAGATCATGACCTAAGCGAAAGTCGGACGCTTAACCAACTAAGCCACCCAGGCGTCCCAATGTATTCTTTTTTTAATTTAAAAATTTTTTAATGTTTATTTTTTGAGAGACAGAGACAGAATGTGAGTAGAGGAGTGGCAGAGAAAGGGGGAGACGCAGAATCTGAAGCAGGCTCCAGGCTCTGAGCTGTCAGCACAGAGCCCAACATGGGACTCGAACTCACAAGCCGTGAGATCATGACCTGAGCTGAAGTTGGATGCTTAACTGACTGAGCCACCCAGACACCTCTAATCAGAAACTTAAAACTAACTGCCAATATAGGTGGATGGAGGAGGAATTAGCAAAGTGCTAAATCTTCACCTCGCAAATTAGGAAATCAGTAGATTATGCCCTAGCTTGATAACTCAAGAAATTTGGTGCTAGCAGATTACTTAAACACGTGCAGACACAAGCCAGAGGAAGCAAGTGACAGGTTAGGAGGTGGCTCTTCCTGAGGAACTGCATTTAAAGATGGGGACCAGTACTTCCAGTTGTAAATTGGGCATGTGCTATAGGGCTCTTTAAGAGATGGACATGTATTACCCTGAAAGAAAGATTAGTTACTATTTAGGGGGTGAGGAGAAGATTTTGTACATGACATATCTGAGAAAGGGACTATTTACTATTTAAAGACTAGTAACTCCACACCCCAAATCATAAATATGCACACGATGCCCTAGGCTCCTGTCCTGAGTCAATCACCAATGAGCTCTGTGACCCTGGATAAGTCCCTTTATCTCTGAGTCTCCATCTCCCCATTTAAACTCACTAGCTATATGATCTCTGAAATCTCAAATGCACTATTATCAAAATACAAACTTGCAAAACACCTTGGAAAACACCAATCCTCATTTTTACGAATGCATTCTTAGATTACATATGGAAACACATCAAAATATTTTAGGTTAAAAGGTGGGCGGAAGGCTCTGACACACTGGCCACATTTTGTCATGGAGCATTTTTTAACAGCCTGGCAAGCTCTGTAGGGGACCCGCTTTTAGTTTAGGCAATGTGGGTAAATAAACTTGACCTTGAGAGTTCTCATCTTCACATGCTCCACAGCTCCCCTCCCCCCACCACCAGTTCCCAATGAGGACAGTTTCAGTAGCTGTTGAACCAGAATCCAGGATCCAGATAAGCTACCAAGAATCTGTCCCCACTGGAGAGATTCCCGTGTGTCTCCTGGAGGACCGAGAATTCTCACATGGAATAAATGAAGCATTTTGATGGTCCAGAATGTTCACTGGGGAAACCTTAGTATCCACCTCACCTCAAGCTCCCGTGAGCCGTTCCCCGAGCTGTGATAACCCCTCACATGGGGGGGATCTGAAGGAAAGAAATCCAAGTTCTAATTTCTCCCAGAGAGAGGATTCACGCCACTGTCTAGCTCTGGCTGCTCTCTTTCTTCCTTCGGTCTTTTATCCCTCCCATCAGCCACATAATCCTTCCACATAGACGTGCCCTTAAACTTACTTTCTCCCTCTGGCACAATTTCTTTTTCCCCCCGAGCCAGAGCTCACTTCTCCAGCCTCAGGTGGTCCGGCTGTGAGCAGGTGAAGTTAGCTGGGTATAATTTTCAAAGACCATTTCTATCTTGGCAAGAGCAAGCCCGAGCGATCCGCCTCCATTAAAACTTTGATTCAGGAAAGCGAATCTGACAGCTTTGGAGTCCTGGCCTCAGAGCACTTGATTAATCTCCATGCTCAGAGCCCAAGGTGAGGAGGCGTGAGGGGGTTCCTTGCAGCTGGAAGAGCCTCAGCCCCCCCCACCCCCCCCCCAGGCACTGCTACCCTTCCTGCATCCTCACTGGCTTATGCAGAGCTGAAGTGTGTCACCCTCCGCATGAGCTCGCTCATTTAATGCCTTAAGCCGCCTCACCCCCTTTTAAAGGTGAAGAAACAGGCAGAGACGCCGAGTGACTGGGCCACATTTGCACAGCTAGGAGCTGGGAGCGTCTGACAGGAGCTGAGATCTGAGTTACTCTACAGTTGGTGTGTCTGGTTTCCGAGGAGGCCTCCTGCCTCATCCCCCACCCCCAGCGTGGGGCTGGGTGCAGAGGCCAGGTGTGCTTGGGTCCCGGATAGAAGCTCAGAGGTTTGGTGACTAAATGGAGATTGTCACAGATCGTCATGGCTGTTGAATGTCTTTTCTCGGTATTGGCCAACTTGGGTCACTCTTGGTCTCCTTCATCCCTTTGAGTCCCAGGTCTGGACTGAGAAGTGGCCATAGGTGATGCTTAGGATATACCGGGCTCCATTCTAGTCTGCCATGGCCATAACATGTATGTGCTTATGGGCTAAGTTACTGGAAGCATGCTCGGGGGACACAGAGTGACCTCGCTGCTTTTTGTCTTCTTGTTCATGCATTCCATTTCCAAACTTCCAGTCCTGTCTTCCTGCTCTGGCGGGGCCAGGGGTCCTTGGGTGACCCTGTTCCCTAATCTGGTCTACAGTAACTCCTCTGCCCCCCAGGCTCCGAGAACTGGCTTCGAATCTGGTCTGTGCGGGGCACCTGGGTGGCTCGGTTGGTTAAGCGTCTGAGTTCAGCTCAGGTCATGATCTCACAGTTCGTGAGTTCAAGCCCCACAACCGGCTCTGTGTCGACAGCTCAGAGCCAGAATGCTGGTTTGGAATCTGCGTCTCCCTCTTGCTCTGTTCCTCCCCCCGCCCCATGCACTCTGTCTGTTTGCCTCTCTCGACAATAAAGATTTTTTTTTAATGTTTTTTATTTATTTCTGAGAGAGAGAGAGAGAGAGACAGCGTGAACAGGGGAGGGTCAGAGAGAGAGGGAGACATAGACTCTGAAATAGGTTCCAGGCTCTGAGCTGGCAGTCAGCACAGAGCCCGACGCGGGGCTCGAACCCACGAACCGCGAGATCATGACCTAAGCGAAAGTCAGATGCTTAACCGACTAAGCCACCCAGGCGCCCCTCGACAATAAAGATTTTAAAAATTAAAAAAAAAAAAAAAGAATCTGGTCTGTACGGCCCAACCTTCTGGCTTGGGAGAGAACTGGCTGGTCCCAGTCTTCCAGCCAGCAGGAGCTGCCCCTCAGGTAGATCTGCTGACGTCTCTGGGGCCTCAGGGTCCTGGAGATGAATGTGGGTGCAAGAGATCCCATACACTGGAGGCTGCACCAGACACAACCCAACCTCAGCTGAACGCCCTGGGTTTGGTCTTACATAAGTGCTCTTCGTAATTACTTTTCAAAAAGCCCTGTCGAGGGCTGTAAATATTTTAAAAGAACATTTCTGGAGCGTTTTTGTTGTCGTTCAAATGCATTACATATTCATTACAGAAAATTTAGGGGACAGAAAGAAAAGCAGACATAAGAAAAACAAATTCTTCTCTGTAATCACACCAACTGGAAATAAACATTTAAAAATGTATAGCCTTCCACTTTTTTTTTTTTTCTGGGCCCATCTATATTCACTTTTATTTCTAAAAATGGAATTCTATCACATTCACTGTGTGCATTACCTGGCGTTAGCCCAACTAATAGCCATTTCTCTCCTTTCTGCTTTCCCAGCCAACCCTGGTTTTGTTCAGATATAGGGCAGCCCTGTGCCCCAGGGAAGGCTGGGATATTCTCCGGCCTGAGGGAATAAAACTTAATAGGTCTAGGCCATTCTCTTCATTCCCCTGATCTTGTCAGTGATTGGCTTGGGAATAAGCGTGACCTTATTTTGGCCAGAGTCATGAGGGAAGTCTTTGGGGAGCTCCTGGAAAACATTTTTAAAAAGCAAAAAACAGGGGCACCTGGGTGGCTCAGTAGGTTAAGTGTCCAACTTTGGCTCAGGTCATGATCTCACGGTTTGTGAGTTCGAGCCCTGTGTCGGGCTCTGTGCTGACAGCTTAGAGCCTGGAGCCTGCTTCCGATTCTGTGTCTCCCTCTTTCTCTGTTCCTCCCCCACTCACACTCTGTCTCTCTCTCTCTCTCAAAAATAAGTAAACATTAAAAAATATTTTTAAAAAACTGCCCTGCAAAAAGAAACTTCTCCTTTTCATGGCTGGAGGTATCTGAAATAAGGGCAGTTTTTCTGTAGGTGAAGGAAGTGAGGGAGACAGCCGGAGAGGTTCAGGCAGAGAAACGAGGATCGTCAGAACCATCAACCACTGTTGCCCCTCACCAAGCATCTGAGTTCACCAACCTTGCAACCATCCCTGAACTGGGCAGCTTGCTACATGATAAGATAAACAGCTTTGTGGTCCATGCTATTTAAAGTCTTCTGCTACTCGGGACCAAAATCACCCTATTGGACAGACTTTTTCTTGTCATTAGGTGTCCTTTCACAGCAATTCTCTTCTGACTGGCGTAGCATTCTCCATGCGACTTCCTTTGTGTGAACACGGAGTTCATTCACGTGTTTTGCAGCCCTGAGCCCGTTTCCTACTTTCCTTAAATTCTGAGTCAAACGTTCTGAATAGTTTTAAGGCTTTTAATACATATTGTAAATTGCCCAGGAGTCCTTACGAATGTGTTTTGTACTAATCTTTAAAAATTCTCCAGAGAAGGTCGAGTTCCTCTTTCTCTCCAGTGAGCTCTCAGAAGAATCATTAGCAAAATATATTATTCCTGCAAATGCCAACTTATTTTCCAAGATGGGTTCCATTTAAGCAAAGCATGTCTTCTAATGAACCTTAATACTTCATTTTTTTTTTTTTTTGCTATATTACATTGGAGTCAAATTATTAGGACAAAAGATGTTATATCCCCGGCCAAGTAAGGTCATATGTTTGGGCTGATGGCTCTGGACTTGACCCAAACTCTTAGAATCACCCTGGGAACTTAAAAACAAAACAACAACCCTAATTGAGGTATAATCGATGTACAATAAACTGCACGTATGAAAAATGAGCGACTTGGTAAGTTTAAATGTATGTATACATCCATGAAGCCATCACTAAAATCAAGATAATAAACAATTTATCTCCCTTCAATTACAGGGATCCCTGTCCTTGGTTGCCTGGTGTCCAATGACTTGAAAACTGTTGTTGCATGTATTTTGTCTGTTATTTTTTTTTAAGCTGTCTCAGGTGGGAAGAAAAAATCCACTCCCTGTTACTCCATCTCAGACAGAAGCAGATATTCCCCACTGGGGAGCCTCTGTGAAACAATCCCTGGGCTGCATCTCAGAACAAGTGAACAGTGGTATTTGGGGGAAGTTATTTTAATTTTTTGATGAAGGTATAATTTACAAGCAATTAGATTCATGCTTTTCCATGTATGATTTTGGGAATTTCGGCCAGTGAATGCCATCATGAAACTATCACCATGGTCATAATATAGAACAACTGCATTCCCTGTCCCAAATTCTATGCCCTCCTGTGTAGTCACCCCACCCCCGGCATACCCTAGCTCCTGGCAACCGTTACTCCCCATAGTATGGGTATATGGACCAGCGTACACGTTTAAGCAAGGGAGACTGGGAGATCAAAGGTCTAGAGTCAGTAACACACACTGGCTCCTTTGAGGAAACAGGGGAGCAAATACACTTGGCCAAAGCTATAGTTATCTCTTAGTGCGATGAGCAGCTATGGTCTTCATCTATATTTCTTGGGCACAGAACATATGGGGCCAGAGGGACCATCATCACTGGGATCAATGTAAGGGCTCAAAAATAGATTCTATTATGATTATGAGATGTCTCTTGGTCCTTCCATTTTTTCCTATGTTTAGCATTTACATGCTTTATATACTCAATTGTGTCCCTAGGTGACAACGTACATATCCATACATCCCATTTGTTTTCCTTGTCTTCTAAAGCAGCAGCGACTCTACTCATACGCAAACACATGTTATGTTGTGGTACGTGTAAATACCATCTTTCAGGTGTAGCCACAGAAAGGTGAGGAGAGGCATCACTGGCAGGATGGGAGACAAAGAGATTGGATCAGTGAAGACGTAAGTACAGCAACATCCTAACTGTGTGATATCCTAAGGATGACAATTTAAAGTTACCTTGCTTGGTTCTCACAAGAGCCCTATAAAATGGGTTATTCTGATTCCCATTTTCCAGATGAGGAAACAAACACAGAGATAGCAAGTAAGTGGGTCAAGACTGTCATCCAGATAGAGGCAGAACTGAGAGCAGAAACTAGTTGCTCTGGCTCCGGGTTCAACCCTCTTCTTACACATTGCCGTTGGGATGAAAGGGTCTCCATTGGCTCAAGTATTTTAATTTTTTAAAATAGTTTATTGTCAAGTTGGTTTCCATATAACACCCAGTGCTCATCCCCACAAGTGCCCTCCTCCATGCCCATCACGCCCCCTTCCTCTCCCCCCACCCCCATCAGTCCTCAGTTTGTTCTCAGAATTCAAGAGTCTCTCATGGTTTGCCTCCCTCCCTCTCCCCAACTATTTTTCCCCTTCTTCTCCCCCAGAGTCCTCTGTTAAGTTCCTCCTAATCCTCCTATACGTGCAAACATATGGTAGCTGTCCTTCTCTGCCTGACTTATTTAGCTCAGCATAACACCTTCAAAGCAAAACATGGAAAGAGCCTAAGTGTCCATCAACTGATGAATGGACCAAGAAGATGCGGTATATCTATACAATGGAATACTACATGGCAATGAGAAAGAATGAAATCTGGCCTGTGCAGCAACATGGATGGAACTTGAAGGTGTCTCAAGTATTTTAAAAAGACTAATGGCCCAAGGGTGGCAGACGGTGTCAGTGTCAGGAGACAGGGTTGATGGGAAGCGAAAGGGAAAGATTCTTACTCCTTCCCGGCACATGAGGTCTGCCTCAAAGAACACCAGTGCCTACATCCAAACATCTTGCTTCTCTATTGGGCAACTTCCCCTTGTGCTATAAAGCCCTCTTTATAAGCCCCTAAGTGAGGAGCTAACAAGGGCAAAACTGGTTTTCAGCCACCTCCTTGGCTTAGGTGGCACAGGGCTTGAATTGGGAGTGTGAAGAGGGTGGCAGCTTTGGGTCTGAGCCCAAACCGAGAACAAAGATTTCAAGGTCACAATACTCTTCAGACTTCTGGAGTTCTCGGTCACAGGCCTGCTTGGGGGATAGGATAGATGGTTCCATTCACTTCTGAACTCAGCCTTCCTTCAGGCTCTTCCCGTGAGTGCCTGTAACTTGGGTCATTGGTTCTCAAAGTATGGTCCGCAGCCCAGCAGTCTCAATATCACCTAGGAACTTTTATTTATTTTTATTTTTTAATTTATTTTTGAGAGAGAGAGAGAGAGCAAGTGGGAGAGGGGCAGAGAGAGAGGGACTCACAGAACCCAAAGCAGGCTCCAGGCTCTGAGCTGTCAGCACAGAACCTGACGAGGGGCTCGACTTCACAAGTCATGAGATCATGAGCTGAGCTAAAGTTAGACATTCAACCAACTGAGCCACCCAGGTGCCCCTAGGAACTTTTAAAGATTGAGGTACAAGTCACATCACATCCAAGTTATCATTTTAAAATAACTTTTTTTAATGTTTATTCATTTTTGAGAGACAGAGAGAGACAGAGCACAAGTGGGGGTGGGGCAGAAAGAGAGAGAGACACACACACACACAGAATCTGAAGCAGGCTCCAGGCTCTGAGCTGTCAGCACAGAGCCCGACCCAGGGCTTGGACTCACGAACCATGAGATCAGGACCTGAGCCAAAGTCGGATGCTTAACCGACTAAGCTACCCGGGTGCCCCCCATTTTAAATTGTGCACATCATTCTCACTTAGTTCCATTGTTGGTGTCGTGCTGCTATCCCCTCCACCTAGCTCCAAATCATTTTCATCACCTCAAAAGGAAATCCTGGACCCATGTAGCAGTCACTCCTCACTACCCCTCCCCCCAGCCCTTGGCAACCACGAATCAGCTGTCTCTACAGATTTGCCCATTCTGGGTATGTCAAAGGAATGGACTCATACAACACGTGACCACTTGTGTCTGGCTTTCACTCCCCATACTGTGTGTGAGGCTCCCTCAGGTTGTAGTGAGTATCAGGACCTCCTTCCTGTCTATTATCATAAGAACTTTTTAGGAACGTCCACTCGGGCTGAGTCAATCAGAAACCATGAGTGTGGAGCCCCACCAGATGTCCTTTAGTTATCTGGATGCATCGCAGGGTAAGAGCCCAGAGCTAGGAGGTGTCAGCCTATGTTGTCTCCCTCAGAAGAAAGATGCTGGGTTCCGAAATTCAGGATCCTGTAATTCTGCCAAAAACCCAGTCAGTACAGACGTCTTTAAAACTAAGTGGATTTTTTTTTTTGCCTTTTTCTTGAGTTGTAGGAGAAGGCTGTCAGAATCTGTCAAATTCCTTTCTTGTCTTAGAAAACATACTGAAAAACTAGAGCACGTTCTTTCAAAATAATCCCAGACTATTTTTAATATCCCTATATTCACTTCTACCTTTTCTATTTTGTTTCCATCCTATTTATAGCAGGGCTAATTGCTTCTCAAACATCTGTGTGTTTTAGGGGCACTTGGACTATGTAGGTGGGATGAATTATAGGGATTCAGAGAGGAGATTGGGAACCCAATTAAGGCTTTCTTGCACTGGGACTTCGCACACAGTTCTAGTGGATGAATCAGACAAGACTTTGGAGACCAATCTGGAAATGTCTACTAAGGTGGAAGATGTGCATGCCCTGGGATCCAGAAATTCTGTTCACCAGAAGGTATGAGCAAGATGCTCATACCTATGCTGTTTGAAATGAAAACCTGGAAGCAATCTAAATGCCCATCAATATGAGATTGGGCAAAATGAACAAACAGAACATGCCACATTTATACACAGAAACTTTATATAGCAGTTAAGATGAATGAATGGGGTCTATATTTACCGAATCGAAAAATCTCAAAAGCGCAATATTGAACAATCTGGTTAGCAGAAGTACAGGTGCAGCTGGACACCCTGTAGCTAAAGTTTATAAGAGATGTCATTGTTTTGTGAACCATTAAGATTTTTAAAATGCTGGAAACGAAACTGACAAAAAATTCTTTCTCATCTTGTCATGGGATTCATAAATGAGTAAGGTTTTTTCTAAACTATACATTATTTTTGTGCATGCATCAAAGGATAAACTATAAATGGAATAAATCAAGTTACGGGATTCCTCAAACTTTTCCATATTTAAACTCTGACTCTTCTGCATCTTCTTAAAAAAAGTAGTCTCCGTGTCCAATGTGGGGCCCGAACTCATGACCCCGAGATCGAGAGTCAGAAGCTCCACCAACTGAGGGAGCCAGGCACTTCTCTTCTGCATCTTTTTGACTCAAATTTACTGATGTCTGTGTTTCCCCTCATATAATAAATCCTCCATCCAGCCAGAGGACTGGTGATACAACATTTCTGGAAAGAATCCATAAAAGAACTAGCAGTCATTGGCATGGAGTTCTTAGACTATCTTTGGACCATGTGTAGCTAACCTTCAGATTCCTGCTCCTGGAACGTGGCTAAACATTTCTGATTCCCGCACCCTCTCATCACAATCATTTTGTTCCTGAGGGTAAACCAAGTGCCCTCTCACTGTCTCCACAATGTTCTGCAAGCATTCTCCTGATACCTTTGATGTTGGAGGATGTGCACAAAGTATGGCTCTGCCACTTTGGCCACCTGGCCGACAGCTGTTGTAAGATGTCATTAATTATAAGAGTACCCTGACTTCAGAGAGATTAACATGTGAAAAAAAAGTGTGCCTTAGAAACAATAAAAAATGGTAGATACTATTTCTGAAAAAAAGATATATTTATTAAACTCACAGGAATGATAAACACTAAATTCAAGATGGATGTCATCTCAGAGAGCGGTTATGTAGAAATGGAGGGTACTGGGCTGGGCTGTGAGGTACAGGGTGCTTCAAAGGACTATGTGCCATCCCAGTCTTCAAGCTAGGTAGTAGTTATACGGGTGGGTGGTTTCCATTGTTCTCCATACTTTGTGATAAATATTTCATAATATAAAAAGGAAACACTCAAGGAACCTGGGTGGGTCAGTCAGTTGGGTATCTGACTCTTGATTTTTGCTCAGGCCATAATCTCACAGTTCGTGAGCGCAAGCTCTGCATCAGGCTCTGCACCGACAGTGTGGAGTCTCCTTGGGATTCCATCTCTCCCTTTCTCTGTGCCTTTCCCCTGCACATGCGCACTATCACAAAATATTTTTTTAAAAAAAGGCAACAGTCATATTAGTGCAATTCTGTTAATAACTGGCTGTGCGAGTTGGGGGAACCTGCCCAGCTACAGCTTTCTAGTCTATGTTATAAAGACGGTAATACCTCTTCTTCCTGCCTTTTAGGAATTTTGCATTGCTGTGAACGTCACAACAGCAAAGGCTTGCAAATATCTTTGTTGGATTATTAAGCACAACAGAGAAAGGTTATCGAGATTGTCATTTCACAAGCTCATCAAACTCTTCCTAGGGATATGCAGTCGATGTTTATCATACTGGCCTCCAAGGAATCAGGCTTTAATGTATCTATGCCTCTTTGGCGAAATGGCCCTGCTGCTCCTCCATTCAAGTGGTGGAGGCTCTTTCTGGGTGGACTGGCCCTGTGACTTGCTTTGATCAAATGAATAGGACAGAAGTGACATTACACACTGCAGACCCTAGACCTTGAGTGTGATGTAGCTTTGACTATAATGTTTGTAGATTCCTGGGACCTCCTACATGCTGTGAGGAAGCTCTTATGACCTACTGGAGGATTCAAAGGCATATGTAGAAAAACCAAGAAGCCTAGCCAACAGTCAGTACCAAGTGGTAGGCATGAGTGAGGCCATCTTGGACCTTCCATTCCCACTGTCCCTCCAGCCCAATTCTGTAGGTCAACTGAACTCCCTAGTCAACCCACAGAACCCTGAGAAATAATGACTCATTATTTTTAAGCCACCATATTGTAGGATAGCTTGTTTTGCAGGAAAGTCTATGTGAAAGAGGTTGCCTTTGAAAGTGAGGTGCACTGACCCATGACTTGCAGATTGGTATGATCTACTTTGCAGACCACGAAACCCCACTATCGCCGATTCATATCCTGCATCAGGCAGTAAGTAATTACAAACCATGAGCTGTGTGTGCATTACTGGCTGGCTACTAGAAGACTACAAAAAGGCTCAGCAGATAGAAAGACCACCTAATCTCATTGAGGAGATGTCAACTAAAGAAAGTTACATTAAAATACACTAAATCGAAAACTGCAAGCTGTACAGAGAACAACGGGCATTTATAAAGTTCTTACTGCATAGCAGGAACCAGGGCCTCACACATCCAACCCTCACAAGCACCCGGTGGTTGTGAGGCACAACCGTTGTTGTTCCCATTTCATAGACTGAGGAGCTACTGTTGAGCCCATGGCTCAGAGTCCTGCAGTCTGCAGGTGGTCAAGCCATGCCTGGCACGCAGCAGCCTGACTGTAACGCCTGTGTGTCTCCTCACACAGTGTGCCCTCAACTACGTGAACCCTGATGAGGGCAATGCTGTACCAGGGACACTCTGGGTGTGAGAATGGTCAAGAGCCCTAGGAGACGGAGATCTAGCCAGCCTTGAAGGATGGACAGAAGTTGGAATGGAATTAAGGTAGGGGGCTCCAGGTAGGGGGCTCCAGGTAGGGGTCGTGACATGCAAACTGGGGTAAAGAGAGGGAAAGGCTGTGGGGTGTTGCAGACAATGTGAGCTGCTGAGTCCGGCTGGATCAGGACCCGCCTCCCTCCAACCCAGGAGGGTTTGTGACCACCCTCATCAGCCACCTACATCCCAGGGAGTCCCCCATGGCCTGATGGAGAAGAGGCCTGGGGGAGGTGGGCTGGGAGGAGCTTGGAAAATGAAGACAAGGGCATTGTCAGGGGTCAGACAGTGGGACACAGCCAGAAAACAGGGACAGGAAGTCTCCAGGGGCCACTTGAAATTCTGTTAGCTTTTCTGGGGGGGGACAGAGGGGGACCTGCCTTCTAATTGCCCTGCAGAGCCCCATGTGCATCAGCCACGACAGCAGAGAGCCTGGGGCAGAGCACGTGTGACAGGCCTGAGAATACTCCATCTCCCCCAGGGACCTGCTTCTCACAGCCTTGCACGTGACAGTGTCCAGACCACCCTGTCCCGCTGTCCTGCATCAGCAATGATGTCAGGAGCCTAGAGCCGTTTCTGGGTAAGCCTCGCCTGTGATTCTAGAGGGAAAGGTACGCTCAGATATAGTTTTAAAACTCTCACCCCCGGGGTGCCTGGATGGCTCAGTCAGTCGGTTGGGCTTCTGACTCTTGACTTCGGCTCAGATCGTGATCTCACAGTTCATCAGATTGGGCCCCATGCTGGGCTCTGTGTCAACAGCATGGAGCCTGCTTGGGATCCTTTCTTCCATCTCCCTGTGCTCCTCCCCACTCATGCCTGCTTTCTCTCCAAGAAAATTAAAAAAAGAAAAAAAATAGAGCTCTGGAAGTAGAGTAAGATGGGAAAGGTAAGGTGATTGGGGTGGTGATAAGGACTGAAAGCCTTGATCAGGGACACTTCAGAGACACAGCCTTGCATTCTGAAAGCAACAGATGGCCAGTATGATGTTATCTGAAAGCAGTGTTTCTGCCTGGCTCGCTCTTAATTGATCCTGGCGGTTTAAGAAAGGATGGGGGATAAAAATTATATGATTATGAAAATATCCTGGGTATAAAGATCAGACAAACCCTTGAAATGCTATCATGCATTCTGGTAAACTTAAAAATCTTATAATACATGGTTAGGCAGAAAAATCTGAAAACACAGTGAGGCAAAAAGGCAAAATATAAAGGAAATATCACTTATAAATCTCCCAGACAGAGATAATCAGTACATCATCCAGACATTTTAAACACATGTATATAAATATACATTACATAAGCAGGCTCATAGTGTTTCAGAACTTACTTTACAAAGCTTAATATATTGTGTCTATCTTTCCCTAGTAATAAATATACTCCTCGGCATCATTTAAAATGGCTTTTTATTATTCCATGTTGAAGAACATCTTGAACCTTCTCCAAACCCCCACTGCTATTTACCTAAGAACCTTAAGTGTATCCATTCAAGCAATGTGTTCTGAGCCATATGTAAAAGGAGGGTACTTGAAAAATAAATACCAGAGTAAGCATTACCGTCATTATGTTAATACCTACAGAGCTCTTTTCAAAGCACACCCCAATGGAGCATTCTGCTGTCTTCCAAAAGAGTCTTTTTAGGTGGTGCTATTAGACAGTACACTTCCTTCAGAACACAGGTGACTCATCTGGGGAGTGGGTGGGTGACTTCTGTCCCCACTTGACCCTTCCTGTTGCCTCTGTCTATTCTGGGCTAACCACAACTCCCTCAAAAAAAGAGAAATGACATGAATCCGATATTTTGCAGTTGTTGTTGTGATCAGCATGAACCGGGGCAAGCTTTAAAGGATTGACTATAGCCTGCAAAAGTTATGCAGAAAAAAATGCCTTTTCTACTAGGTAATCTGGACTTGGGGCTGCCCTCAAAGTTACCTGCTGAATCAGACAACAAAATGAAATAAAAGACATCAAAATTGGCAAAGAAGAAGTCAAACTCTCACTTTTCGCAGACGACGTGATACTCTACCTGGTAAACCCGAGAGACTTCGCCAAAAGACTGCCAAAACAAATATATGAGTTCAGTAAAGTTGCAGGGCACAAAATCTATGTACAGAAATCGGTTGCATTTCTATACACCAATACTGAAGCGACAGAAAGAGAAATCAGGAAATTGATCCCGTTTACAATTGCACCAAGAACCATAAAATACCTAGGAATAAACCTAAGCAAAGATGTAAAAGATCTGTATGCCGAACACTTTAGGAAACTTAAGGGAACTGAAGAAGGTACAAAGAAATGGAAAAATATTCAATGGCCATGGACTGAAAGAATATTGTTAAAATATCGATACTACCCAAAGCAATCTACACATTCAATGCAATCCCAACCAACATTGCACTGGCCTTCCTCTCAGAGGTAGAACAAACAATTCTAAAATTTGTATGGGACCACAAAAGGCCCCGAATAGCCAAAGTAGTGTTGACAAAGAAAACCAAAGCGGGAGGCATCACAATCTGAGACTTTAGCCTCTGCTACAAAGCTATAATCATCAGAACAGTATGGTATTGGTACAAAAACAGACACACTGACCAATGGAATAGAATAGAGAACCCAGAATTGGACCCACAAAGGTATGGCCATTTAGTCTTTGGCAAAGCAGGGAAGAGTATCCAAAGGAAAAATGTCTCTTTAGCAAATGGTGCTGGGAGAATGGGACAGCAACATGCAGAAGAATGAACCTGGACACTTTCTTACACCATACACACAAATAAACTCAAAATGGATGAAGGACCTAAATGTGAGACAGGAAACCATCAAAACCCTCTTTTGCAACAACCTCTTTGATCTTAGCCGCAGCAAATTCTTGCTCAACACATCTCCAAAGGGAAGGGAATTAAAAGCAAAAATGAACTATTGGGACCTCATTAGGATAAAAAGCTTCTGCATGGCAAAGGAAACAATCAACAAAACTAAAAGGCATCCGATGGAATGGGAAAAAGTATTTGCAAATGACATATTGGATAAAGGGTTAGTAACCAAAAACTATAACGAACTTACCAAACTCAACACCTGGAAAACAAATAATCCAGTGAAAAAATGGGCAGAAGACACAAACAGACACTTTTCCAAAGAAGACATTCAGATGGCCAACAGACACATGAAAAGATGCTCACTCATCGTCAGGCAAATACAAATCAAAACCACACTGAGATACCACCTCACACCGGCTAGAGTGACTAAAATTAACAACTCGGGAAACAACAGATGCTGGCAAGGATGTGGAAAAATGAGCACTCTCCTGCACTTCTGGTGGAAATGCAAACTGGTGCAGCTGCTCTGGAAAACAGTGTGGACGTTCCTCAAAACATTAAAAATAGAACTACCCTACAACCCAGTAATAGCGCTGCTATGAATTTACCCGTGGGATACAGGAGTGCTGATGCATAGGGGCACATGTACCCCAATGTTCATAGCAGCACTTTCAACAATAGCCAAAACATGGGAAGAGCCTAAATGTCCATCAACTGATAAATGGATAAAGAAGATGTGGTTTATATATACAATGGAATACCACTTGGCAATGAGAAAGAATGAAATCTGGCCATTTGCAGCAAAATGGATGGAAATGGAAGGTATTAAGCTGAGTGAGATAAGTCACTCAGAGAAAGACAGATATCATATGTTTTTACTCATATGTGGATCTTGAGAAACTTAACAGAAGACTATGGGGGAAGAGAAGGGGAGGCAGGCAAACCATAAGAGACTCTTAAATACAGAGAACAAACTGACAGTTGATGGAGGGGTAGGGGAGAGGGGAAAATGGGTGATAGGCATTGAGGAGGGCACTTGTTGGGATGAGCACTGGGTGTTGTATGTAAGCAATGAATCATGGGAATCTACCCCCAAAACCAAAAGCGCGCTTTGTATACTGTACGTTAGCCAATTAGGCAATAAATCATATTTAAAAAAAAAAAAAAACAGTTACCTGCTGAGATCAGACCGGCCTGATAAGTTGCAAATGATGTGCCCTGATGGTTTGCAGAGCACGTTTTTCTTTGGCACCATCCACACACGATAAAGTATGTCTCTTGGATGAAAGTGTCTTTATTTTTTTCATTTTATTTTTTCTTCCTTAAATAGTTTATTGTCAAGTTGGTTTACAAAGTGTCTTTCAACCAATGAGATTATAAACACACACAAAGCTAAGTCCCTCAGAAAACTGAAGCATAAGGGCCTCACTGCTTCCCTCTAGTGGTCACGTCCTGCCTCTTCGTGTCTCTGGGCTCTGGTTGGAACGACCCCTGGGTTTCCCAGGGCTCTCTTGTGGAGGGCAGGAGGCAGAGACTGAGGTAGGGAAGGATCTAGAAGACTGACAAAGACAGACTCTCCCCCACCGGAGTCTGTGGCTTTTCCGCCCTCAGATATTACTTCAATGCACAGTCGAATCATTTCACATTCCCTGGGGCTGATTGAATTGTAATCTTTTTGATGAAATACCTTCTGTTATTGTTCTATTTATCCTGTTACTTAGGAACATCCTCTTGAAATTAGCCAGTTTAGGAAACACAACCTTGCCCCACTTTTCAGACATGGTCTGTGGAGAGAGGGAACACCCCAGAGAGAGCTCACAGTGTAACCCTTGAACCACTAAACCGTTTGCGAGGTTTCCCAGACTGAAAAAAAGTGATTAAAGGCATGGGCTCTGATCAGACAGAACTGCTTTCAGAGCTGCGTGTGCCACATGCTGTGTAGACACCGGGCTTACCTTCTCAAAACCTCACGTTCCCTCCTGTAAGGATCTGAGTTCCAACTTTGCAGCGTTTTTTGGACAATTAAAGGAGAATATAATAATTACATTTAGAACAGTCCTGAACTCACAGTATTAGCAAACGTTAATGAGTATTACTTAACCAGAAAGATACACATTTTTAAAAAGGTACTTCACTGCCTTCTTAAACAGAGTACAAGGACTTACATAAACCATTTTCCCTGGGACGCAGACTTTTCCCTGTAAAAATCAGCTCTGTGCTCATAAATGAGAGCAGTAAGTGCTGGGAAGTGGCTGAGATCCGAGTGCGATTCGACTTTTCCCCCCTACTGAGCTGGGGGGCTGTGTGCGAGCTGCCTGAGCTCTTTCTATTCCATCTCACCTGTTGATTCCCTACTTCCCTGCCTGTCCCGAACACCACGGTCACCCACCTTCTTTCTCATCTGCTGTAGAATCAGAGACAAGATACCATAGCTTGCTAGAATTCACCTTTACCCAAGAAATTGAACAGGGCCAAAGACCTGAGCTATTCCCCTCTTTGCAAAACACCCAAGCTCTTTGAATATCTGCATGCCTTTTGGTGCCTGTGTAATCCCCACCCCGTGGGTAGGAATGAGTTAAAAGAATGGAAGCCTTTGAAGACTTTTCTTGGGGCAGCTAATCACATGCAGCGGGAAATTTGGGAAGTTTGGAAGCGGCCCTGGTTTCATTTCTGCCTCCTTGGGGGTGTCAAGCTTCTGCTCCCTGGGCAGGAAACACTGCCCTCTGCTGGTGGGGAGGGCAGGGGGCTGCCCATGGTGGCGGTTTTGCAGGAAAAGGGCCCCCAAATAGTGAAAAAGACGACTAAACAGATATTAGTAGGACAGCACAACTGGAGGAAAATGGGAGCCAGGGTCAGGGTGGGAGCAAAGAGCACCATGAGGAGAGGCAAGGTGGGTCTATAATCTAGGCTACAAATAACAAGGTGAGAATTGGGGGGTGTACTTGGAAAGGCTTAACGCAAGCGATTCAGGATGAAGGTGGTGGATGCTACTGTGGTCTTATTTAACATGATGCTGATTTTGTTGCATGACAATAGACCTTCTGGGGAAGTCTCGGTTGACTGTTGATTTTGGCTCAGGTCATGGTCCCAGGGTCATGGGTTCGAGCCCCGTGTTGGGTTCTGTGCTGAGTGTGGAGCCTGCTTGGGATTCTCTCTTTCCCTCTGCCCCTCACCTCTGCTCAAGGACACGCTTTCTCTGTTGTCTTCTCTTGAATTAAAAAAAAAAAAAGACCTTATGACTTCAATAACTTGGACAGAGGCATTGGGAAGGGGTATACTTGAAACAGGAAAATTCCACAGACGGAAAGATGCTGTCTTTCTTAAATATTATTTTCCGACAGTGCTCTACTATAGTGTTTCCCAAACTGCATCCCACAAGCCACCAGTTTCATGAGTTGTCATCAGGTGGTCCATAAAACTGGCTTCCTATATTTAAGTAATTTTTGACAATTACATGCCATGAGCACTGAAAAGCTGATTAACTCACCCAGAGTCCCTACTCTGGACTCCTGGTGTGACCCCATTGTCTGGTTCTGTCTCTTGGCCAAAGGCTACACCTCTGGTCAGGCAGACTTTTCTCGTAGGAGGGAGTAATGCTCTGGGATAGTGCGCTGTTCCTTGTGACAGCCCTACATCCTGCCTACACTTTATCAACAGTCCTTCAACACAACTGTCATTAAATTACCCAAGTTGAGTAAGCCATCTCTTTTCTTTCAGAACGCTGACTGGCACGCCATTTATTTTATTAGAGTTCCAAGTTGTCTAGTAACATTCAAATATGCATTTATTTTATTTGTTAATTTCTTCACTGCAGTCTCTCCCACTAGAAACTCATCACAGTGTCTGGTAAACACACAAAAATGCTGGTCTCTGATGGGGTTTGCTTAGCAGCAGACCCTGAAACAAAAATGTAAATGCCCATAATTTATTAAGGACCAGTTCCCAGGAGAAATTGCTAAGAGAGTGGGGAAGCCAGAGAGAACAGAGGAAGAAGCCATGTCAAGGAGAAAAGTCCCTGTCTCTGCTGGATCCCTTGGGGAGCCTGAGAGCAAAAACCATACCGCAGAGTTTGTTTCTTCTTGAGGCACAGAAGTTGGTATTTTTGATGTTCCCTCCCACAGAGCAGTCAGTCACTGGGTGGTGGAGATCGGGGAGGAGACAGTGGGTCGTAAACTCCCAGGCACTTCAACGCTCTAGATGGGCAAGGTAGCGTCAGCAGTCACAGCAGTCACAGTCAAAGCTCAGGGGAAGGGCCAAGGAGGAACAGCTGGGAAGATCACAAAAGCTGGGTGTGGCACGCAAAGCCAAGGATGTGTGGGGACCAGGGGAGGGTACCCGCGGTGTCCCCCAGAGTTCTCATTAAACATGTGACAAATTAGTCAATGAATGAGCGAAGGCACCCAAAAGTGCCTGTGTACAGACACAGAGCATCATTTTTTGGTTTTTAGTTACACATATTCACATTTCAATTACCTAATGTTCTATGCATTAGATTTTGGTAAAGAAACAGTGCTCAAAGACGGAGCACTATCCAGGACAATGGGGTCAGGGCAACAAACTTTGTCGTGGCTGAGACAAGCAGGACTGAGTCATTGCCAGCCTCAGCCCGTCCAAAGAGCTGGAATCATCAGTGCATGATTAAGTATGGCCTCAGGAAAAGGTGTGACCAACGAGGTCATGAACTTAGCATAAAAATGGACAGGATAGGGTCTAAGATGGCCCTGGGCAGATCACTAATAAGTAGATGACCAAAGAGTAAATGGGACCCTGGAAGTCCATATAAAGGGCAGCATGAGAAGGTGATGTCATTACAGCATGGAGAGATGGAGAGAGAGAGAGAGAGAGAGAGAGAGAGAGAAACGATCAATATAAATATCCTATGAGGAGAAGTAGGCATGTCAGCAGCAGTAATAAAAATAATCTTTATGGCAATAAAACATTTGCATGATGATGAAAAGAGCACAGGGATGTAGGAAAACCCCCAAACTCAAATAAGATAATGGCTCTGTCCCTGCTGCTCAGGAACAGAGAAAGGCATCATTACCTGCTATCCCAGAGGAAGGAGTCAAGATTAAAACCAGAGTGATCCCCCTTCATGATCTTTATTTCAGCTGAAATGTATAAAGTTATTTAGTAGACATTTTATGTTTGCCTATAGTGAGGTAGTTATGTTCCAAAAAAGATACTCATCTTTCTTCTCTGTTAAAGGCCTCCCAGCCCAGATGGTACTGATACTGGAGAGTGTGAATCTGAGGGATGGGCATGAATCACCCCACTGTTGTCCAGTCCAGACCACTGGGCATAACTGCTGTAGATATCGTCACCCAAATGAGACTCTTGTGACTCTGGTCTTGTGTGTTTTAGAGCCTTAAAACAACCAAGGAAACGTGCAAGAATACATCTTGATTCTCAGCCAAGTCCCCAGTACTTGAGGGTTTGGGGTAAGTGGTTCTGGAAGCTTGAAGTGCGACAGCCTGAGGCTCCAGCAGGAAACCAAGACCATTTCCTCGCCACCATATTTGAATCATAAGGACTTTCATGTGCTCTTTCACTGTGGAAAGGTGCTCACAGACTTACAGGATTATGACAAAAACTGAGGGGTGCTTGGGTGACCCAGTCAGTTGAGCATCCTGACTCTTGATTTCGGCTCAGATCGTGATCCCAGGGTCATGGGATTGAGCACCTCATAGGGCTCTGGGCTGATAGCACAGCGCCTACTTGGGGTTCTCTCTCTTCACCTCTCCCCGTTCATGTTCATGCACATGCTCTTTCTCCCTCAAAATAAATTAACTTAAGAAAAAAAAAGACAAGAATTGATCGATCCTTGTAACACCATTTAAAGGAAGCAGAAATGGCTGCACTGACCACAAACTTGGGTGGGCTTTTGCACTTTAAAAATGTACAGCCAATCCACACAATTCTTCCTCCTGAGCTTTAACCACTAGTAGTAATGTGCTACCACCAAGGGAATTTTGAGATTTCATGGCCTCACCTGTAAGTATAAAGAACAGAACTGCAAATGAGCCGAGCCCATCAACCACGCATTGCCACCTAGCACAACACTGCTCTGCATCTGGGAGAGTGCTACCGGAGCAGGGGACAGCGGATGGTGTGATGGAATCTTTGTCCCCAGGAAAATCAAAGTACACATCTGTGGCAGAGGGCAGGGGCTAGAAATGTATTGGTACCATTCTCTGTATTGAAAGGTTGTGCTAAGAGGTGTTAGGTTTTCAGAGAGAGAGATATTTGACATATTCAGAAATGCCACAGAGGGTAGGAAATCTGCAAGCATCTTGAGGCCACTCACGCTTTCTGATTTTCTACAAAGAAGAGAGGTCCTTGCACTTGACCTTGGGGAATAGTTCTCATTGCTAACAAAGGCTGCTCAAGGAAGCCTGTAGCAATGGCCTTTTGGAAGGCCTTGCTCAGATCTGACTCAGTGTACCAAGCAAGGGTCCAAAGAGAGGGTTCCTTGGAGTGAGCTCCTCTCCTCCATCATCCTGGTTCAATTAATGTCCTTAAAATCGATCCATCCTATGAGAACTCCTCCTCCTTGGGGGTATCATGGAGATGGGTGTGGCTGTATGGTAGGAACTCGAGGGAACAGAGAGTCATAATTTTGGGTAGATTGGCTGCAGGTTTCTGATTATCCTATATCACCTACTTTCTCCTCCCCCCTCCTCCCCTCCACCACTTCTTCCACCTCTTCACTCCCCCACTCTGCCACCAGCACCCCCAGGACCAGTATTGTTCTTCACTATCAGAGGAAAACTACTGGCTGTGTGTTTATTGGTCTCAGCAGCCCAGCAACTGCAGAATCAAATACAAGTCACACAAGTCACAGCAATTCTAAGAAGCCCGTTGAATGTCAGGCCTCCTGAAAAGGCATGTGAATACAGGGGTTTCATTGGCTTCCTTGCTTTTTGTTTTAACACTGTGCTGGCCAAACAAAACACCTCTGCAGTCCCAATTCTAACTGGGGCACCTGTATATGTCCTGGGACGTAGACCAGCATTTCTTTCACGAACAGCTTTTCAGTTAGGTATGTGGTGTCGCGGTCCTAGAGGGGTATACAATTGAATCACCTGTGGAGTTTCAAAACTATACCCATCAATAAATTCTCAATATCCTATCCCCCGACCAATTAATCCAGAATCCCGGGGGGTGGGGGTGGGTAGGTGGTAGGGACTGGGCATCAGTATTTCTCCAAAGCTTCCCTAAAGAGTCTACTGTGCAGCGGGTTTGAGGACCACCGCCTTCAGGCTGCCTCCCTTTTGCTCTTCCAAACTGGAAGAAGCCCCGAGGAATGAACCCTGAGGAACAAGCCTACAGGAAGTGGCCCCAAGTATGCTTTGTGGGAGGCCCAATTTGCAGAAGATACAGCCATAGGCATTGAAGTTCCTTCACACTCCTCCAAACCTTGCTCATTCCTCGGGACGAGGCTGGTGCCAATTTTAGCCACTGCCTCGAGAACTCTATCTACACCTTTCTTTCTCTGTCACCTTTTGCCCCATCTAACTACCTACCTTCCAACAGTTCTGTCTACCACAAAACCCAAACGATAAGAATTAGACCTTGACCTCCAGCAAGGCAGGACTCTAGCCCCCTTGTGACTCCAGGGGACGTGGTAAAAAACGAAGGTGGCTAAGGAGAGCAAACAAAGGAACAGAGCCAGAAGGAACGACATATAAGGAAAGAATAGATGGATGAGAAGCCTGGCCAAGTGGCAGCGAAGGCCTTAGCCCATCACAATCTCAACTCAGACCATAAACGTCCATGTATTCATGCCCAAACATGGTCACAATGAACTGCATATGACTGTCAAATTATTAATGCCACTTTATCAAAATAGAATGAACTATCAGACTAAGGCTTAATGTAACTTACTTCTTCTTAAAATGGTATATCCAGGGTCCTTTGCTACTGGACTGTATAAAATGTTACTTAGGAATGAATCGGTTATAGAAAAAGTACTCTCTGCATCATAAAAATTTTAAGTCAGGCTCAGAGACATAATAACCCAGCTCCTTTTTTTTTTTTTTTTTTTTTTTAATATATGTGAAGACACTAGGGTTCTGGAAAATGAAATGAAATGATTTGTTGAAGATCATACAACCATCCTGTGGCAAAGCTAGACGGGGTAACAAGACCCACAATGGACGCGCACTGCTTATCAGTCAAGGCATTCATTGGTGTTCAGTCTGGATGCGGCCTTCAAATCCTTCGCAGTGGAGACTTCTCTAAGGCCCACTAGTCTAGAGGTCAGAGTTGGTGCTTGAAACGTGTTTTCATCTCTCTTCTAGGGGACATGTTGACAGGCAAGGGCAGCCCTAAGAGATATCTTTCACTATCCCCCATGTTTGCACACGCAGAGTGCATGAGTACATTTCCGCCACGGCTCTCTTAGACTGTGTGGGTCACTCAGAGTGGCCCTCTTAGGCGAGGGAGTTTAGACGCTAAATATCTGGAAGGAAATGGCAAATTTCAATCATGCAAAATTTCAAAAGTAGCGAAATAACCATATACTTGACTTTAGCTTAACAATAAGAAAGGATCTACAAATGAATACTTTATTCACCAACTGCTGTGTGTAAAGGATAAAAATCCATTCTTATCACAGCTTATCATTAACAATAGAGATGAAAAAGTAGAAGACATTTTGGGCCATCCAACTTTGGTTCAGGTCATGATGTCATGGTTTGTGGAGTCAAGCCCCTCGTAGGGCTCTGAGGTGACAGCTCAGAGCCTGGAGCCTGCTTCAGATTCTGTGTCTCCCTCTCTCTCTCTGTGCCCCTTTCCTGTTTGTGTGTGTGCTCTCTCTCTCTCTCTCAAAAATAAAGTTAAAAAAAATTTTTTTTAAGTATAAGATATTTTAATTTCCTCTTCACATTTCCAGACACTCAGTTCCAATCCCTAACCTTTTTATCACCTGACTAGGGGTTTGGCCTTCCACCAAAGGCTTCCCTTCTCTCTCTCTCTCTCAAGTGTGGACACCACAGTGACCGCCATGTTTGGCAGCTGTTCTAGACATTCTCTCTGGTTCACATGAAGACAAAACTGAAGGGAGTCCCCAGGAGAATATTCTCTGTTCCTTCCTCCTCTTCCCAGTCTTTATTTGGCTGATCTGTGCAACCCCACTGCCGTGATTATTCCCTCACCTCTCTGGTCCCCTTCACTTGGGTCAATGCCTTATTGTCTTAAAACCATTTTTCCCTTGGGATGCCTCGGTGGCTCAGTTGGTTAAGTGACCAACACTTCAGCTCGGGACATGATCTCAAGGATCATGAGTTCAAGCCCCATGTTGGGCTTTGCGCTCAAAGCTCAGAGCCTGCTTTACATTCTGTGTCTCCCTCTCTCTCTCTGTTCCTTCCCCACTCATACTCTGCCTCTCTCTCCTTCAAAAATAAACATTAAAAAATTTTTAAAAATATTTTCCTCTCAAATAAGTTTCTCTATCACATGTTTTAGTAATTTATTTATCCATCTGTCTTACTCAGCCAAATATGCACTTCCTATGGACAGATACTATGTTTCTGTCATTTGTACTTCCCAGCATCCAGCAAGTGGTGTGCTCAATGAGTCATTACACAGATGGATGGAAGAAGGAAATAAAAGCACAAATGAAAAAAAGGAGCTTTACTATCTTTGTTTATGTGGATGGCTCATTCCCTAAGGGAACTAGACATTTTGTCCAACTGGGTGCATAAAAGCACCATTAGGAAAGAAACATTTCAAAACACAATTTTTCAAGGGTTTCATCTTGGTGCTTCTGCCAAAAACAAGAACCCAATGAACCTAAAGTTAACCCTGGCTTTAGATAGCATTTCACTGCTGGAGGTAGAATGAACATAGACATGCCCCTAAGGAGAACAGTGGTCAAATAAAGTCCAAAATGCCCCAAATCTCTCCTCCACTGGTTTGTTACAGAGCCCTAAAGCTGTTGGCATTAGTAGTCATTATTCTTTAAATTTCGGAAAACAGTGATAATTCAACAGCCATATATTAAATACCCAGGAGTCATTAGATTTGGGCATTAGACCCAGGATGGTTTTCACTTACAGACAGAACACTGGTGGGCTCAACAGGGTGGGGCTGTTGACTTAACCAAAAGGAAACCCCACTTCTTGTCAAAGATCAGGGATCTAGGGGAAATGGGCAGCTTAAGTTTCATTGGCCAGTCTTCTTCAATCAATTAGAAGCATTTACTTTGACACTTTTTTTTGTGACACCTTCTATTGCAGATCAGGTATGATTTGCACAAGATTTTACCTCTCTTTGAATGAATGGTACGTTTTCATAAAGGAACAAGCCATTTGATGCTTATGGAGTCAATGCCCTGAACCCTGGAGCTTACGCATGGCTGTTTGGAGTCTCAGGAAGGTGATGCCATTGGCACAATCCTCGAGGCTTATTTCCAACTTCTAAAATGACTTGGATTTTTTTTAAAAGCTTAACACAGAGTGTACGTTTTTCTCATTCTGTCTAAAAGACCGCTTATGGGTATGTAACTTCGACCTTTCCCGCTGTGGAATCTTTGACTTCTTCTCCAACTCCAGAAGAGCCTTCTGAAAAATCTCTTCCCTGGGTCACCTGGGTGGCTCAGTTGTTTAAGTGTCTGACGTGAGCTCAGATCATGATCTCGCAGTTTGTGGGTCTGAGTCCCACATCAGGCTCTGTGCTGACAGCTCAGAGCCTGGAGCCTGCTTTGGATTCTGTGTCTCCCTCTCTCTCTGCCCTCCCCCTACTCCCGCTCTGTCTCTGTCTCTGTCTTTCTCAAAATTAAATGAACATTAAAAAAAATTTTTTTAAAGAAAAATAAAAATCTCTTCCCTTTCAATTCCACTACCAGAACCTTTATTCTTAAGAAAGTTACGTATTTCTTCCGTGTCAAGTTTCTCACTCTCTAAAATGGGTGTAGAGTCTGGCTCTACTTTCTAAAGTGTCTCTAAGTAATAGAGATGCATAGAAATATATACCCACAAACTCACATATGATAACCAGTGGAAGTCTTACTCTGTTAATTATAAATATGGGCTCAAACTCTGATCTAAAACCCAAGTACTTTAAATGTTAGATTTGTCACTTTAAACCCATGAAATAATAAGAAACAATTTACCCCCTCTGAAATTCACTTTTCCATCTATAAAATGGAAATAAAACCAAAACATTTTGTACAGTTGTTGTAAAGGTGACATGAGATGACCCACAGGAAAATACGCAGCACACTTTCTGGTACTACATTGTGTTTTAAAATGTTGATTTCCTTTTTAAGTCTTACTTATTATTTTTTAAAACTGCATTTGCAGCTCTTGGGACATAATATGAAAAGGGTATCAGAGAAACATACATCTTACCAAGACTGAATCAGGAAGGCATCGGAAATTTAAATAGACCAAATGCTAGTACAGAAACTGAATCAGTTGCCAAAAATCTCCCACCAGAGAAGAGCTGTGGGGAACATGGTTTCACAGGTGAATTTTGAAAAACATTTAAAGAAAAATTAATATCAAATACGTATTGTATTCTTCCCATAGAAGGGAAGGAAGCACTCTCAAACTCATTTTATGAGGCCAGCATTATCCTGTTACCAAAGTCAGGAAAGGATACTACCAGAAAAGACAGCTATAGGCTAATATCCCTGATGATGTAGATACAAAAATTTCCAATAAAATATTAGCAAACCAAATATAGCAGCACGATACAGAGATCATTTACCACAATCTAGTGGGATTTATCCCTGGGATGCAAGGATGGGTCAACACACACGTGTCTCTGCTACGTAACATTAATAACGTGAAGGAAAATAATTATATGATAGTCTCCATAGGTGCAGAAAATGCATTTGACAGAATTCAACAGCTGTTCGTGATAAAAATTCTTAACAGATAGGGAACAGAAGGGATGTACTTCAGTGTAAGAAAGGTTATGTATGACAAGCTCACAGCTAACATCATTCTCAGTGGTCAAAGGTTGAAAGCTTTTCCCCTAATATCAAAAACAAGATAGGGAACTCACTGACATCATTCCTATTCAACATAGTACTAGAAGTGCTAGCTAGAAGCAGCCATGCAAGAAGTAAAAGGCATCAGGATTTAAAAAGAAGTAAAATTGTCTTTGTTAGCAGATGACATGATTATATATGTAGAAAAACCTCAAGACTCTACAAAAAAAAAAAAAAAACCTGTTAGATCTAATTAACAAATTCAGCACCAATGCAGAATACCAAATTAACACACAAAAATCAGTACCACTTGTCCACACTAACAATGAACTATCTGAAAAAGTTAAGAAAATGATCCTATTTACAATAGCATCAAAAACAATACTTAGGAATAAATTTAAGGAGGTGAAAGGTCTGTACACCAAAAAGTACAAGACATCAAAGAAATCAAAGTCATAAAGAAATGGAAAGGCATCCCATGTTAATGTATTGGAAGAATTAATATTGCTAAAATGTCCATATTACCCAAAGCTATGTATAGCTTCAGTGAAATCCCTATCAAAGTTCCAGTTCCATTTATTACAGAAGTAAAAAAAAAAAAAAGTCCTAAAATTTATATGGCATTGCACAAGACCCCAAATCGCTAAAGCAATCCTGAGAAAGAAGAACAAAGTTGGAGGCATCAGGCTTGCTGACTTCAGGCTGTATTACACAGCTAGAGTAATCAAAACAGTATGGTACTCAAATAAAAATAGACACACAGCACAAGAGGACAGAATCAAGAGCCCAGAAAAAACCCGTACGTAGACATTCAACTAAGATCTGACAAGGGGGCCAAGAATACTCAACAGGGAGAGCACAGTCTCTTCAATAAATGGTGTTGGGGGAAGTGGGATATTCACATGAAAAAGAATGGAACTAGCCCCATATCACACACCATTTGCAAAAATTAACTTGAAGTGGATTAAAGGTTTAAATGCAAGACCAGAAACTATGAAACTTCCAGAAGAAAACAAGGGAAGAGAGGTCCTTGATAGGGTCTTGGCCATGATTTTTTGGATATGACATCTAAAACACAGCAACAAAATAAGAAATAAACAAGTGGGACCAGATCAAACTAAAAAGCTTCTGCACAGCAAAAGGAATGATCGACCAAGTGGAAAGCAACCTATGGAATGGAAAAAAATACTCTATCTGATAAGGGTTAATACACAAGATATATAGAGAATGCATGTAACTCTATAACAAAAGAAACAAATAATCCAATTTAAAAAATGGGCAAAGATGTGTAGCAACATGGATGGACCTTGAGGGTGTTATGCTGAGTGAAATAAGTCAGGCAGAGAAGGACAAATACCATATGTTTGCACGTATAGGAGGATTAGGAGGAACCTACCGAAGGACCATGGGGGAGAAGAAGGGGAAAAATAGTCGGGGAGAGGGAGGGAGGCAAACCATGAGAGACTCTTGAATGCTGAGAACAAACTGAAAGCAGATGGGGGGGGTAAGTGGGAGGGGAGTGATAGGCATGGAGGAGGGCACTTGTGGGGATGAGCACTGGGTGTTATATGGAAACCAACTTGACAATAAACTACTAAAAAAAATGGGCAAAGGACCTATATAGACATTACTCCAAAGATATGAATGGCCAACAGATATATGAAAAGGTATTCTAATTAGAGAAATGCAAATCAAAACCACAGTGAGATCTCACCTTATGCCTGTCAGAACGGCCACCATCAAAAAGACATGAAGTAACAAATGCCAATGAGGATGCTGAGTTCTTCAAAAAAGTTAAAAATAAAACTATTTTGTGGTCCAACAATCCCATTTCTGGGAATATATCCAAAGGCAATGAAAACAATGTATCCAATAGATATATGCACCCCCATTTTCAAAACAGCATGATCTACTCTAACCAAATCAGGGAAATAACCTAAGTGGTCCATCAACAGATGAATGGATAAAGAAGGTGTGGTAGATATGCACAATGGAGTATTAATCGGCCCTAAAAAAGAAGGAAATTCTGCCACTTGCAACAGCATGAATGAACGCCCTTGAGGGCATACGTAAGTGAAAGAAGGGAGAGGAAAACAAATACTGTCTGATCACTCTCAAAAGTAAAATCTTAACAAAAAGAAAAAAGGGGAAGAGAAAGGGAATTGGAAGAAGGTGGTCAAGAGGTACCAACTTCCGGTTAGAAGAGCAGTCAGTCCTAGGGGTGTAATGTACAACCTGATGACTTGCAGCTGACACTGCTCTCATCATTTATTTGGAAGTTGTTGAAAGAGTAGATCCTCAAAGTTCTTACCACAAAGAGGAAAAAAATTTTTTTTTTCTATAGGAGATGGTAGAGGTTAACAAAACTTACCGTAGTAATCACTTCACAATACAAGGAAGTCATTATCCTGTCCACCTTACATTTACACCAAGTTAGATGTCAATTATAATCTCAAAAAAAATGGAAAATAAAGAGATCATAGAAGTTAAGTGGTCAAGGATAGGGCTAGGGTTAGGTCACCTACGCCAACCTCCTCATTTTACAGGTGTGGACAATGAGCTTTAGCACCAACCCAAAGGTTACAAACTAATGAGTAGCCAAACGCAAACTCAGATTCAGGTTTCTGAATCCCAAGTTCAGAGCCCTTGTGATTACATTGCCATACAAGCTGTATTGATAAATTCTCATGGATCACTTATCGTAAATGTGATACGATGTGCAGGAGAACTTCATGTGCCAGATTTGAGGCCTGAAGTTAGAGAGAAAGTCTTTGCCAAAGGTCAAAGGGGAGAGAACTTCAGGGATAGTAGGAGGGGGAGATTGCAAAAATGTAACTGTAACTGATGGCTAGGACTCTTGGGTGGAGACATAGTATCAAAATTGTAACATTTTTGAGAATGTCAGTTTCCACAAAGATTACCTTGAGTGTAAGGGAGGAGTAAAACCCCCAAAATATATTAAGTTGTGTCTTTTGTTCATTTGTTCTCTCATCTTCAGTGTCTGAAATGTGATAGAGCTACTTCAAGCTTTTAGAATAAACATACATAAATTCCATAGCTTCTAACTCCCAGGAGATGAATATTAAACTCCCTTCCTCCTTCCTACACACAAATTCTAAATACAGGTCAGATTTCATTTTAAAACTGTCCGAGGAAATGCCCCCAGTTCTGCCTTCTCTTCCTCTTCTCCCTCCTCCACTTCTTTACTGACTTCTATCTGAAATAAATGGATCATCTGGACTTCAAAATTTAAGTTATTTATTATAATTTCAGTTCATGTCATATTAACAAAGAAGAAATCCTCTTAAAAAAGACTACTTCACAGAGATATATACAAACTTTAAGAGCCCAAAGATATGTTTTCCTTCTATGGAAATTTATCCCTTCCTCTATATAGTCATGATCAGCCTGTTTTCTCATGACTAGTAACTGACCCTGACTACAGAAATAAGTAATTGGCAGTAATCATACTAACCTATTCTAATAACTCAAGCTCTGGCTGAAAATACACTTTGAAGCTGGGAATATTCACTTTGCAGGTTGTAAACCTTGAATTGTTTATTTAAAAAGAGAAATGTGAATTTTATGGGGTTGATTTCATCTGTCAGTTCAAAGTCAGCCTTAAGTGCTTTCTAGAAAGGGGAGATTCTAAAAATTATAATAAACCATTTTGAACATAATATATATAGTTATTTGTATTTCTTTAAGATTTTTTTTTTTTTTGGAGAAGTACGCACGGGAAAGTTAGAACAGTGTCAGAGAGATTACGTACACAGAAATGAACCCATTCCAGACAATAATTTGTAAAGTTCGATTTGAATCTGTATTAGAACATAAGTCCTAGCACTAATCTTATCCTATAGAATCCCTTTATGTGAATCAATTCAATGGGCTGGAGAATAATTCAGCTTTTTTTTTTTTTTTTTAAATGTCATACTCAACTCTAAAAACTAAGCTATGCCTCCCAACTTTTCCCAACTTCTCTCCTTTTATGAGAAAAAGAGAAGGTGCTTGGGAACAATTCCCCACCAAGCGTTCTCCCAGTGGTTCTTAAACTTGGGTGAACTTCCTAATCCCCTGGAGGGCTATTAAGGTTGCCACCCCCAGGATTTCTGGTTCTGGGGTAACATTCAGGAATTTCTATTTTTCTTTTTTTTAACTTTATTTTGAAAGAGAGTGAAAGAGCAAATGAATGCAGAGGGTGAGACAGAGAGAAAGGGAGACAATCCAGGCAGGCTCCATGGTGTCAGCGCGAGCCTGACATGGGGTTTGATCTCATGAACTGAGATCATGACCTGAGTCAAATCATGACCTGAGCCAAAATCAAGAGTTGGACGCTTAACCAACTGAGCCACCCAGGCATCCAGGAATTTGTATTTCTAACTAATACTCAGGTGATTTGGGTTCCCAGGGACCACTCTATAAGGACAACTAAAATGTGTGTGTGTGTGTGTGTGTGTGTGTGTGTGTGTAATTATATGTGGTGTATGTGTGATATTATACAGATATCCACAGAGAGACAGAGCATGTCAGAGAAGCATATGTGGCAACATGTGACCAGTTATTGAACCTGGTAACAAGTATTTGGGCATTTTTTCACTCCTAATGCAACTTCTAAGTTTGAAATTATTTCAAAATAAAAAATCGTATCACGCAACTAAAACTATTTGATATCTAGGGGAAAACAGAATAAATAAAGTCTCCTTGGGAACTTGTCTTGGTCTTGAGTCACACCCACCATTTAGTAGCCAATGTCCTTCCTTCTTGACTCATAACCAACAGATTATCAACAACAATAATTGTCAACGCAGGACTCAGAGTCTGAGCACACATAAGATTTCTGAAACAGATGCTTGTATCAGTGGTTAGAATTCGGGCTTAGAATATGGGATCCTGATAGTCCTCGTGTGATTCCTGACTCTGCCATTTACCAGCTCTGCGAGGCTGGGAGTCACCATCCATAGAAAACAAAGTGGATGACGTCCCCTGTAGTACTGTGGCACTGACTTGAGCACTGTGAATCTCGATTTCCACACCTTAAGAATGGGGAGAGTAAACCGCAGCAACTTCTTACTTGACACATCCCCAAAAGCAAGGGAATCGAGAGCAAAAATAAACTGTTGGGACCTCATCAAGATTAAAAGCTTCTGCACAGCCAAGGAAACAACCCAGAAAATTAATAGGCAACCAACGGAATGGGAAAAGATAGTTGCAAATGACATATCAGATAAAGGGTTAATATCCAGAATCTATAAGGAACTCACCAAACTCCACGCCCGAAAAACAAACAACCCAGTGAAGAAATGGGCAGAAGACATGAACAGACACTTCTCCAAAGAGGACATCCAGATGGCCAACAGACACATGAAACGATGCTCAGCATCCCTCCTCATCAGGGAAATACAAATCAAAACCACACTGAGATACCACCTCACGCCAGTCAGAGTGGCTAAAATGAGCAAATCAGAGAACTCTAGATGCTGGCGAGGATGTGGAGAAACGGGCACCCTCCTACACTGTTGGTGGGAATGTAAACTGGTACAGCCCCTCTGGAAAACAGTGTGGAGGTTCCTCAGGAAACTAACAATAGAACTCCCTTATGACCCAGCAATAGCACTGCTAGGAATTTACCCAAGGGATACAGAAATGCTGAGGCATAGGAGCACATGTACCCCAATGTTCATAGCAGCACTCTCCACAATAGCTAAAACATGGAAAGAGCCTAAGTGTCCATCAACAGATGAATGGATCAAGAAGATGTGGTTTATCTATACCATGGAATACTACATGGCAATGAGAAACAATGAAATCTGGCCATGTGTAGCAACATGGATGGACCTTGAGGGTGTTATGCTGAGCGAAATAAGTCAGGCAGAGAAGGACAAATATCATATGTTTGCACGTATAGGAGGATTAGGAGGAACTTGACGGAGGAACAAGGGGGAGAAGAAGGGCGGAAATGGTGGGGGAAAGGGAGAGAGGCAAACCATGAGAGACTCTTGAATGCTGACAAAAACTGAGGACTGATGGATGTGGGGGGGAGGGGGGGATGGGCATGAAGGAGGGCACTTTGGGGATGAGCACTGAGTGTTATGTAGAAACTAATTTGACAATAAACTATTTGTAAAAAAAAAAAAAAAAAAGAATGGGGAGAGTAAGGATATCCAGAGACATTATAGAGATTAAATGGTGGTGCTGGTCAACAGCTTAGCATGGTTGCTGGAACCACAAAAAGTACTCAAAAAATGGCAGCAGGATTGAAGATGATGATGGCGACTGATATTGGAAACCAAAGCTTCTCCTGAAGGAGAAATGATTTCTGTGACCTCTTCCAGTACCAATGCGACCACCTGGGGCTTATTCCATTTAACAAAGACATGATAGGCTTTTCTCCTTTATTATTTTTCTCCCTGGAGACATGATGACTTTAGCTATTTATCTCTGTCAAAGAGAGAAGTTTATGATGTTCCCACCCCATGAAATGGTGTTTCCTTTGTCATAGGTCCCACACAGTACAGTTTGTTGCGGATATGAAAGCCCAGAGCCTTGCTGATATGTCTCGATAGGCTTTATTTCTCCCAGGACATAGTGCACCGGCAATTCTCAGGAAATAAACACTTCCTCATTTATCTACCTGAAGAGCTAACAGGATGTTGTTCAAGAAATCTATACTAGGCAGCAGGGACAAATCTATACTAGGCAGATAAAAATCAAATCAGCGAAGCACAAAGTTAGTAGACAAAAGAATGAATTCCAGAATGGAGACTGAGGAGAATGGTTCAGAACTCTATCTGGGTGGCAGGTGTGTACTGATGTTGTATTTCCAGTCACAATGACCAATGAGAGAGGATGCGATCTGGGACTCAGAACTATTCTTGTCTCAGCTATAGCTGAGGATCTCTGAAGCCTTAGCAGATCACTTCTTTCTAGCTTTCTATGTCCTCAAGTCTCAAACAAGGAGCTGGACCACAAAGGAGTTTCTCAGACTGTTTGTTAAAATCCGTTTTATGGGACTTCTCAGATGAAAACCAAATCGATGCAGAGGTGTTCTGGGAAAGTTGGGTAGGGGAATATAGGGACATCTGTGCTTACCCCTCTACTCTGGCAGCTCCAGAGGGAAATCCGAGGGAACTCAGGGTTCCCTTGGAGCACAGATTGAAAACTACTCAACTGAATCAAGTACCAAGTGTACTCAAACACTTCACCCTCTCTCTTTGCTCTATTTCCTAAGACAATTAGACAAAGTTTTATTCCTCAACAATCCTTCATAGGCTCCTTTATCTTCTAACAGCTCTGCATTATTAGCTAGCTTTGTTCCTGGGCAAACTTCACAGCTATCGGGCCAAGGCTTTTGAGGGAGAGAAAGTCAGGGCCAAGATTTAAAAGCAGCAAACCTCGCCTCCAATACACAGACTGAAATAATTTTAACATCTGCGCCAACTCTCAGTGCTGTGATCCATGCTGATTTTTCTTGATTCATAGTTTTTCCTGCTTTTCCAAATAACTGGGGTTTTAGAGTTAGTAGCCATATATGGTGAATCAGCCACGAAAAATTTTTTATGATTTATTAGCTGCAGAGAATTTGCTGGAAAACCCAGAGGGAAAGCAGATGGTTTAAAAATGTATACTTTCCTGGTGAATTTGGGGCTCTTTCCTATGAGAAATTAGATTCTTTTCCTTCCTTTACATTTAGTCAAAAGATAGTGCAAGAAGGAGAACGAGGGTTCTAGAGAGTTTCCATGGCAGTCGCTGAAGGGTCTTGGCCTATTTGTAATGAGGTGTAGGGCAATATCAAGTGGACAGGTGAGATTGCAGGCATTCAGTCTGCAACACCCCTGAGTATAAGCTATTTAAATGGCATTTGTTGAGCCCCCATTGTGTAAAAAGCAACCCCCTAGTTACTGGGGACAGGGGAGAGGTATGTCCTAGACAACAGACTATTGACTTCTCCTTCCAGAGGTTGATAGTACTGAGTACGTGTTACCAATAAAGCACTGCCTGTGTCGTTAAGATAGGATTTCCTCGAAACAAGTGCTGTCCACTTAAGCAGTGCCAAGAATACAACTCTTTGTGCTGGGTCAATCATCCGCTTTTTCACATGTACACACAGAGGAGGCATCAGAGAGAGTACCTGTTCTGAGCCAGCCGGCTGGTGTTCACGTCCAAGCACATCCATCGCTTAGTTCATTTTGCACAAGTTAGTAAGGTGTGCTAGTACTCGGCTTGCTCATCTATAAAAATGGGAGTAACAATGGTATTTAGGTCACAGAGGTGGGAAGAGGACACTATGAGTTCATGCACAGAAAGGGCTTGTGACAAGGTAGGTGTTAAATACTAGCAAGTGGTCCAAGCCCTCAGTGCAACTTTGTTGATTACTTCTCAAAAGGTAAAACCCATCTGACCTCAAGTAGGAAAAGAATGGACTGGTTAAGACACTAGTATCTGGTTCCATAACCTTTGGTGAGCAATTTAATCTCGGAGACTCAATAGCTTCATCTGTAAGACAGAGAATACTGTATCTACCTATTGTGGACACTTCTCAGAGGTGAGAGGGACCCCTCACTCAAAATATGGTTTGGATGTTCAGACTGATGGTGCCCCGCAGACACTAGGAGGCTCTGAAAAGGTTTGTAAATCCCTGGATTTCTAGGGCTTTCTAGGGAGAGTAAGGTGGGTAGCCAAGCAGGTACAGGAATGGTTTAGAGGACCAGGGAAAGGACACCCCCTTGCAAATAGAGCTTGCTGAGGATTGGGGCTGGGGAGGATTTCCCATCCAAGTACAGTTTGCATGATCTAAACTTCCGATCAGTGCCAAAGGAGGGAAGACCAGGGCGGTTTTACATGCTTGTCAAAATATGGGGCAGAAGTAAGGGGCTCTATGGGGCATGAAAGCTGTCAGCCCCTAAGTATCAAACATAGGCTTAGATTCTTTATTATACATCTCAGAGGATAATTGTCAAGATTCAATAAGATTATACACATATTGACTTTAATTTAGTGGCCCATAGGGGCGCCTGGGTGGCTCAGTCAGTTAAGCATCCGACTTCGGCTCAGGTCATGATCTCACAGTTTCCGAGTTTGAGCCCTGTGTCGGGCTCTGTGCTGACAGCTCAGAGCCTGAAGCCTGCTTCAGATTCTGTGTCTCTCTCTCTCTCTATCCCCGCGCCCCCACTTGTGCTCTGTCTCTGTCTCTCAAAAATAAATGTAAAAAAAATTTTGTAAGTAAATAAAAATAATTTAGTGGCCCATAGACAGTAAACAATACATGTGACCTTCTGAAATCAACACTCGTTCTTAGAAAAAAAATCACTTGATTAAAAAAAACAAAAAAATGCACAAAGCTACACCTGCCTTTTCCTTGTTCTGTTTATTCTAGATGCAATTTAAAAAAACTTCAGTGTATGGGGCGCCTGAGTGGCTTAGTCGGTTAAGCGTCCGACTTTCGCTTAGGTCATGATCTCGCAGTTCGTGGGTTTGAGCCCCGCGTCGGGCTCTGTGCTGACTGCCAGCTCAGAGCCTGGAGCCTGTTTCAGTCTGTGACTCCCTCTCTCTCTGACCCTCCCCTGCTCACGCTGTCTCTCTCTCTCCCAGAAATAAATAAAAAAAAAATAAAAATAAAAAAACTTCAGTGTAATCTCTACACGTGAGCAATTACCAGCAAGCCTCCAGCAATGAAAAGGCTGTGATCTAAGAATTCTGTTTTAAACTGATTGTCACCTGGAACACTTCTTTTTCCCCATAGAAACAATGCTATAAATAGAGTTAAGTTCCCAGAGGAAGGTTCCCGTTCTACAGCTAAACTGTAGTATAGCTAAAATAGTCCTTGAAGAGAGCAGAGAATTCTGGATCCTCAAAAAGCACCTGAGCCTCTTGGACCTCAGTCTCTCCTGGCTTAAGGTGATCCCAAACAAAGCTGGACCCTAAGATTTTTGTCACCTTTGGGGAGAAAGAGATGGCTGAATGGAAGCTGAATGCGGTGAGGTGTGGCAGTGGGACCCCAGATGCAGTTATGACCATACTTCTCGTAACAACCTCCGTATCAGACACATGAGCATCTTGTCAGAACTTAGGGAAGTCCCACATCCCTGTGGTCGGACTGGGGCTGGTCTTTTGGGGATTTTTTTTTTTTTTTGAGAGAGAAAGAGAGAGAGAGAGAGAATGTACAAGTGGGACAGAGGGAGAGAGAGAAAATCTCAAGCAGACTCCACACTCAGTGTGGAGCCTGATGTAGGGCTCGATCCCACGACCCTGGGATCATGACCTGAGCCGGGATCAAGAGTCAGACACTCAACCAACTGAGCCACACGGGCATCCCCCAGGACTTGTCTTTTTGAATGGAAAGGATGCTTCACCTCTCAGCCTCCGTAGGGAGGGGTGGATCCAGAGGTAGAAATTGAACCCTCTGGGTGGACCTCAGCCTAGGGTGAGGGGAAAATATAGTCTTATTTTCTGGAGCCAGATTCTGAGGTGTGGGGAAACCTGGAGTGGGTGCTTGGACACAACTGTCTCTGGTCACATAGGAAAGGCCAGGACCAAGCCATGAGCCCATGTAGAAGCCAACCCTGAGATGGGTGTGCCCCTATGCCAGAGCAGGAAGGCACCCTCTGCATTCTCCCTCTTGTCCAGGCCTCCAAGTTTAATGCCAGGACTTGGCTCTCCTGGGTTGTGAGGAGCCACAGGGGGCAACCAGAGTAAAGAGGTGCCAGCAGCAATGTCAAGGAAGATGCTCAGGGATGCAAGATGGAGGCGCTGAGCAAGGAAGACCAGTCGAGGGCCTGCTGAGGGGGCAAAGGACAGCCCGGGGTCCATGTGCAGGAGAGAGCACCATAAGTCTCACAGAGAGCACCTACTATGCACCAGAGATTCCACTAAGCACTTCCTTAATGCATTCAAACCTCTTCATCAACCTAGGACGAACAATTATTACTACTCCATTTTACAGGCAGGGAAAATGAGGCATGCACAAGTTAAGGAACTTGCTCAATAGTAGATAGCTAGTAGGTGACAGGGCCAGAAACTGAGCCCAAGCAGCTTGGCCACAAAGCCTGGGCCCTTTACCCCTATGCTTTATTCTCTCGCTCACAGAAGAGTTTGCCAGTGTGGCTCCAGATAGATGCAGAAAAGTGAACATGGCAAAAAGCCTGGTCTCCTGCTAGGAAGCAGAACAGGGGCTGGGACAGCTGTGAGTCAAAGTGGCTTTCTGTTCTCACATGAGGAGGACACGCAGGCCATCCACCTTGCTCACATCCCCGATGCATTTATTTATCCCTTCAGTACAGATGCGTCAGGTATCGTAATGGATGCCAGAGGTAAGTTAACAGGAGTGGGTCCCTGCCCTCAAGGTGTGCTCAGTCTTGTAAGGGAAACAAAGAAACAACCAAAACGAACCATTAGGAGGAGTGTGCACACCAGGACGCGTCTTTGACTCCCCATGAACTCAAAAATGCCCTCCCAGCAGGCTAATTTTCTCCCAGCCACTGTCTGTCTGGTGGACCTTGAATGTCCACCATCCAGGACGCAAAGCGCCGCTTCCTCCGAGAGCCATCCCAGCCTCTCCCGACTCGGCCTGTGATAGCGTCATGGATCGCCTTCTTGTGACAACGCTGAATGCTTGAGATATACTTGTCCGGGATCTGTCTTCCCACTGGATGGTAACGGCCTGTCCCCTGCTTACTGCTCTGTCCCCAGCACCAACAACAGTGTAGATGCTCCATCATTTGCCAACCTAATGATGGCCTATCAAATTAGGTGTAGAAGGTATGAGAAACAGCAAGAACCCCTTGATAAAGTTGAAAATTTCTGAAAAACTGGTATTTAGGAATACTGTTTTTATATATGCACTTCAGGCTGGCAGATCCGCATGTGCATACATTTTATTTCTTTATGGGAATTTTTACACAAGGATGTGTCTATATGTTTAACTATAAGGTTATTGGGTTTTTTTGTTTGTTGCTGGTTTGTTTTTAGTAATCACCATCTGGCTGGAGTTTTCAAGCAAACTCATGTCAATTGGGCAGTATTTTTAAATTTTTAAATGTTTATTACTGATTGACAGAGACAGCACGAGAATGAGAGGGGCAGAGAGAGAGGCAGACACAGAATACAAAGCAGGCTCCAGGCACCGAGCTGTCAGCACAGAGCCCCACACGGGACTCAGACTCACAAACCACAAGATCACGATGTGAGCGAAAGTCAGACGCTTAACACACTGAGCTGCCCAAGTGCCCCAAGGCAGTATTATTTCTTATAAAGTCATTATTCAGAGAATATATAGCATGCTTCACTGTCCATGTTCTCCTAACTACACACCACAGAATAAAAACATGTAATTTTCATCCTTTTAAAACCATTTTTTAGAACTTAATATCTATACAAACGCAGCACCCAAACCTCCTATTATTCCATTACATGCAGCCATGTTAATAAGTCTTCTTGTAAGCGGTGCTAAGTGGTGAGGTGCCTCACCAACCTATTAAGGAGTGACATTGAAATACAATATCCCTATCATTAGTTCTGACTTTACTTATTCCTAAGGCTTGTGCCCTTCAAAGTCATGGTCTAAAGAACAACCCTGAGAAACATAAAGCATACAAACTACTTCCTCACCAGCTGGCAATGAGGTCTATGCGAGCTAATAGTAACACTGCCTGGCGCATGGGAAGCAATCATTAATGACATTATTAAATCATTAATGATTACTAATCATTATTAACATTCCCTCTGAGCCAGTTGCTATCTATCTGCTTCGCAATTATGGGTTTTTCTGTTTTGATTACCGCAAAAATACAAGCATCTCTTACAAGAGTACCTGGCACACAGTTGGAACTTAATACTTGTTGAGTATTAGTTAACAGAACTTTAAGGCAACCTAATATACTCATAACACAATGGATGGACGCCACGGCTAACCTCACGCCATTTTCTTCTCTTGATCCCATTCAAGTTCAGGTCTACCCAACTCCTAAGCCCTCACTGCCAACTTTTACACGCACCCTGATTTCCTGGACTGACCAACATACTCTACAGGGAGTATCAGCGTCGGGTTCTTTCCCGCATGGCTCTCAAAGATAAAAAACCTTGCCCCACCTTTCGCCTTTATAACAAACTCCACCACTGCCCTCACTGACACTTTCAACTATTTATCACCTACGAAGCAGGCAGTATTCCAGACCTGGAGACACAATGGTGAAAAAGAAAAGCAGGATCTTTGCGTTTGTGGGATTAGGCTGAAATCATCATGATCTGTTCCCTTATTTCATTAAGACCCAGAAGAGACAGCGTAAGTTTCATTCAATGAACAGGACACCGAGGCTTGAAGGCAAAAACCAAGACTAAACTGAGCAGGCGCCGAGCCCTACCTAGCCTCTTTGCGACACCCCTGCTGAAGCAAGGGACCCCTCCACGCCACCCCTCCACTGATCCCCACTCCTCATCACCACCAGCATACACACTCTCTGCTGCCTTGCAGCGTGCCCTGCCATTCACACCCCAGGGCCTCGCTGTGGGTTGTCTGGAAGAGCATCAAGGACCACCATCGTGACTTACTAAACTAAGAATCAGAATGTTCTTACCCTTTGCTGTCCGGGAGTCGAGCCCTGGGCTCCAGAACACTGTGACTGCCCTGGAGAAGTGAGTCAGTGCGGCCGAGCTGTCCTCCTTTAATCTAAAAGAGGATTGTATTTCTTTTCTTCGGGATGCAAAGAAAGAAAAAGGAGCTAATGCTTCTTCTGAGTTTACTTATGTCTATGATCAGCATATAGAAGAATTATGTGCAGCAGATGGAATGTGTTAAATGCAAATGGCCTCTCCCCTGAGCGGGTGGCTCTCCATGAAAATAGGCATCGGAGTCCCCTGGAAGGCTTGTTAAAGCACAGATCGCTGGGACCTTTCCCCGGAGTGCCCGATTCAGTAGTTCTGGGGTGGGGTCTGACTCTCTTCCTGGGTGAGGCGGTCTGGGCTGGTCAGGAGACAATGCCGTCCTACGTAATTCTACCGTCTCCAGTTATTAGCTAATAGAAATACTGTGCTGTATCTATACACTTGTCTTTATGGAATGCTTGTATCTTAACAATCATGGAATATGCTCCTTTACTTGCTATGTTGAGGGCTTCATTGTTGCTTTGACTACCTAAGATTCACACCTGAGAGCGCAGGTAAGCTTCCTCCCGTGACCAATACCCCACATTGGCCTTTAGTCTCCAAAATTACATGGAGGGCTGTTGAAAGTTAATTCCTGTTGAAACTCCGTAACACTAAACTAGGTCCCATGAGCTTAAAAGGTTCGCCTCTCCACATGGATTTCCCTTTGTCTTTCCAGACATTTGGGTGTTGTAGATGACACTCAAGTTTTACCTCCTCATTATCAGGCCCCCCGTGAGTCAAATATGTGCTCTCCACGTCCCTGGACTTTTCTAAATGCGCTTTGTACTTGGTAAATGATTACTGAAGCAGTCTCCAGCATTTGACGACTGTTCTCGATGTCCTGTGGGTGTGCGGAGGCGGCGGCGGCTGGGGATGTGTGTTAAAAATAAAGTACTTCAAAGGCAGTAAGCTCCTTATGGTGATAAACACAAAATTTGAATATTAAAGAAGAAAAATTGCATGCTAATAACCATAAGCTCCAGTGAAATTTCCCCAAAACTCTGCCATTTTACAGAACAGCGGGAAACTCGGCACAGCTTTTACCAGTCAATGTCTGTTTGAAAGTTAGGTGCCCCTGGTGGTCATGCCCTTCCCAGTGTGCCTTGCGCCAGGAGCCACACAAGCAGCAAATGACCATCTTCTGTAAATGTCAGGCAGGTGTATCGTTATGAAGCCGTCTAGTTCTTCAGTCGTGCTTACTGTGGCCCAGGTACTGCTTTCAGCCCCTAACCCAGGTTGTGAACCCTCACAACCACCTTGCCAAGTGGGTCCTGTTCTCATCCTGGGAAAACAGAGGCCCAGAGACATTCAGAAAGGTTTTTTAAGGCCATGCCTTCGCAATATTTGCTACAACCAAGGACCACTTCAGTAATTAGGTACCGAATTATTTTTAAAATTATTTTTAAAACTTAAGTCTATTCTGAAAGGACAGCAGGTCTCTCACTGTAAATAGAAAATCAGCATCACTTATAAATAGGAAGTAACTATGAAAATATATACAACAAAGGGAAGCCAACGTCATTAACCTCTAGCTCGATTCTCTTGCGGGCCAAAGTCAAAGATTGCTCTCTCTTTGTTAAGAGGAAGTGGGGAGAAAAAGAAGCAGGTGTTACAGAGGTGTTAAAAAATAGGCCCAAACCAAAACAAAGACAAAACAAAACAAGAAAATAGACAACTTAAAATGTGGGGCATCCTAGAATGAGACATTCTCTATATGACCCTAACGAATGAAAGACTTCTAAATATCATTTCATTATGTGCTCTGGATTCTGAATTCCATTTTGTCCCTTCATTGACCCAGGCCATCCGACTACCCTGAGCCTCACTTCTCTCTCTGAAAACAAGAACAGCCTCAGAGACTTAGACATAACATACGTGAAGGTTGGCACACAGTAGGCGCTCCTATTGCTATGGTCCATGGTCACTTCTTGGGAGCAGAGAAAAGTCAGGCCCTAACGGACTTTAGTTCTGTGCTTGATATAAAGCATCCACAGAGGCTCTCCTGTGTTCTTGCTTCAGCTGAGCGGAGGCAGGCTGGGGGTGGGGTGACAATTCACATTCAGCAGTGACAAGGTAAAGACGCCTGGAGGGCTGATATGAGGAAACTTCTCATCCGCTGGGAGTCCTAAGTAGGTGTTAAGGAGGAAGGAAGTAACTTCACTTTTGAGTATCTGAAAACTGGGCAAATAAAAGATCACGGGATCCATTCCCCCTCAGGTCAGGACTCAGACTCTGGGTGGCCGGGCCCTGCCCAAGGCCCAAAAGCGGTGACACGTAGGCTGACTCCAGTCCCTTCACCCACACTGCACTCTTCCCACCTGGGCCATCTGTCTCCTCCTGAACCAGCTGCCCCAGGCTCTCCCAGTTACAAGGCACTGGAAACTTCTAACCCTTATTTCCAGGCTCTGGGATCCAGGATCTTCATTTGCAAAACAAGTATTGGCTTCAGTGCTATCTATGAATTTGCTAGAAAAGTTGTAGCCTTTTTTAAAAAACCAAAAAAATGTGGCTTTTTTTTTTGGCCAAGCCCCGATTACATCAATTCTCACATAAATAAATCCATACAAAGGGCACATAGTTCCAGCTGAGGCTCTGGTCTGTCCCACAGGAATCACGATTCCCTGGATTCCCACGAGACAGCACTTTCTGGGCTGCCTGTGGTAAAAAAGGGCCTGGCCTTTACAGCCCCCTCCGCAAGGAGAAAGATAGTGAGGAGAACAAACCAGGAACATGAATGAGGGGTTAAAAGGACTAAGTGATGCAACGAGTTCTAGAAAAATCAGGAATGGGAAGCCCACTCACCTCTCACATCAAGAGGGGCCGCGTGAGGGTGCCTGTGGACTGCGTGAGGAGACAGAGGAGAAATTTGGTCCCAGGAACACTACGGCCATGAAGTGATACAGGAGGTGCTTAAAGCTTTCAGTGTTCAGTCTCACGCTCATTGCAGGATCCCTTCTCAGAAAACGCCTGGATCTTTCAGAGCTGGGGAAACAGCTTTTTCACGCAAGGATGGCTAACTAATGCCCACCAGGACCTGGTTGGGAAGGTCACTGAGCAAGACACTGGCAGCTGGGCATGGAGGGCACCTGTCCCTTTTTATAAAAGGTTTAGGTTCGGTTGGTACCGCGCCAGAAAGGGGCTGCCAAATTGCCAGGTGTGACGGTTATGAACTTATCTTTCTTTGACGTTCTGCTGAATGGTGCTGGGGGCCAATCTCTTTTGTCAACTGCCTTCCTGTTAGATGCTGCCGGTAGGGAGAACCGGAGGGAACCCGGCGGCAGGAGGTGGGCACAAGGGTCCCTCCACCTCCTACTGGCTTGTTGGTACCAACCCCCTCGCCCCAAAAGTGGCCATCACCCCCTGCAACAACAGCTGGTGTGAGATCCCTGCTCCCTTCCCAGTCCAGACCCAGCCTGGCTGCACCCCACCCCCCCACCGCCCGCCCACCCTGCCCCACCAACGCCCACAAGGTACCAACAGCCGCCAAGGCTCGCCTTCTCAGGGGTCCCAGCTCCAAGATTCCCTTCTTTGAGCCTCTGGGTTTTGATACCCCCCCCCTCACTCTGTCCCTCATGGCCCCAACTCCAGCAGCAGGGGCTCCTTCCTGCAGTCAATACATATGGGTCAGCTGGGGGTCCCCTTTTCCTCCAGTCAGTTTCCCCAATATTAAATCTCTGTTTAAATCAACACCCACTGTGGATTTTCTTTATCTGACTGGACTCTGACTGGTCTGCCGGTTCGTTCTTCTTATTTTTCTAGAGAAGCCAAGGATCTCAATTACTTTGCGGAACGGACTTTTTCTCCCAATTTTTTGTGGGGAAAAAACCAACACATGTCTGAAGACCGGACTGAACCTTAGAGCAGACAATGTGGTAGCTCCTGAGAAGGAGCTTCCTCCCCTCCCCCGCCCCCCCCCCCCAGCTGTTGGGAAAGTCACCAAGGGGCAGGTCAAGGTGGCACAGTGCCCTGCAAGCCCCGTCTGCACTGAAGGAAATACCTGGTGCAGGAATAATCCCCCTCACAAGCCTGGCCCCTGGCTTCCTTGTAGGCACCTCTGGAGGGTTGATTAAAGCCTCTGAGTTGCAGCCCCCCAACCGTGGGTCAGCTTCTCCCCTGCCCAACACCTCCTTCTGCTCTCCCTTCCAGGGTACTCTCTAGAAACCTGCTCTGTGCAGCTCTGTCTCAAAGTCTGTTCCTAGGGACCCTGAAGTAAATAAGTTAAGGCTGCTTTAGTCTGATATACAGAGCACAGCACTCCTACAGGAAGTGTGAGGAAAACGCAAACACTTCATTTCAACAAAAAATATTCAACTGGAAGGAATGAAGGAGAGAAGGAATCAAAGTCAGAGATTAAGGACAAAGAGAGAGGCACTAAGTGAGAGGCTATGTGAAGTATTACATGGAGGTGAAGTAAATAGTACCAAGAAACCAAATGGTCATTACAAGCCGAAGGACTTTCCTTGAGTTTCGTCATGAGCCACAGCAAGGATCATTCACCAAAACCAAGACCATGCAGCCACGACCTCAACCTTTTCTGTCTCCCCAAAGCTTATGTGTACAGAGCATGTAAAACACTGCAAGGGCCTTTATTTGAAAACAACTTGAACTTGCTCCACCAGCCAAGACCTCCCCTTGGCCTCACGCAGCATGGAGTGCTTGTTTCGCGTTTACCTCAGGCTCACAGCACAGAATGGTAGCAAAATGGTGCCTTGCTTCCTCTTGTCGAGCATAGCTGGGGCTCCCAGTGCTCGATAGGCTGACAGTCTCAGCTCATGGTGGAGGGTGTGAGGGGTGCCAGACTTCACCCCTTCCTAACACCGTAACTCTTCACCGGCACAGGACACAGTCCCTACTTGCTCTGACCACTGACTATTGCATTGGTTGCTGCAGAAGAGAAGACAGGCCCCATGAGAGATTTGGCCTTTGTAGTTGCCACAGGATGTGTTACGTGAACCTCCACGGCCTGTCCCAAGTGTTTTGGGAACATGAAATTGTTTTTTTATTAAAGTGTAACATGTCCCTTTTCCCTACTAGCTCCTTCTGCAGTTCAATCATGTTTGTCTGGTCAGCACAAGTCACAATCACGTCAAAGGGGAGATGTGGGGAGGCAGGGGTCAACTACACTGTAATATTTAACTATATTACTTAAAAGCAACTGGAGAAAACGCATTTTAATTTTCAACTTCAAAGAAAAGCCAAGGTGATTATGGTTGTATCCCCTGGGGACATACAGAGGTAGAATGTATTGAAGGGCATGAAAAATAGCGGAGGCTGATCCGAAGTCAGAATCTGACTTGTTTGTAGGCCTGCCATTGACAGGAAAGAAGCATGCAAGGGACAGAAAAATGACCCATGGCAGTGTAAGCGAGAGAGATACACACACCTTTAGGTGTCACTAAGTCACATTTTTGTATAAGAGTTCTGATTAATACAGATACAGATAGTCAACTTGGGAGTGAACCTTCATAGGAATCTGGCTAACCAGGAACTTACTGTCAGGTAAGTAGCAAAATCAGACTCACTGTGAATATATAGGCTTCTGTTAGACATGTGACCTTCAACTCATGTTAACAGCCCTTATTTGGAATATTAAACAGAGGACCTGGGTAGCTCAGTCAGTTAAGCGTCTGACTCTTGATTTCCATTCAGGTCATGATCTCATGGTTTGAGCCCTGCATTGGACTATGTGTGGACAGTATGAAGCCTGCTTAGAATCTTCTCTTTCTGCCTCTCCCTGTTCATGTTCTTTCTCTCAAACTAAACAAACAAACAAACCAGAAAAACAGGTCTAAACCTCTTAGGATATTTCAATTGGCAAAGTACCATTTTCAGGCAATGGTTGTTCTTTAAAAAGGGTACATCATAATTGGTCATCATAATTGATCAAAGGTCTTAAACACTTTTATCTATTTAAAAAGGGATGAACCATTGTCTTATACCAGCCCCTAGGCTTTGTGCTGTGGTTTGAGGGTAGAGACAAAGCACACACCGTCTTTGCCTTGATGACATCTAGTCTACAGGGAAAAAGACCTTAGAACAAGTCAATAATTCCAAGTATGCTGTGCTTTATGCTGGAAAGACCTCTTCTTATTTAGGAGTCAAGGAAGGCTTTCCTAAGGAGTTTACAGCCATCTGAGACTTCAACAAACAAGGAAGTTTTGATGCTTTAAGAGATGATGGCAAAATAGAGCTCCTGCAAGGAAAAGAATCTCCAGGGGCCCAAATATGAGACAATACAGAATATACGAAAGGCTGAGAAAGCCCCAGATGGGAAGTGTGAGGACCAGACAGAGGAGATGGTCAGGAACCAGTTACGGAGTTCCTTCCCAGCCAGATTATTGATTGGTGGCTTCACTCTTCGATTTAATAGGGAAGTGACATGGTTAGTTGATCCCCCTGGCCACAGTGTGAGAACAGATTGCAAAGTGCTGAAAGAAGGTGGAGAGGTTGAGTTAGAAGTGAGAAGACAGTGCTTTGGAGCACTAATGGAGAGGGGCGAAAGGTATGTGAAAGATACCTGTGGGAAAGAGACATAGGAGTGAAATAAACAAAGTTTATAGACAGAGGATGTTGGGTGTGAAGGGCCAAGAAGGACCCCCGGGATTCGGTTTGCCTAGGCAGTGGCAATGTGAGGACCCTTTCCTAACACAAGCAGCAAGGGGAACGAAGTTTGGAGTGAGTGGTGAGGGAGCATGGGGCAGACCTCAAAGGGGTAATGGTGAGCTGAGCTCCCGATGCAGATTGCCGAGCTTTCTGAGTGCACATGATGAGTGGGCAGGTGAAGATAGACGTTTGGAGCTGATAAAGATATGCAGGTAGAAACGAAAGTGAAGACAGAGGTTTGAGAATCCTAAAAATAAACCAGAGCCCCCAAACTTGTCAGCTCTCAACATTTGAGGAGCACTTAGCATTAAGAAATGTATTTTGTAGCACGCATACATCACGAACGAAAATGAACCTGACCAATTCTTACCTCTGCCACGTGGGATGGGGAGGGATACTGTGTTCCTCCTCCCAGTGCTGGTCACAACCTGCTGTGTTGACTTAATGACCTGCCAGTGAGTTGCTACACACAGTTCGAAAACTCTAATGAGGAGAATGAGAGACGAGAAGAGGGTCCAAAACAGCTCCTCATGGCATTCTGTTGTTTAAAGCTCAACTGGGGTAGGTGCTTACAAAGAGAGGATCCAACAGAGAGGAAGGGGGAAGGGGCCAGGGAGATCTCTCCTTAAACTTGTAGCATGAGCACACCAGCTCCAAGAATGCCATTCTCAGGGCGTAACCTCCAAAACCAGAAAGTGGAGAATCTCCAACCTGAGCGGCTTTATCAGAACAACAACAACAAAAAAGCCCTTTCTAAACATATTCCCCCACCCCCAGGTTTTCCTTTTATCTCTTTGAGCAGGATGGGTCACATGACTCGCCCGGAGCCAATCACTGGCAAAGGGAGTAGAATTACCATGATGGGCTTGGGCTGATTAACATGCTCAGCAGGCACACCTGAGGATCCAGTCACTCTCCCTGAACACTTTGCGGGTAAACACCTGACCTTTGGGGCTCTACTAAGGAGGCGGCTCCATGAAGCAGTTACCCTGGCTTCTCGCTACTTAAATGGTGGTTCAGGGACCAGCAACATCGGCATCACCTGGGAGCTTGTTAGACATGCAGAATTGCAATCTCCACCCCAGACCTGCCGAATCAGAATCTGCGCGTTCTCGAGATTCTCAGGTGACTCTCATAGACTAGCAGTTTGACAAGCATGGTCGCAGACACCAGTAGACATTCCCAGGGTCCACCAGACTGCCTCCTGTGGTCTTGCTCTCCCTCTCCCTTCCTTCTCTCACTTGTTATGTCTTCTGTCACAAATCCCAGACTGCCACACGTGCTTTGCAGGGTTTTATTTAAATGACTCAACAGATCCTCTTTTTATTTTCTGCAGAAGGAAGCAGAGCAGCATTTTAGTATAAACACAGTGAGCTTCCAACTGTGACCAACTCGAGCCATTAATATTATTCCTTCAGGTCACCCTGTTCTGTTCCTATGAGGTGTAAAATCCTAGCCCAGGCCTGACAATGTCACTTGCTGCTGGAAAGTTCTATATTCTTTAACAGCCCTAGGCAGGATTGGATGGGGTTGTTTGCTTTGTAAGTAGTGTTTATTTCATAATATAGCTCCTTTTGCTCAGTCTACAGGATTGGAGACTCAAGATGAGAACTTCTACATACAGGCAGTGAGAGGTAACGCTCTCCCTGAGGCCCCAGGAGATAGGAAGTGCTCGGGTAAGGTCTCATTGAGCCAGTTCTGTCCAGAGTTGGAGGCTCTGAGATTCTGAGACACACAGAAAGCCTAGAAAATTTTCAGAGAAAAGACAAATTTGGTTAAAGAATTGGAGGATCGAACCTAAAAGGAAATGTTAAAAGAATTAATGTACCTTAGGCTACAGAAAGGAAGACAGGGAAGTCGTTAAACATGTAGACTTGGATGACATCTTACTGAGGCTTCACACAAGTGGCTGTATTCAGGAATTTTTGTTCTTTCTTTTAAAAAAAATTAGGTGTGGACACTCAGAAGTCGACCAACTGTCGAAGGATGAACGCATAATGCCTTTTTCAGATTTCTTCCTACTCATTCATTCATCCACAGTTATTGACCACCTGTCACGTACCAGGTGCTCTTGTGATTTTACTCAAACGGGCCCTTTTAAGAACGGTGACTATGTCAAGAAAGTAATTCATTAGAGACTACTCTGATTCTTCTGAAAGGTCTCCGACATAGTTCTGATAAAATACAGCAGCCTCAATATAAAGGCAGTTTCCTTAGATGGCCTGGACACTTCCAAGATCTGCCTCCAAATGGCTTTTCCTTTCTTTGATTTCATTGCTTGTCTTACCCACCTGCCTCTCTTTCCCAGCAATATACCCATGTTGGCTTGAACATGCCAACCCCTTTAACATGGTTCCCTTGGTGGCAGTAGCTTCCTCCCTAAAATATCCTTCAATACTTTGATACCCTTCAAACTATTAAAACTCACCTGGAGTCTTCTCTACAAAGGCTTCTGGATTCTTGCCATTTAAAATTAATGGTGAAATTAAATCAATTAAAAATGAACTCTTTGCTCCGTATTCCTCTAACATAATGCTTTACTAGTCTGGCAATTATTCTCCTCTGCATTATGATTCCTTCCCTCCCCCATCCCCCATGGCTCAACAGTAAGCTTTCTATGAACAAAGACCCCATCTTACTCTTTGTGTTTCTCCCCAGCACCTAGCTGCAAGTCTGGTGAGACAGAGTTAGTGCTGCTCACCAAATATTTCTGCCTATTAGAGTCTTCTGGGCCTAATAGGTTTGCACTTCTTGGACCCCTATGGTTGGTTAGAGACATGTAGTCAATTACCACCAATGAATTGTATGTAGAGTGGTGTGTGACACCCCTGGGCTGAAATTCTAATCACAATCAGCGTTATCTTTTCTCTTGATGACTATGACTATTAATGTCCTGGAGAATAGCTCCTCCCTCAGCTGGGATAATGTCAGCTTACAGCATAGCCCCAGCTGACCCACGATAGATGTGTTGAGTGAACAAAGAAATAAAACTGTTATTATTCAAACTCACTGACATCTAGGGTTGTTCGATATGAAGCAAAGCCCAGCTCATCCTGAGTGAGATACTTGTAAATGGTAGATCATCACTAAATACTTCAGGTCTATCTTTTTTTTAAAAATCAATTAGAAAAAGCAATTGATAATTTTATCTGTTAAAAGCAAATCAAGTAAAATTGCCAGCCTTAAAGTCAGTTGTCAAGAGAGGCCTTCTGAGGTAAGAGGAAGAGTGGAGAGTATCCACCTAGTTAACTGTTGATTGGCAGACTGGCTCTAAGTGACCTTGGTCATTGGACCTCCCAGAACTCGGCAGCCTCTAACCCCAGGCGTAACTTATATTTATCTGGCAATGTTGTGAGAATTAAAGGAAACAAATCAATGGTACCTGGCACATGGTGGAACTCAATACATTATAATTACAAATTCTTTAAGATCTGTTTTTCAAGGCAGGCCATGTAAAAAGGGAGAAATGTGAGAAACCATGCATATTTCAATTCCAACTGAGTTACTCCCTTCCTGCGGATCAGTGGCAAAATGTTCCTTCCAACCTTCTTTCATCCATCTTTCAAAATATAAGCAAATTTGGGCCCTTACTGATTTTTTTTTTCAAAAGTCTGTGAGGCTACTATATGTGTTTTTTAATGTATGTTTGTTTATTTATTTATTTATTTATTTATTTATTGAGAGAGAGAGAGACAGAGCTTGAGCAGGGGAGGGGCAGAGAGAGAGGGAGACACAGAATCTGAAGCAGGCTCCAGGCTCTGGGCTGCTAGCACAGAGCCCAATAAGGGACTCAAGCCCACAGACCATAAGATCGTAACCTGAGCTGAAGTCAGATGCTTAACTGTCTGGGTCACCCAGGTGCCATGTTTACTCTATGTTTTGAGCGAGTAATTTATGTTTAAATAGGACTATTTTTAATGAATTATTCATTTTCCCTCTGTGCTAGACATGAGTGACTCATTTGAAATAAGTAGATGCACTGAAAAAAAGAAAGAAAAAAAAATAAGACCCTGGATGTGTTTTCTAGGTTTATTTTTTCTTGTGGCTAGAAAATGGGAATCTGCTTTCAAGAAGCTCAGTTATATTTATAAAATTTGAACATTATCCTGGGTTTGATGATAAGCCCAGAATAATGGTTGCCTTTTGCCTTTTTGTCTTGATTTCCAACACTTGCTCAGGTGCACTGAACTATTCAACCCAATATACGTAAATAAAGGTCTCTGACACTGTGCATGTCACAATCCCATGACAGCTCACAGTTATTGTCATGACCTCTTCTGACTTGGTTACGCTGCTGGCAGAGAACAGACATAACTTCAGTCCCTCAGTGTAAACAGAGAATGAGTCATCCTTGTGAGGCGGTAAACAGCAACTTGGGCAGATGAACACCATCTTTAGACTTTTTAATACACCTGTAATGTAGAAACCCATCGCCTCTGAAATACTTTATACATATTTTGATATGTGCTGAAAGAAACATCATGATCCAAAGATAGGTTCCTGTTTCTAGGGCTTTAATAAGGGGAAGGAAAATCTAAACATCCATATTTCCCAGCCCAGCTAAGGACCCACTTCTGCAATAGTACCAAAGAGTAGGAGAGGGGAAATCAAGTTAGAAGACAGGAATGCCTATATTGGTCTTCTCTGCTCCCAAACTAAACTCCCTTCCTGTGTCCTTCTCCATCTCCTATCCCAAGTCTCTGCCTTGGTTCTGATTACTCAATTGAAAAAAGAAATCAGATGGAGTCAGGAGCACTTACAGAGCTACTACATGGAAGACATTTCAGTTAGTCTTCAGGATGACATATTTCTCTGTCCTGGAGGACCTCAAGTGCTCAAAAAATAAAAGGAAATTAGTAATTATTCTCCAGCCTGATGACCTGTGAAGGCTCATCCTAAATGTGCAATCATGAAAATAAAGTTTTCAACATTCAACAACATATGTTGTCCTAGTGAAAAAAGTGAAATACAAAATTACATATGGAGTTTGATCCTAATTGTGTAAATAATACCCATTCATGTCATCATATATTCAGAAAAAATTTGGGATCAGATTGGCAGTCTGAGAACATCTGTATACTTTTCCTTACCTCTCCAAATTCCACTGAAATATCACACAAGAAAAGTTACAAAGATCAGAAAATTTGAAGACTTCCTGGAAAATAGAATGAAGAGAATTGGATTGAAAAAAAAAAAAAAAAAAAAAAAAAAAAAAAAAAAAAAAAAAAAGCCAGAGAAAAGACACTGCAAAGGTAAGAGGTAGTTGCACACTAACTGGAGGGACTTCAGTTAACCAGTACCACGTAGGGGGCGTCCTTGTCAATCATTATCTGGTCAATAAAAGATTGCATTATGAACTCAGGAGCCTGTCATGATCTGCCTGTGTCCTTCATATGCTGAAGTCCTGGCAACAATGGCATTCACTTCTGTGTTAAAGCCTCATAACTGTTTTAGACAGTGAACTTGGGGACACCTGGGTGGCTCATTTGGTTGAGTGACTCACTTGATTTCAGCTCAGTTCATGATCCCAGGATCATGGGCCCCAAGCCCCACGTCAGGCTTCGAGCTGAGTGTGGAGTCTTTGTGGGATTCTCTCTCTCTCTCCCTGTCTCTGCCCCTCTCCCCTGCTTGTGCATTCTGAAAGAAAGAAAGAAAGAAAGAAAGAGAGAGAGAGAGAGAGAGAGAGAGGGAGGGAGGGAGGGAGGGAGGGAGGAAGGAAGGAAGGAAGGAGGAAGGAAGGAAGGAAAGAAGGAAGGAAGGAAGGGAGCCTGGGGCTAGCCTATCAGAAGGGCTGACTCTGGACAGAGAATTAGAGTAGAACTTGATAAATCTACACATACAACAATAGGAATGGGGTGGAAAGAGGTGACAAGAAGAGGAAACCACGAGACGCTTCCGTTATGAGAGGTTTCCAGATCTCACATGCTGGGGAGAGGGACCTCCCACACCAAGAGCATCTACCTACATACCTGCAAGAGCCTACTCAGCACACTCTAAAAGCTGGCCCCTACCATCAGCACTTTACTCACTGGGATGATTATTGCAGCCATAAAACAGAAAAGCAGCCATGTGAAAGAAATAATCAGACTTCTGGATTATTAAAAGTATAATCACCATTCCTTAAAAATTGAGCTGAACATCCAGATGGGCACGGATGAATATTAAATTAATGAGCTGGAACATTTGGCTAAGGGACTCTTCCGGAGCACAAGGCAGAGATAAATTTCCAGAAGCTCCCACATCTATCTAAAGAGTTTATAAGGGAAGGAACAAAGAGAATAGATAGGATGACATAACAAAAATCAGAGATGATTGTTGTTTAGGACTGAAGAGATATTATAAACTTGTGGATTTTTGTGTATTTTGTTTCAGTTTATTTCAATTTCTGAGAGTTTGGTGCTCAGAGCGTCCCATCTTGGGCTAGTGCAATAGTCCTCAACCAAGGGCATTTTTGATCCACAGGAGACATTTAGCAATGTCTGTAGATATTACTGATTTGCATGACTCGGTATCTAGTGAGCAGACAGAAGCCAGGGTTACTGCTAAACACTGCACAATGCACAGAAGAGTCCCCATTGCAGAGGATTATTTGGCTCCAAATGTAAATGGTGCTGAGGATGAGAAACCCTGAGCTAGTGGAAACCCTTCAGGGGAGGTCCCATACCCCTTAGGTATAACTCTTGGAGCACTCATTCACTTCCTTGCTTTCCAATTTAACATCACATCTCCTGGAACTTCTGCCTGAGCCCTAGAATCAGCCACTTCTACAAAGATAGTTGGTTTTTTTGGTGAGATGGTACATAGAGACAATAATCTGAGTTCCATGGATGCTCATTGCTGTTGGGTTGTCATTCTTTTCAAGAGAAGATCGAGGGGCATCTAGGTGGGTCAGTTGGTTACGTGCCCAACTTTTGGTTCAGGTCATGATCTCACAGTTAATGCGTTTGAGCCCCGCGTGGGGCTCTGTGCTGTCAGCTCAGAGCCTGGAGCCTGCTTTGGATTCTGTGTCTCCCTCTCTCTCTGCCCCTCCCCCACTCACACTCAGTGTCTTCTCTCTGTCTCAAAAATAAATAAACGTTAAAAAAATTCAAGAGAAGATCAATATGAAAGAGAATTTCCTAAGGTGGGTCACAGAACCCACATTATATCTACAAGTAACTGACCATCATGCCAATTGGTGTAAAAGCGGGCCATCAAATTCTGCCCAGCTTTTGCCTTCTGCTCTGATCCAAAGTGGCCAGAGAAGTAGGGTCTCTTTTCAGTTTTCCACAGAACCACACAGAAATTAAATCTTTTCTGGCTCATTTCTGGATTAAGTTGGTAGCTAAGCTCTTTCTAGAACATAATTTGTCTTCTTCCTTGGTCCATAGATATGACTCACTTTCCTCACCAAAACTTCATTTAGGGAAACAGGTGGCCAGCGCACAAGCCACAGTTTGTCAGTTTGATTTTTTAAGACATCGTTCAAAAATATGATTGATCTTGATTCCCAAGTGTTTTGGCACCCCAGAAGTTTTGTACTCTACATGATCACCAGTCCTGACCTTGCTGGGCGTTCTCTGCCCTCCAGGCTCACCAGGTTCATCCCAAGGTGAACGTGAGCCCTGTACCCTGGTCTAATGTCACTTTACTGCATGATGCCACACATTTTCTGAGAAGCTGTTTGTTCTCTGCCAACCTCAAAATGTCTCCATGTAAATCTTCCTGAGTGAGCGAGGGGAAGAAGAGAGGCGGGGGGAAAGGTTCAAAAGCAAAGAAAACAAGAAGGAGAAGGAAGTGGCCCGTGCTCAATGAACCAGCACGTGTGAAAGGCTAATCCAGAAATCACTCAGTAATCACCACCATGAAATCAGACCGGGCTGACATGGCTGGCTACGCATACACTCACCTTTCCCCCCTCCCACAAAGCCTCACTTCCTAAACCAAAGTGACCTTCTGAAATCTGGCCACTCTCCGCCAGCTCTTGACCCCTCCTGTGCAACAGCTTTTACACACCCTTAGCTAGCTTCCTTCCAAAGTCCCCATTTGCTTTTCATCCAAAACAATACAATTTTCCTGTTTTCAAGAGATGGGCACTGGCCCATGTGCCCAGTAAGCAAATGCTGGAGTGCAGAGGGCTGTTAGAAGTGCCACAAAATTTGCATATTACACAGGAGATTCTGAAAGAAGGGTGAGGGTTCAGGGGGCCCTGACGTGGAAGGCAAAACAGTGCTTGGAACTCAGCTGCACTCAATGTTCAGAAGCACTCCTTCAATGTTCAGTCATGCTCAAAGGAACAGTGTTGAAAGAGTGATTATGTTTTAAGATAGTTTGGCTGTCGACCAAATAACATGTTACTGTCCATTGTCAAGTGAGGAGCTTTTGCTGATTAGTGAATTTTGAAGAATTATAATAATGAGACATTTTCTAGATGGCTTTTTTTTTTTTTTGAGAGAGAGCATGTGAGTGTGAGAGGGGGCAGAGATAGAGAGAGAGAGAGAGAGAAATCTTAAGCAGGCTCCATGCTCATCATAGAGCCAGACACGGCTTGATCGCATGACTGTGAGATCATAACTTGAGCCTAAATCAAGAGTCAGACATGTAACTGACTGAGCCACCCAGCCGCCCCCTACATCGATCTCTTGTAGGGAACGTGGGTCAAGAAGACTATGACTTGACTTCTACTGGGTCCCAGAACACTTCTCTATTGGAGCTGGGCCTCTGTCCATATTTCTCTGGTGGATTCTTTTTCCCATCAGTCCCAAGCCGTTTGTATGAACTTAGGTGACTCAGAAATCTCTTAGTTTCTCCATCTTTAAACATGGTTGCTATTTTTGGCCCCTCATTCTCACACTCAGCGCTGGGTGATTGGTGAGGTGGTCAAGATCAGGACCATAGGCCTGGGTGTTCAAAGCAGACCTAGAAGGTAAGGCAGAGCATAAGGAAGCCTGGCCAGAGGCTCAACGGTCTCCTGAAACTAAACCTTCAAGGTCATGTTCTGGTGTTGGACTGGCTCTTCATTGGATTTTTAAAATTCTTTCCTGGCCCTGAGGATTCGGCCTGTGTTTCCCTTCTGTCATCACAACTGCCCTGCTTGGGGTCCTGTGTCTTCCAGACTGATGAAGGCCAGACTGGTTTCTCTCAATGTCTGTGCTGTATCACAACCATCATTTTTGAGGCATCAAAGAATAATGCTCAGAGGGCAGTCACGCATATGGTTCAGAACTGAGCTGAGGCAGAATCACGGTAGTGTGTGTGTGTGTGTGTGTGTGTGTGTAATTATTTAATAATTTATATCCTTGATAATAATAAACACGAATAGACAAAATAACTTCCACATAAACGTTTGTGAGGATGTGTCAACCGTCAGGAAGGAGACAAGTTTCCTTCAGCAACGCTTCCTATTTCCATATTGATGTTTTTTTTCTTTCTCATCTATGTTCTTCATCAACTACAGACCCTCCTGTACCTTCTTCTGGATGCTCCACCTCACCCCAGATAAACTCAACTATTCTGAGCCCACGATCGTGCTCTTTATTTTGGATAAAGTAACTGACTCCTTTCATCCCCCTGCTTTCTCCTGGATCTAGCCCTTTCCTGCCCCATGTCTCACCAAATAAACAAAAAACCACCACCAACAATTACAGTATTAATGCCAGTAAGAGTAACGTGAGCATGATTACAGCTGACCTTCACAGGGAGAGCTGTGTGTGCCAGATTCCATGGAAACATTTAACCCCGATCGTCCCCTTTGGTTCCTTGGTTTCCAAGGCCCAAAGAACTGTTGCTGCCTAACAATTGCCACAAAACTCAGCAGCTTAAAACAACACACACCTGTCATCTCACAGTTTCTGTGGGGCAGGAACCTGGGCATGACAAAGCTGGGTCCTTGGCTTCGAGGTCTCTCAAACAAGGTGTTGCTTAGGATTATAGTCATCTCCAGGCTCAACTGGGCAAGGATTTGATTTCAAGTTCCCATGATTGTTGGCAGGATGCAGTGTCTCACCGTCTGGTGGACTAAGGTCCTCATTCTTCATGACTGTTAGCCCCAAGCTGCCCTCAGTTCCTGATCGTATGGGTCTCCGATAGGGCACCTTCCTTCTTCAAAGGGTATGAGGACAATAGAAAGAGTCTGCTAGCAAGACAATGTTATAATCATTTGCAACGTAATCACAGAAGTGACCACCATCTATATTCTATTGGTGAGAATCAAGTCACTGTGTCCACCCTACCCTCAATATGTCCACACCCAAGGGGACACAGATATCAGAAGGCAGGGATCATCAGGGGCCATCCTGGACATCTGTAAACCTCAAGACCAATTGGGAAAGGAAGGAGAAAGGGTTGTTTTCAGACTGCAAGGATACTATCAAGACTAGAAGAAGAAGACGGTAGATCAGGGCAAGTGTTAAAGCTAAAAATGGTAGAGGTTAAGAGGTGGAATAGGGAAGTGAGTTATATCATTTTTGAGTCAGGGTCTCTCTCTTTCTCTTTTAGCCTGTAACAAGAGATAGAGTTAATGAGATGGTGGGTATAAGGCTAAAAGATGTGCGTGGAATTACGAGGCACTGCAAGAAGAATCTGTTATTCCATCAGGAAAGTAAATGGAAAATAAGAGTAATGGAGGAATTGGGTAGAGGAGCTGCTGAGAGGGACGGAAGATAATCTCTCTGCACAAAAGTGACCCAGAGTCCCCATGGGCAGGACACTCGTGGCAGGGACATGCCAAAACATCAAATAAGAAAGGAAGGAATCAGAGCATGAATCAGATCTAGAATAGGGTGTCTAACCAGAGACAGTCAAGATGGAAGAAACAAACTCCAGACAGAAAACGGAAGGCTTGTTCTATAAAGAGTTTTTGAGGCACTGCTCCCTAGGGCAATGATACAGGGGAGAGGACACAGAACATTTTTTTTGTGGCCTCTAGCAAAACAAATTTCATTTCATATGTATTTTCTGAGGGGAAATAAGATTGCAGGACTTTTCAGAGGTTTTATATGCTAGTGTCCTTTGTGAAACCCTAAGGTGTATGTGAGGGAGGGTGGGGACTGAAAAGGCACTGCTTCCCACATGTGTTTATCTGTTTGTATGGCGGCAGAGACATGTACACATTTTAGGGAATCCTCTTTTATTAAATACCTGTGGCCTTTTGCAGGACCGGGAAAGGTAAGCCAAGCATGGTTGCCAGCAGTTGAGCAATAAGCAAAAATTTTTATCTAACACCTACGTGTTTACCAGCAATGACCCTAGAATCTGTTGGACGTTTGGGTCCAACAATGGGAAAGATACAAAACCAGAATCAGAGAAGTCACCAGATCGTCACCTTTTCTACCCATCCCCAGAAATTCCCCCAAATTCCCAAAGCTCTGCCTATTACAATCCTCTCCAGAATTCCTTTTTCTCCCCCTGCGGATGCTCATTTCCTTATCAACAGAGAAGGAATCAGGGAGTTTGCCCCCAAAGGTTTTTCTCTTGGAATTTTTCCCAGTAACACAGGGTGAAGGCAGTAAAGGGATTTTCATTGAGAGAGGTAAGATGAACTTGTTAAGAGCTTTAAAAATGTCTTTTCAGTACTGAGAAAGATGAAATCAGGGAAGGATCCCTGGCCAAACCACAAAGAAGATAGTTCATCAAGGAATACTAATTTCTCTAGCATTAGTGGAGAATTATCCACCAGGGGGGTTAAGAGACCAGTGCTCTTGTAATCAAAGGATGAGAGACCTTCCCTCCAATAACTGGGGTTGGCTGGGGGTCTGATCAGCTCAGAAGAGCAAGACAGCGATGAGAAACCACTCCTTCCTGCCTTATACAATGCTGCGTTTTTAGGTTAATCCTCCAAGGATATTACGGTTACTTTCAATGGTTAATGAATAGCTTCTAAGTGCCTGCTTCACTTAATTGTCCAAAGGCCAGTTGGTCCCAGAGCATATAAAGCTTCGAGCTGGCTAATGAGAGCATTCTCTCTGAGCAAAGGAAGCAGGGGGGTGGAAGGGCTACCAAGGAGCAGGGATGCGGGACAGAACGGGTCTAGTCCTCTGTGCCCTTGCCCTACTGACGGGCTTCCTGATGGTCTGCCTGGGAGCCTTCTTCATTTCCTCAGGGTCCATATTCAATTGTCGAGGGAATCTGATCCTGGCCTATATGCTTCTGCCACTGGGGTTTGTGATCCTTCTGAGTGGAATTTTCTGGAGCACCTACCGCCAGGCAAGGGAAAGCAAAGGGGTGTTCACCCACGTGCTCAGACAACACCTTAACCACAGGGCACTGCATCTGGCCACCGTCAACAGGTATGTGCCGAGAAGCCAGGGGACAGAGGAGGGCTGCAATGGGGCTGAGTTCCGGAAAAGTCGAATGACCCTAATCCCACAGTGCAGTGATATCCATGTCCTGCTGGGCTGGATGTGTAGAACTGAAGCTTTCTTGTTGGGAAATTACTCTGGGGTTAGTCCTTAGGAGGAACGGCGCTGCCTTTGAGGAAATCTGGGAAGTACAGGGGATTTATATCAGAGAAACAGCCCCCCTCCCCCCCCCCATGGAAGAACCACCTCAGCCGATTTAAGAAGCCCAACACTTAGTTTCTTTTGATGTATCATGGGAGCTGTCCTTAGGGGCAGGGGGTGGTTAGTTATTCCCATAACCAAGGGAAGGGTTATAAGGAAGGCAAGTTCCAGACCAAATTCTGCCACACAACAAATGAACAGACAGGCAGAGAATTAGTCCTGCTACGTCTTCATGAGCTCTGTGTGGTCCCAGCTTATGGTCCCTTTGGGTGTTCTGATCACACCTTGCATGAAAGATTTATTCAATGTCAGATAATAACATTCCAGAGGTAATTCAGTTAATCTTACCACCTCACACCCATTATGACGGCTATTGTTTAAACACACATGCAACACACACACACACACACACGCAAACACACACACAGAATAAAAAAACAAGTGTTAGCAAGCCTATGCAAAAATCCAAAACCTTGTGCACTGTTGATGGGAATGTAAAATGGTGCAATCATTTTATGGAAAATGGTATGGAGGCTATATATAGAATTACCATTTGATCCAGAAATTCTACCTCTGGGTATACAGACAAGAGAACTAAAAGCAGAAACTTGAACAGATATTTGTACACCAGTGTTCAGAGCAGCCTTAGTCACGAAGCCAAAAGGTGGAGATGACCCAAATGTCCATCAGTGGATGAATAAATAAACAAAGCATGGTCTACACACACAGCGGAATACTAGCCACAAAGAGAAGGGAATTCTGACACGCTACAGCGTGGATGAACCATGAAGACATGATGCTAAGGACAAGAAGCCAGACACAGGAAAGACAAACACTGTATGATTCCACTTATACGAGATGCCTAGAGCAGTGAAGTTCACAGACAGGAAGTACAACAGTGGTTACCAGGAGCGGCGGTGGGGGAGGAGGGAAGTGGGTACTTACTGTTTACCGAGCACAGAGTTTCAACTTGGGATGGTGAGAAAGTTCTGGAGATGGGTGTCTAGCAGGGTGCCCGTACTGAATGCCACTCACTCATTGGTACACTTAAAATGGCTACAAAATGGCTACAGCGGCAAACTTCAGGTTATATGTACGTTGCCACAGTAAAACAAAATGCAGTTCAGCTGAAGGTATCAGACAAGCAAAACCCTCGTAACTCTTGCCCAACACAGGACCATTTAGGGATAAATCCTCAAGTATCATCCTTAAGACATAGGCTGTAAGACTCCTTAAAAAAATTATTTGGCCTTCTTCATCTAAAATGTCTTAGCTACTGCATGTATCTTTTTATTATTTATTATTTTTATTCTTTTAAAAATTTTAATATAATTGTCATATTGATTTCTGTACAACACTCAGTGTTCATCCCAACAAGTGCCCATCATCCACTTTCCCTTCTCCCAGTATCTTTTTTTTTAATGTTGGTTTATATTTGAGAGAGAGACAGAGACAGAGACCGAACACCAGCAAGGGAGGGGCAGAGAGAGGAGACAAAGAATCCAAAGCAGGCTCCAGGCTCTGAGCTGTCAGCACAGAGCCCGATGCAGAGCTCACACTCACAAACTGCGAGATCATGAAGTCCGACGCTTCATGAAACTGGGCTGAAGTCAGACGCTTAACCGACTGAGCTACCCACGTGTCCCATATATATCTTGAATATAAGTGATTTTACCCACGATGGTTGATATTTGACATTATCAGGCTAATTAATAAGAACTAACTATAATAACCAAGCCCCATTTCTAATGTTTAATATACTAACTAGCAAGGTCTCTGGGTTTGATAAAAGATTAAGGTAACTGAAGCGATCTTAGAGGATGCTTCTCGAGTGAGGACTTTTTTTCTTGTGTACATGTTAGATGATTGCCTCTAGAGTGTGAAGCCCTGATAAGAGTAACTGATTGCCTACAGGGGGCAGCTTAAATTTACTGACACATGCATAACACCACAGCAAGCAGAATTATTTTAGTGATCTATGATGTGGATAGCGTTACACTTCATTGAGCTGCCTCTTCCCGTGGCATTGAATAGATACCCAGCCTACTCACGATGGCCAGTAAGTCAGTTAAGGAAGAGTTGCATTTCTGAGAAGAACGTATCCAAACTGGGAACCCACACCGAAGCGTCAGAGCAAATGAGTCTGCAATGGTGGAATGTGGGGCGCCGAGAATGTGAACTGGTGTGGGGGGGATGGGCTTGGGAGGGGTGGGTGGGATTTGGGGGCAGGTGACAGTGATCTTCAAGCCTCTCAAATTACTCTAGGCAAAAGCTCACCTTTTTGTCTTCAGTGTCTTTACGCGTGTGCCCTGTGACAGTGCCTTGGCTATTCTGAGTGAAGGCGGAGATTCAGGCCATACAGTAGACAGCACCTTCAGCTATCTGGCTCCGGGCCTGGTAATATTTGGAATGGAGCTGTGGCCACAAATGGCAGTCTCTGCTCTGTTGTGGTTACCTACCACAACACTCCCTGTAGGCACCGAGGAATTCGCTCTATAAATACACAACTCAACCAAACTCACCCTCTCTCTTCCTCACCTCACACTACCCCCCACCCTGTCCCATTCATGATGGAGAAGCCAGAAGGATTTAGCAATTAGCAACGTTGGGCAAGATGGCCAATGAATACATCACCTTTGGCGCGAATGGCTCCTTCCGCCATTGGCCTACTGGCATAGAAAGGGCTGGAAGTGAAATCTATGTGAAGTTGTTGGATGAGCTAGTTTGAGAAATGACTAAGTTTTTTTGGAAACATGTTTGCTGAGACTTGAAAGAGAGAGAAGCAAGAGAGGAGCATCTGACAGAGTTGAGGAGACTGCATAGAGCTGGGTTTTTTTTTTTTCAATGTTGTATGTGAATGCAGTTGACGCACAGTGTTATGTTAGTTTCAGGTGTATAACGTGGCGATCTGACAAGATTATACATTGGTTTTCATCCATCGTTTTGTTCGCTCTGAGGATCTGAGACAGTGAATGGAACCACACAAGAAAGGAAGAATGTGTGAAGGGGAAAAAGGATATAATGAACGAAATTAACTGGGTGGAGGGTAGTTCCACCGTTGAGACCCCCTGACCTCATCCCCATAAGAATCTCAGGCTGAAAGCCCCTGGTTCCCATGAGTAAGAGAGAGCAAATAGCTTGGAAGAACCACTGGGAAAAATATGACGGTAGAGGCACACATCCCATGGCTGGTGAGGAGGGCTTTGCTGGAAAAAACAGCACATTTTTGAAAGAGCTGGTGATGCCAGGGAAGAAGTACATCTGTTTCACAATCAATGTTTCTTAACAGTTTCACTTCACACAGTGTGATTTGAGAGAGTCGGGCATATGCCTCTTTGGCATTAACCACTTAAATAACACATGTACGTTTGTGGCACTTTGATCCCCAGGCCAGATTTCTACCCTCCTGCGTACGAAGAGAGTCTTGACGCCGAGAAGCAGCCACGTCCAGCAGAGGGCAAGGCCTCGGATGTTCCTCCACCTGTGTACATGGAGGTGGGCCTTGAAATCGAGGATGCACCTGACGTCCACCCAGAGGCCCCACCTTCCTACGAGGAGTCTGTGGCCGGTGGGGCGGTGACAGCCACGCCATTTGCAGGGTGCTGAGTGAGGATGCTGAAGCAGGTGACACTCTCTAGTGCTTGGGATGCATCCTTGTGGGATACAGCTGCTGGTAAAAACACAGGCACCAGACTAAGGGAGGAAAGGGTCACCAGTGATGCCCAGAAGGCTCACCGAGGAGATGCAGGAAACGACAGCATTACGTTTCCAGAGACGTGCTGTGGTCTGCAAGGGCAGTATGGTGTCCCGGAAGGGTGCAGTGGACAGCAAGCAACGTTTCAAAGGATTCACACTAATCCCAGTCCAGGTGGGCTTTTGGACTGTTTTTGGAGCTGGGCTCCAAGAGGCTTTTTAGCTCTCACTCAACCCCCTCCAGCACGTTAGCCCCCAACAAGGAGAACATGAGCTACTCATAGACAGCCACGAGGCTTCAGGTACCACATCACCCAACAATTGCAAGAGGAAAGTGTGCTAGACGAAGGGTCTTTTATTTTTTTTTTATTTTTTTTTAATGTTTTATTTATTTCTAGGAGAGAGAGAGACAGCCTGAGCAGGGGAGGGTCAGAGAGAGAGGGAGTCACAGACTGAAACAGGCTCCAGGCTCCGAGCTGGCAGTCAGCACAGAGCCCGACGCGGGGCTCGAACCCACGAACCGCGAGATCACGACCTAAGCGAAAGTCGGACGCTTAACCGACTAAGCCACCCAGGCGCCCCGAAGAAGGGTCTTGTCAAGTTTAATTTGCAGGGTTTGTTTGCTGGCTTCATAGTTCTCCCCATTCACCATATTACCAGAGCGACACCGTAGTAACTCACCTTTGGGAGATTTGCTCTTGGAAGCCATGAATGTTACTTTCTTTTCATGATGTATAGTTTGTTTCTAGGTGGAAAGCAACTGTAATAATTGCTTTCAAAATGGCTGGAACACAGAACTTTAGATGAAGATCTTAAAAAAGGGATGGTGGTATAACCAGAGAGGATAAGATTTCTTAGACACTCAAGTTGAACAGACGGAATACTTAAAAATTCATAAGACACAGAATTCAGGGGAAGAAACTGTTTTAGCCATAGGTTGCATGAATATAGATTTTGATGTAAATCTTGGAAAGCATTAAAATATATATGTATATTTCAACAAATCCCCCTGTAAATCTCTAGAATTTGGAATAAAGGAGACTTTGTTGCAATACTTCGATCTTTCACCGGAAGTTCTTTGTGTCTCAAGATACAGATCCATGCATTTTTAGACTTGGGACATTTATTTTAAAACCCACCCAGCTTTATTATATTTTATTATATGTTTTAATACAAGAGGACAAGTCAGGTTGCAGGGTGGAGGGAAGAGATGCAGGTTGACACATTAGCGCTTGGACAAAAGTCTTCATCTCTCCGGGCCTCAGTTTCATCAATCAATTGAGAAATTGATGCTGGGATTAATATCTAAGTAAGGGATATCTCTTACAGGATGGGGTCTGCCCTATGAACTTTTTGTGCTTTTGCTTTAGCCCTTATTATACCCTTCAGAAATAAGCGCAATGGTTGTTCCCATTTTACAGATGCATAAACTGAGTCCTTGAGACATTAAGAAACTTTCCAAATAACATACAGTTGTTTCCAGGAGGGTGAAGCAGGGTCTACCGAGGGGTGTGAGAGGATGTATTCACTTCAGACATGTGTGCAGGTGAACCGTGTCTTACTTCCCTCCTCTCACGGAGCAGCCTGGACTTCTGTCCTCCTTCAGAAAGTGGGTCCCAAGAAAAATGGAGCCCCGGGGTAGGTGCAATACCTTCCATCCCTTGGGCAAGCAGCCAAGCTTGCTTTGGGGTTTGCTTTTTTTTTTAATATAAAAAATGTTTAAAGTATTTTTCATTGTCATTGACATACAATGGGGTTTGCTTTTAAAACGTAAATAAGCCCTCTACATTTTCTGCCTAGGAGCTCGCCCCTCACCTCCTGGTGTAGTTTCCTTCCTTCTGATCATCCCATCGATGATGAAAGATGGTCTGGACAGTGGTAGGAAGGATGAAGATCTTTCAAGGAGGAAGAGGGTTGTAGAGATGGAATGGAGCCTCCATGGCCTCCTCATCCCCATTTTTGCTGAGTGCACCGATTAAGCACATCCAGACAAATAAATGGGAAGCCACATAAAAGGAAATCCTGGTCCCTTTACATGAAACATAAATTTGGGCATCCGTGATTTGAGTCCTTGACACGAAGGGAATAGCTGGATATGAAGGTCAGCCATGGTTGTCCAATGGGAAGATGATTATTTACCTGCAATGCAATTTATTATTTCTCTCTTGTCATCTCTTTCCATCGCTCTACTGAGATTGTTCTCCTGAAATGTTCCTGGGGTCTGAGAACATCCACTGACCTGCACAAATATGTCACTGGGCTTTTTTCCAGAGTTTGCATTCATAGCGGATGGTTATTCCAACTTCTGATAGTCACATGAAACATGCTAATTTGGATTTACATAAAAGAACTGTTTTGATCTCTTTACTGCAATAACTTTTGTACTTAAACTTTCTTCTCTTTCATCACTGTTTTGTTACCAGAGGGAGGAAAAAGAACATCAATAGGGGATCCTAAGTCAAAGACTGATTCTCCATCTGCAACTAATGCAGCATCAGGATGAGTTAATCTTTTTGAAAACCTGAACATGACTGAACATCAACTATTGATTCAGAAAATAAGTTAGGTGCTTTTTGGAAAGAAGTACTACTGATAGACATTTATTGCATTCTTAAAAACATATGAACTCTGAATCACGTTTGCATCAAGGTCATGGGGATTACCCCAAACAAATCCCACCTTGAGAGGCCCAGCAATTAAGACCCAGTGGAAAAGTCAGAACAAAAGTGTTCCATTGTGCTTCATAAGACTTCACTGGCCACCCCTGGGAGATTGACTAAGGAGGCAGACACTGTATCCCCTCCTCTTCCTTAAGTTTATGGTGAAATTAACAGTGACGGGTGGGGAACCACAGTTCCCTGGGTGGCAAGGAAGGCATGTAGGCTGTAAGAGTGTGGGGAAGAGGCCAACTTGCACTACAGTCTTCACTCATTCCTCCTTCCAAATGTGAATGGTAGGCTCACCTATTGACCAGAAAGGGAAATTCTCAGAGGCGATGGTTCTCTAGTACTTTAGTCCTAAACATCCCTCTGAGTAGCAACTTTAAGTACTCCCCCAACTCCCCACCCCCAGATGTGCATCACAAGGTCAGTTATAGTAATTATGCTGCATCTTTTGCATATCTGAGATGTAGCAGGTCTCTACTTGACCTCTCCACTCTGAAACTCCTTTTACTGGAAAGTCTACCCGTACCTACAATATTCTACTTAAACACACAGTCTTTGGTGAGGTATCTCCTCAGCTCCCCTATACTGCAAGGCACCTACTAGGCGCTAAAAGACATGAAAAGATGATAAAGACGTGGGTATATAATGCATATCTTCCCCATGTTCTGTAATTTTCCATGACAGGTTATGCTGATTCACATACCAAATGGACTGTCAACTGCATGACCCACTTCCGCCGATAAGGACTCTAGCTGATCAAGGTAGAAAAGGCATCTGCTAAGCTCTGCCGCCTCTGATAATCTCTTGCTGTTTGTAACTGTTGAAGGGCCAGATACTGATTTACGGGCAGTTACATCATTTCAAAAGGCACACGATTCCTCAGGCCCTCCTCCACTTGGGAAAAGAAATGTCCTCCAGGCAGGTGTCTGAGATTCAGTGTCCACATGCTCCAAGAGCACCCAGCGCATGATCAAGCAATAAAACTGAGTCACCTGTTATGTCACTACCAGTTCCCCACAGGTGCTTTTCAGATCCCACACACCTGCTGTGGCAGACGGCTATGGCTGCCAAAGTAAATCCCATGCCTGACGCTGACCCGCAGTTGGCCAATCAGAAGTCAGCACACCCTGGGCCCTGTCATTGCCTGTATTATCTGCAGAGAACATTGGCTCAGCACAGTCAACTGTCTGCCCAACGTGCCGCCATGGGGCTGGTCATCAGTCTGAGACTTCCTGTGTAGAAAGCCTTCAGGTCATGTCCAAGGCCTTCAGTCTGAAACGTCACACAAAACTATCTGTTCCGTGAGTACTGTGGATATAGGCTGTACCGTGGGTCAGTAAGATTTCACACATGAGCTCATTTTAATAACGGCTGTCTGCCATTCTCAAGGTCAGCTAATAAACTCAAGAATCATGAGTGAGGCAGAACAATTTTTTTTTCTTCTAAGGGACTGGCTGACACCCAGCAGGATACTTAGAATCCGTGGTTCCCTCACCCTAAATTCTTCCCTGCCACGTATCCACACACGTTTCCAAACACCCCCCGGGCGGGCAGTGGCCCTGCCCTGGCTGGGAACCAGTGCATCACATACACCATTGCTCCTCATTGTTCTGGCGGCACATGGTGTAGCAAGGAAACCCCTCCATATCAGCCGAGTAGAAGAGGGGCCCTCAGAGTTGCCACACTCCATCCGTGATATCTTGTAACTGCCTCCTGTGGTCCCCACAAAATTCTTGGACCTCTCCAGTCCTTCACTCTTCCGAAAGCCCTGTGGCTGGAGATTCATCTTAGGACAGAAAGACTGTTATGTGCAGGAAGGGGACTTCCTGTCTTTAACCTCTCCTAAGGATAAGGCAAGAGCACATGCATGTGCAGTTCAGCAAGAGAAGCTTGGGTTTTACATAAAGCGGAAATAATATCCCGACAATGTGAATCTGAGCAGGTTTCAGGAGAGAAGGCTTGTCCTGGGGCCCCTACACGACCTCCTCCTTGGCAATCTAGCTGAGAAGAGGCTCAGTAAAAACAGGTGGCTGTGCAGTTGCTTCTTTCCATAGCTGGCCCCAAACACATGTCCCGCCTGATATTTATAACGCGGTGTCTCCCCCAACCTCACTTGCCCACACCAGCCTCCCACCGGACCCACCGCCAGCCTCCTCTCCAGCTACTCTACCTCTCAACTCCTGGTCTTTGCTCTTGCTACACCGACCCCTGGTGAAATGATATAAATGGGTGTGAGTTCCGGGAGACCCCACTCTTTGGGAAATGCATCAAGTGCCTTGGGTCTTATCGTCTCAGAGTCAACCTCGCTGTGTTTCCCAAAGCAGGGTGCTTGTTCCTCTCTGCTGATAGTCAGGTCCTCCTCATCACGAGTTACAAAGTCCCAGGAGCAGGAATCATGTTTTATACGTCTCGCTGCACCAAAACCAGGACTCTGTAGAGAGGAGCTGCTCAACCAGTGCTTGCCGAATGAATAAACGAATGAATGAATGTATGCTTAGGCTGTGCCAGACACTTAACGCTAGAAAACAAAAACAACAAAAACCAGAATTTGTAAGTGGGGATTAATTTACATTTGAACTTCAAATTTAGAGGTGGCCAAAAGTTCAGCGTCTTGAGGAAAATCACCTGTTTTCTGATGCAGAGGTAAGCCTAATAACACATGCAGGTGTGGTGACCCACACACAGAGCTGTGCAGAGAACAGACGGCCGACACGGGCATCCACTTAACACCGGTGATAAATGTCATACCCTCGTCGCTGATAAATGTCACAACTTTAGAATCTCTGCTCCAAGCCACCCTTTTATCATTATGAAATGAAGATACTTACGATGAAACATCAGTTGCCAATTTATTTTTCTGCTGACTCCCCAGGGCAGTTTTGAGCAATTTGCCTTTTCTGGTTCCATCTCCGTAACTGAATGAAAGCCAGCCTTTGCCGGCGTTCTGAAAGACAGACTTAGCAACGTGGGAGCACGAATGGCGGAACAAACAAGCACAGATCCACCATCCAGGCATACGGTTGAAATAAGGAATTTCTTTTTTATTGGCTACTAAGTGTCCTAGCAAGTTTCTGACAGAAGCAGAGAGAGAAATCGGAAACAAATCCCTTACTGGGAACGTCTCCCTGCTTGCCCTAGTCCTGACTACAGCAACAACACATTGCTTAACAGTCAGAGCGCACCGCGTCATCTGTGGCGACAACGGGGTAAGCGAGAGGGCCGTTCCCAAGGAAGCAAAACATATGCAAGCAGGTCCCACACTCCACACCGAGTGTCCTGGCTGAGGACAGATGGAGGCTGCTAGGGCCGCAGGATTCTTCTCCTGGGCAGAGAGCCGGTTGTGACCTTCTGGTTTCCATCAGGGGGCCCCCACCCTTCCTCAAGCCCATAACTACCACCAATAAGGTTTTCTTCCAGTAAGTACTCTATTCCCCACTTTCAGAGCAATTACATGGTCTCCTTCTACAGCCACTGTAAGTAAGATGTGAACCACGTCCAAAAGGTGGCATTAAAATAGACCCTTATGGGAGATAAGATAGCAGAGAGAGAGAATGTCAGAGAGACAGCAGACATGGTGGTATTCTGTCTCCCCAGGAGGAATTAATATAAACCCATGTATCACCCTACATGATGGCCTCAAGGAAGCGCTGGTGGAAACTTAGACACTCACGTGCAGAGTCCTGCCGAGGAAACCACTCTCCACCTGCACAATGATTGGCTGAATCTGAAAGAACGCAGCCAGCTTCCTAGCGAAAACAGTATTATTTACAAAGTAAGAGAGAAAAACACCCTTTTGATATGCTTCATTGAAAGTGTGCCAATGTGATCTGCAGAATGCTTGGGAAGGGGTGAGAGAAGTCGGCTCAGGGACTCCGGGGAGATGGGGGGTGGGGAGGGGGCCATACGGTGGCTCGTGGCCATGAGGCACACTATTAGGGGGCTCAGCTTCCCCTCCATGGGGAGGCCAAGCCCTCCACCACACGGAGGAGAGTGTTATGAGCTCTACCCAGCGTTACCTGTGGCTTAAGGTCAGTTTAATTCTGGCACTGTGCCCGGAACAGGACTTCAGCACCTTGCCACACCTAACACGGATGATGCACAGATACCGGGAGGGACAGGCTCCCAGCCCACCTACTCTTTCCCCAAAAGGTGAGGTTCCTTTGCATGCTAAAATGTAGATATCAAATGATAGTGCAGGTTTCACAGACAACTGAAGCCCTGTTGCATTTGGAGGAACTGAGCCAAACCCAAGCAAAACAGATTTCTTTTCTTCCCAACCGCCCCTCCCCCACCCCCGCCAACAAATTATCTCTTTTTTTTCCCCCCAAAGTCATAAAAGGCACAAACAGGTAGCAAGAAGGCGTGGATGAAGTGTCTCCCGCCAAGCGCTCTCTTTTGGCCCTCGTCACTGAACTTTCGTCCATTCAGGTGATGACCGTGGGGCCCCTCCGGCCGGTTCTCTCATGAATCTGGGAGATTTTCAGCGCAATGGCTATGAGAGGGCTCAGCACCGCCTGGAAAGGGAGGAAAAGCAGACTATGAACAACGCACCTCAGTCACAGGAGGCCGTTGGGATTGGGTTCTGTCGCAAGCATCTGGGTTCAAGTACAATTTGCGGCTTGTAGGCAGAGTCACGGCTGGCGGGATACCTTGTTCCTCTTCCATAAGAGGAGAGTGGAGGGGGTATGACAGGGGCACAGGGGGAGGAGAGGGTCTCCAGAGTCTTCTCCGAGCTCCCCCAAAATGCTGATCTCAGGAACCTGCCAACCCAGCTCCCAGAACACTGGGGCATTTCTTGAATGGAGCTTTGTGAATTAAGAAGTTCAGAAAACACCACAGTCTTCCTCTATGACATTCCCCATCCTTGACACCACGGACCCCCCAGGAAACACGTATGCACACCAGAACTTGAGGACAAACATTCATTCTCCAGCCTCAGACCATAGGCCTGAAGAGCCTACTATCTTGATGCTTCAAGAGAAGACAGACCAATCCATCGGCCAGTGTTGCAGAAAGAACTGCTCATTTCTTCCCACCAAATAACACGGTGGCTCACGAGGCTCCTCAAAGTCCCCTAGAAGGAGGGTGGTTTAGAGACCTAAGCGATAGATTCGCAGAAAGGCAAAGGACAAGGAGAGGAGAATTCTTTCTCAGCCTCTAGCTGCTGATCAGGTCACAGGAGTCAGGCGCTGTTTCCCAGAGCACGGGACATGCACACACACACAGACGATGCGGGAGGTTATTTCAGACGGTTCACGGACACGGCGTTACCTACGAAAGGTGAGAAAGTTACTCCGTTTTCCGTTCATCTTCAATCCTCCTAATTTCGTCAAGGGGAAATTCTGTTCGCTGCCAATCTTTCATAGAGTAACCAAAACAGAGCGTGCCTCAGGCAAGCATTTCCTAGATAGAAGGTAGTATCACTGCAGGTTTTACTGAGTTCATTTCTGTGATGAGCTTTTATTTATCAAGGGACACTGGGTTGTTGTGTTTTCTCATGTAGATGGAAACTTTCTATAATAAATAAGTATTGAAGTGAAAACCCAGTAAGTCCATTTCAGGACAAACACCACTACAAGGATACTGATGAAAGACACGTTTGGGAAATGCTGGCTTAGGGAACAAAGCCACCGTGTCACTTGTGGAGGGAGGGGAGGATTCTGCTACTTGCAACCCTCACCTCTTCCTGACAAACAGAGGGATGAAGGGAATGTACGTGTTCTAATTGGACAAAAGCACAAGCAAATGCCCGGGGTCCAAGGACAAGTACAAGAGCCCAGTGTGTCCTGAGTGGAGTACAGACACAGGGTAGTCCTGAATCACATGTGGGCGAGCCCTGTTTGATTTTTTTAATGCTTTATTCTATTTTTGAGAGAGACAGAGTGCGAGCAGGGGAGGGGCAGGCAGAGAGGGAGACACAGAATCCGAAGTAGGCTCCAGACTCTGAGCTGTCAGCACAGAGCCCATTGCAGGGCTTGAACTCACGAATGGGGAGATCATGACCTGAGCTGAAGTTCGATGCTTAACCAACTGAGCCATTCAGGTGCCCTGTAAGCAAGCCTTGTTTAGAGGGGTCTAAATGCCAGGGCAAAGGGTAGGGATTTAATTCATTAGGGCAAGGGGAGATGTAGTTTTCTGAGTTAAAGGTGACACGATCAGCCCTGGGCTTTGGAAAGACTGTTCTAGAAGCAAGTCTAGTATTTAACACACTTATGGCTAACTGCATGAAGTCATCTTACTTATGAAGAATACTGGACGGAGAAGCTCAGATATAATCTTACAAGTTAGAAGGGAGATGAAAACCTTAAGTAGACACAGCCATTCCACAAGGGCGCAAGCACTTCTGTCTGGTTCCGCAGCCGCGAACGTGACATACAGAGACAGAAGCTTTTATTTTCTTTTAGTAACCCAACTGGTGCCCAGAAAAATTTGCTACTAGCACATTTTGTGAGGCCAGATTCCATGTGATGCCCGTACAGTGGCATCTGGATTCCGGGGAGCCCAGTACCCACTTTGTACAGAAATCAGATTATTAGCTTTTGGCCTCCTTCCTGTCTTCTCTTCCCTCTCCCCATGCTCCCGGCTTCATTTGTTGTTGCTGTTATCTAACTCTTCATTAACACCTATGAAAGAGGTTAAATGAAGACAGAGAACAAGAATGAAAACTCAATCACTTTAACTGAGGTCCTGGAGGGTAAGTAAAGATAAACTTTATTTTTTTTTTAAAGCTTTTATTTAAATTCCAGTTAGTCAACATACAGCGTCATATTAATTTCAGGTGTACAATATTGTGATTCAACACGTCCGTACATCACCCGGGGCCCATCACAATAAGTGCCCTCCTTAATCTTCACTGTCTGTTTCACCCCTCCCCCCACCCACCTCTCCTCTGGGGACCATCAATTTGTCCTCTAGTTAACAGTCTGTTTCTTGGCTTGTTTCTTTCTCTCTTTCTTTAATTCCACTTGCTCCTTTGTTTTGTTTCTTAAATTCCATATATAAGTGAAATCATATGGTATTTGTCTTTCTCTGATTGACTTATTTCACTTAGTCTAAGACTCTCTAGCTCCATTCATGTTGCACATGGCAGGATTTCATTCTTTTCTATGCTGGGTAATGTTCTGTTGTGCATTTTTTTTTCTCTCAGATTTAGGGTTAGGATTAGGGCCAATATCCCATCTATTTAACAAAATGCAGTGAAATGGAACTTGACACTTCAAGAACTAAAAAAGTAAGACGTATTTTATTTCACATCATTGTGAGCTTCGAGATCAAAGACTTTCAACTCCAAGTCCTTAAGTGATGGTATCTACTGGCAAGACAATAGGGAAAGCACAGTTTTAACTGATGCTGTAAACACTGCAACATTTTCTGGACTGATTTCCATTGAACTGGTAGATAAACAAGCCTAAGCTTTCTGTTTCTGTAAAACATCCTGAATGAGGTCACCAGCCCAGGACCTGTGACCAGTATATCACTTTTGAATATTGTCACCTACTTGAGCCTCTAGCCATTGGTTTACGTGCTTATCAGGAATCGGTTAAGTTTGTTCCTAAATATGTTAACATCTGTTAGACTTGTTGTTCAGAATATGCAATTATTAAACTATATGTAAACCAGTGAGATGTGAGTATATGTAAGATTTCCTTCTATTAAAATTAAGTTGAATGTTTAGGAAAGAATTAGGTAATGACAATGAGCTAACGCTGTAAAATTAATGTGAGTGAGATACAGTGAAATAATGGGGAAGGATAAAAAATGTACAAAGGTCAAGATAGGGTATTATGCTAAGAGAAATAAGCCAGTCAGAGAGAAACAGATATCATATGATTTCACTCATATGCGGAATTTGAAAAACACAACAGATAACATAGAGGAAGGGAAGAAAAAATAAGATAAAAACAGAAAGGGAGGCAAACCCTAAGTGATTCTTTTAAAAACTTTTTTTTTGTTTGTTTATTTTATTTTTGAGAGAGAGAGCATGAGCGGGGGAGGAGCAGAGAGGGAGACACACAGAATCCGAAGCAGGCTCCAGGCTCTGAGCTGTCAGCACAGAGCCCAACGTGGGGGCTTGAACTCACTAATGGCGAGATCATGACCTGAGCTGTAGTCAGATGCCTAACCGACTCAGCCACCCAGGAGCCTCACCTAAGAGACTCTTAAATACAGAGAACAAACTGAGGGTTGCTTGAGGGGAGTTGGGTGGGGGGGATGGGTGAAATGGGTGATGGGCACTTTAGGGGATGAGCACTGGGTTTCATATGTAATAGATGAATCACTGGGTTCTACTCCTGAAGCCAAGATTACACTGTAATCTTGTAAACACTTTCTTCAGATGGCTTCCCAAGTGTCTCTAAATTCCCACTAGCTATAAAGACATTAAAAGTGAACGTTACTGATGAATAATGAGGGGGAATCTTTTTAATAAAGATAATCACACCACCAAACAGTGTGCTCATATTCAAAGAAAAGGTCTTGGGTCAATATTAAAAGACTGACAAATAAATATATATTTATATGTTTTGTGCCAAAAATACAATGGTCAAGATATGCACTTAGTTACCTCTTTTTAACTCTTTCTAGATTCACGAACCAAGCACTTGTCCCTTGCTCTGATCATGTCAGAGAAAAAGGCTTCAGTGGTACTTATGCATCATGAAAGGAAAGGAACACAGTTTTGTAGACTCCTATAAGGAAGACCTTGAACACGGGGGCTCCCATCTGGAGCAGAGAGCTCCAGGCCAACACGGCACAGAAGCTGTGGACCATGAAGGTTTGGGAAGGAGGACATGAGTGACGCTCACCACGGACTGAACACTAGGGAGGTCTTTGATCCACTTTCCAGCAACCTAGAAAGTCTTCGGACGTTTGTATGACCCTACAGAGTTCTGGAACAGGCCCTCCCTAAAAATGCCCAAGATTAAAATCTTTGCCAACCTTGTAGAATAGAAGCTTCAAGTCATAAATTAAGGATCATAAAAGCAATGTCTTTTTTTCTTGCCTGAGTGTATAAAGTAAACATACAGGTACTAGAATAATTGCCCACGCCATGCAGGCAGGAATTTTGTTTAACTCGGGGCTTTTGAAAGGTGCTTTCTACTTAGGAGGCATTCAATGGATATCAGTTGAATAAATGAATGCTATATTAGCTTGATAAAAAGAAGATGATGAGGTAGACAGAGATTTCTAGGGCCATAAATGCAGAGTGCTCTGGGCAAGTGGGAGGGTCAATGGAAGTTTGTTGGCATGGTTTTCTTCAGAAATCACAGCGTTTATACATGTGAATCCCAAACACTTTTATCATCCACCATGCACCATGGAAAAGAGTGAGGGGAGATTAATTTTCCCGAGGCAATGGGGAAGGCCCTCAGAATGAGGAGTGAGCCAAGGAGTTAAAAATCAGAAGCCTGGGGAAGTGAGATTTCCAAGATGGAACTAGAAGCACAGAGCATGAGAAGCAGAGAGGAACACGGGCTTTGAGTTTTTCTTGTCACAGATGAGGAAACAGAGAGGAGCCAGGTTGGGCGCAGGGTCACATGTCTGTTTGGTGGCTGAGCGAAGAACACAGTGATGCCTCCTTGACTGCTCCTTCCAATCCATCCCCAATACAAGGAATCACAAGAAAGACAGATGGGATCAAAGGAGTGAAGGGGGACAGATGATGGAACAGTGGGATCAATACCCACGGCACCAGACAAGTCCTAGTGCAGGTGAGCGGTCAGACGAGATGGGCCAGCCATCTGCACCGACCAAGAGGAGGAGGGACAGCGGGAAGAAGAGTCTTTCCGGTTACGTGAACGCGTTAGAAGGTCCAAGATGACTCTTCGTGAATGGAAGGAATAAACAAATATAGACTTTCATCCATGAGGAAGAAAACATCCTTTTTTCTACGAAGTGCTTGACATAGTTTTTCTATGCTCAAGGGCGGGAAAGAGTGAGTGCCTCTCTTGCTGCAAATGGAGTCGGCAATGTATGCATCCAACAGCACTCTCAGTGGGGCTCCAGTGTCTTTCCTTCATCTTGGAGGACTGTCTGGTTAATAAGCCAACCAGGCTGAACAGAGAACCAGAGCCTGTCTCTATTTAAAATGTTCAGATTGTTTATCATAGGTTTTAACTGCACTGGTTTTAATTTCTTTAAGTATATTTATTTATTTTGAGAAAGAGAAAGAGAGAGGGAAAGCACTTCATGAGTAGGGGAGAGGCAGGGAGAGAAAGGGACAGAGAGAATCCCAAGCAGGCTCCATGCTGTCAGCCCAGAACCCGACTCGGGGCTTGACCCCACAAACCCATGAGATCAGGACCTGAGCTGAAACCTAAAGTCACATGCTTAGCAGGCTGAGCCACCCAGGCATCCGGGCATTGATGCTGATTTTTAAAATTATTGCATTGATATATTTATTTTGATTGCTGAGTTTTTGTGCCTCTTTAAATTTTGCATCTCGCTAACCTCACCCTAAGCCCAGGCCTGTATTAGGTTTTAACCTGTTCATACTCTCTGGAAGGACGGACAGAGTTTTTCCTTGCACTTTTCCTTGAATCCTCACCTCCTCGATGTTGCTGTGGTGGCGGTGTTGATCCACGTGCATGTAAATTGGGGCCATAAAAACAAACCCCTAAATAACTGAACTTCTTACACTGACTGACAGTAGACAGGAGAGGTGTAAATGATCTGAATGTCGCCAGACTCAAAGTAAATACTGAACTGATATATTTTTTTTTTTTTGAGAAAAACAAAAGCTTAACTAGAAACACCATCACTTATTAAGTCAAATTTGTCAGAATTTGTGGAGGGAGCCCAGCGCTGGGCTGGTCTTGAAGGAGGAGTGTGTTTCGGTGGTCAGGGAGCTGCGGGTGTGGGGAGGACCACAGTGGGTAACGGCACTTATTCCAGTGCCTGGTTCCGGGCAGGTCATACCACCCGGGAGAACGCAGCTCACTCACCACCAGAAGATACAGACCCTCTAGAGTCAGTAAGGTAGGAATTTATACCAAACTCCACTTTCACCTGATTCTTAGGGCCTGCCTGGATCTCCGCTCCTGCTGGTCTGCCCACCCGCATCTCGTGATTTCATGCCAACATTGGGTTTCAGTCCACATGCTGTTGGTTCGGTTTAGGCAGTGGATCTCAAAACTGAGCGTGCATCAGAATCCCCGGGGGGTGGGGGGTGGGTGTGGAAGCACAGGCTGCTGGTCCCCTCCCCGAGTTCCTGATCCAGGAGGTGTGGGGTAGGGCCCAAGAACGTGCTTTCTAACAAGTTGCAGGGAATGCTGACACTCAGGTGCAGGGACTGCCCTTTGCCAGCCACTGCTCTATGGTGCTGATTACTAGGCCTGCCTAATTCTTTGTTCCAGCTCAAGGCTCGGTTTTCTTTTCTTCTTCTTTTTTTTCATGATTTTATTTATTTATTTTTTTAGAGAGAGAGCACAAGTATGGAAGAGGGGCAGGGGAGGGAGAGAGAGAATCTCAAGCAGGCTCCATGCTCAGGGCAGAGACCGACATGGGGCTCAATCCCAAGACCCTTGGATCATGACTTAAACTGAAATCAAGAGTCAGATGTTCAACCAACTGAGCCACCCCGGTGCCCCTCAAGGTTGGGTTTTCTTGTTCACGTCACACAATTCCACACTCTGCCACAGCTGACCAGACCAAGATGGGGTCCCTGACCCACAGGCGGCCATCAAAGGCTGGTCAGCCACCTGCCAGATAACCGAGGACAACACATAACCCAGCTGATCAGGCTCTTTCACTCAGGGATTAAACTGATAGGTAATGAAAGAATGAAGTGGTTAACACTGGGAGCGAAATTAACCCTGAGGTTATAATAATTAGCCACGAGGGTGCCACGGTAACCCAGGGTTAGGCCAAAGCAGGGACTTGGAGAAAGACGACAAAGAATTGTAAGAAGGCAGAAAGAAACTAGGAAAAATAAAGATTGAAGAGAGCACAGGGAAACAAAGAGTTGGCAGAAAGGGAAAAAATGGTGACTCCCAATAATCTCTAAAGGAAAGATCCATTAACTCCGGCCAGGGAGGCCTGGATGTATAACTTTGCTCAAGGTCTGGCCTTCGGGACCTGGCCCTATGACAGGACCCACCCTTGGATTTCTTGAGGTAACCTTAGTCTCTTCGCGCTCTGAAATAGATCAAACTTTCAAAACAAATGAAAACAAAATCACTTTGATCTAGTAAACTCACCCCAATCATGTTTTCCTTGGATCATTTTGAGGGACTGTCATTGCCCAGCTTTCTACCACCAGCGAGAAAAAGCTTTTGTTCCCCATTATAAAACAAAACTTCTGGCAAACCAAAATTAATGTCCTCACCAGACCAGCTCATGGCCGCCATGGCATATCCCACTAATCTCTCCAGCGGCTGGGCCAGAAGTGCTCTTGGGTGAGCCTTTCTCTCCCACATGCAAGCAGCTGACAACCCCACGGATCATATATTCGCAAGGGGCCGCCAACCACCCACTCCCCTCTCATCCACTGCTCCCTCCTCTGCCAGCCCCAGCTTGCAGGGGTCTGCTCATGTTCTCAGCCTCACCATCAGAACTTCTCGGACCAGACTTGTTCGTCTGATGCCTTGGGGTAAGTCTCGGGTGAACTTTCCAAGGCCATTCTCAGCCCCTCTTGGCAGGGCGGTTAGGCTCTGCATGGCTGGGTCTCACTCTCTCCGGTGGGCAGACTTACAGTCTCCAAGATGTCAGGCTCAGATCCCTGGAGTGTATAAATGTGACCTTATTTGGGGTGGGGGAAAGGTTCTTTGCAGATATGATCAGGTTAAAGATCTTGAGATGAAATTTTCCAGCTGGGCCCTAAAGGCAATCACAGCTGTCCTCAAGAGAGAGAGTCGGTGGGAGATCTCACACAGGCACTCAGAGGAGCTGAGAGAAGAGGAAGCCTGAGGTAGAGGTGATATCGTCAGTGTGACATGGTGACCGCAGAATGCCAGCCTCCTGGACAGGGAGAGACCCATTTCTATTGCTTCAAGACACCGGGTCTGTGGGACTAAGTTACGGCAGCCACAGGAAATGACAATGCCCTTCCTTTCCAGGAGCCGCTCCTGGTCTCACACCTTTGCAGCTCTGAAACTGTGACCCCTGAGCCTGAGGCAGCCCACCCCCCCCCCTTCTTTCTCCACAGCTGCCTGTGCTGAGTTCAGAACCACGCTACAATCTCACCCACCCCTCGAGGCTGCCTTCCTGAGACCTTCCAATGACCCCACCCCACCCCGGGAGGCTCCCCCCATTCTCCAGAATGTTCACTTGCTTCTCGGCTGATTCCTTTCATTTCTTGCTTTACAGGAATTTGTAGAGTTGTTTTTCCTGCTCTCTCTTCCTCTACACACTTCAGTTAAATTCTAAGTTGCTAGAAGGCAAAGCTTTTCTTACTGTCTGTTTTCCTCATGGTTTGTGTCTTGCCCATTAGAAATGCTAAAAAAAAAATGGAGGGTTTGGGAAATGATGTAATCAGGTGAACTTTCCAGCATTTAATGTGTGGGTGATCTGAGAAACCTTGTGCTTGGTATCCTTCACCAGGAAGAGACAAAACTGTCCATCCATTTCCCCATAGCTTCCTCTACAATCCAAAGGAGAGTCCAGGCTTCATGGTTCTTTCTTTTAAAAAAATTTTTTTAAATGTTTTATTTATTTCTAGGAGAGGGAGAGAGAGCATGAGCAGGGGAGGGTCAGAGAGAGAGGGAGTCACAGACTGAAACAGGCTCCAGGCTCTGAGCTGGCAGTCAGCACAGAGCCCAACGCGGGGCTCGAACCCACGAACCGCGAGACCATGACCTAAGCGAAAGCCGGACGCTTAACCGACTAAGCCACCCAGGCGCCCCTGAAATAGACTCTTTTCCCATGTGTCCCCCCAGTGTACAGTTTCTCATCGAACTGGGTTTCCTGGTGCCCAGCCAACTGGAAACTGTCTTTCAAGACTGGAGCACACACCTGACAGGGGCTGACCTTCTGGGGAGAAAGACTTGCCTTGGATGTCCTGACAGGTGACACTCCTTCTACAGAAACATTCTGCTCAGATGCCTCGTCATCCTCTGCTCCATGCTGACAACCTGAAAGCAGGAAATGCTGGTGAAGTGCACAGTGACGTCCATGGGAAGGCGGCCGCTACACAAGTGTGTGTCTAACAAACCCAGACATGAGTCCATGAGATTGTATGTAGGACAAGGGGTTCAAGTTCAGGNAGCAGGGGAGGGACAGAGAGAGAGGGAGACACAGAATCCGAAGCAGGCTCCAGGCTCTGAGCGGTCAGCATAGAGCCTGATGTGGGGCTCAAACCCACAAACTGTGAGATCATGACCTGAGCTGAAGTAGGATGCTTAACAAACTGACCCACCCAGGCACCCCCTGACTTCATGTTTCTTAAGCCAGGAACCCCTCTTTGCTTGGGAAGAGTTAACAGGTTCTTGAGGGATTCTAATTAGCACTACCTACCAAGATGGTGCTAGTGCTAGGGTGAAGGCGTCACCATCCAAACTTGAAAGGAAAAGAAAACTGTCCAATCCGGGAAAACAGTAAAGGGAAAGGACTCTGCGTTCTGGAAATGGTGGGAATGTGAGCCCCACTGGGTGCAATGACGCTGAGGAGGGCTATGGGCAGTGGCAAGGACCGCTGGAGCAAAGCGCCTGTGCCCTTGCCCAGAGCAGTGCCTCAGCCAGATGGTGGGGACACCACACAGACACGGTGTCACAAAACAGCAGAGAGCACCGCCAGCCACAAAAACTTGCACTCTCCCCAGGAAAGCACGCACCCTCTCCATGCCTCCGTCCCTTCTCTGTGCTCTTAGATGCTTCGGAAAAGGGAGGGAGCCTCAAATGGCCATTTGAGTATATGGGACTCTTATACTCAACTCTGTGAAGCTACTGAGTTTCCTGCTAACTCAGAGAGGGGTGACCAAGTTAGAGATTGTGCGTTCTGCACAACACAGAAGTGTAACATTCCTTGCATCTCAGGAGTCGCGGAGCAAGCCATACCTGTTAAGATTATAAACTTGGAGTCATCCTCTGACTTGTTTCCAAAACATCCCAGCATTGGAAAAGTTTTTGATTTCAGTGCCTTTAAATCCCGAACACTCATGGGGTGCCTGGGGGGCTCAGTCGCTTAAGCCTCTGACACTTGATTTCAACTCAGGTCATGATCTCACGGCTCTTGGATTCTGTGCTCACAGCACAGAGCCTGCTTGGGATTCTCTCTCTCTCCCTCTCTCTCTGCCCCTCCCTTGCTTATGTACACACTCTGTCTCTCAAAATAAATAAATAAACATTAAAAAAATCCAGAATACACAATGTAACAGAGAGTCAAGGACAGAGGTCTGTAACCCTCAAGGCCACTTTAAAAGGGCTCCTGCCCAAAGGGTAAGTGGGGTTGGGAATCCATCCCAAGCCCATCTCAGAAGATGGCAAGGGCCACACATCTTCCCAGGGGAAGGGGTGCCTTTGTCTTCCCACAAAGATGCCATCCACCAGCCTCTTCATCCTGCCCACTCTCACAGGTGGTTTCTCCAGTTCCCACAAGGGTGCCCTATAAGACGCCACCTGGGTTACAATCGCCCAGATTTCAGGTAAGAAGGATGACTGGCTATTTTATTTTATTTTATTATTTTTTTAATGTTTTTATTTATTTCTAGGAGAGAGAGAGAGACAGCGTGAGCAGGGGAGGGTCAGAGAGAGAGGGAGACACAGACTCTGAAACAGGCTCCAGGCTCTGAGCTGGCAGTCAGCACAGAGCCCGACGCGGGGCTCGAACCCACGAACCGCGAGATCATGACCCAAGCGAAAGTCGGACGCTTAACCGACTAAGCCACCCAGGCGCCCCAATGACTGGCTATTTTAAACCCATTTGGGAAGCATCTAGAATAGGAATTATCCCCGAAAACAAAATCAAATATGCTTTTGCAGATAAAAATTAAGCAAAAATGCCAAACGCTGCAAACGTTCTGCTCTTTATTATAATCCATACCACGAGGACCGTGACTTTAATTCCTCTTTCGTGCAACACATCTACCTGTCTTGATCCACAACAGAACTAAAATTAGCCAAAATGGAGACTGTGAAAAATGACTACATAATTCTGAATTCTGAGCCCCACACCCAGGGGACCATCCATCTTGTCAGTATCAGGAGCCAGGTCTCTGTAGAATCTCTCTTCTGAGAGAGAGAGCAAGCCTCCCCAAGATAGATGCTGATGAAACACTCCCAAAGAATGCAAGCAAGAAATAAAGCAGCACTTTGAGACCGCAGTGACAAGCTTGGCTAGAAACCACAGTGACCAGGCAGGCCCAATCTCCTCCACCACTCTCTCCACTCCCGCCATTGATTTGGGACTTGAGGAGGTGAAAGGCAGCCCCTAGGATACAGACCCAAAGTAAAACAGAAGAGTCACAAAGATGATTTTATTTGTTCAAATGTGAGCTCCATTTGGCTCCATACTCAGAAGTATCCTGTGGAGATGGGGGGCGGGGGGAGAAAGCAACACCAGTGACAGGCAACAGACAGAGTCTCGTTGCTCTGTCATTGTCCTGTGGTGCAAACGCAAACCAAGCTGTAAGATGTGACAGCTTACGTTTCATAGAACTGCCCCCTCTGCCACTCCTTCCCTCTTCTCTCCCTTTATATCCTCCTTTCTGTCACCAAAAACATTGTGAGAGGATGGGAAATGACTAATTGGTTCAGATCGCCATGATGTCTGCCCACCCTCCTCAAGGGTCTCTACTGTGTCTTCCACATTTCTCTTCATGGGTATAGTCACAACAGACTTCAATGGTTTCCTTGAAGTGGAACACATTTACAAATGTGAACACATTTACAGTTGCCCACCCGACTATTACCACTCACAGAATTGTCAGCAGAAATCCAACCACATGATTGAAAGCAGGGTTAAAAAAAAAGAACCACTGGGGTGACTGGGTGGCTTAGTTGGTTGAGCGTCCAACTTTCGCTTAGGTCATGATCTCGCGGTTCGTGGGTTCGGGCCCCGCGTCGGGCTCTGTGCTGACTGCCAGCTCAGAGCCTGGAGCCTGTTTCGGTCTGTGACTCCCTCTCTCTCTGACCCTCCCCTGCTCACGCTGTCTCTCTCTCTCTCCTAGAAATAAATAAAAATATTAAAAAAAAAAAAAAAGAACCACTGTCCCATTGGTGTTGCTCAAAGGACTCTCCTTGTAAGCATTCGCCTCCTCTTTTTACTTCTGCTCCAACCACTTCTGAAAGCCAAGGTCTAGGTAATCAATCACTCTTTAAAACAATAATGGTTGGAACAATAATGGGATTCAGCATGGCTTTCCACATATGGATCCCAGGAAGTGTTACTCCTTATGGATGCATTCAACGTTTCCAAAGAAACCTCCCAGAGGTTGGTCAGAAGACTATTACCTGAGGATGAGGGAAGAATCACCGAGGATGCTGTTAGGGGCTCCTGTCATGGCGACCCCATTTTGGTGAATCTGGGGACCAATCAGAGAGTGTGTAGTCCTGACAAGCTGCTGGAGTGATTCTGATGCATACCCAGGTCTGAAAACCATGTTTAACAAAGTGTCAGGCTACTCAGTCTACAAGGAGCAGTATGGAAGAGCAGTTACAAGCAGGGACTCTGAACCCAAAGTGCCTGGCCCTACCCCCTGTGAGCTATGCGACCTTGGGTAACCTCCATGAGCCTTAATCCTCCTTACTCAGAATAGGGGGCCCTGACCTCAAAGAGCAGCTGTGAGGATGAAATGAGCTAATGAACAGGAAACACTCAAAACAAGCATGGCACCCAGTGGGGGTGGGGCTGTGTAAGCAGTGCTGTCATCCTACAAACTAGTAACTGAACAGGGCTAACACTAGAGCACCTTCAAAGCCAGCCCCAAGGCTATATTGAGGCATGCAAAGTGGAGGTTGATGGCCATCCAGTCTGCTCTGTTATCTCTTGATTTTTACTGGCACAAAATTTGTATATACATTAAAAAAATACTGTATATGTGTGTGTGTATATATATATATATTAATATTTATGTACAGTAAAACCTTGGTTTGTGAATCTAATTCATTCCAGAAACATGGTTTCAATCCAAAACACTTATATTATCGAAGTGAATTTCAAGAACCATTGGCTCAGTTGTGATCGATCATTTGATGTTCACCGTCACGTACTTGCGTTGCAAGATATCGCTCATTTATCAAGTTAAAATTTATTAGAAATGTTTGCCTGTCTCACAGAACACTCACAGAACAAGTTACCTGCAATCCAGGGTTTTACTGAATACATAAAATGTGAATTGAATGCCTTTAGATGCCATGCCACTTCTAACTAGCAACTTCCCTCTGTTTTCTGCCTGGCTGTCCTATTTACATTGGTGAGTTATCCAAAGACACACACTGGTGAGCGTGTCTTCACATGGAGAAGAGACCTATGGATATATCGCCAGAAAGCTCCAAACTGTACTTCATGGTGTCCTCAAGCCAGATCTTATACCCTCTCCAGCCTGGAAGAGCCCCTGAGTTTTAGGGCTACACAGACCAGGGCCCAGTATAGAACCTATACCAGGACTATGGGGCACCTCTGAAGAGCAGTGGTTCATAGATATGGGTAGTCACGCATTTTCCCTCAGGGTGCCCTGCAGGATCATGAAACCCAGCCAGCTGGGAACCCCACCTGGCTGCCCATATCTCCTCACATGTGACGTAATCACTGGACTTTGAAATTTGGTTTGTGTAACAGAATCTGAGTGTATTCACATACTGGTTCACATCCATCCAAACAAGTTCACATTTATATGCTTTGAAAAGATTAGTTAACAAATATTTGGTTCCAAAGCCCTTATAGGTCTAGGCTCAGAAAGGCTATTCAAAATAGTAAGCGTAAGCTCCCTTTCTTTCCTGGCATTAGTTGGTCACTTTGGTAGCCATTTGTGTCACACACCAATACCGGTGGCTCCTCTCTTCCCTGACACAGAAGGCTGAGCTTCCAGGTCCTTCTATGGCCAGGTGGGGCCTTTAGACAATTCCGAGCCATTGCTTTAAAACTGGAGAAGATGTGGTCGCTTTCAGCCAAAGCTCTTTTGATTACAGTAACCAGCCATGTTCCAGATGCCCAGACCCTAAAGGACAAACAACGTGGAGCAGAGCATCCAATAGAGTTGTGGGAAATACACACTGTGAATAAGAGCTAAACTTCATTTTCACTGAGAGTTTTGAGTTGTTGGTTGCCATGACATTATCTAGGTCATTTTGACTTATAAAAACACTAGTCACTAATAGGAAGTGAGAAATGCATTTCAAAAACAGCTTCCAAATAAGATGGTAGGAAGAAAAAGAATATGCCTTGGAAATTCTATGCTGCTGAACCATCTTTGGCTTTTAGGTGTGGGGCCATCTTTATTATACTTGATATTTTGAAGCCAATTAGAAAGATAAGAATGAGGTAGTAGTTTTAAAACACTCTGAAATTCTGCCCATTAAGAGGTAGGGGTCTACGGGCTCTGGGTGGCTCATTTAAGCATCTGCCTCTTGATTTAGGCTCATGTCATAATCTCAAGGTTCATGAAATCGAGCCCCATCTGCTAGTGATTCTCTGTCTCCCTCTCTCTCTCTCTGCTCATCCTTGACTCATACACACACACTCTCTCTCTCTCTCAAAAATAAATAAACACTTTTTAAAAAGAGGTAGGATTCTAGTCCCTCTTCCCTTGAAACTTGGCAAGCTTGCTCAACCAATAGAGTGACTTTTAAGGCTGGGTCACAGAAGGCCCTCCAGCTTCCCCATAGTGGCCCATGACCTGTGTGTACAAGTCTGGCCAAAAGATGAAGAAGCCTCCAGAAGATTCCAGATTCCAGCCATGTGAGTCCCTCTCTATCCCTCTAGTCTTCCCATGGAAGACGCCAGACATCAGGGAGCAGGGGAGTGAGGAATCCTATTCTGCCATGTCCGAATTCTTGACCGTGAGCATGCTCAAATCATTGCCGTAGTGTGCCGCAGGGGCCGGGGAGTGGTTAAGCATTAATAGCTGACCGGAGCAAAAGGTAAGAAGTCTCAACAGTGCTGCAGGCCGCTACACTGCTTGACTATTCGTTAGGTCGGAAAGGAAACCCAGGCTTAAGTGAAATGGGAGACCACACAGTATGTTGGGTGAATGCATCATTTGGTCGGGCTTGGGTTTATTCCATCTCCAGCACTTAGTAGACAAGTTGCTTGGTCTCTCTAAGCCTCATTTCTGAAGCTGGGATGCTAATGACAGGTCCTGATTCACAGGGTTGCTGTGAACATGAAATGAGAGACAATGCGGCCTTCGTAGCACCTCCAGCCCTGCATTCAGGGCTCTGTCACCGAAAGCTACCAGGAGGCCTCACCTGCTAAATCGGCAGCTTGCACATATGAACATCAAGTCCATGCCTACTCTTGCCTCAGCAGCCTGGGTTTAGGTCACAGGCACCAGAATGACCTCCATGGCAAGATGGAGACAACTTCCTGGCTTCGCCGAAATCTCAGGGGGAAGGAATCCTTCCTTTTGCCCTCATCCACAGATCGTGCCTTGGGTTCTTAACTTTTGATTCTTTGGTGATTTTTTTAAAAATATTTTTTATTTATTTCTAGGAGAGGGAGAGAGAGAGACAGCATGAGCAGGGGAGGGTCAGAGCGAGAGGGAGATACAGACTCTGAAATAGGCTCCAGGCTCTGAGCTGGCAGTCAGCACAGAGCCCGACGTGGGGCCCAAACCCACGAACCACGAGATCATGACCTAAGCAAAAGTCGGACGCTTAACTGACTAAGCCACCCAGGCGTCCCTCTTTGGTGATTTTTAAAAGCCGACACTGAGGACCCACTATGTGCCAACCACGACTCCAATTCATGTGTTGAGTGAATCTTCATAAAGGCCTAGGAAGTAGGTGGTATTTTCCACATTTTACAGATGAGGAAACTGAGGGACAGCCTCCCTCCAAGAGTTAGTAATACTCTTTAGGAGCTTAAAGGACTCTCTTTTGATGCTTGTCTGCAAAATTTTTATCACAAATAGATGACTTAAAAATGCATGTAACCAGGGGCGCGTGGGTGGCTTAGTCGGTTAAGCGTCCGACTTTCGCTTAGGTCATGATCCCGCGGTTCGTGGGTTCGAGCCCCGCGTCAGGCTCTGTGCTGACTGCCAGCTCAGAGCCTGGAGCCTGTTTCACAGTCTGTGTCTCTCTCTCTCTCTGACCCTCCCCTGTTCACGCTGTCTCTCTCTCCTAGAAATAAATAAAAATAAAAAAAAAATGCATGTAACCAAATGCTTTTCTGTACCCATTTTGTTACTACTTTCTCACTTAATTGCCCTTGTGATAGTAGTCTGCATTACTGCATGCCCCAGCATATAATTGGACATGTTCCTGTGGCACGCAAAGAATTTATGTTGATGCTGGCTGATGAGGTATCTGTATATTTCCATTAAGTCAGGCATGTTAACTATGTTGTCCAAATAGTCTCTAGTTTTACTAATTTTGGTTTTCTACTTGTTCCAATTGTTGTTGAGAGGGGTCTCAAAATATCCCAGGGTGATTGGACATTTCTCTATTTCTTCTTATCAGTTTGGTCAATTTTTTTTCTCTATAATTTTACAACTGTTAGGTCTAACTGGGGGAATTAAACCTTGATCATTCTGATGAGCTCCTCTTTATCTTTAGCGATACTTTAGACCTTTATCTGAAACAAACAAAGCTAGATTTGGGGTTATTACTTTATATATCTTTTAACATTTTTTGAACTTTCTATTTTTTGTTTAAGGTATGTCTCTTCTAGGGGCACCTGGGTGGCTCAGTCAGTTAAGCGTCTGACTTTGGCTCAGGGCATGATATCACGGTTCAAGGGTTCAAGGCCCGCGTCAGGCTCTGTGCTGACATCTCAGAGCCTAGAGCCTGCTTTGGATTCTGTGTCTCCTTCTCTCTCTGCCCCTCCCCCACTCATGCCCTCTCTTTCAGAAGAGTGAATAGACATAAAAAAATATATATATATTCATTAAAGAAATAATGAATATATTTGTACTTAAAAATCTACCACCCTACATGCTTTTTACCCACCTGTTTTTTCTTCTTCTCTTGGATGATTCTTAAGTTGTGTTTTCTGTGTTATTCTCTCTTAGACTGTAAATTAAACATTTTCCTTTTATATTTTTGTGATGGTTCCCTAGAAATCACAAGATGAATCCTTGACTTACCAAAATCTAATAATGATCTACACCTTTACTTTCCTCCGAGCTATGCAAGGACCTTAACATACCTTAAGTAGAATTGATGGTGCTTTATAGCTATTCTGGCTATTTTACTTCTCTATAATAGAATGTGATAAATATTTTCAGCACCAGAAGGCATTACTATTAATGTGTTATACAGCCAACGTTTATATAAATCAACCTTTCTTTGCTTTTTCTTCCTCGCTGCATCCTTGAGCCTCCATTGAGGATAATTTTCCTCCTAACTGAAGGATGTCCTTGAGACCTTGTTTCATGTGTGTCTGCCAGCTGCCCATTCTCTCAGTGTCTGTTTGTCTAAGTGTCTTTATTTTGCTCTCGTTTTAGAAAAATCATTTCTAGACTGTCAGTTATTTCCGTCTTCTGATTTTCGATGTTGCCATTGAAAAACTGGTTGTCAATCAATCAACTGTGTCTTTGATTTTCATTTTTTTTTTCCTTTGTGGTCTGTCTTTGATACTCTGCAGTTTTAGTTGGATGTGTCTCGACATGAATTTATATTTATTTATCCTGTTTGGGCTTCTAGCACCAGTGAGTTGATTTCCTTTGTTGGTTCTGGAGAATCTTCAGCGATTATCTCTTCCAGGTTTACCAGTACCCCAGTCTCTCATCTCTTTTTGAGATTCCAGTTGAATTCTGGTAGACTTCACTGTGTCTTTCATGTTGCTTACCCTCTAGTCGGTATTTGTATCGATTCTTGTGCATATCACTTTGTCTCTTCAAGTGCCTGTCATCTTTCATAGTCGGCTGGCCATTTTGCTTGAAAAATTGCTCAGAGAAGTAACTTGAGACTCAGAATAGCTTCCTTCATCATCTGAGGGAGCTAATAGTGCAGAGCCGTGGATTTATAAACCCCCTGGACTACAGTCTGCACTCTGTATTTTTGGAGTGATTCCCTTTGAGTTTACAATCGAGAATGGGTATTGTTGTGCCACGAACTCTGCCTTTGGTGAGGTCTTAACTCTAACCATTTTTCCTTCAGCCACATGTCAATCTGCCACACGCTGTGCCTCTTAGCTGCCCCTCTGGTGAGTCCTCCGGGCGGCAGAGGCCGGTGGTAATAGACCAGGTTTTCCACCTAGACCTGAGGCCAGTCACCTACACTGTATGTACTTGGCCATGAGCAGCTGTTCCTAGCACCTCCCTAGACAGGCAAATGCCGTAGCCTAGAAAGTGCTCTGGCTCACTTCCCTGAGCCCAAACTCCTTCCCTATTCATGTTACACTTTTATTAGATCATTGGTCACTGATGCCTTTCCAGAAATGCTTTAATGTATTTCTTTCAGCCTCTTTTGTCCAGAGGGAGGGTTAAATTGAAGCACCTAGCCCACAATTACTTTGGAGTCCTTCACATGGGGTTTTGTTTGTTTTGTAATCATTTTCCTGCCAGTATTTAAAAATCAAAATTCATTTGGAAACTCAGATTTCTAAAAATCAGGAAAATATGGCCACGCTGGGCTCATCTATTCACGAGGCAATAGCTGGAGAGAGCTGAGTTGCACTGGCCACCCTGCCGTGCTCTACTGTCTGAAACGAGCCCGAATCTAGGATTTGCTGCCTATCTTTCTGGCGTCTGAATTTGCTGCCACAGAATAAGCAATAATGGAGCAGAAGCAGTGAAATGCTTTTGATATTAATGAGTATACATTTTACCTGGTTACATATCCAGGAATCTAGGACATTCTAATTAAGATTTTCCTCTTTTTCCAAAATAGACGTTCCCACTAGGAGGGGCTTGAAGACGGTGAAGGAAGTCTGGCAGATTTGCAGAAGGAGCCCAAGAAACTTCTGGGGAGTGAAGGGACTGAGATCCTCCCCGACCCCTATTCTCTGAGACTGGGTTGTTTGAGTTCTCAGCATGGACTTGGGCTGACCGGAACTAAGATGCAGGAATACAAGTTAGGAACCATCTCCTCTCAAGCCAGCGCCCCCTCCCCACCCCCAACCACTCGCTGGGCCACCCTGGCAAAGCAGCTGAGAAGGAAGCCATAGACCAGAGATGCTGAGACCCGAGGCCCACTTGGGCAGATAGAACTCCCAGTTGAGGGAGCCCAGAGAGCATGGTTCTTGTCCTCTCCCCACCTGAGAAACTACCAAAGCCCGGGCAGCCAGCTAGGGGAGGCCCAGCCTCACCACCCCCTTCCAGGCCCACCCACAGTGGGACCCACCCTGGGGTGGTGATACTGTCCATAAAATGAAATTCACATTGTCTTTTCTCATGCAAGGTCAAAATTTTTAAAAAAGGATTGAGAATATCAGAAGTGTTCTCGGCTCTTTGCATGAAAGGCACCCAAAGTCACCCCAATCAGAAGTAATTGATACTTCCATTGATACTAATCATAATATTTTCCAGCATATGAACTATTGGGATTTCTTTGGTGGCCTCCATAAACTCTTTTAAAGAATTTGTGAATGGTATTTGGCTTCTTTTAAAAACGTTAACTTCTATGGGCACCTGGGTGGCTCAGTTGGTTGAGCATTCAACTCTTTCGGCTCAGGTCATGATCCTAGGGGCATGGGATTGAGCCCTGTAATGGGCTCGGTACTGACCAAGGAGCCTGCTTAAGATTCTCTCTCTCTCTCTCTCTCTCTCTCTCTCTCTCTCTCTAAAAGGAAAAACATGAAAAAAATTTTTTAAATGTTAAAAAAAAAAAAAGAAGTCACGTCACTCTGCATCAGGGAGATGGCCTCAGCCCCAGGAATGGTCGCCTCCCCTATGTCTGTGTGCCCTGCGGCCCCAGCTCTCCAGCCAGAGGGAATGGGATCAGACAGCAGATGGATAGGACAATGCTGAAAGCAGAAAGAACAGACGTCACTGCACTTGGAACACATTCCTTAAGGGTGTATCAGTTTCCAAAGCAGCTAGTTAGCAAGAAGTGCCGCACTAAGCGTGAGTAGCAGAAGCCAAGTGTCAAGAAAATGTCTCTTGGGCTGCCTCAGTCATGCAGTGGAGGCGGCACAGCAGAAAAACCATTAATACCAGGCACTGAAAAGATAGAAATGACCCTCTACTCGAAGGGAGCGTCTTCTCCATGATATGAAGACCATACGTGGAATTTATGGGCAGGTAATACACATTTTGTGAGCACAGTGGCTGAACATTTCTTCCACATTCGACAAAAGAACATGTTCTTTGGAACTTTGCCTTTAAGACAGATCTGCCAGACACTAAAATGAGCAACTCAGGTAACAATAGATGTTGGTGCCGATGTGGAGAAAAGGGAAGCCTTCTGCATGGTTGGTGGGAATGCAAACTGGTACAGCCGCTCTGGAGCACAGTATGGAGGTTCGTCAAAAGATTAAAAATAGAACTACCCTAGGACCCAACAATTGCAAATACTAGATATTTATCCAAAGGATACAAAATATGCTGATTTGAATGCACCCCAATGTTTATAGCAGCACTCTCAACAAAAGCCAAATTATGGAAAGAGCCCAAATGTACATCAACTGATGAATGGATAAAGAAGGTGTGGTTATATATACAATGGAATACTACTCGGTGGTCAAAAAGAATGAAATCTTGCCCTTTGGAACAGCATGGATAGAACTAGAGTGTATTATGCTAAGTGAAATGGGTCAGTCAGAGCAAAACAGTTATCACAAGATTTCACTCATAAGCAGAACACAGGGAAAGGGAAAGAAAAATAAGATAAAAATAGAGAGGGAGGCAAACCCTAAGAGACTTTTCAGAGAACAAACTGAGGATTGCTGGTGGGGAGGTGGGTGGGGGGATGGGTTAAATGGGTGATGGGCATTAAGGAGGGCACTTCTGGGGATGAGTGGTGGGCATCTCATGTAAGAGATGAATCACTGGGTTCTACTCCTGAGGCCAAGACTACACTGTATGTTAGCTAACGTGAATTAAAAGAAAAAAGGTACAGCTGCCATATAACCCTCAAGTATTTTAAAATATATTCTTGGGGCTCCTGGATAGCTCAGTCAGTTGAGCATCTGACTTTGGCTCAGGTCAAGATCTCGCGGTTCACAAGTTCGAGCCCTGCGGTGGGCTCTGTGCTGTTCGGAGCCTGGAGCCTGCCTCGGATTTTGTGTCTCCCTCTCTCTCTGCCTCTTCCCTGTTCATGCTCTTCTCTCTCTCTCTCTCTCTCTCTCTCTCTCTCAAAAATTAATAAAAAACTTATAATTGACCTTTACCTAGTGTTTGAAATAGTGCTAGACTGTCTACCCACAGTTTTAGCAAGGCTCCCTACCTTGGTAAAATCAAATTAGAACTTTCTTTACTTCATCGCTGGGTTATTTTGAATCTCTCCGTTTGAATGATATTAACTATGTGAAGAAAACACTGTCTAACACTGTGGAGTTGATGCAAGGCAGGGTTTCTATGGAGATGCAAAGTGAAACTGATTTTCTTGCTTCTCTTTCTGCTAATTATCCTGAGAAGCAAAAACAGGATTTCAAAGGCCTTGCAACACTTGTCTGAGTTGTATGCTATGCTTTTTTGTAATTTTCTGGAAGGAGGAGGGAACAGCAGAGGCCAATCATCTGGCTTCCTAGAGCTGTGGCATTAGAGGGATTTTTCTGCTCTGGCTGAGGTGCAAATGAGGATTCTGATGGTCATCGTAGTAGGACTTCTCCAATGTGAGTGCGCCCATGGATTACCGGGGCAGCTCATTAAAATGCAGAATTGGATTCAGCAGGTCTGGGATAGGGCCTGGGAGCCTGCATTTTATGAAGCAACCAGATGCTGTGGATGCCACTTGTCCTTTGGGTAGCAAGAGTTTCGAACGCAGATAGAAATATGCTGAATTACAGCTGCTTTTAAACTTTTTAAAGAATCTTATCTATTAAAAGGATGATGACTGCAACTTCGGAGCATTAGCAAAATGAAATATACTATATGACTGTAAGTCAAGGTCAGAGTCTTGATTCACCAATATGGAAATGCCCACGTGGCTGCACCCAACATAAAACACACAGTATAAAAAGTACAGCTGGACAATCTCCATAAACCATCAAAGCATCTTAGGTTTTGTTGAGCCCCACACTGGCCATCCTAACTGTGATTTCTGAGGATGTAACTAACAGCAAAAACCGAAAAGCAACAATAGACTTATTGCTTCCTGCTGGATATGAGGCTCCTTTGGGGAGCAGGTTTGAGGACGACTGATAAAGCATGTGAAGTGCAAGAGTGCCAGTCGCCAATTCCTAGAAGCCCCATTCAGCCCCAAGATACAATGTCAAGGTTCTCCTGGCTTTGTGCGCCTGTGGAAATGTTTCCCATACAGTCCAAGTATTCACTAGGGCTCTCTCTCACGCTTTCCTTTTTTCATCCCATTTATCCTTAAGTTCTTCCTTAGTCGTTTTCCTTTCTCTTCCTAAATATAGTGCTGCTCATCTGAAAATCGTTTGTAAGCAACTGATTTGAATAGGAAAAAGAAGGAAACTTGCCTCACAGAATCTGAACCCCAAAAAAGGAACTTAATTTCATGAGTGCAAACCTGCTCTAAGACATTTTCCTTTCAGGTTTTGTTGTGACCAAAATCCGGGGAGTTCAATCTCAGAACGTCAACTTTGGGCATTTCCAGAGATATTTGATACTTTTTTATAAACCTTGAAAATGCATCTCCATGTATAAACACACACACACATACACACACACACACACGTATACAAATGTAACTTTACCTTTTACAAAATATATTGTTTAGCCAAACTCATTTTGATGTATGCTTCACTGAATATAGTGAGAAATTGTGCCTAGAGTTTAAAAACCGATAAGGCAGGGTCAGTAGACTATAGTCCTTGTCTGGCCCACCACCTGGTTTTTATACAGCTTGTGAACAAGAATGGATTTTACATTTTTAGACAGTTGAAAAAAAAGAAAGAAGAATGTTCTGTGATATGTGAAAGGTATACAAAATTCGAACTTTGGCGTCCATAAATAAATGTACTAATTGACTTATGCATTGTCTGTGGCTGTTTTTGTGCTACAATGACAGGTGAAAAGTTGTAACATAGCTCCATATGACTAATGTGACCCCCTCGAAATTCACATGCTGGAGTCCTGACCCTCCCCCAGGCCCTCAGAAAGTGATCTTCTTTGGAGACCGACTCTTTACGGAGGTGATCAAGTTAAAATGAGGTCATTGGGGTGGGCCCTAATCCAATATGACTGGTGTCCTTATAACAAGGAAAAATCCGGACACAGACATACATAGAGGGAAGATGATGTGACGAGACAGAGGGAGAAGACGGCCATTCACAAACCAAGAAAGGAGGTCAAGAACAGACCTGGCCTCACAGCCCTTAGAAGAAAACCAACTCTGTCAATGCCTTGATCTTGAACTTCAGACTCCAAACCCGGGAGATCATAAATTTCTATTGTGTAAGCCACCTGGTCTGTGGTACTTTGTAGTGTCAGTCCTAGCAAACTAACACAGCCAGCAAAACTTAAAGTATTTACTATTTGGCCCTTTATAGAGAAAGCTTGGGGGCACCTGGGTGCCTCAGTCAGTTAAGCGTCCGACTTCAGCTCGTGGGTTTGAGCCCTGCATCAGGCTCTGTGCTGACAGCCTGCTCAGAGCCTGGAGGCTGTTTCAGATTCTTTATCTCCCTCTCTCTCTGACCCTCCCCTGCTCACGCTGTCACTCTCTCTCGGAAATAAATAAAACATTAAAAAAAATTTATAGAGAAAGCTTGTCAACATCTCTTCCATGGAACTAATTTTTTGCATTTAATATTTTGAAGCCAGCAAGCACCTATCTCATAACCAGCAACAGAGATTCCAGAATCTTCTCTCCAATGAGCCTACCCTTTGTCTCATACTTGCTCTTGTCTTCAAATCCTTCCTCTCTGGCAAATGAGCTGGGAACAAGCAACCAATTGCACACTATCTTGGATAAAATAGGACTTCTGGACAACCCCAATAAAACAAGTTACTAATTAGTCACTTGATCCTCATGTGATCAGAAAATTGGTCTTCACTGCTATAAATAAGAATGATGGCAAGAACAATAATATAAGCAACAGCTAGCATTTATTGAGCACTTTGTATGTGGCAGGCATTGTCCAAAACACTTCATATGAATGATTTAATTATCACAACAATCCTATAAAATAAAACATATTTTTATCCCCATACGACTGCAAAGTAACTGAAGCTTACAGAGTAAGTTACCCAAGGGCTCAAGACCAAGGGTGTATGATTTCAAAGCCCAATGTTTGGATAATGGGCCACCGGGCTAAAATCCTGGTGCCCCCAAACAATTTTATCCACCTGAAAAAGTGACTGTGTTTCTGTTTTTTCCTTTCCATATTATATGTGTCTTTTACTGTGGTGCTTTGACATCTTGTGGCCTTGTTAACAGTGGATGGGATTGCTCCTCCCAGGGTTAGCTAATTTCTAGAGAGAGCAAATAGGTACCCTGCGAACACACCTTTCCTATGCAGATCAATCAATCCCAAGTCCAATCCCCAAATTCCTCCTCTATGGGGCTTTCACATTCTGGGCCACTGTCCACTGGCCCTGATCACCCATGGGCCAGGTATCAGACCACCAGGGACATCCCCTCTGCCTCAGAGCCTGCTGAAATTATTCAGACTAGCCAATCCTGTCTGCTCACACCGCCTCATCTGTTCCTTTCTATAGAAACCACAATAAAAGCTCTTGCCCACATTTCTCCCCACTCCTTCTGCCTCATAACTAGTGATTTCCTCTGTGGCCCTGAATGGAGTGGCATGCCCAATCCTCCTGGGAAGAATGAGTAATAAGCTATCTTCTCAATGGTGATTGTCCCCTGATCTGTTGGCCTCACCAGACCTAAATAATAAAACCTACATATTAAAACACTCTCATAGCTCCATTACCTACCATCCCCCCATCACTAATTTTGGAACATACAGGCCCCAACTTACCAAACAACACCCCACGTGGTGATTTCTACAAACAAAAATGCTTGGAAATAAAACCCAAAGCAAAATAAAGCAAACACACAAAACCCATAAAGCAAGAATTTCATAAGCCTTTCATTGTTTTCTCTTCTGTCTAAGGCCTAAGCATTCTGGTACTGAAATGCTGCCCTTCCAGAGCTTGTCATACCGCTCAGCTTTCCTGGGAGGCAAAAACAAAGGATGAGGAACTCCCTCACTTCATCTTGAGCAGGGTTTCTCTTTCTGGGATTAGGAAGTCAAACTTCAAAGGATGTCAAGAGCAGACAGGAGAGCTAAAACAGCCACATTCCTCCCCTCAACCACCCAGAATGTATGTTCCTCAGGAAAAATGCATGACTAGGGTGGCGAGCCCAGGCAATGCCTCCTCCTGATGCTGCTGGAGTGCATGGTCTAGTCCAGAGTTTTCTCCTGAAGGTCACAGGCAATCTCCACTTTCACCATCAGTATTCATTTACCAAGATACACTTTTGTTTATGAGCCAAGGAAATGATTTACTATCCACCCAAGAAGAGTACTGCTTCAAAGAAAGCCTGAATTGCAGCCAGCTGATGAGATTCGGGTAGCTTTCTGCTGAAGGGCATGGAACTTGCTTGTGCTGTGAATCTGGGCTAGAACAAAGAGGATGCTGGGAAAGACAGATTGTGCTCGCCACAGTTGTCAAACCCATTCATCTGGTGAGAGGAATTATGGCCAGTGACCCTCTGTACTTGTGTGACCAAGGCAAATTCATTCATGCTCCCTTTTCAGGCTGAGTAAACAAGACCCACAAGACTCTGTGATCTGTGGACACAAACAGCGCCAGGTTAACCAATAGCTGGTTAGGCATGCGCTTTGGGCACAGCAAAGCAGAGGCGCCGAAATAAACAGCATTAGAAGGAAACACCAAAAATTCTGTTAGATTTCCTTACGTTTATTTGTAAAACTAATTTTGTTTTTATTCTGAATTACAGATGGGGAAGTAGGGAGGAGAAGTAGAGTTTTTTCAGGACTTGGGGTTTCTAAACTTTAATTTAAAATTGACCCAAAGCCAGGATCAAGGCGTGACTTTTAGTTATTCTACTTCTTAAGGCCACCAGGTTCTTGGGATAAACTGGCAATGCCAGACAGCCTTAAAAGATTTGGAATAAGGGTCTCCTTTGTGCTTATTGCCAAAAAGGGGGAATTGAGCTAGGCTTTGTCTGTGGGCTCAACATGCGTGGTTTACAGCGCAGTCAAACTCCAACTTGCCCACAAAGGATTAAGTGCCCGTTTAGTACCTTGAAGAGGGTTCTGATCGCAGCAGAGGCAGGGAAAGGCCCATAGTCAGCAGGACCCTAAACGTCCCTGTACTGTGACAGACACTAGCCTCTGAGAAACACCTGCCAAACTCCTGGTCCAAGGGACTATTTCACACACCCACAGATGATGATCCCAGTTCTTGGGTCCAAAGAAAACAATCCAAAGTAATAGCAAAGTATGAGTGAGGACTGCAATATCTAGGGAGAAAAAGGACTATTCCGTCCACTCTTTTTGGAAGGCTATTCACCCAAGTGAGTAGAAATAAAGAAAACCCATACATCTTTGCTTCTTTCTCATTTCATTCAGCTCCAAGGGACTGTGATTTGTGAAAACACAGCCATCCTAATTTCATTTCTACGCCACTAGAGGGGAATCTAATCCACCTGAGCATACCTTGTTTGTTTCTTTTTTTTTTAAATAATAATCACAGAACCCCAATTTTAAGGCTCTAGAATATGCTGACACATTATTTTGTTCCATCCTTTCCACGCCTGCGTCTATTTAAAAATTATTTGAATCTATGTGGTCATAGAGACTTCTAGAAAGGCACAAACCGGCCATCTCAGTTGGGCGGATGCCCTCACAGTTGAGAAACTGTTCTAACAGTCAATCCAAATCCCTTCCAGTTCAACTTGAGTTTATTTCATCAAATTACATATTCATTAGTTATGGAGAGAGAACAGCTGGTCATCTTTCTCCACATCATATTATTCTTTAAATTCCCGAAGACCTCCCGGCCGTGCCTCTCTGACAAGCAAAAGGAGCCAGCTCTTTAACTGGGCCAGAGAGTTGACATCCCAACCCTTTAACCACGTGTTTCTTTTCTAAACTCTTTCTACATCACTCCACCCTACTCCATGTTGTTAAATTACAGCATTCCAGACTCAACTCTGAGGAGAAAAAGAAAATGAACAATTTCCTCATCATTTTCTTCATGTATGCTATCAATACATCTCTGTGCAGATTTTCGTTCTAACTAACTACATGATGTTTTTCCACACATATTTATCTGGTATGAATCCAAAACCATGTGTGTGTATATATATGTCCAAACACACATACATACGTAAGCATGTACGTATATAAATATACACATATACACATTTTCATGTTGTCACAAAAACTGAATACCTAAGTGGGTATCCATTTATGTTTCACTTCTGAACTCCACTGTTGCCAGCTCTTCCCCATCATACATATTATTTCTAATTTTATTATCCAGTGTTTAACCCCTCACTTTAGATGCCCTGTTGAGTAGGAAACCCAAGAAGGATGTATTTAGAACATTCTTTTTTAGATGATTTTTAAAAACCTATTCATTGCTAATTCAAATTAAGGGAGGGAAAACTGGTTGTTTTCTGAGCACTCATGTTTAGCCACATTTATAAGTGTGGTATTAAAAAAAAAAAAAACACATATTTGGCCTTTGTCCCTGGCTCCTGGCACAGAGCTCCCACAATCCTTTGAACTTCCCAAGTGATATTAATGGATTTGTTAATCATAGTAAGTCCCTTTCAACACACCTGAGTTTAGGCTGATGTGCTGACTCTTACAGACCCCAGAAGGCTTCAGAAGGAGGGCTATAGCCTGGGAGATAATCAGTTGATTAGAGGCTTGGAAATCCCAGCCTCCTAAGAAGGGAGAAGGGCTGGAGGTGGAGTTTAATCACCAATGCCCGGTGATTTAATCAATCCTATCTATGTAATGAAACCTCTATAAAAACTCCTAAACAGGGTTCAGAGAGCCTCCAAATTGGCAAAGACCTCAAGGTGCTGGGAGGGTGGCATGCCAGGAGAAGCCATAGGCTCTCGGAGTACCATTCCCCCCACACCTTGCGCTATGAATCTCTTCCATGTGGCCATTTTTGAGTTGTATCTTTTATAATAAACCACCAGTAGTAAGCAAAGTGCTTTCCTGGGTTCTGTGAGTCCTTCTAGCAAATTACCAAACCTGAGGAGGGGATCATGGGAACCCCTGAATTTGTATTCTAATGGACAGAAATGCAGGGAGTCTGGCCATCCCATTTTCAACAGGCATCTTAAATGGAGGCAGTCTTGTGGCACTGACCCCTTAATCTGTGGGGTCTGGGCTAATGCCAGGTAGTGAGTGTCAGAACTGAATGTAACTGTTGGGCACCCACTGATGTCTAAGAATCAGAGGATTGGTTGGTGTGAGGGGAAAAAAAATCTCATTAAGTAAACACTGAACTAAGGCTCCAGGTACAGCCCTGGGTTCAAGCACAGAGGTAAGAAGAAATCCACTCTCCTTGGACTTCAAGGGTTAACACGGACAACCTGGGTTTTATTAAGACCTAGTTTGACTCTCCAATCCAGAAATTACCTGCTCCCTCTGAATGGCTCCCTGACTCAGTTTACTAACGTGAAAAAGGAGGATAATAATTCTACTCTGGGGAAGGGGGGCACTGGAATGATTAACACAATAATGGATGTATCTAAAGTATCTAGAATGGTTCCTGGCACTTTGTAGGGCCCTTAAAAATGACAATTTTATTCTAACTCTCAAGCATAGGAGAAAACCTGAGGGTAGCTCCAAGGTCCATTCTGAGCACAGAATATTTCAGTTTCCCATGTGATATAATCAGTCTGACATAGTCCAAAGTAATTAACACTGAATATTTCATTCATTTGGCAAAATTACATTGGGCATTTACCTTCTGCCAGATAGTATTCTGTGCACCGGGGAAACAGTGAAGAACACTGACAAAGTCCTAGTGTCCTGGTGTTTACATTCTATTGGTTGAGACAGACAATATAACAAGGAAATAGATATGTGAGTTGGGCAAAAGCACTATGGAGAAAAGTAAAGCAGGGTGAGAAAGAGAAACCGTATGCAAACGTGAAGGTTATTTTACGTAGGGCAGCCAGGGGAGTCCTCCTGTGAGAAATAAAAGGTCAAGCCATGAAGATATGGAGGGGAAAGCTCTTCAGGCAGAGGAAGCAGCCACTGTGTCAGGAAGCAGAGCGTCTTTGGTATATGAACAGAGCAATGGCTGGAGTGCAGAAAGACACCAGAGGACACCACCAGAGGAGACACGGTCAGAGGGAGAAGGGGGTCATTTCCTTCTGAGGGGGCTTGATTCCTCAGTACAGGTTTTGACTCTTCTCTGAGAGAGATGGGAGCCATTGGAGGACTGTAGCAGAACGAGGAGGGATCTAACTTAAAAAAAAAAATCACTCTGGTTGCTGTACTAAGACTTATGGTATGGGGGGCGGGCTGGGCAAGAGGAGAAAAGAAGGGAGACTAGGTAGGAGGCTAATGGCAGGAATCTAGAGGCCTGAACAGCAGCTTGACCCTAGGGGGAAATGGTAGATGTGGTAAGGTGGCGTCAGATACTGGTTGTGCTTTGAAGGTCACATGGATAGGGTTTGCTGTCGGATGTGGAGTATGAGAGAAAGAAAAACAGAGTCAAGGATGATTCCTAGGTTTTTGGCTGAACCTCTGGGAAGGACGGAACTGCCATTTACTGAGAGAGACAAAGACTCTCTCAGCTAAAGAAGGAGGGGTCTTCTGGAGCAAGGTAGGATGGGGGGAAGCTCGCAGGGAGTCACTTCTACAATAAGTCAAGTTGGAGATGCACGGAAGACATTCCAGTGGAGTCCAGTGGGCTACTGGAGAGAGGAATCTAGAGACCCATGCACGCAAGCACAGTCAAAACAGGTATTGCTCAAGCACCTGGGGGGCTCCGTTGGTTGAGCATCTGACTTTTGCTTTCATCTCGGGTCATGATCACACAGTTCATGGCTTCAAGCCCCATGTTGGGCTCTGCACTGACAGTATGGAGCCTGCTTGGGATTCTCTCCTTCTCTCTCTCTCTCTGTCCCTCCCCCTGCTCACACTTTTTCTCTCTCAAAATAAATAAATAAACTTAAAAATAAAACACAGGTATTGTTCTTCCTACAATTTTAAAGAATTCAATGGCCTGTCTCTAAGGCTTAGCAGTGCATCTAACTCTTTGCTATTCAAAGTGTGGCTCATGGACCAGCAACAGAGCATCGCCCAGAAGTTTGTTAGAAAGGCAGACTCCCTGGTCTTCCTCAGGCTGAGTCAGAATCTGCATTTTTAAAAATAGTTAATTTATTTTTGAGACAGAGAGAGACAGAGCATGAGCAAGGGAGGGGCAGAGAGAGATGGAGACACAGAATCCGAAGCAGGCTCCAGGCTCTGAGCTGTCAGCACAGAGCCCAACTGGGGCTTGAACCCACGAACTGTGAGATCATGAGCTGAGCCAAAGCCGGACGCTCAACCGACTGAGCCACCCAGGCGCCCCAGAATCTGCATTTTTAACAAGATCCCCAGCCAATTAAAATAAACACTAAAGCTTGAGAGCAGACATCTAACTATACTCACCTGGGAAGCAATTAAAAAATGCAGCCCCTTCCCCAGAACAATTAAAGTTGAATCTCTCAGGGCGCCTGGGTGGCTCAGTCGGTTAGGTGTCCGACTTCGGCTCAGGTCATGATTTCACAGTTCGTGGGTTCGAGCCCCGCATTGGGCTCTGTGCGGACAGCCAGCTCAGAGCCTGGAGGCTGTTTCGGATTCTGTGTCTCCCTCTCTCCCAGACCCTCCCCTGCTCACGCTGTCTCTCTCTCAGAAATCAATAAAACATAAAAAAAAAAAAAAAAAGTTGACTCTCTCAGAGTGAGGACCAGGCACAGAGAACTTTATCAACAACCTCCCCTCTGTCCCGCTAAGAGGTCCTGCCGTGTGGCCAGGGTTAGAATCATGGATCCAACTGGTGTGTTTTCTTTGTACTACGAGGTTTATATTGCTAGTGCCCTTGGGAACCCACCTCTAAAGAGATGTGCGGATCTAGGAGAGCATGAAGGTATGTAACTACAGTAACCCTATGTCCTGGTTTACTGGGGACATTCTCAACATAATTATGATTAGTGCCCCATCCCACTCTCAAAAGTATCCTGATTTAGAGGAGAAGTTCTCCGTTCTCCCGATGTAATGCATAATGGCTCGTTATTTAATATTCTAGATTATAAAGTCATAATCAGAACACGTAGAGCAAAATGGCAGCCAGTTCTTGGTTGGACAGATGAATTCCAGTAAGACTCCTGGTGCTTAGATATTGGTCCTTCAGTGTTCTATATGCAGCTCATCAGAAATACATAGAGTCCCTCGATTATAAGGAAGGGTAGGGAAAACTGGGCCCCTTCCAAAACTTGGGGTGGGAGAGGGTACGGTTTCATTCTGCAATTAAAGCACCAAAGCCAAGTGTTGATTAGCCACGAGCTGATAATCAGGCTGTGATTATCCAGACCTTAACAAAACTTCTCCTTCCTTTTCCTTCTGGATCTTTTATTGTTCCTTAGTTACTCCACCCTCAGGTTCAAAGGGAAAAGGAAAGAAGGTAAATACAAAGTTAATTTAGCAGTTGTGGTAATAAGCTTGGTCGGAAAGAACATGGAAACCTTTGTACTGTTTCTGGTTACCTGTGAACTGACATCCTTTGGCTCACCTCTTTTTCCAAATTATTACCAGCTGATTTGAGGGCCCGTTGAAGGCCCATTGACTGCCAGGAAAATTAAAGGAATCTTCTATTTTTAAAACTATGTGATCTTCCCGAAACAGGCCTTGGAGGCTTTCCTTCCTGATTTACCCAGGACACGGAGTCAGGGCGAGAGACAAGTGTCTCCTCTCACCAGGGCCACCATCTTCTTCCTCCCGTCACCACCAATTCAAAGGTGCAGATGGATAAGATTTTTAAAAAATATATTTTGATGGGGACTCCTGGGTGGCTCAGTCGGTTAAGCTTCTGACTCTTGGTTTCTGCTTGGGCCATGATCTCACGGCTTCCTGGGTTTGAGCCCCATGTCAGGCTCCGTGCTGGCAGCACTGAACCTTCTTGGGATTCTCTTTCTCCCTCTCTATCTGCCCCTCCCCCACTCAAACTGTCTCTGTCTCTCTCAAAATAAATAAACTTTTAAAAATAATATTTTTGATGTAATTAAGCAATTATTATACATCATTTAAAACCAATAGCCCAGTAACTGTTGTAAAAATGGACCCAAATAAACACACCTGCAGGCAGGAGCAGGGACTTATGTGCATAGAGACTGTATCACAGGTTTTCCCAGTCGCACTCCTAGGAAGGTTAGAGATGCTTCCACAAGCCAACTGCAGCCTTAATGTTTAAGGCATGTTCTGTTCACATGTGTTGCGATTTCTGGACAAAACCATCCAGAGACTGATGAATGGATAAAGAAGATGCAATAAATATATACAACAGAATATTATTCAGTCATAAAGAAGAATGAGACCCTGCTACTTGCAATGACATGGGTGGAGCTACAGTGTACTGTGCTAAGTGAAAGAAATCAGTCAGAGAAAGACAAATATCATATGACTTCACTCCTCTGTGGAATTAAAGAAACAAAACAAACCAGCAAAGGGACACAAAATGAGAGGAAAAACGAGAAACAGACTCTTAACTGTAGAGAGCAAACTGATGGTTACCACAGGCGAGGTGGGTGGGGGATGGGTGACACAGGTGAGTGGGATTAAGGGGCGCACCTGTTGTGCGGTATGGACCTGCTGAACCACTGTATTGTACACCTGAGACTAATATAACACTGTACGTTAACTAACTAGAACTTAAATAAAAACTTTTTAAAAACGTCTGGACGAGAAACTATCCATGTGCAAAGTAAAATCGCCAGATGCTAAGAAGCCAGTTGAAGAGAATTCTCTAGTCCTCTTGCCTATTAACTGGAATGTCGATGGGTACTGAGATAGGGCAGGTAAAACATTACTACTTGTTGAATTGGATAAGTTTATAAATGGAATCTCGTGACATTTGAGAGGTCCTTTCTGGGGTGTCTAGGTATGTGGGGTGGGGGAAAGAGGATATTTGTTCTGTCTTCTGAGCTGCAAATGGGAACAAGATAAAAGGAGGGAAAGAGGTAAGCAACATAGCTCTTCTTTTCCCGTCAGGCCCTGGGTCAGTAATACTCAAGGAGCATGCCTGATCTTTGATCCCTGTTAACAGTTGACCAAAGGCTTCTCCCTCCAGAGCTCTTGGAAGGCAGAAGCTGGGTTCTCAGAAGCAATGCTATACAGAGGCCCCAAACAGTCAAATGTAAGTGCCTACGTGTGGCTCAGCAATACTGGGATGGGTGAGCCCACTGGGTATCTTCTTCCCCTTCCTTCGGGGATCAGATGTCTTTTAAAATCTTATTCTAAATTATACCTTGACTTAAATGTAGTATGCAGTAGGGCTCAAGTTGGTGGGCCAATGATACAAGATATTTTAATAAGGAGTTCTATTTGAATGTAAAATTTTTAGCTGGATCATGACCTAAATATGGTGGGGCCCACCTAGCCAGGTCTGGGAAGACCCTTGCTCATGACGGAAAAGAGAGGGAAGATTATTGATTAGAAGAACAAGACCAATGAAAGGATTCCTCAACCATGCAAAATGGCAAACTCTTTAAACCAAAAGAATGGAAAATATAAATATACCACCAGTATTGGCCATGGAAACAAGCATTACTTGTGTTTTCTTTACCCACAGACTGAAGCATATACATAACACACAACCCAGGCCTTTGGTGGTTTCCAGATTCAAAGGAAGCTTTGGGGGAGGAAATGGGGGGGGGGCGGGGAGCACCACTTTGCTTTCATGGAGCACCTCAGAGAGATACTCACTTGTGCACAGGATTGTTTTCACACGCATCTAAAGGCCTGAACATCATATTCTGCAGTCCGTGTGGAAGGTAAGTAAAAATTAGCAAATATCATAACCACTCACCCGGTGCAAATAGGGAAAAGAATGCTGAGAAACACTAGCCTCGAGTCAGGGTGAGTCAGAGTTGCCGAGGCCAGGAATATCATTCCTCCCCGTCTGTAGCTCTGGACTTTTAGGCCCTTGGTTTAATCTCATTTCCCAACATGAGAAGGAGAAGGGTTTTATATGGAAAGAAAAGGTAAGCCTCCAATTCTTGCATGATTTGGTACTATCTTGGGTGAAATGTACTCACCGACAAATTATGTTGGCAGAGCATGGCCCGTCCCTGAATGGAAAGCCTGTGATTCTGACAGGAGAGGGCCAAGAACCTTACACTAGCTTCCTGCTCTGCTGCTTCATGTACTAGGTGACCCTGACGATGGCCATCAGCCTCCAGGGTCTCTACTTCCCATCTGGGATGATCTGCTCTAAACAGATCATCTAGTTACAGGGCCCGCTGTAAGGATCTAAGGCACCATATTTATCCAGTTCTTAGAGACTCTCCTAAGGCAGACACCCTTTGAGAAAACACACTAAACTGGTGGCAAAGAAAGAAAACCTTCTCTGATGTCATTCTAGGGCACAACTATGGCAAATCTCACTGGAAATTCTGAGTAACTCTAAAATGAGAAGCAGTGAGTTTCCACTTGCTTCTCTACTTCTCTTCAAAATAAGTATGGAGCCACTGTTTTTCAGCTCAAGGAACCGCCTTATCAAGGACTCTGCTTTAAAACCCAGGGTGGAAAAAGACCAAGGGCACAAGGGGTGGCCAGGAGTGTAGCTGGAAGTACCCAAAATCATGGTGGATCCTTTCTGGTATTAATTAATGTTGCCTGCAGCATTAATGAATGTGGCAGTGGGGATACTTACTTTCTGAGTTCTTAATTAGCTCTACTGTTGACAACACAAAGGGACTTTGCCAAACACAGGGTGGCCCGGCCTTGGCTGGCCTAGCTCAGCCTCCCCAACTTTAAATGCAGACCAGCCATTGTCTTTCTTCTCAAGAGAATCTGAGCTCTGCTGCAATCTCAGAGAGGATGCCCAGAGTAGCATCTATATTGGCATCTCAAGGTCATGATCCAACCCCGAGTTTGCCGGACACCTGGAGATTCCTTATTTATGTGTGCAGACCCAAGGCTCTGAGGAGCGTGACCAGCATGACTCTACCTAAAAAGTTCTTCATCTTTGCAAGTGCTGTCTCTTGACGTCACCCCCAATTAACAAACTGCAGTACAATCAAGAAAGGGAAGCCATTTGGGAAGTGCTGGTCTAAACTCATCACAGAGGCCAGAGCCCAATTTTCTGTTTCAAACATCACAATGAGTGAATGAATGAAATCTGCTTAGAGTCACTCTAACCTTGTTCTTCAGCAGGATCTATCGATCTGGAATGTACTTTTCAGAAAGAAAAACCACCCCCACTAAAGGCCCACGAGAGCTCCCTAAATTGTCCAGGAGGGACGAGACACATAGGTGAGGACAGGGCTCAGCTTTCGTACCTGAGGCTCCTGGTCATGACCGCTGGGGTCCCTCTCGTAGCTCTCCGCATACAGTCTGATGGTGGCCCGCATGCCGCTGGAGGAACTGAGCCGAAAGATGAGCCGTGACGCGTCTGAGAAAATGATCCTCAGGCCCTGAGACCAAGAGCACCCAGAATGGGTCAGTGAGCCAAAGAATACACAGGGAGTAACAATTAATACCTACTTGTAGTTACTGCTGGGGGAGACTTAGGGGCAAAACTATGAACAGAGGCTCAAGTTCCTTTGGTCTGGAGATATGGGAATGAGAAAGAGGTGCAGGGACAAGGAGGGGATGGTATTTAATAAATGTCCCTAGGGTCAAAGTTTTTCTCCGGACGCAATGAGGGTAGGCAATTTCTTTATGACTGTCAGTCATATTACCTGTGTTAAGGTTACTCCCTTTGCTTTAAGTTCATCTATTTTGATTCTTTCCTTGCCCTCACATTCCCGATAGGAAGTGAAGCCTACAACAAAATGTTGGAACCCCTCAGCTGGGTTCTGGAGTTTCCGTATACAACTTCATCGTCTTGGCTCTGTCCTTCTTACTCCACACCCTGGCCACCAGGGTGGTGTGAAGGCAGAGCTGTGGCAGTATTAATTTGCTTTTGGCTCAGAATGTTTCCATTCTCCATGCATCTGTTTTCATCAGTGGCAGGGATATTTGAAAAAGATGACCGTAAGATCCTACAGTAATGTTTGTGGAAGGAAATTTGTTTTCTTAATACAACTGATAAAGCCCTGGTTATAAATAAGCCTATTGGCAGGGGGCAGAGGAAAGAAGAGGAGGAAACAAAATAATAAGTCTGGTCACTTGTTATTTCTGAAAAAGGAGAAGTCTTGGGCAACTCTGACATCAGACATTTTCCCTAAGAAATTTGCCCTTGAAACTTGTCTGGCCTTAAATCTGGGTTACTAAGAATAAGCCATTATTAAAAATACACCTGCCATAATAAATGTGACTGCTGATCTTTTACCCCCCCCCCCCGATATCTGCTGGGGTGGGGTGGGGGCACTATTGGTTTTCTGCTTTTTAAATTGTGTAGGCATTTCTTGTTCCAGTCCCAAAGCAAAAGCCTTAGCCTCTTCTGGAGTGATTCAATGTCTGCCACGATCTGTATAACAAAAAGGTGCCACCTCCCTTCCTGGCAACCTGTCTCTCTATGATACTAGCTTTGTAAACAGGATGGTACTAACCAGGATTCATTCAATGGGCAAACATTTTAGAGTAGTCCCCGTGGATCAGGTCCTGGGCTAAGCTCTGGGTACAGGAAGACAAAAGACACAGTACTTGCTCTCCATAAGCCTGGACTAGTCCTTGCAATCACATTACAAGGAGCAGTAACCACTTCCTTACCTACCTCATGCTGCCAGAGGAGTGAAGAGTTAAGGCTCCCTACTGACCAGTGTCTTATACCAAATTGTGTCCAAACTGACAATAAGGCCCCCAAGGTTCCATTAACTGCATCCACAGTCATGGTTTTACAAACTCTGTTGAAGCTCTTATTTCTTTTTAAGCCTGTGTTCCCCTTGTCACCATAAATGGGACACATGAGTAGGTGACTGGGTGCTCAGGACTCTGAGCTGTGCATAAGTTGGCGAAAGCAATATTAAGGCTGAAGCCCTAAACCACCTGTGGTAGACTCCAAACCACTCAAGGCCACCTTTTCCGATGACCACCTAAACTCAACACTTTAATGTGGCTCCCACTAACTACACAATATCTGTAATTATTTAATAATCCTATATTGGTATATGGTCAGTGGGAGGTATATAAGAACTCAGGCCATAACAGACTAGCAACATGTGTTATCAGCTCACGAGGCTTTTTTTTTTTTTTACAGTGAAATTTTGCTTGTTTTTTTCTCTGTGTGGGTAGCCATAGCTTTGGCTGTGGTCATAGAAGGTTGGTTAGCATCTACGTCAGGTAGTCTGGAATAGATTTTGCACTTGAAAAGATGATAAAGGCATGCACAAGGTATTGTTGCTAGTCCAGTGTCTCTCTTTCCTACAGAACCAGCCATGGGATTTTACTAGAACCCATGTTGTTTTGGGAGACCTCCAAGTGAGGAATACCACAGTACTCTTCCTCTGCATGGAAGGAAGAATGGTTCAGACCCAGCCCAGTTCTGTGCTGCAATAGCTCCAGTTGCATGTCTGCTGAGTGTCACTTTGATGTGTGAAGTGTGCTGGATTGCTCTAGCGTCCACATGTTCCTCCAAAGAACTTAATGGATGTGCACCCTGCATGTGAGCATGTTCTTGCCAGCAGGCCTCGTCACCTACTTTGAATTAAATGATGAGGCCCAAGTCACAATGACCAAGACTTGCCAAGTTTCTAAATGCTCTGTAATTCCAACAAACAACAGCATACAATCATAAATTGTTCTTTTTTTAATTTTTAGGGTAAATTAGGGGTTGGCAATATAGTTTGTCAGCCATATTTGACCTGCCACCTAGTTTTAGAAATCAGGTTTTACTGGAACACAGCTGTCCCCATTGAGCGTAGTATCTACACTGCTTTTGTGTTATAACTACAGAGCTGAATAGTTATGACAGAAATGGGCCCACAGGGGTGAAACTATTTACTATCTTTTACAGAAAATGTTTGCTAACTCCCGGTATAAGCCATTATGTTACTTGCAACACGAAATACTTATCCTTCAACTCTACCCCAGAAAATATTTTATCTATGTGCCTTATAAAAATCCCAATAGAGAAAAATTATGACAATTCGTATAAGTAATATAAGTAAGAGTGTCCAATCTATGCATTTCCCCATGGATTTTAGCCACAGATTATCTGGACATAGGTGTGACCCAAATCAATGTACTTCTGACCGACTACTCATGACAAAAGTGAATTTATTCAATTGTATTTTAGGGGTGGGTGGCTCAGTCGGTTGACTCTTGATTTTGGCTCAGTCATGATCCTAGGGTTGTGGGATCAAGCCTCACACCAGGCTCCACACTGAGCACAGAGCCTGCTTAAGATTCTTTCTCTCTCCCTCTGCTCTTCTACCCCAATTGCATGTGTGTGCTTGCTCGCTCTTTCTCTCTCTCAAATTAAAAAAAACATGTATTTTAGTTTCATATCCTTACTTTCATTGCTGGGTCTACAAGGTATCTCCCTTACAAAACCAACTTTTATAGTCACTTTTGGGAGATTATTAGAGATTGTATTAGATTCCACATCAGACATTTCCTCAAGAGCCAAGTGTTAGGAAAGCCTTTCCTTCCCTGAGGAACTGGTATTTTTTTTGTCTTTCTGACAATAATAAGTAACCATAGTTCTGTTTTCAATATGGCTGCCAGGACACTTAATGCCAAATTTGAGGTTCAGCCCAAGTGGATCCTTATGACTTGCATTAACTATGAATTTTTCTTCTTCTGTTCTTGACTCTCTACTCTTATTTATATTTTCCCTGTTCTTGATTTCTGTTTCTTATTTATGTCCTAACAGCTTCATTATGCATGTTTTTGCTGCCACAAATCCTCCTGAAGGAACGAGGCCTGGCACAAATGAATAAAAGGAGTTCCTATCACTTCTGGCCTTAACTCTACAGTGTGGGAACTGCTGAAACATGTCTTTGAGTCCTTCAAACAGTCCTTTGAGCCCTGGAAGGGCAAAGCCTTAGGCTCCTTGTTCACACCATCTATCCCCATAGCCCAGGACAATGCCTGGCATGCAGTCAGCTCTCTGCAAACACCTGAATGAATGTCTCTGCATGTTTGGCAATGGGAGTGAGCACCGCTAGGATGCCCCATCCCACATTTAAGGAGGACTCATGGGCCAAATGAAAACATACCTACATTCTCCATCAGTGAACTGGGGTTAACATATTTACCATGAAGGGTCGTTGTGAACAATGCTGTATCTATTCATCCTTCATTTTTAAGGTGAGGGTCAGTTTTGGCTAAAACAATGGAGTTGAACCATGATGGGATCCTGTCTCCACTTGTGTGATGATATTCGACAAATCCTAAGTCCCTTAACAGCAAAATCTGCTGCACTTTGGAATCAGCTAGGGTCTTTAAAAAATACTGATAGCTGAGGGGCACCTGGGTGGCTTAGTCGGTTAAACGTCCGACTTTCGCTTAGGTCATGATCTCGCGGTTCGTGGGTTTAAGCCCCGCGTCGGGCTCTGTGCTGACTGCCAGCTCAGAGCCTGGAGCCTGTTTCAGTCTGTGACTCCCTCTCTCTCTGACCCTCCCCTGCTCACACTGTCTCTCTCTCTCTCCTAGAAATAAATAAAACATTAAAAAAAAATACTGATAGCTGAATCTTACCCCAGACACTAGTATTTAACTTGAATAGTGGTTACTTGGGCACTGGGATTGTAAGTGCTCTCCAGATGATCCCAATGTGTAGTCAAATGTGGCTGCCCCTGTAGCGGCCACTTTGGTCTGGGTCACTTGCCTCATGTATCAAGTGACTGACTATAGCACATGTCAGTTTTTTTGAGGTTTCACCTTCTACTACCATCAGACTGGAATCTCAGGAGAGCCATAGCACGGTGGGGTGGGGAGGCTAATCAAACATCTTGCTGCTGTGTCCTGAGAGCCTCCTCCTAATGCCTCGCCAATAGCAGAACCATTATAAGAATCTCCTCTTGGGCCATCTGACCCTAAAATCTTTTAGCACAATCTCGTACGGAATTCCTAAAGCAGCAGTGAAGGGATCCATGATGCCTGCATAGCCACAGCAACAACAGTAGCCAGAATTCCAGAATAGCCATGCGTGGAAAGGAGGCAAGAGTTTCATTCTTCCATTCTAAGATAATCTTAATTACAGAGTGGGGTACCAAACAGACACTTTGAGTGCCAGCCTAGCATTTGTCTTCCCACTGAGTGCCTGCTGTCATAAGCCTCTGTGACAAGAGGGGGGCTTTGCCCATCTCAGCTTTGTCGCAGTGGAAGATTGTCAAAGAGTCTTCCCCGCAGGTATCTCCACCCCTTAAGCCTCCAATTTGCTTCCATTTCTCAGTAGAGATTTTCTATTCCTCCTCACATTTGTCCCTCTTTGGTAAGAGTCAGTTTGGAAAAGATGAAAAGATACCCACTAGAGAACCACTGGGCTGGAATTCTGGCTTGGCTTTGCAGCTGGTGGTCTTAAGCAAGTCACTTTTTTTTTTTAAAGTTTATTTGAATGAGAGAGAGAGATAGAGCGTGCATGAGTGGGGAAGGGGCAGAGATGGAGAGAGAGAGAGAAAGAGAGAGAGAGAATCTCAAGCAGGCTCCACACTGTCAGTGCAGAGCCTGACATGGGGCTCAAACCATGAGATCGTGGCCTGAGCCAAAATCAAGAGTCAGATGCTTAAGTGACTGAGCCATCCAGGCGGCCCTTGAGCATGTCACTTAAAGCTCTGTCAGTCTTAATTTCCTAAAAAGGGATGATAAAACAATACAGCCAGGCCTACTGGGCTGTCGTGAGCATAAGATCAGAGAATACATGTGAAATGTGCTTTGAAAATTAGAAATCAGTTTATAAATACTACTCTTACGTTAAGCTTTTAATGAAAATGGTACTATGCTCTAAGCCATCCAACCTTCCAGATTTTGCAGAAGATTGCCAAACGAAGCCTACATGGAAACTGTTTATGGCATATTTATTTTTAAATTAGGCAGAATTAAGATTACTTTTATTTTAAGAATGGTACCCTGCTCTTTACAATCGCTGTCAAGTTCACAGATCTGTTACCATTTATCTTCTCCCTAACTCTCACCAAACTGGCTTCTTTGACAACTCAATGTCCCTTCCAAGTCAGTCAATTTAGACCATTATGGTCCTGAAGGAAGGCCCTCAGAGTCATCCAGGCCACTTCCTTCCTTCCCTGGAAAGAAAGGGGAAGTGAAAAACTGTTTAAGGTTAACAGTCAGCCAATCGAGGAGCCAGAAATTTAGGTCTTCTGACCCCAGGCTTGTCATTTTAGGGTGAACCACATGAGGCAGCCGCCAGTCACACCTCGCTTCCTGTGAACTATGTGAAGAGCATCTCATATGTTTTGTATTGTCCCCCAAATGAGCACAGAGCCTTCAGTAGAGCAGGTTTCTGATAAATGTTGGCTAAATAAATGTTGGGGTTTTTTAAGCCCTTGTGTAAATCAATGCAGAGAGATCTGCACATTGCTAAACACACACAGAGCTGCCAGATGTTCATCTGGAGACTCGAAGCCATGTTGCAGCCAGGCGGGGAAGGAGGAACTATCCATCACCAAGAGCCACTTGGCAACACCCAACCCAGTCAGATACTGACTGAGGATGAATTCCAGGGGGAAACAGCATGTGGCCCTGCGATCTGGTACACTGTCACATACAGAGTCAGGTGGCCACACCAGGCATGTGAACCTGGAGACAAGACAAGGTGTGGAAGAGCGAGACCCTGAGCCCAACTCAGATGCTATCCCCCACAGGAAATCCCAACGATTTATCTGGAAGGCTTCAAGGTGCAAATACTGTTGTGTAACATCTGAAGCATATTTTGTAGAAGAAAGCAGGCAGCTTATAAAGCAGAAGATGTGGATTGGACAGACATAGCTCTCCATGAAAAAGATTAACTAGAATTACCCATTTTCCTTTGTTTAAGTCATAGAGTTAGCTGCAAGCATGAGTCCAAAAGTGGTTGAGCAGGGCAGCAGCTGGTCCATACTGTGCCCTTATATAGATTACAAACGGGAAGGCAATTTATAGAAAAACATCTCTCTTCTTGGCTGGCCTAGAGTTTGGCTTCTCCTTCATTAGGCTGAATGCCTTTGGTGCAATGCACTGACTGCACGGCCATACCCAACTGCCCTACTTATGGAGCAATTCTCATCTAGCCTTTTCCCAACCAACCAGCACTCTTTGAGACCAATGACTACAAATAACTATTTGAGGAAACCAAGGTCAAATGACTTGGTAGGTGCTCTTTTAAAATACACATCCAGGGGTGCCTGGGTGGCTCAGTTGGTTAAGTGGCTGACCTCAGCTCAGGTCATGATCTCACGATTCGTGGGTTTGAGCCCTGCATCGGGCTCTGTGCTGACAGCTCAGAGCCTGGAGCCTGCTTCAGATTCTGTGTCTCCCTCTCTATCTTCCCCTTCCCTGCCTCATGCTCTGTCTCTCTTTCAAAAATAAACATTAAAAACATTTTTTTTTTAATTTATAAAACACACATCCAGCAAAAACTACATAAGGTGATGAGAGGGCTATTTGGAGAGTAAAGACTTAAAAGTTATCCAGATTCCAACTGTCAAATTTGGAACAATGGAATTAGGTCACACATGTTCCATTTCCCCGTGCCTTCAGCCAAACTGGCTGCTGATCCCTGTTCACTCAACATCAGCCCCATTTCTGGGGTATTTTGGAATCAGACACACTTTACCCAGACAACGGGGATAGCTTCCTCCCTCATTTCCTGTGACAGCCTGCACTTTTTTCCTTTAATATTTGTGTTTCCTGGTGATGGTCACCCTCGTGACTATGCAGGGACATTGGTATTTCAGTAGGAAGTAACTGTGATGTTATTCATTCCAGAATGCTTAAATTCTTATCGCACATCTTAGTGGGATTCTATCAGCATTTTAGAAGATAGTCTTAACACAATCAACTTGTGTCAGGAGAAGGTACTTCATTACAATAAAACCCCAATGAATCAGAAGCAAAGGAGTTAGAACTTCAGAATGAATCAGAAACAGTGTCTCCCTCTTCCCATTTTCAAATCAGCCAACGGGTCCTTATAAAATAATGAATATGTGTTTGGTCTTTGGGAGACAAATAGGCAAAATCACAGGAAAAGTAACTATTATTTAAAAAAATAGGGGGATGGGGCACCTGGGTGGTTCAGTAGGTTAAGCGTCCAACTCTTGATTTCAGCTCAGGTCATGATTTCATGGTTCATGAGATTGAGCCCCCAAATGTGTTCTGTGCTGACAGTGTGGAGCCTGCTCTTTCTCTCTCAAAATAAACAAACATTAAAAACATGTTTTTAATCCATGGTTTTCAGTGTGCCTTACCAAAAGACCCAACTGTCTTTCCTGAGGAAAACTGCAGCATTGTAGAATGGGCACTGACACTGAGAATAAAAATATTGTAACATCCCACTGAGAATGCTATTACCTATAGGAAATCCCAATTCTTTATCTGGAAAGCCAAACAATGGTATAACTACATTAGATTAAAGAAAGGCATTTAGTCTGTCAAGACGGTTTTCCCTGGGCCAACTCCCACTCATTCTTCAGGGAAGAGCTTAACTATCACCTCCCCAGACCCCCTATTCCAGGTAAGCACCCCTGGCTATGCACTCCCAAGTAAGTGATTTCTCTGTAATAATTTTCAATAAAGACTACAGTGATTACAAATTGAACGTCAGTTTGTCTTCCCTGCTAGATTGCCCTGTATGCTGGCAGATCTTTAACCCCCCAGCAAGCTGACTGGTATGTAGTAGGCATTTGGTAAACATTCAGTGAATGGATGAAGACGCGAATGAATCGCACTTCAACTATCTTCACTGTATTGTACTAACGTAGGAAAGGAATGGATATTTATTATGTGAGGTTTTTTTTTCCAAAATCACAACCTGCAATGAAGATTTAAAAAAATTTTTTTTTAACATTTATTCATTTTTGAGACACAAAGACAGAGCATGAGTGGGGGAAGGGTAGACAGAGAGAGAGAGAGAGAGAGAGAGAGAGAGAGAATTCGAAACAGGCTCCAGGCTCTGAGCTGCCAGCACAGAGCCTGATGCGGGGCTTAAACTCATGGATGGTGAGATCATGATATGAGCCGAAGTCAGACACTTAACCTACTGAGCCACCCAGGAACCCCAAAAAGAGGTTGTTTTTTTTTTTAACCCAGATGTAATCACAATATACATGTAATGACAACACCTCACTTCCTAAATATTTCTGTTCCTCAACAGAGAGGGAGTATTTCGAAGTACCAACTTTCAGATTCAACTAAACTCCATAGGTGGGGTAACCAGCACGGCTGAAATGATTTCTTAAGTTCTAATTTGAGATGCACAAACCTCACTCCAGCAAGTGGCATAGTAGAGAGATAAGGTGTTCATGACCGTCTCTCCATTGGTTCATTGATGAGAATGTGAGAAAAGTTGACGGTTGACCAGTTAACTCTAAAAATTTTTTAACGATTTATTTCTGAGAGTGAAGGAGAGACAGCATGAACAGGGGAGGGTCAGAGAGAGAGGGAGACACAGAATCCGAAAAAGGCTCCAGGCTCTGAGCTAGCTGTCAGCACAGAGCCCGACGTGGGGCTTGAACCCACGAACTGTGAGATCATGACCTGGGCCGAAGTCAGACGCTTAACTGACTGAGCCACCCAGCTGCCCCGACCTGTTAACTCTAAATAGAGAACTCGGTCCTGGCTCCCAGATTGTCCAGATGACACCATTCAGTTGCCTTCACATAACGCCTACAGAAACAAGAGCTTGGTAAACTTCTCTCTACCTGTTGACCAGGGGTTATTAGCACCGCAGTATATATTAAAACATGAAATCCCCGACTAAAATGTGATTTCAAGACTGCCAGCTTACTTTCTCCATTATTTCTAAATACTGAAATTAAAAAGTGAAGAAGACACCTTCCTGCCTATTAAAATTACAACTCGAAAAGCAAATGGTTCTGCAAACAGGCTTCAAAGTGTACTTTTCCTCTGAACCAATTTCAAATGGTTCTTTTTTTTTTCCAGGTTGAGGACAACATCAAAACGTTTCCACACAGCCTGCCTAACGTGAAGAGGGATTAATAAGCTCAAAGTTAGCCTGACATAATCAAATTGGATTTGGTTTTCCACATCAGCTAACTGGTATGCTTTTATTTACATCAGGTTTTTTAATACCAGCTGAACGGTGACTTGCAAATGACTTCAGCACTGGTGGAATTTCGTGATTTCTGATCTTGTTAAAGAGAAATAAGGGCATGGGATGGGTCACGAAGAGAAACTTGGTTCCTTAATTCTGCTCCTGGTGTCAAGGTTTCTCTCTTCCAAGTTAATTTTCAGAACACAGTGCGTGGTTCTGGATCGATGCCCACCCCGTCACTCGGTGCTGGCGCCATCTGTCATATTGTCCTTTCACGCTACCAGGATTGGGGGGGGGTATTCCTTCTATCACAGCTGGAAGGGTCTCGTAATCCTGGGGGTGCTGAGTATTGACTCCAGAAGATATGGGCTATAGGAAAGACACGGGAAGGATAATGGTAAGAGGTAACCTGGGCACTAATGATGTTGCTTGGGATGTTGGTAGTTGAGGAAAAGAGAGAATGCCTGGCACTGTGGAAAATCTTGATGTTTGTACAATGAACTCATCCTTGAGGAAAGAGTGGGCCACCTGTCAAGCCTTAGGGAGAAGGCTGCCCTTCTCTCATCTCTCCCATGTCTTTACAAGGCATAAAGTGGGAGCCTCTTAAGTTTGTCAGCCACTGGATTAAACTCCATACTCTCAGAGCAGCTATTGGCTTATTTTTCCCACTCATATTGGAAGAAGCCATTATCACTCACTCATGTGACTAGATTTTTACCTGAGAATAAACAGTAACATACCCTCATGGGATAAGAGAGAATGAACTGCAGTTGGTGAACCATGCCTCGTTAAGCTGCTGTTTCTAAATGAGAGTTCCTCTTGGGTCCTGTTTAATGGAAGACACACATCAGCTTTTCTCCGGGCGCCCAACATCACAAAAATATCAGCCACTTGGAGGCAGCCACAGTAAATTCCATGAAACCTGACAGGTGACAGGAAGGCCAGGGAGGTCCCTGGGAATTCACGTCAGGGGTTGAGTACTTCGGGGGTGGGTGTCTTTCTTGCTCCTTAAATGACCTCCACACGGTCTCACAGGCAGGACAGACTTTGCTGAACATTCCCGCAGCAGTGAAGCAGAGAGGGGGTGGGGCTTATCACCAGAACAGGATTTTAATTTCATTTTGGATGGAGGAGCATTTCTTCTTTATCTCTAGAGATATATGTGAAACAGCTTCCCCCCACCCCCCACATTCTGTTTCCTGACTCTGACACCAAATCAAGGACAAAAAGGAGACGAAGCTGTTTTTAAAAAAACTGTCTCTTTTCGGAAACTAAGTGGGATAGATAGAGATGGGGGAGGGGGAGACTTAGGGAAGGCGGAAGAACGTGACTAAATCGATTCACAGATGACTCAGAAACTGAAGAGGGCTTCCCAGGTCTTCACAGGACATCCTGCAAAATTGTACGCCGCTCAGTGTTGTTTGCCTGCTTTTCTCATCATACATGGCTCATTAAATGTCAAAATCATTCTTTCCCAAGGACGCTCTTTTAACATAACTTATTTTAGTTAACCATTTATTAGTAGTTACTATGTGTCAGGACTTTCCATGTATTATCTAAGTCTTCCAATGGCTGTATGAGGTAGCCACGATTATTATTCCTATTTTCACAGATAAGGAAAGGCACAGGGAGGTCAAGTAACTTCCTAAGATCACCCAGCAAGGAGACGGCAGTGCTGATTCAAATCCAAGACTTTCTGATCTCAAGCCTGTGCCTGTGAACACCATTCATACCCTTTCCTCAAAAGTTGAGGATTCTGGTAAGGGGGAAGCAACCAATAGTTCTTGAATATCAAATGGATACCAGCTGCTATGCCAGGGGGTTTATGGGACTTTCTCCTCAAACCGTATCTTTAACCCTATATGATAATTATTACCAGCATACCACCCACCTGCCCCGACAGACAAGTTAAGAGAAGTTAAGTAATGGGGCACCAGGCTGGCTCAGTCGGTTGAGCGTCCGACCTCGGCTCAGGCCATAACCTCATGATTCGTGAGTTCAAGCCCCGCGTCAGGCTCTGTGCTGACAGCTCAGAACCTAGAACCTGCTTCCGATTCTGTATCTCCCTCCTTCTGTCCCTCCCCTCCTCACACTCTGTCTCTCTCTCTGTTTGAAAAATAAATAAACATTAAAAAATTAAAAAAAAAAAAAAAGAAGTTAAGTAATAGGCCCAAAGTCACAGATCTAGGCCATGACAAAGCCCAGCCTTCAAATCTATGCCTGTTTGACTCCACTGTGACAGCACTGGAGCCACCACAGCAAACTGCCTCGCACAGCAAACATTTCTTTGTCCATCTGGAGATCAGATCTCTTCTATCTTCATTTTAAAATAATATATAACTTAGTAGATCAATTTAAATAACATTATTCTCTAACCAAAAATATAATAATAAAAGTTAGCAAAAGTGTGCAGAAATTGGGACCCTCATACACTGCTGGTGGGAATGTAAAACAGTGCATTTGCTTTTGAAGACCGTATGGCTGTTTCTCTGAAGGTTAAACCAACAGTTACCATTTGACCTAGCAATTCCGCTCCTCGCTCTCGGCCCAAGATAACTGAAAGTCTACGTCCGCACAAAAACTTTACGTGAATATTGACAGCAAAATTATTCGTAGTTGTCAAAAAAGTGGAAACAACCCAAATACTCGTAAACTGAGGAATGGATAAACAAAATGTGGTCTATCCACATAACGGAACATTATTTGTCAATAAGAAAGAATGAAGTACAGATACATGGAATGTTCTGCTTAGTGACGGAAGCTAGTCACACATACATGCTGTATGATTTCATTTATGTGAAGTGTCCAGAATAGGCAAATCCGTAGACACAGAAAGGAGATTGGGAAATGTCAGGGTTGGAAATGGAGACTACAGCTGAAGGGTACAAGTTTCTTTTCGGGGGTGACAAACAGGTTCTAAAATGGATTGTTGTAATGACTGCAGAGCTTTATAAATATACTACACACCACTGAATTGTTCTTTAACTGGGTGAATTGTATGGTATATAAATTGTAGCTCAATAAAGCTGTTCTACATTTATATTTGAAAACTGTTCCATTAAAAAAAAATTATTTATGCACCAGGTTGGCTCTCAAGAAATATCTATTGAATGATATTCAAGGGCTTTATGGTGATTTAAAAATAATACATGTTCGTTTAAATTTAAACATGTCTTATAGGAGTAGAGAGTGCTGTTCTGCAGCAATGTCATATGACATGTAAGTAGCCCGGCTTAACCATCCCCGGAAGCAGATGCTGAGGACTTCCCGGGAGCACTGAGATGTGGGCCTCAGTGCTGGAAGTTTCCCAACAGCCCTGCCGTGCAGGAGTTCCTCCTCTGCGCCAACAGGACCAAACTGTGGGGAAAGGGCCATCTGTGAGTAGCTGACAGTGGGAACGAGTGTTAACTGTCTCCCAAAACCACCGGGGAACCAAACGCAGAGCTGCGGAGAAGCTCCAGGGTGCCTTGGGGCCACCAGCTAAAATATGGTCACCTGAGTCCTAGAAACTGGTCCTGGATGAACAAAAGCCTCCCTTTGTTGCGAGAGAAACTCCCAGAGCAGCCCCTGGTGGCATTTGCTACTTATGGCCACCTTGAGCTAATATGAAACAGTATGGAAAGAAAAATAAATAAATTCCAGAGTGAAAATGCAAACCAATGTTCAGGGTGGCAGGGGAGGGGACAGGGAATAAGGAGAGGTCTAAACTTGAGAGCTGGCTGGGGAATCGCCTGATAGGAACTGTTAATAGAGCCAAGAGCAAAGAAGGATACAAACCGGCACTGAAGGAGAAGCGAGGTAGAGTATTAGTGGATTTAACAACAGAGCAAATCAGTTCAGTAGACAAGCTTCTCATGAGCAGGTCAAGTCCAGAACCTCGCACTGCCTGATCCTTTCAGGGAATCGTTTTTGGGGTTTTTTTGTTTGTTTGGTTGGTTTTTTTAATAGTTTTTATTTATTTTTGAAATAGAGAGAGTCAGAGCATGAGCGGGGGAGGGGCAGAGAGAGGGAGACACAGAATCTGAAGCAGCTCCAGGCTCTGAGAGGCCTGCACAGAACCCAACGTGGGGCTCAAACCCATGAACTGGAAGATCATGACCTGAGCTGAAGTCAGATGCTTAACTGACTGAGCCCCTCAGGCGCCCCTCAGGGAATCGTTTTCAAACCTTCCCCATCAGAGAACAAACTCCTCCCAAGAATAATTTAGAAAGCACATATTTTATGACTCCATGAGCCCCGGATTTGTGAAAAGTTTGTTGTGAGGTTCTTTTGCAAAATGGAAGTAGGACTATGATACGAAACTGGAAAAGATTTATCTGAGACACAGAGGCTCCAAGGTCCCACCCATGTGCTGGGCTCCTGGCTTCACATCTCTGGAGATTCATTAGTGTTATTTTGGAGATGATTCAATCCCGCCCACAAGAAAGCATCCTGGTTTGAAACACAACACAACTACAAAAAACGTAGTGTATACTTCTTGTATGAAGGATAGCTTTTGTGTTTTTTATTTCATCACATTTTTTTAAGTTTATTTACTTATTTTGAGAGAGAGAGCATGCATGCACAAGCAGGTGAAGGGCCGAGAGAAGGAGAGACAGAATCCTAAGCAGGCTCTGCGCCATGAGCGCAGAGCCTGATGTGGGGCTCGAACTCCAGAACCGTGAGATCACGACCTGAGCCGAGATCAAGAGTTAGATGCTAAACCGATGGCTCTCCAATTTCATCACATTTCTAAAACAGCTCTGCGAGACAGATATTTTTACAGATGAGGAAGAAACTGTGGCTCAAAGCAATCAAGGGACTTTCCTGAAGTCCTATAACTGGTAAGTGGGGTAGCAGTAGTGCTGGACTCTGGGTCTTCAAACTTCTTGACCACTCTTACCTTCACTACCCTACACCTTTCCAAAGTGAAACTGCAATCAATCTGTCCACCTACAGAAGGTCTTCTAGAATTTAAAAGAAAAAAAAAATGATGGCATTTTTATAGAGATCAAAGATCACCATGAAACTTGGCAGACCAGAGGGAGAATACGGAGAAAATAAAAGAGGAGCATCAGGCTTTGGAATACCTGCAAGTCGGGGCCCCTACAATGAGGACTATGTACGAATTATTAGTCAAAATAAAAATATCAGTAGCTACCATTATATCTAGTCCCCCGAGCCCTACAGCTTCTGGTTTATTCTGTTTCCTGTACTTAATGAAGAATAATAATGAAGAAGAATGAAGAAGATAAGAATTTGGGATTTTAGGGGCACCTGGGTGGCTCAGTTGGTTAAGTGTCCGACTTCGGCTCAGGTCATGATCTCACAGTTCGTGGGATCGAGCCCCACGTCGGGCTCTGTGCTGACTGCCAGCTCAGAACCTGGAGCCTATTTCGGATTCTGTATCTCCCTCTTGCTCTGACTCTCCCCTGCTCATACTCGCTCGCTCTCTCTCTCTCACACACAAATAAATAAAATATTGAAAAAATTAAAAAAAAAGAATTTGGGATTTTAGAATGGAACTTTTCTTAACGTCGCATGGTGTCTTATCTAAGCTGTAAATGTTAAAGCATGCTACTAGAGTAGGCAGTGTTTGCCATTGCCAATAAATAAACAAAACCTAGAGGAAAAGTAATGGTAATGGCTTTCACCTTCTCTTACACAATCCACAAAGATGAGACCAGAGTAGAAGTCGTTGACTCTGTCATTTTATCTCTTGTAATAATTCTCAACCATAAATCTTCCTTTTGGGTTCTGTGGGGCAAACGTTCTGACTGTTTCTTCCCCTACAAAGCCGTCTGGCTAAGCTCCTATTGTTCTTGATGACAGAAGGTCATACAAGGTGAAATATCCCTGCAGTTGGGAGCCCCGAAGAAAAGGAATATTTTGCTCTTGGAAACTTCTGAATCTCTAATGGCCGGCAGGCTGCAAGGGATTCAGAAGGAAATGCTGGTCCATATCTACATGGGGTATTGGCGTGTCAGCTACAAGTGGAAAGAATATTGGACGGACAGTCAGGGTCCTACGTTCTACTGGGTCCTCTGCCACTAACCAGGTAGGTCACCTTCACCAGGGCTGCAGGGCGCTTGTCTGTATAAAGAAGTGCTCAGAGTAGATCTTCCCCAAAGACCTCCCCAGCTGTCCGACACTCTGGCTTCTGGCTGTGCCTGTTCTGGTGATTTCCGAGCAAGTACCTGTTTCTTGGTCACGGTGCCATCCACGGGGTCCACGTATTCAAAGCAGTCTGTCTTTGCCACGCTGTAGACGTGGTTCCCCACGGCAAACTGCTGGCCGATGAAGGACTTGTCTGTGAGCAGGGCCTCCAGGTCCCTCATGATGTAATACGTCGTCTTGGGCTCTAGCCCCTCATAGTCAAACCTGGTGAGTGAAGGCAGGACACAGTTTGAATGCAAAGCTCATTGGAGAGCCAGAGACTGGGTGGGCATCGCAAGGTCATCTAATCATTGATTTTGTTTTCATGGAAGAAGTGCACAGGAAAGCACCCCACACCTGTCCCAGCACTCTTCTACCTCGCTTTTACAATCCAAGCCTGCTTCCCACCCCCCGCCTGCTACCTGGTCCATACAAGGCAGGCCCTATACAGTAGCCAGAGTGATTTTGCAAAAAGAAAGTCAAGTCATGTCAATGACTTCTTTTCAATCCCTCCCTGAGTGCCCATCACATTGAGAACAAGACTCTAACCAGGGACCACAAGGCATTGTGGGATCCCACCCCACCCACCCCCTTGACTCTGTCCCCCTCTCACCCTTGTTCACTAGGCTACAGCCACATGGGCCTGCCCTCCAGTCCTCAGAGATACTGTGCCCTTCCTGACTTTGGGCCTTTGTTCTTGATCTTTGTTCCTTCAACCTGGTATATTCTCCCCCTTGACTACTGGAACACCTGGCACATTCTTGTCCATCACTTTTCCAACTTAGTGTCACCTCCAGAAAGCGACCTTCTCCAACCATCCATCTAAGATGCTTCCTTCTAGGCCTCCCTCTCTCTCGTCACTCTTCATATTTTCTTTCAGTCATTATCCCGATCTGCATTTACTTTGTTTGAAATATTTCTTTACTTCTTATCTGCCTTTGCCCACAAGAACCACAACTACAGGAGAGCAGCTTATCTGTTTTGTTCTCCACTGCTTCTATCACGTAGTGTTTCCTTCCTTCCTTCCTTCCTTCCTTCCTTCCTTCCTTCCTTCCTTCCTTCCTTCCTAGATTATTTGTTGTTTGAGAGAAAGAGAGAGAGCAGGAGAGGGTCAGAGAAAGAGGGAGATAGAGAATGAAAGCAGGCTCTACACTGTCCATGCAGATGTGCCTGATGTGGGGCTTGAACCCACGAACCATGAGATCATGACCTGAACTGAAATCAAGAGTTGGATGCTCAACCAACTGAGCTACCCAGGCGCCTGTGTAGTAAGTGTTTTCTAAGTATGGGATGAAAAATGGGAGGAAGGGAAGGGAGGAAGGAAGGAGGGAGCGGAATCAAGGGAGGTGAAGAGAGGAGGAACAGAGCTCAACGTACCATAAAACTCTCTTGGAAACTTGGAAGAAATATCACAATTGTTCCATTAAAAAATATCCTCCTAGCCAAGAACATCATATGTAACAATGGGGCTAAGAAGTGATTAGGAAAAAAAAAAAGGCTAAAATAACACCTATCTCATTTGTTGTGGGGTTTAAATACTAAAACGCATACCAAGTAGTCGGTCCAGTGGCAGACGTCATTTGCTTAAAACTATTAATTGATTTTATTCTTAGTCACAACCACAGAGGAACTGTAGGGTCTTTTCCAATGGTGGACAGTCTTGACCAAGACCTAATGGCACATCCAGGGGGATCTGTTTAAGAAAGAAGCCCTCAGAGGGGCAGCTTTGCCCAACTGGAGATGGTGGGATCTCCAGTTGGGCTCTGAGTAACACAGGGACAAGATGGGAGTTCTCAGTGAACTGAAAGAAGGAAGACGAATCATTGTCACTATTTTTTCTTCACCCAAGATCTTTCAAGACTGTAAGTAAACGCCAGGGTATTAGCCAAAATGGAAAACATGGAATGGTGCCATTTCTAGCAATGGGTCCCCTGTCCCTGTATCTCTTTCTTTTATTCTCTCCCTCCTACACAGATGTGCCCTCCCCCGTCTCAGAAACAAACCAATCAGGAACTCTGAACATTCTCAGCAATGGATGTGTACTGAGCCTAAATTCTCCTAAAAGATAGTCTTTTGGGAGAAGATGAAGACCCAACCAAGCAGAGAGGGGCCTGAGGATGAGATAAGAGGGTTTATTAGGATACAGAGAGGCACTGAGATTTAGAAGTCAAGGAAATTCACTACTGTGACAGACCACGTTCAGTCTATGGCTGAGGTCGTGAGACCAGCCTGGCTGCCCGCCCAAATGTGCATCTTCATAGACAAGCAGACTCCAGCACTCCATCCCTTCGCAATGACCGACAACCCCCTCTGACCACCACCACACACTTTCAAGGGAGGAAATCTTTCAATGCAGAATTCCTTCTGGGGTCCACTCATAAGAGGAAAATCCATCTGGGTTCTCAGGCTCCGAAATAGCTAAGCCAAACTTGTTTTATTTTCTCCTGCCCACCAAAAACCACAACACAACACAACAAACAAACAACAAACAAAATGGCGACAAGTCATTTTATTTCCCAAGCATCTCTCAACTTGCATTTGCTGGAGCCTGAAAAAAAAGTGTTTACTTTCATTCTCTTATTCTCTCCTCCCTTTATCTTTATCTCTGTGATCTCTTTGGACAGAAATCTGAAACATAATTCAATGTCCTACAAGAATTTAAATCTCCATTGCATTATATTCTCTACTATGGTATTTGTTATGAAAAAAGTAATTATCATGTAAGCTCTTGGCCGCAAAAAACAGAACCATATTATAAATACACTTATCATAACACCATGTCTTCAAAACACTGGCAGAAAGCTAGATAATCATTGCACAAATCATGAGGAACACATCCCTAGCTCAGAGTGATCTCACCAAGCCAGAGGCTGGCAATCATAACATATTTTATCAGGTTGGACTGTTTAGAACAGCTTCACGCAAAAGAAAGGCTTGCTATGCCAAAAAGGCCCACAAGAATCAGGATTTTTTTTGGCACTTATTAGAAATTCTAGTAAGTAGAACAAATTCCCACCTGCCTTTTTTTATGGCACAAGGAATAATTTGAGGTGGTTTTTAGGCTATAACAACTTCTGCCTTCTTAACACGAACAAAGACTATTACGGCACTGTCCACATTTCCTGGAGCACCACGATCCTTGAGTTATAAGGAATTCCTATCACAGGCTTTCTCATTCTCTGATATTTATCTAGCTAAACGACTTCTTCAGACAAGAAACGATCACCTTATAAGGGAAGCCTAAAGCTTTCTTTCTGTTCCTTAAGCTCTTGAAACATAACCAAACATCCCAAGTAGTTAACTATTCATAAACAAAGCAAATGAGCCACAAGTTCTGTCTTCAGTACATAGTCTCTGAGAATACTCAAGGATTCCCTTTCCTCATCCCCGTGTTCTCCACAGTTAACATCCTTTCCTACTACTGCTTCCCCCAAACTGCGGCTTGGTACTAGGTACACAGACCTAGCAAGCAAGCACAAGGCCAGAAGGCTGCTTACTTCAAAAACAGGAAAGCGATATAGACTCCCAATGTTGAGCACTTAGCCACTGACCTTTTCCCTTCCTCCCTCCCAGGGTAACACTTCCGTTTTCTGTATCTCCTTCCAGGAGGACAAACTTTTAGCAAAATCTGGGGCTCCCGGACCATGTGGCCCCTTCGGGGGGCGCCAGCTCGGTCACCTTAGACGTGGTTTGGACCATGAGTGGGGAAACAGGACAGAGGTAAGGAGAGGATTATGGAAGTAGCCCAACCTTCACGGCTTTGGTCTCTGCCTCCTCTCCTTGATAATTATAGCTGGAGAAGCAACAAGGAAAGCCCCTGACTGGATTACACGATCCTCTTGGGCACCAAGGGGCTTTTAAGGTTCTGCAGTTCAGATTCTCTCTTGCGGTGGTTGCCCACCTTACAGGCACTGATGAAAAGATTACAGAGGAATGTCACTAAGGGAGGGGAAAATCCTGCCTTCCAGTTTGGGTGTCCTTGACATGCCCCCCAACCACCTATCAGGGCTCCAGCCCCCGTGTTCCTCAGATTGTCCTAAAAGATGCCTCCTTCTCAGGGTCCTAGCCCACCAGTTTTCTTTCACTGTAGTGCCCCCAGCATCCTTACCCTTCTCACCTGCAATAATAGTGGCGGCCAAATTTGGCCCAGTGATCTCGGACAATCTCCTCCACACTCTGCTTCCGGGCAGCCAGAATGGAAAGCCAAACCAAGACAGCCCAGAGGCCATCTTTTTCCCGGAGGTGATCAGAGCCTAGAGGAGAAAGAAATATTCTGCTGAGGATTTGTTCCTTGGGGGAGAAAACAAAATCTCAGTGAACTTTGAAGACCAGTTAGGAATTGGCTGTTGAAATGGTGGGGTATATTTATCCATTATGATAAATACACATCCCATAATACACTTGCATTTCCAAAAATAGACAACCAAAATTCAAATAAGAGAAAATAACATCAAAAAATAAATGGAATTCCTGGAAGTTGTTAAAAGTATCAAAGAGCCAAGCTGACATTACATTTGCCCAATGGGATGGTTCATTCAGTAGATATTTGGTGTTCCTCATAATATACCAACCATTGGTCTAGGTGTTAGGGATAGAGCAGCGAATAAGATAGCTCTTTACTCATAAAGCTTGAATTCAAGAAGGTAGAGACAGGCAACAGAAATATAGACAAGAGAACAGATTCATGGGGGTGCCTGGGTGGCTCAGTCAGTTAAGCATCCAACTTTGGCTCAGGTCGTGATCTCACAGTCCATGGGTTCGAGCCCCGTGTCGGGCTCTGTGCTGACAGCTCAGAGCCTGGAACCTGATTCAAATTCTGTGTCTCCCTCTCTCTCTGCCTCTCTGTCTCTCTGCCTGTCTCTCTCTCAAAAAATAAAATAAAGACATAAAAATTTTTTTTAAAAAGAGAGAACAGATGCATGAAATAAGGACAAGGTCTATGAAAAAAATAAACCAAGTGATAGTGACAGCAGCAAAAATCACTTTACCTAGGGTAGTAGTTTATCTATAGTAGGGTTAGCAGTGGCTTCCTCAAAGATATGTTCACTGAGGATCTGTGAATGTGACCTTATTTGGGGAAACAGTCTTGCAGATATAATTACGGACCTTGAGTTAAGATCATCCTGGATTATCCAGGTGGATCTTAAATCCAATGAAAAGTGTTTCTAGAAGAAAAGACACAGAGAGGGGAAATACAAAGGAGTGGGTTATGTACAGACAGAGGCAGGGATTGGAATTATGCTACCGTGCTCGCTTCGGCAGCACATATACTAAAATTGGAATTATGCTACCGTAAGCCAGGGAACGTATGGAGCAAGGAAGGATTCTCCCGCAGGGCCTTCAAAGGAACGATGACCCTGCCATCACCGTGATTTTGCCAGAACTGTGAGAGAAGAAATTTCTGTTGCGTTAAGGCACCCAGTTTATGATAATTCGTTATGGCAGCCTTAGGAAATGAATACAGGTAGTCTCGGTCAGCTCTGCCGAGGTGATGACATCTGAGCTGACACTTGAGAAGGAGTCAGCCGTGCTGAGAGGTGGGGACAAAGCACTTCAAGCCAAGGGACAGCAACCGCAAAGTCCGTGATGCAGGAATAAACTGGGAAGCTTGGTCCTTCCAGCTACTCTGTAGAACGAGAGGCAGTTCATACTGTGGCATTTGCATAAAAGAGGAGTACCGACTACACAGGTAGCTTTCTGTGCCAAAAGAACCAGAAGAACGGGCAAGAGCCCACTTAAGCACCTGCCCACTGGCCAACTCAAAGCTCTCTCTGCAGCGAATAAAGCCCTGAATACAAAAGCACGTGTAGCAGTGGAAGGAACGCGGTGTAATGGGGAAAGCATGGGAAGGCTTTGGAATGAGGGTTTGAAAGCAAACTCTGGCACTTGCCAGGTGTGAGAGAAGTTGTCGCAAAGTTATTAACCTTTCTGGGCTTCAACTTCTCATCTGCAAACTGGGGACACGGTCACCCGTCTTGTGGGGTTGTCCTATCAATTCAACCAAGTTCAGAGGGAAGGCTTGCGTGTCAAGTCAGATTGTTCATGTTCATGTTCAAATTCTGGATCAGTCACTTCCCTTTGTGTGACTTAGTGTTCTCATCTGCAATATAGGGGCCATAGTGGCTCCTACCCCACAGAGTTGCTGTCGGGATGAAGCCATTAAACATGCCTCGGTATTCAGAGCAGGGACTGGGATGTCACAAGTGGTGGTTGTTGCTGTTGAGCTTATCATTGGGAATTCACGCAAAGCACCAACAGGGTGCTGATTCTTTAATACATAGTTTGAGGCAGACTGTTCGCGGTTAGTCATATGATTTTATCCTCTGACACTACCAAGAGCTACACTGTAAGAAAGGGGACTGGGACCAGGGGGTGGACCTTCTTTTCTTACAACAGAGGGATCAAAATGGACAACAGCACTCTTAGGTTTCAGGGCTATGGAACATGTATAGAAAATCAGAAAGGAAGACCCGATGTCACCCAGCTATTTAAACCTTGGAAACAGAATGAGATAATACGTCAGTTAAAAATGTTTTTGACAACTTCTCAATGAAACTATGAGCCTCTTACTTTTCTTGTTACATCGACAGTGTTAAATGTTAAATGCTTTCCCTCGAGAAGAAAAGCACAACCTTGAGAGGGCAGTGAAGCTACTTGAAAGGAAAAAAATGATCACTTTTTGGCGCTTCCAACATGCTGAGCAATGATCTGCTGGTGACACTTTGAGGTTGTAGCCACCTCTAGGTTGAGAGGAGCCGAGGGGTGAATCATCACATGGGGCGGGAGGCGGGGGTGGGGGGGTGGAGTGGAGAAGGGGTGGGACTCTAATCTTATCTAGTGAACCCTTCACACGGCTACAAAAATGGAAGAAGTCTGGAAGATGCCGAGTTAGTTCCATGGCTAAGTGCCCAAAAAACAAGTCGAGGAAACCCTGCCCTCGTGGGATCATTTCAAAACCTTTTGTCCTTTTATAGCTGAAAAGTCACTTTTATTTACTGGCTAGAGAAGAATACTCTTTTGTTCTAAAACATGGGCTTCGCATACTTTGCATGCCCAGCTGGCTTACATTACCTGCAGATAGAACCATTAGATGCTATTAACTCAGTAAGATAAGATGTCATAATTCAATGGTAGAAGAGACATAAAGTTCTTTTAACAGGATTGAAAAAAAAAAAAACTACCTTAACCATTTGCAGCCAACTTCATACTAGATTTTGACTTGGCTTGGATATCCTTGCCTACAAGTTAAATATTTGCCAAAATTCATCAGGGCCAATGATCTGGTAAAATGAACCGTTCTCTTCGTAGCTCTTTGAGGTGGGGACAGAGATGCTCATGATGTTGCAATTAAACATGTTTCCACCGGATGCTCATAGCATGCTTTGGAGAGGGTCTGGGGGATACAACCCTCCTTTTAACAATTCTTTAAAGCAAATGAACTATAATGCCACGGCAGTGACAGGTAAGTTAAATGAGAAATACAGATAACGCACACAGCCATCAAACGGTTTTCTGAAACCCCACCATAAGCAGGGTCAAAACAGAGGGGAGAAATGTTCACACTACTTATTTATAAGTACACTAATGTCCTTCATATGTAAAAAATTTTATGCATCAATGAGAAAAAGAGAAACCCCAATCCCTTGTGGAAAGGCGCAAGTGAGCAATTTTTAAGAGAAAAATATTAATAGGTAACCTCTGAACAAATGGTCAGTCTCACTGGAGTCGAAATCCACAAAGTGGGATGATGTCTGGGGACTGTCAAACAGGCAAAGATCAGGGGAAGAGAAATAACAGCGAAGTGTCAGGTTAAATGTGTACAGTCTGAGAGAATAACTTGGCAATAATGATGAAGAATCTTCGAGTATCACTCAGCTTTGGACCCAGCTATTCGATTTTTTTACCCTTTAGTCACAAGGACATTTGCTAAAGCAGCTAAGAGAAGGGAGGAAAATTGGAAAAATAAATGCTAATTGCTAAACATCAGGATAATTGTGGAAAAACCATCCAAAAGCTTATGACAGGAAGGAAAAAAAGAAGAATGTCCATCCAATGTTCATAAATGGAAAAAACAATTTACCAATAAGGAATATTCAGTATATTTTTGTAGAAATATATAGGTAGATATGTCTGTAAGTATGGGCACAGGTAAAGAACAGGTGATTACCAAACCACTAACAATGGTAGATTTGCAGGTTGTTTTCTTCTTTCCCATTTCCACAATAAATATGTAGTTTTTTATTGTAAGACAAAAATAAAAATTTTCAGTTTTCGGTGATGTGTAGAAACTCACATTTGAAGCCATTCAGTTCCATTTACCAAGGAGCTAGGTGGGTTATGAAAGGGGTCACCACCCTTATGAACAGGTGATGAACTCTGAACCCATCAATCGTCCCATTTCTTTGAGTAATAGCTTCTTAAAATTTTTTTAAATGTTTGTTTATTTTTAAGAGAGAGACAGATACGAGCAGGAGAGGGGCAGAGCAAGAGGGATACACAGAATCAGAAGCAGGCTCCAGGCTCTGAGCTGTCAGCAGAGCTCGAATTCACAGACCATGAGATCATGACCTGAGCCGAAGTTGTATGCTTAACCCGCTGAGCCCCCCAGGCGCCCAGAGTAAGAGCTTTTTAGAACATAGAGACTGAATATGACCATCCTCCATGGGGGTCTCATAGGATTAGAACCAGGAAGGTCCTGTAAGGTCTTAGTAACTAACAGAAAGTGAGGATGGGGAAGGGGGTGAAGCTGAGCTGTCAAACCTTGGCCTTGGGGGAAGCTGCTGAGGCTTATTCTTTAGCCTGCCTTTAACATCACAGCCAAGCAGAATGAAATGAACAGGAAGTTCCCATATGCTCCAGGTCCCCACACAAGCACAACATTCCCCACTATCACCTTGCCCACTCTGGTGGGACATTTGCTATAACTGTTGAACCTACTCTCATTCATTATTAACACCTGAAGCCCACAGTTAATGCTAAGGTTCCCTCTTGGTGAACATTCAATGATTTTGACAAACATGGCGAACTACTCATTGTTTTGTCATCTTCATAGTTTTGGCTTCTCCAGATTATCATATAGTTGGGCTCACACAGAATGGAGCCTTTTGACTCTGGCTTCTTTCACTTAACAATATGCATTTAATGGGATGCCTATGTGGCTCAGTCCATTAAGCATCCGATGTTGGCTCAAGTCATAATCTCGCCTTTAGTAAGTTCAAGCCTCACGTAGGGCTCTGTGCTGACAGCTCAGAGCCTGGAGCCTGCTTCTGATCTTGTGTCTCCTTCTCTCTGCCCCTCGCCTGCTTTTTCTCTCTCTCTCTCCCTCTCTCTCAAAAATAAATAAACATTTAAGAAATATGCATTTTAGGTCCTTCCATGAATGTTCATGGTTTGATAGCTCATTTCTTTTTAGCACTGAATAATAACAATACAATTTTTGATACCTGCTTCCTCTGGAATCCTGGCCACCTGGTTGAGGGCCTTGCCAGGAGCTTTCAGCCATATTCCCAAAGCCCCTCAGTACCACTCACCTTACCTTCATCCATCCAGGGCAAGCCCACCCAAAGCCCAGAGAGGCAGCCATTCCCACCCAGGTATCAGAAGGAGGGCTCTCAGCTCTTCCCCACCACGCTTCCGGCAACAGTTGGTACAAAAAAGAGGGTTTATTTTTTTCTCATCAGAAATCTCCCTTTCTCCCTTCCACCAAATTTGACTTTACATTTTCTCAAGCTTTATTACTCTGAGCTAGACAGTCCACCAGTAAGGATAGTGGACCCACAAGAGAAAAGGGGAACACAAAGACAGTACTCAATCATCTCAAAGGAATTTTCTTCCAGTGCAAGTGCCAGCAGGGGCAAATCAACTCACCAACATATTACACATGTTACTGACAGATCAAGTCATCTCTGCTGAGACTCAGATCAGGAAAGCCTGGATTCATCAAGGAAAATATACATCATTTTACACCTGCCGCAGGTCCCAAGCTGGAAGAGGGGTTAGTGATTCTTAATTTGGGCTGCCCGTTAGAATTGCCTAAAGAACTTCTGAAGAATAGCAATGCTCAGGCCTCATTCTGGACCATTAAAATGGGCATTTCTAGCAAGGGGACCCAGGCATCAGTATTTTTTTGCAAGTTCCTCGCATGATTCTCATGGACAGCCAGGGTTGAGAGCCACCGCTTTAGAAGAAGGGAGTCAAAATCATTCTATATCAGGGGCATATTGCCTACAGGCAGTGAATTAGGCCTCTTCTTCTTTTCGTTCAAATTGGGTGATAAAAGAAAGCGGCCCCGGGTCTACAGTTCAGTGGATGCCACTGGCCTTGTGCAAGCGGGTGGCTTTGGCTGGAGTCAGCGTCAGGATCATGGCTCCCCCCTGCCCTTTGTGTCCAGAAAACTTATGAGGGTTTTGCCAACATTCAGGTAACCAACTCATCCCCATTTGCCTGGGACTTTACCGATTACAACAGTAAAATGCCCTGCATCCCACAAAACCTCTGAGTCCCAGATGCACCGGGATGGTCGGCCACCTCATAAGAAAGGCCACTTGCTCAAAGAGGTCCCTGATGGGTTTGAGGATTGGCGCACGGTCAGACCCGCCACAGCATATGCACTTCCTTGAACCACCAGTAGCAGGAGGTACCCGCACCTGCTTTTGCAGGAGGGTTACAAAGCGAGAGAAATTCTGCTCTTAGAAGAGAACAGCAAGGCAGCACGCATTATACTCAGAACCTCACACACCTATTGTCTAATTTTCACAACCGAGTTGCTCTTTTTACAAAAGATGGTGGATAGGCCTTTTGTAGGAGGTCACACGGCAACTAAGTGGTGAAAACAAGGCCCGAACCTGGGCTGTTTGGCTCGCCCACCGATGGGCTTCACCACTACCAGAAAGCCCGGGAATGACCGCGGTCCTGGGGGCTGCAACACAGCAGAGGAAATGCCCCACGTGGCGAAGGCCAAGGTACCACTTCTGAAAATGAGGGACCTGAGTGTCCACTTCTTCCTCCTCACACTTGACAGTCAGGAGCACGCTGGACAGTCAGGAGAAGCTGCCAATTTCCCTCTGCTTTTCTGCTCATATCAATTCCTCCTTTCCATTTACAGCTGGAGTTTTCACTAATTTGCAGTGAAGTTCTTCTCATTCTCTTTTAATCCACTGACGACAAGGATTTGTCTTTTCTAACTAGGGACTTATAAGGATAATCTGTGAGACGCCCTTTGCAGGTGAATCTGAGATTTGAAAACATGGCCATAAAATTGTGACAGGTCGCTTTGGGGGGGTGGGGTTGGTAGGGGTTTTTTCCCCCATGTCTCAAACTACTTACATTCAGATTTTTAAATCTTGCCAAAAAGCAAGGCTCATGGAAAAACATCACTTTTCCATGCTTAAAAATAAATGCTTTCTAAAAGCAATGCCCTAAAATTTTCACCAATTGGAGAACACAACTATTCTGTGTTTAAGCAGGAAGGATATATATCTCCACTATATAAGAGTCAGCTGTCAGCTAGGATGGCAGTAACCAGCAGATGTAGAATGAACTGCAGCCAACATGGCCCCCAAGCAATAATACTATATAGCAATATATTTGACGATGATGATGATGACGATGACGACAATGATGACAGTGTTTGATACAAATATACTGCAGGGCATTTGACTAATATCCTAACCATGGCTACCCAGTAAGCTCCTTGAGGGAAGGGACTGTGCCTGAAATTACTCCTCACTCTCTGAGTGAGTACTCCTTACCCTCACCTCCCTGGCTCATAGAAGGTACGCAGTAAATATTCGCTGAATGAATAAATGAATGACTGAGTGAAACTCTAATTGGCTTGATCTAATTCACTGGCTTCACTCCTCGCCAAAGGTAGCTAGCTAGCTAGCTGGAAGCAACCTGAAATGTTACATTGGGAAAAAAAAAATGCAACAGATCATCCCATTGAACACTTATCTTATCAGTGAGGAAACTGAGGCCCAGAGAAGTGAAGCAATCTGTGTAAGGTGGTTCCACCACACAGAGGGGGAGTCAGAATCGGAGCCAAGTCTGTTAATTCCTGGTGCTGTGCTGTTTACATGACAGTGTTCTCCCAAGTCCCCTGACATTCATGCCATCCCCATCGAAAAGAATAACCACATGGGAGTCAATGCCTCTCTGCACTTCCTTAAACAGGGAGAGCAGGGTACTAAGGAGCCAGTGACATTGGGTTTGAATGCTGATTCTGCCAGTGTTATCTTGGCCATTGACTTTTGGCTTGACCTTCTTCCCTAAACCTCAGTTACCTTACCATCCCTACTTCACCTCATTGTTGAGAAGTCTCAGTGAGATAATGTATAGGAGGCCCTAAGCATGGTATCTGTCACTGAGGAGGTGCTCAATAAATAATAGGTATTAGCACTATTTAATTAACATGTGCCCCGAGGCAGTCAAGCCATCCATCCCAGAGGATGAAAACTGTGAAAGAATTAACAATATGGCGGCTGGCCGGCTGACACAATTCCCTCAGCTGATCACAGAAGCACAGGAAGGTAAGGCACAGTAGCATCTCCTAACTCATACATCCCACCCTTCTTCTTTGTCACCAATGCTCATTAAAAACAAAACAAAACAAAACAAAACACAACTCCCTGAGAACTACTGCTTGACATGTCACCGGCTGAACCAGAAATTTCTCCAGAGGGTATAAACAACAGAGCATAACCACTGTAGTCATTATACTTTGTTCTCAGTGGAGCCACTTAGCAACTACTAGAGAACAGACGAGGAAGCCTCCAAGAACAATTTTAGGAACAGCATCTTAAATGTTAAATACCAATGATGGGGCCCATCACTTGGTATTTAATAGTCTTAGTAGTCACTGTGGAAAGAAACCCATGGTCTATCTGGACTCCTTCAATCTGTGGCTGAGGACAGTCCCAGAATGCACTGGGAAGTGCGGACACAGCTTCTGAGGCCCACTCCTTTGCTTGCACTTGACACATAGGCATCACACACACCCTCTCTTGCTACTTTCCATCAGCTTGGAAGAGGAATTGAAAGGTCAATGCAACTAGAACTGGGACGCTCCAAGAAAAGGATTTCATGTGATAGAGACATTCTTCCCATTCCAGATGGAGATCTGTTTCCCAGCACAGGGTAGACAGTTTGTGGGAGGGGCCAGAAGGGAGTTTCAGTTTTCAGACTTTATGAGGAGGCTCCTGGGGGTGTCAATCATGGCCCCTCTGCGCTGTGGTCTAGCCTAGATTGAGTTGCACATGGGCACACAGCCTGTCCCAATTAGTCCAGTGGGGAAACTGCTCTCCCAGCTCTGATAATGCTGTCACCACAGCCTTCTCACATCACATCCACCACCCAGCCAGATTTACACAAACTGGCCACTAATAGAGGAGAGAAATGTGGTAGAACCTCAATACTCTGAAATTCATATGTCTGGGGGGCCTCCTTTTCTGCCCTAGGGACTGAACCGAAGTGGAAACAGCCCAATGTAGAGTTAGTGATCATCTATATAGGGAATAGATGAAAATCTGCCTTTATTTTCCCTTTTAAAAAGTGTACAATATTAAGTAACATCATTGTATAAATAAGAGACAGTTAAACCTATTCAATATCTGTTCAACAGCAATACTGGGAACGCAGTCTTCAGTTAGGATGTACACAGGTCTTGGGTGAAATATAAACAAAGGGAAAGGCATGGCCCTGAAAGTGTTATAAACTATATAACTATTAGGGGAAATAAAATTTCCTTTCATAAAGCAACTGGAGAAGAAGTCAGTATTATAAACCATAAGACAATTGAGCAGAAAATATCTAGGTTGAAGGCTGTAAAAATTTAACACACACAAAAGATCACTAAAGCTAGAACCTAGCCCACTGTTGAACATGGGGCTATTTACAGCTATTTACTGTCAACAACCACACACACACACACACACACACACACACACACACACAGTGGAAATAAGTAAAGAAAGCAAATTATACTTAATACTATTTAAAAATTTAAATCCACTCATTAACACAGGTTTGGGGAAGGAGTCTTCCTAGAATTCTGTACTTTGTTAGCTAATAATTTGTGCTAATCATTACATGATGGCTGAAATTATCAAAACTTTCTTTTTAAATGTTATGTAACTCTGATTTTACTGTAATTCAAAAAAGCCCTCCCCCGCCTCCTTTCAACTTGTTTACATTTGTGTGGTTTTGTTTTCATGAATCTTCCCAAATCTTGGGATAGAAATGCCCAGATCTCCAAAAATACATCCACTCAAAAATGCCAAAAGTGTGGGGTGCCTGGGTGGCTCAGTCGGTTAAGTGTCCGACTTCGGCTCAGGTCATGATCTCATAGTTCGTGGGTTCGAGCCCCGCGTCGGGCTCTGTGCTGACAGCTAGCTCAGAGCCTGGAGCCTGCTTCAGATTCTGTGTCTCCTTCTCTCTCTGACCCTCCCCTGCTCACGCTGTCTCTCTCTCTCTCTCAGAAATAACATTAAAAAATTTTTTTTAAATGCCAAAACTGTAACTACTAACAATGCAAAAGAAGAAATACCAAAATGGAAATTCTTTGTTTCCTCCTTATTTCTTTCCTTCCATCCATCCACTTTCCATCCATCTTCCTTCTATCCTTTACTTCTTCTTCCTACCTTAACTTCCTTCCATTCTTTCATCCCTCTTTCTATACCTTCCATCCCTCCTGCAAAGACTCAAGGCCTGCCATATATCAAAGAAATAGACTTGAACAAAACAGTCATGGCTCCCGTCCTTGGAGCATTTAGCTGTCTGCACGGCAAGGAGAGGGATTGAGCTCATCTTAAAAATTCGAAATTTCTTCTGACGTGGAAAATACACCTACTCTGGCTCTCTCCCTTTTTTCTAAGAGGCTGAGCAGATGTAAAAATAGCCAAATTCAAGAGCACCAGGCTGTACTCCAAAATTCACAGTGGAAAAAGTTGGTGTGACAATGATGGACAAGTCGTATCGGTGCCGGGAGACCTGGATTCAATTCCAAATCTTCAAAAAGAAATGGATGCATACAAAAGGCACAGCAAGGCCCTGGTACACACCAAGTGCTCGTTCAAAGAGATTATTATTATTGTGAAAAACCCAACAGAGAGTACTTTCTTGGAAATAATAAACATTGTTGTATTGCCTGATTTGACAAATTTGTATGGCTGTTGACATTAGCTTTTTAAAAATATAAAATAAAAGTAATAGTAATTCTCAAGATGGTGTTCAAGCTTGGAGCTCACCTAGGCTTTCATGAACATAGTAATTCTTCTGTGTTGTCTGTAAGGCGAGAAGCTTTGGGCTGTGACAATGTATACATTCTCAAAATGGTATGACTTCTTAGAAAATTGATGTCATTGATGGAAACCAGTAGAACATCATCAAGAAATGCCCAAATAAATCGTGCAAAATTTTGGTTTTATGGATCTTAGCTTTAGTTGTTTCCTATATCTCCTTTTGTGTGTGAGAACAAGTCCAGATTCCTTCAAAGTTGGAACCTTAAAAAAGTAGCCAGAATGCCATTTAGACGAATAGTTTTCTTCTCCTTAGATGTGAGAATTTACAAAACGGCCCTTCTCTCTACATAGTTTTCCAAGGCTCTTCCCAGGAAGTGGGGGAGTACCTGGTCCTAGCACCAAAGACAATCTGGCTTCTTAAGTGACTCTGGTTCTCTGACAGAGCACTAAGTACAGGTTTCCTATTGTCCAGGATCTGGACCTTTCCATAGGAGAGAAGTTTGAACTCTGATCCTATTACCAGCTTGTAACTTTGGAAAGTTCTAGAAGCTCAAGAAGCTGGCAAGGGAAACTTCCACTCAAGATATATCTTGCCCATCTTGGAAGAAAAAGTTTGACATTCTTGAGCCTGAGTCAGATCCATATTTTCAAGTTCTCTTGGCACCAAACGATGCATTCCTGGTTGGTACACAGCTCCATGCCCCAGGGACACAGAAAAAGGCTCCAGAAAGCTTGGATACTTTTAGAAGCACCTCCCCGGTCTCAGGTCTAAAACCTTTCCATCTGTCACTTTCTCCTCCCTTAGTTAGCTCACTTGTTTCTGAAAATCATGTCTCAAGGTAGGTAGGGAGGTCCTGTGATCATCTGACTTTTACAGACTGGACCTGAGGATCAGAGAGGCCATGGGGCGTGTTTGTAACTGACAGGTAAGGGTCTTGAATATACTCATCAGCCTCACATTTTTGGGGCCTTCAGACTTCCTGGACCACATCCCGTGGCACCTCAAGGATATTCTTTCTACCGTTCCTAAAGAAAACAAAAATACTGGTTTTCACTCGAGCAGTATTTTCTACCCTTGACTGCACATCAAAATCCCAGGGGCACCTGGATGGCTAGGTCGGTTGAGTGTCTGACTCTTGATTTCAGCTCAGGTCACGATCTCATGGTTCATGAGTTTGAGCCCCACACAGGGCTGCTGCTTAGGGTTCTCTGTCTCCCTCTCTCTCTGCCCCTCCCCCTCACGTGCATACACACACTCTCACTCTCAAAAACAAACTTTAAAAACCAAATGAGGATATTTATTTAAAATGCAGATTCTCAGGCTCCACCCTTCCCAATATTCCAAGTAAGGGTAGGATGGAAAATATGTATTTTCAGCAAGTTTCCCAGGTGATCCTCACACACCAGCTCAGTGCTTCTCAAAAACTGGAATTAATAAAGCCCAGATTAAGAGCAGATGAAGCTATTTTCTCCTTGCAGATTGAGTGGTCCTGCAACTCAGGCTACCTAATAGTCCTTTACCATTGAGTGCTTGCAAAATAGAATTAGTCATTGCTTTCATCGCAAAGACGGATCAGCATGGTCAGTTCAACTGTAATGGAATTCAACGGGGACATTTTCCAAGTCCTGGGACCCTGGGTGAGTCACTTAACTACTTTTGGGCCCAGGGGCTTTGTCTGTCAAATCAGGCTAATGAGGCTAATGTCACCTGAATCTGAAGAACGGTGGCAGAGGCAATACCTTGTGCTCCTTAAAAGGAACAAACAAACAAAAAACTAAGTATGACTGCAAGAAACTTTTAAAATTCCCTTCTGGCCAGCCTCCAAGTTTCAATCTGCATAACTGTCTGAAAGCTAAGTTTGCTGAGAGGTGTTAGCGAGTAGGGGGTGCCTGGGTGCCTCAGTCGGTTAAGTGTCCAACTCTTGGTTTTGGCTCAGGTCATGGTCTCACGGTTTGTGGATTCAAGCCCCACATCGGGCTCTAACAGGTGTCTGCAAGCAGAAGTCCCTTCAGTGCAGAACATGGTCTCCAAATTCTGGTCGAATCATGCCCCAGTGTCTAAGCAAGGCAGGTGAAGGGCTTCCTGGACTGGCCCCTCCCCACCTGTTTCTGCTACTGCTTGACAATCCCTCCACTAACCTACCCTACACATCAGAGCTTTGCCTAGTTTTCTAGGTCAGTTTTCATGGAAACACAGTCTTCCTTATGCATTTACATCCTGCCTATGGCTGTGTTTGCACTACAGTGGCAGCGCTGAGTAACCCTGAGAGAGAGGCAGTGTACATGCTCGTGGTCTGCAAAACCTCAAGTACTTACCATCCAGGCCCTTTACAGAAACGTTCGCTGACCTCCACGGTAGGCCAGTCTTTTCCAGAAATTTCTGGCCACGACCCATAATAAGCACACATTATAAGGAGACCGAGTATACATATAGATCTTTGTGTGCATATTTATATACACATACTTCTCAGAATAAATGTTTACCTTTACTAGGTGCAATGCATTCTAACAGGTTCTAGTCTACTCCATTGTTTTTCAAAAGCTGCTCATGACATTTCACTCATCTCATGACCCCAAATGAATCTTGATTCATATGTGGGAAATACCTCTTTGGACAAACCGAGCAACTGGCTACTGGTAACACATGTCTGCTGCTCTCCAACCTCTTCTTTCTTTCTTGGCATCGACCCCTCCATCTGGCAAGGCCTGGTCCTTTCATCTCTGTGTACAAATCCTTCCCATTCTTTAAGAACTAGCCCAGCTTCCATCTCTTTCTTGAAGTCTCCTTTGAACCTCCAGTCCCAAAGCATTTTCGCATCTCCCACAGTGTTTATTCTGTTCCTTTAGTGTGGAAACACAAAGTTTCTGCATTGTAGAAGAGTTGTCTGTGCATCTTTCTAATGATGTAACCAAAGAACGGTGATCTTAAGAACCTGTATTCTAAATACCTTCTAGTTCAGGGCCTCGTACTCTGTAAGTACTGAATAAATGCTTATTAAGTTGAAGTCAGCAAATATTTATTACTAAGGGTATAATATGGCTTATGAATGTAATATTGAATCCTGAGATTTTAAAGACCATAAATATATGGTATATTGTAAACACTCAATAAATGCTGATAAAGACAAAAGAGAGAGAGAAAGATAACCCGGGCTCGGGCTTGGCAGTTTCTATTTCAGTTGCTAGATTGGTGTTATTTTCATAACTGGCAGGGAGAATTATGATATACAATATATAATGCCTCTTTTGTTGTGTTACAGTCACTGGGTTAAACACACAGAACACCAAAGAGGAAGGAAACTGTCATATGTGGCAGGGCCTCAGCAGAGAGAAGGTGTCACAGCTTTGTCCGACCGAAGCACAATTGCCAGCCCTACATTCTCAGTATTATCAGTAGCGCTAGAGAGAGCCTGCTATGGTCTCTCTTTTCCCAAAGAAACAAAAATGCACGCCATCCCTCTCAGGCCATCAACATGGTCTTATTAGGGTCTAACCAGTTTGCATAAGAGAAGAAAACTGCCCAGGATGAATTTCTTTAGGAATCCCAACGTATCCTGAAATACTGTCGTTATAACCAGCTAAAGTGCTTTTACTGAAATCTGTTTGAACATGACCAAATAGGACTTATTCTTAGGAAGTCAAGAATGGTTTGATATCAGCAAATCGACGATGATATTTCATTACATTCACAATAAAAGAGAAAAGAAAATATTAGTATGTCACTAGAAAGGGCACCTGATAAATCCAACAGCTGTTTCTAATAAGATTTTAACTAAAATGAGAATAGGAAAAATTATCTACATAAACCTGATAAAGATTTTACCCACATCAAAAAGCAATCACCAAAACAGATGGTAAAATATTAAATCCATTTCCTTTAAAGTCATGAATTACCACAATTATTATTTAATATAATTTTGAGGATTATGCCTAATACAATAAGAATATGACATTAAAGGTCTAAATATTAGAAAAGGAAACATAAAAAATCTTTTAGTCATAGATTATATGACTTATACCTTAAAAAATCACAAGAGATTCTAGAGTTTTTAGAAAAGAAAATGCTAGAAGAGAAAATATCTATTAATAATAGAATGTACTAAGGTGGTTGCACAGCAGAGAAAAGGCATACTAATCAATAGCTTCTCCTTATATAAATATGCATGAAAGAAATTAAAAAGAAAATGAGGGTATCAACAGTAAACTCAAAGCTCTTAAAAGCTCAAGGGGCGCCTGGGTGGCTTAGTCGGTTAAGCGTCCGACTTTCGCTTGGGTCATGATCTCACGGTTCGTGGGTTCAAGCCCCGCGTCGGGCTCTGTGCTGACTGCCAGCTCAGAGCCTGGAGCCTGTTTCAGTCTGTGACTCCCTCTCTCTCTGACCCTCCCCTGCTCACGCTGTCTCTCTCTCTCTCTCCTAGAAATAAATAAAAAATGTTAAAAAAAAAAGCTCTTAAAAGCTCTTTAGGACATATGGCCCAGTTTCCTCAATTAATAAATGAGAGAACAAGTGAAAGGAAGATATGCACATTAAAAGGTAATTAAGAGAGGGGCGCCTGGGTGGCTTAGTCGGTTAAGCGTCCGACTTTCGCTTGGGTCATGATCTCACGGTTCGTGGGTTCAAGCCCCGCGTCGGGCTCTGTGCTGACTGCCAGCTCAGAGCCTGGAGCCTGTTTCAGTCTGTGACTCCCTCTCACTCTGACCCTCCCTGCTCACGCTGTCTCTCTCTCTCTCTCTCCTAAAAATAAATAAAACATTAAAAAAAAAAAACAAACAAAATAGGTGGCATTTTAAAAAAAAAAAAAGGTAATTAAGAGAGGAGGAACCTGGTTGGCTCAGTCATTGAGCATCCAACTCTTGGTTTGGCTCAGGTCATACATGATCTCAGTTTGTGGGTTCAAGCCCCACATCTGCACTGTCAGTGCAGAGCCTACCTGGGTTTCTCTCTCTCTCTCCCTCTCTCTCTGCCTCTCCCTAACCACTTGGTCTCTCTCTCTCTCTCAAAATAAATAAATTAACATTTAAAAAAAATAAAAGATACTCAAGAGATATCAATCAGTTATAATAGTAAGATCTTTGGATCCCAACTGGGAAAAAACTATTAAGGAAGGGATGAGAATAGGAGAGAAATTATTAAAAAATTACTTTTGGAGTTGTACTTCTGCGTTTATGTTTAGGATGTAGAAACCTCCAAGGGAATGTAACTCCTACCCCAGGAATAAGAAAAGGCCAGAAACCTACCAAATCATAACTTTTCTTGAACTCATCAGAAATCGGAGGTCCCAAGGCAAATAAAGTAAAGTGAATTATAAAATATGACGACTCCTTTCATGGAGAAACAGGACACAAAACTGTCACCTAGTTGGCAGAGCACAGGAAAAAGAGAACACTTCCATATAAATGAAAAATAAGAAGTCACACAGGAGTGTCAAAAATTAAAGGCCAAGTATAGCAGGTCATGTTAGTTTAAAATTGCTTGGAGTTCCAGATATAAGGGACACCCTTCCAAGTTATTTCCCATAAGCCTTCACTGGGTGACCACAGAAAAGGCTGGAAACAGAGAGACATGGTGGTGCAGACATGCAGGCAATGAGCAGCTTCTGAGACACAAGCATGAAGCCCATCCAGTTCCGCAAACCTCTCTTTCACAGGAAGCAAAAGGCTAAAACTTCGAAATACAAGTTGCAAACTTTCTCATCCCGAAAGCCCATGCAAAAAATCCATTGCTATTGGAATAAGGATTGAAGCAAAAACCCTCTCTCCTTGGAGAAAGGGTAAGAAACCTTTCTGGGCCCAGAATCTTACATGAATACTTAAGCAGAGGTCTGCTGCCCCTGGAAAAGGTTCAAGGTCCTGATGATAGAAGTCTATCTTCCATCACAGACATGTGGTAACCGTTGAAACAAAAGCACTGAAAACTCCCCTCCAGCACCCCATCCTTCTTCAGCACACAGTAAACTATCCCTCTTCTGGAAGAATTTGAACCCTGTGCAACACTAAAAATTGTAATAGAAACAACAAAATCCAAACCCAGCTAAACTCCTAGTTAAATTTAGCCTGATAAAAGAAGAGATATGCCCACTTCTGTGTATAAATGTTGTTTATAGGAATCTTTACTGTTCTTATATACTTATATTTCTAGCATTCAATGGAAAATTAGGAGATACGCAAAAGGCACAAAAGAGGAAGCCATTACTTTATCAAGAGATAAAGCAGAGTCAGAGATAAACCAGATATTGCAAATAACATAAGGAGTTTGAAATAACTCTTTTTAATATGTTAAATGATCTAATGGAAAATATAAGTACATACATAAGCAGATGGGGAGTTTTGTCACAGAGATAGAAGTTACATAAAGAGTCAAAGAGAAAGGCTGGAAGTGAAAAATCAATATCAGAGATGAAGAATTCCTTCACTAGGCTCATCAGAAGATTGGACACAGCTAAGGAAAGAATCCATGACTTGAAGATAATGACAGTAAAGATGATCTAAAGTAAACACAAAAGAAAAAAAGGAAACAAATCTAAACAGCACATGTAAGAGCTTTGAGACAACATATGCTCACAAATCATCTAACACATGTATAATCAGAACCTCAGAAGGAGAGAGAGAATGGGGAAGGAGAAATATTTAAAAGATAATGTGTGACTATGTTCTAAAATTAATGAAAGACAATAAGCAATAGGTCCAAGAATCCAAAACCCAAGCAAGGTTAAATAAATACGTAGATATATTACAATTTAACTGTTGAAAACAAAACATAAAAGTAAATTATTGAAGGCAGCCAGAGGTACGGGGTGAGAAGAGTTTAAATGCAGAGGGACAAAGACAAGAAATGAAGCACACTTCTTAGAAAGTATGAAAGCCAGAAGACAATGAGGTGGCATCTTTAAAATACTGAAAAAAGAAACAAATTTTTCACAGTTTTGGTGTTATCATGGTACTGTGGTATAATATATTTTTTTCCTCAACAGCCCTTGTACTTAAAGATCCACACAAGGGATTGTTCCACCCTAATCAGAGAGGAAAGCTCATCTCAGAGATGAAGGTAAAGATAAAGCAAGATTGACCATGAATTGATGATGATTGAAACTATATGATAAGCACATGGGTTTTCAATATGATATTCTCTCTATTTTCATGCATTTTTAAAATTGCCATAATAGAAAATTATGTAAAGAAATAGAAATTTTAAAATATTTTTTATGTGAGTACAGCTGACACACAAGGTACATTAGTTTTAGTTACTCAGCTTCTCTATACGTTATGCTATGCCTGCCGCAAATATAGTGGCCATGTGTCTCCATACAATGCTATCACAATACCATTGACTGTGTTCCCCTTGCTGTGCCTTTCATCTCCGTGATTTATTCATTCCATAACTGGTAACCTAGATCTCCCACTCCCCTCCACTTATTTTGCCTGTCGCTCCTCCTCCCCCTTCCCCCTAGCAACCGCCAGTTTGTTCTTTGTATTTAAGTCTGGGTTTTGGGAGGGCACCTGGGTGGCTCAGTTGGTTAAGTGTCTGACTCTTGATTTCAGCTCAGGTCATGATCTCAGTGTTCGTGAGTTTGAGCCCCACGTCGGGCTCTTCACTGACAGAGTGAAGCCTGCTTAGGATTCTCTGTTTCCTTCTCGCTCTGTCCATCCCCAACTTGCTCTCTCTCTCAAGAATAAAGAATTTTAAAAAAGAAGACTAGAGGTTTTTTTGTCTCCTTTTTTATTTTTTTTAATGTTGTATTTATTTCTGAGAGAGAGAGAGAGACAGCATGAGCCAGGGAGGGTCAGAGAGAGAAGGAGATACAGAATCGGAAGCAAGCTCCAGGCTCTGAGCTGGCTGTCATCACAGAGCCCGACATGGGGCTCAAACCCACAAACCGTGTGATCATGACCTGAGCCAAAGTTGGACGCTTAACTGGCTGAGCCACCTAGGCGCCCTGTCTCCTTTTTTCTTTGTTCATTTGTTTTGTTTCTCAAATCCTATATATGAGAGAAATCATATAGTACTTGCTTTTCTCTGATTGACCTATTTCACTTAGTGCTATACCCTCTGGGTCCATGTTGTTGCCAAAGGCAAGGTCTGATTCTTCTTACGGCTGAGTAATATTCCACTCTGTGTGTGTATGTGTGTGTGTGTGTGTGTGTTTATGTGTGTACCATCCACCAATGGATAGATCCTTGTTGATTTTGTTATTCATTTGTTTGTTTATTTGTTTTGTTTTTTAGATTCCGCACGTGATCTTAGCCAAAAGGCCAAAAAAAAACTATTGTTTTAGATTCCACATATGAGTGAAAGCGTACAGTATTTCTGTTTCTCAGTCTGACATTTCACTTAGCATAATACTTTCTAAGTCTATTCATCTTGTTGCAGATGGAACAATCTCATCCTTTTTATGGCTCTGTGATGTTCCTTCACACACACACACACACACACACACACACACACACACACACATACCACCCCATCTTCCTTATCCATTCATCTGTCAGTGGACTCTTGGGTTGCTTCAATTTGCAAAGGATGCTGCAATGAAAATAGAAGTGTATATATCTTTTCAAATTAGTGTTTTCATTTCCTTTTTGGGTAAATATACAGCATACACAAAAATAAACTCCACATGGATTAAAGACCTAAGTGTGAGACCTGAAACCATAAAAATCCTAGAAAACAGACAGTTTCTCTGACATGGGCCACAACAACATTTTCTAGATATGTCTAGTAAGGCAAGGGAAACAAAAGCAAAAATAAACTCTTCAGACTACATCAAAATAAAAGCCTCTGCACAGTGAAGGAAACCATCAACAAAACTAAAAGGCAACCTACTGAATGGGAGAAGATATTTGCAAATAATATATCTGACAAAGGGTAAGTATCCAAAATATATAAAGAACTTATATAGCTCAACACCAAAACAAAACAAAACAAAACAAAACAAAACAAAAACCCCAAACAATCTGATTAAAATATGGGCAGAGGACCTGAAGGGAGATTTTTCCACACAACACTCAGATGGCCAACAGATACATGAAAAGGTGCTCAACATCACTAATCATCAGGGAAATGCAAATCAAAACCTCAGTGAAGTATCATCACCTCACACCTGTTGGAATGGCTAAAAGCAAAAAGACAAGAAATAAGAAGTGTTGGTGAGGACGTGGAGAAAGGGGAACCCTCATGCATTGTTGGTGGGAATGCAAACTGGTTCAGCCGCTGTGGGAAACAAAATGGAGGTTCCTCAAAATATTAAAAATAGAATTACATCTGATCCAAAAAATGCAATTTTTTAAATGTTTATTCATTTTTGAGACACAGAGACACACACACACACACACACACACACACACACACACACAGCATGAGTGGGGGAGGGGCAGAGAGAGAGGGAGACACAGAATCTGAAGGAGGCTCCAGGCTCTGAGCTGTCAGCACAGAGCCTGACACGGGGCTTGAACTCACAGATCATGAGATCATAACCTGAGCCAAAATCGGATGCTTAACCACTGAACCACCCAGGCACCCCCAAAACTGGAATTTTGTGAAAAAGAGAGAAAATATGGACAGAAGAGATGGTATCACAGCACATCACCAGTTTTCTCTGATTTTTTCCCCTTAATGATCTCTTCCTCTTGCCTGTGACTCACAGTGGAGGGACAGGTCTCCAAACTGGGGTCCCAGAATGCTGCAGCCACCCTCTCCAATAACATCACCCCAGCAAAACCTACCCGTGCCAAAGCTCTCTTCTCCACACAGAGAGCACCGTCCTGAGTCCATCAGATTCGAGAAGAATCTCCATCCAGCTGGGGTCTCATACACAGGAACCTTCATTGATTTGGCCACTCTGGAAAATTAAATTCAAGGAAACAGTCAACTCATGTATCTCTTTGTCTCTCTTTTCTCAGCACAGAAGGAAGTCTTTAGAATTTATTAACTCCATAACTAGATTCAGAACATTCTGGACATTTTTCAGGATGTTAAGCCATAAGATGGAAAATTATAAATAGCCTATTCCAATGGTTCCCAGTTTTGTTTTCTTCATAACATAGAAAATATTAAGTTAATGTATGGAATATTATCATTTATGTTTTCCTTCTATAAAGGTTCCTTTATCTTTATGGTAAGATCCCACTTGGGAAAGTCAGAATCTAAGAGGGAGTCTGGGTACAAACAACTTTGGAATATTGTTTGATAGTATCTACTAAAGATGGGTATACACCAATCCTATGAACCAGCAATTCGACTCCTAGAAACTACTAATGATATGTAGTGGACACTCTCCTTCACTACCAACACAAATACACACACACACCCACACACACACACACACACACACACAGAGTAGGACTTTTAGCACTGAAACATGTATTCTATCAGCTGCTAGAAATGTTGATGGCTAACAGCTCACAGATATGTCCCCTACTCTCTGCCAAATAGAGAGGTCTCACTCAAAATCATGCTCTCTTTGGGGAACCTGCATGGCTCAGCCGGTTAAGTGTCTGCCTCTTGGTTTCAACTCAGGGCATGATCTCGCAGTTTGTGGGTTCAAGCCCCACCTCAGGTCCTGCAGCCGACAGCATGGGGTCTGCTTAGGATTCCCGCCGTCCCTTTCTATCACCCTCCCCTGCCTGCCCTGTCTCTATCTCTTTCAAAATAAATAAATAAACCTAAAGAATATCATGTTCTCTTTCCTGGGTCAGCCCACATCCAATGACTGGTCGATGTGGGATAGATGAAGGTCTAGACTCCTTGCCCCTATTTGGCCCAACTCTGTAGGGTCATTTCAGCTCAAGAGCTCCCCGTAGGTTAGCTGAGGCCTTTGCTGGACTGCACTGCAGTCCAACTTCTCTCTCTCTGTCCAGTCCCCATCTCACTCCCCCACAGGTGCTGGTTTTGAAGACACATTTGATCTCAATGGCAGGCAGGAATAAACTTCCTGCAAACCAACCTCTCTCAGAGCTGCCTCCTGGGGAGCCCAGTGTGTGACATTACTCAACAGAGTATGTACACAAGATTTTACAAAAAATGATCATGGAATCACAATTCGGAAGAACTGAAACAACTCAAATGTCCATTGAGCAGAACGGACAGTGGATGTGTGACACAGAATGCACTACCATAAATTTCACTGAGCACACTACTGCTACCTGCAACACGTGAATGAATCTCACAAATATTCTATCACATGCAAGAAACAGGGAACAAGAATATATATACTGTACTGTTCCATTTAGGTAAGCTTCAAGAACAGCTAAAACTAATCAATGACATCGCAGTTCAGGCTCAGAAGAGTAGAGGTCATGTGTTTGTTTAAGATTGCACAGAGGTAAGAGGCAAAGCTAGAATTCGGACCCGCATCTGCTTAATTTCTGCTCATGTTCCGTTCCAAGACACCATGCTGCCACCCCAAATGTCTTAAGAGATATACAGATCTCAGAGTATTTTCGGGAATGATCCGGTACTGTGCCATTGACCTAATGAGTTTCATCTTCCCTGCAAACAAGCAAGAAAAAACAAAACACCAAATGCCTGCCACTAGCAAGATTTAATTTTTCAAAGGCTATAAATCACAGAAGGTGGCCAGGGAGAGGAACCAGTGAGGGTATTCTGGTCAAGAAGAGGAAGAAAGATACATAAAGGACAAAGGACACAATGTAATGATTTCTTTAGGTTTTTATTTGGTGACCAGCCAGAGCGGGGAAGATATTTAGAAACTCTTGCCACAGGAAAGCACTTTCCTGTTTGTAATACCAAATACAGTTGATGTGTTCAAGATCTTGCAAAATTTTGCACTAAATCTCTTTCAAGTTTGCTTTGAAAAGAGGCACTTTTTAGATGTTCCAGGGTTACATCAAAGGTTCTGGTGTGTGTGTGTGTGTGTGTGTATGTGTGTGTGTGTGTGTGTGTGTGTGTGTGTGTGTGTGTTTTAATGGTCTAAGAAAGATATACAATCACACTTATATCCTTGGGGGGAACAATGGAAGAAATCCTCCCCAAACTGTAGGTCAAAGGTAAATTTCATAGCCATTAATTTCATAGTCAGAAGCTGAAGGAAGAAGGTAACATAAGTCACACAGAAGCTTCCCAGTGTCAGCACAGAGGAAAGCCTAGGTCAAAATTAATTTAGCAAATATGAGTGTATATGATTGCTAAATAGAATGTGCAGCATGGAGCACATATATTTCCTTGGCTAAAACATTCTTGCAGGTTCAAAGCCAAGTTGGCAGATCTGAAGGGAGGGGAAAGGATTTCCCTAGCTCCCACCCTTCCCAATTAATCACTGTCAGGAGGTCACAAGGCTGAGGGCTGAGGCTGGGTTTTTAAAGGACCGGATACTTCTAGAACTAGGAGCCCCAGTCGCAGCTATGGGAGCTAAGATAACAATATGGGTAATTAAATTCCGAGATCCTGAGCATGAGCTGATTGTGTCCTAGAGTCAGAAAGGAATTCCCCTCCCTTCTCCCTCTGCTGAACTTGGGATCCAGCCCAAACACAGCATTCAGCAGATACCATGCTCTAGATTGTTGTTGTTGTTTTTTCCACAGGAGACCCCCTGGAGGTTTTCTGACAGCTCAAAATGGAGCTGCTCAAGCTGAGGGTCTTTACCCTCTTGACCGTTGCCACCATGTGTCAGAGACAAACACAAGAACTCACTTTCTAGGAAAGACCACAGTATGAAGCAAAAGAAAGAAAATCAATCTCAATCCCAATTGTCCCGCACGTGGGAGATGAGTTCTGGTAGTTCAAACCAAACCAAAACAAAACAAAAAACCCATGGCGGATGTAAGCTTCTGAGGATGCCGTTTCAACCTCGAAAAATGTGGCTTCAGGTTGGAATCAGCCTCAACCTATTGTTCCAACAGCTTCTCTCGTGCAAGTCACTCCAAGCTCCTAAGAACCAGACCGTTTCTAATTTTCCAAATGTGCTCTTTCCTTTTTGCTACTACTGCAAACTACTCCTGCGTGCTTTTTCATGCTTTTCATTTCACCTGGATTAAGCCTTTCGAATCTCTGTCGAAATACTTCACATCGCCTCAAGACCTAACTGGGATGCCATGCCACCATGAGGCCTGTGGCAAATGCAGCTAGGTGACCAACAAACCCACCTCCTCTGGGTTGGATGATGCTCCCCGACCGCCCTCACAGTTAGCTGCGGGCCACATGTTAGAGTTCCAGCCAATGGAACTTGGGTGGAAATGACACTCAGATCTGGCTATTAAAACTTCCCATCCTCCATGTTCTCTCTCCTTCTGCCACCTTAATGTGGACAAGCTTGGCAAACCTGGAAGCTACACGTTGAAGATGGTAGACCCACCATATGAAAGGATCTAGGTCTCTAAATTGCCATTTGGAGCAGAATCAACTACGAATCAGGAACACCTGTTTTTAACTCTTGATGCCTGAGACCCTTTCGCTGAGTTTGAGCGATTATACGCTTTGGGATTAGTAGCAGCAGCTCCATTATACTAATGAATATAACCCTTCCTCTTCATTATAATAAATCCAAAGTAATCCTTCCGGCCATTATGTTTCCTCTCACTCGGGAATGGGTCTTTGTGTTCATGTTGATATTGTCACCTCCTTAAATTTTTCTTCCACACACAGATGCACACGAGCATCACCACCAATGTATTAGAAGTTCTCTGAGTTAGGGACTTCATCGTATAGACTTTCATGGCTCTTCAAAGTTTAGGATAGTATAACGCCTTGTCAGATTTGCCCTTAATAAATTCTGGATGATTTCAGTTGACTAATATCTATCATTTAAGGAGTGTTGTTGGATGGCAGGGGACAAAGCATCTCCATTTTATGGTCTTCATTTTCTTGTAGTTTCCTAAAAAATACAACTAAGTCATTTCTGCATGTTTTATTGAAATTAGTCATCTTGAGAAAGAGAATTTCACAAGATATTAATTAGTCAGGCTATCATGATGAGACAGAGGCATTTCCTGAAAGTAAAGATCTTACAGAGGGGCGCCTGGGTGGCTCAGTCGGTTAAGTGTCTGACTTCGACTCAGGTCATGATCTCACGGTTCATGGGTTCAAGCCCCACATTGGGCTCTGTGCTGACAGCTAGCTCAGAGCCTAGAGCCTGCTTCAGATTCTGTGTCTTCCTCTCTCTCTGACCCTCCCCTGCTCACGCTGTCTCTCTCAGAAATAATAAAATAAAATAAAGAAATAAAATAAAAAATAAATTTTAAAAAATTTAAAAAAAAAGATATTATAGACTTAGGGCAATGACTAGCTGAAAACAAAGGTTTGAGGAGCAGGAGAATACATTTTCCTATTTTGCCAGTCTGGCCATCACCCTACACTCATGTGATCAAATAAGACAACAGACACAAAAGCATACTAACAGTGCCCCAAAAGCTCACCAAATGAAAGGATGCTGGCATACCATTTTTGTGCCTTCAGCATAGTGTGTGACCACAGTAGTTATTCAAATATCTATGAACCTAATTATGCAGTACTACATCATTATGTGTACGCTCTACTGGACTATCAATGACTAATGACACTCCGGCAGCATGTGAGAGAATGGCCAAATCAACAATGATTAATGACATCAAGTACATGAAGCATACCCAGCTGCCCTTGGATTCCTACTTCGAGAAACTTGCAATAGACTTAAAGAGAAAAAGATCCAGGTTCCTCTTCCCTTGATTTATCTTCAAATGTCCACTTTCTTGAGATCCAGCAGGGCTCATGGTTCTAATTTCTACACACCAAACTCCCAGCCCCCTTTTTAAAAGCCCCAACAGCATGGAGTAGAAGATATCTGCATCACATATATCCAACAAAAGACTTACTTGCAGTTTACGTTTAAAAGACTCTTATACAGTAGTAAAAACAACAACAACAACAACCAAAAAGGCATATAACTGGTTTTATTATTTTTTTTAATGTTTTATTTATTTCTAGGAGACAGAGAGAGAGAGAGAGACAGCATGAGCAGGGGAGGGTCAGAGAGAGAGGGAGTCACAGACTGAAACAGGCTCCAGGCTCTGAGCTGGCAGTCAGCACAGAGCCCGACGCGGGGCTCGAACCCACGAACTGCGAGATCATGACCTAAGTGAAAGTCAGACGTTTAACCGACTAAGCCACCCAGGTGCCCCGGCATATAACCGGTTTTAAAAGCTTTGAGAAAAAGTCTTGAACAAGCACTTTACAAAAGAGGATATTCAATTGGCCAATTAACAAACAAAAAGATGCTCAACATCAGTAGAGATCAGGTAACTGCAAATTAAACCACGATGAACGGGCACCTGGATGGCTCAGCCAGTTGAGCATGTGACTCTTGACTTTGGCTCAGGTCATGATCCCAGCGTTGTGGGATCAAGTCCTATGTTAGGCTCCATGCTGAGTGTGGACCCTGCTTAAGATTCTCTCTCTTCCTCTGCCCTCCACCCCTGCTTGCACTCTCTCTCCCTAAAAATAAAAATAATATAATAAAAGAAAGCCACAATGAGATATGACAGACCCACAAGACTGGCTAAGAAGAGGGGTATTGCCAAGTCCTGGTGAAGATTGGGAATTCATGTATTGCTGAAGGAAAGCACATCAGTACTGACTGTGGTATATTTGTTTATGTGACATATTTACATAGAGGGATAACACAGAACAGAAAAAAATGAACAAACTACCATTACATAGAAAAATATGAATGTATCACATAAATATAACATTGAATTAAAGAAGTCAGCATAGAGGAAAATATGCTGCATGATTCAGTTGACACGTAGTTCAAAATAGACAAAACTAATCATTGGCATTGGTCTAGGCAATTATTTTTTGGATATGACGCTAAAAGCACAGGCAACAAAAGCAAAAATAAACAAGTAGGACAACATAAACCAAAAAGTTACTGTGCAGCAAGGGCAACTACCAACCAACTGAAAAGGCAGCCTCTGGAACAGGAGCAAATATTTGCAAACCCTATATCCAATAAGGAGTTAATATCCAAAATATGCAAGGAACTCTTACAACTCAATAACAAGAAAACGAACAATCCAATAAAAAAATAGGCAAAGGATCTGAGTCCACATTTTTTCTGAAGAAGACACACAAATGGCCAACGGATATATAAAAAGATGTTCAACATCACTAATCATCAGGGAAATGCAAAATCAAAACTACAATGAGATATCGCCTTACACCTGTTAGAATGGCTATTATTAAAAAGACAATAGGTAAGAGCTGTCAAGGACTTGGAGAGAAGGGACCTTCAGCTTGTGCACTGCTGATGGGAATGCAAATTGGTAGTCACTGTGGAAAATAGTATGACAGTTCCTCAAAAAAATAAAAATAACTACCATATGACCCAGAAATCTGACTTGTGAGTAAATATCCAAAGGAAATGAAAACAGGATCCCCAAAAGATATCTGACCATCTATGTCCATTGCATGACTGTTTATAGTAGTCAAGAGGTGGAAACAACCTACATGTCTGTCAACAGATGAAGGGATAAAGAAGATGTGCTAGGTACACACAATGAATATTCTTCAGCCATAAAAATAGAAGGAAATTCGGCCACATGTGACAACATGGGTAGACCTGGAGGGCATTCTGCTACGTGAAATCAGACAGACAGAGATTGACAAACACTATATGGTATCCCTTGTACGTGGCGTCTAAAAAAAAGTCAGACTCCCAGAAACAGAATAGAATAGATTGGTGGTGAGGTGGGTGAGAAAACTGGGAAGACCTTGGTCAAAGGGCATGAACGTCCAGTCAAGACGAGTAAGTTCTGAGGGTCTCATGTATAGCATGGTGACTGTAGTTAGTGACACACACTGTATGCTTCTGAGAGTAGCGTTCTCATCAGAAGAGAAGTAACTATGTGCAGTGATGAATGTGTTCATTAACTTGACTGTGGTTACATTTGTGATAACCACCTGGTGATAGAGGTCAGATAGCCGTTATCTCTAGGGAGGAGGAAGTAGTAATTGAAATGGGGAAGAAGGGAGCTTCCGGAATGCTCTTTTGTTGCTTGATCTAGTTGGTGGTTGCGTGGGAATATTCCTTTATGAAAAGCCCTTGAGTAAGACTGGAGTTGTCCTTCTCTTTATATACACTTCAATAAACATTTCAATAAACATTTACTTAAAAGAAAAAGCCCACTGCAGTATTTACGACTAAGTACATGTTCGAATTGGTCAGGTTTACATAACCCCAAGAAATAAACTACTGAAGATGGGGTTTAAGAGCGTTCTGGATATGCTGGTGAATGTCTAGCAGACATGTACATCTAGGGGGACTGCCCTTGAACGAGCCTGCCAGTATTTTCACGTGGATGAGTTCACTCCCAGGTCCCTTCTTTGATGTCTGGCACCCCTGGCTGGGGCTGCTCTAAGGTAAAGAAGGGCTTATGTGAGTTTGCATTTTAATTGTCCTGATCTGGGACAGACTTCTTGGTCATTCAAGCCCTCGCTTGAGCAACTGGTGAAAGGCCCCTGGGGGAGAAGGGCTTGAACTCACAGGCATTGAAGATAGAACAACTCAGACTTTCAGGTAAAATAAATATAAACTGGGGGGGCGGGGGGGTGCTGTCATAATAAAATGACCACAAAAGTTTTTTAACTGCATATATAAACGTGAGCAGAAAGCTGCCTGGTCCTGAGGCTTGTAATAGCTCAGCTGGGTCTAGACCTCAAAACTCACATGTTAAATAACACCCTCCCTGCCTGTCCTATCGGAGAGGCTGTAAAGATCAAATGAGATAGTAAATAATGAAATGAAAGAGCTCCAACAACCACAAAATGCCCTCCAGAATTACCAAAGGATCACTGTTCTTTGCTTTGCATCTTTCACTTAATTCAAAGGGAAATGGACATTTCATTTAAAGAATATTTACAAGAAGAAAACCAGAGACAACTGCATGTCTCATGTTCCCTTTAAACATCTAGTTGCTGGCCAACTGTAAAACAAGCCAAGGTGGACCCCAAACCCAAGGGCCTGTGCTGCTTTATCGAGAAACTTCTGCACTTGCATTTTAGATAAGTGTTATGGGGGGAAAATAGGATCCTTCTCAATTCGATTATAAATTTTGTTAGGAAACATAAGGCAGGCATATTTCTGAGGATCTTGACTTTATTTAGAAGAAAAAAAATGGCTTTGGGAAACTGACCAAAGATCCAAAAGAAAACTATGTAAAATTGAAACAATCACAGGTTTATACTCCCAAGCTAGTAAATAATCTGGAACCCTACGTCTGGGAATTAACAAGTGTCTGTTTACAATCGTGATGTTTGAACACTTTGATGTAAACTGTTTCTGGTTCTAATTATTTTCAAAGAATAAAAATTGTTGAAAGGCGAGGGCTGGTGAGTTTTAAGCCCCAAGAGTTCCAAATAAGCGGAGGCATAGAGAGACACTCAGCAGCCCTCCAGATTCCTAGGAGATTCTTTCCTGGACAGCAAACAGGGAGTTTCCTTCTTGTATTTTCATTCTGCTTTGAATTTTGGGTTATGTAGATGCCTTACTGAAGATTTTTATAAATGACTATAGAATACACTTGGAAGATTTAGAATCAATTCATTTACTCTAACAAAAGGAGTAAGAAATGATGTGACAACTTGAACCCAGGAGATAATGTGTCTCAGTAAATAAAACTTCTTCTCTTTCTTAAAACCTTTTCTTTCTTTTTCTCTTCTGGATTCAATTAGCATCTTTTCCTGGAGGGTATTCTAGAAATCTTATTGATCCTTTGCCGTAAAACAGGAGAGAAGGGACATCTGAGCTTTGGACATTAAGTGACTATACACTGATTGTAAACAGATCTTCATTCCAAAAGAACAAAGCCCAGGGTACACTAGTATGTGTATAGTGCTGTATCACCATTCTGTGGCTAATACCACAAGCAGAGGTATACATTGAAATAGGATGGCATTATCAGTTTTCCTAAAGCAAATATCTGTTCCTTGCTCTGGTATTTCATATTGGATTCAGTTTCAGCAGTGCCACAGGGACCTCAGTGTTTGTCCCCAGTGTTCTATAAGCCTAATATTGACCCTAACATGGTTCATTTAAACCTTGTCACTCTAAATTTGACAGAAGAGTCTTGGCAATCTATCCCCATAGTATTTTGAAAGGGGGAAAGAAAAGAAGAATGAGCAGAATATTCCACATGTTGGGTCTAAATGTAAGGAAAAGATTGATACATTTAATTAGTTAGAATTTGTAAAACTTTCTATTTTGTCATAGACACCAAAATTTGGGAGGAAAGCCATAGATTGAGATATTTGCAATACATGAAACTGAAGGATTAGTAGCCAACTTAAATAAAGAAGCCCCAAAAACCACTATGAAAAGCTCAATTGACCCACGCAATTCACAGAGAAGGAAGATTAATTGGCCAACAAGAAAATATACAGTAAGTCAAGGAAATGAAAATTTAAAAACAGTCAGACATAATGTCACACTTACCATGTAAAAAAAGAAAAAAGAACAAAAAATCTAATAATACCAAGTGTTGGTGGGAATGTCAGAGGAAAATGGAAATCCAAACATTGATGGCAGAATTCTAAATTAGTACACTCACTTTATAGGGCAATTTGAGAATTCCTAATGGAGTTAATAATACTCTATGACCCAGCAAGCCCATCTCTTGGTATCTATCTTAGAGATACTGGTACATGTGTGTCCAAGGAGGCATGGTTCAAGGATGTCTATTACAGTACTGGTGGCGAGAGAGAAAAAGAACAAAACCATAAGCAACCTACCTGTCCATCGGTAGGGGAATGAACAAACTGATCTGTTTATACAGGGCCAAATAAACAGCTGTGATTCAAGGGCCCCAATGAATACACTGCAACACACACACACACACACACAATTAAATGTGTATTTTTGTCTTGCAGTATTATCTTAGATCACTGGTATTCCAATTACTATTTCTCCTTCACTGGTACAAGTTGAAAACCTAGTGGGATTTCATTCCTACTTCTAATAAAAGGTTTCAGATGTTTGCAACTCTGAGGAATTAATAGGACTAAATAACTAAATGGAGAGACCTGATATCTGGCTCAGAGAATCATCCAGAACCTGCCTGTGCCACCAGAGCACAGAGGAACTAGGAAGATCTTCTTGTCCCATAGCTATGCCTCTAAAGGCAGAAAGGAAGTCCGTGTACTATAGCCTGCCATAATGAATTGGCCTAGGAACTTCCCAAGATTCTTAGATCTTTCCACTTATATGCACAGACCTCAAAAACAACTTTCCTTTCTTCCTCCCTTCCTTTTTAATTAAGAGATGGTGCTTATATTCTGTGTCATATAAGCATTTCCTCCTCCCTTTTCTCTTGCTAACCTGTCCATCAACATCACAGAGAAGAATTCACCAGTTATGCATCTAGTTCTTAATAGAGATTGCCATTTTCAGTTCACTTTAGGGAGTTAGTTCTTGGTTCTTTGACAGAAGGAAGACAAAGAACCTTCTGGACACAAAGCACAAAATTCCAGGAGGAGATATCTGCACAGAGATACAAAGACCTTTAGGTTTGGTGGGGTTGCCTCTGGGAATGTGAGTGGCATCTGTCCATGCTGGTTTGGGGATATGATAGAGCACATAAGTCATTCTCCTGGTGTTTTATCTCATGGAGAACTCTGGCCTGTGGCCTAATTGATGACCCTGGTTGCTCATTCTGGGGAAGTCAGAACAAGTCATCAAGAAGCTCTCTCTAAATGGGCTCTGATAAAATGAGCGTTCATCAAGGGCTAGGAAGCCACCCACCTAACAGGTACCCCGTATTCAAGAAGGCACCTACTCTTCCAGGATTTCCACCCGTCACTCAGGACGGGGTTTGCTTTCGCCGATAAGTATAAGGAAAATCCATGCCCCATTAAACTCTGTTGTGACGTTAATTTGTCTTTAACTTTCTTCTGGTTTAATGATGCATGGTTATGAGGAAAGAAACTGTTGGGGGAAAAAAAGAGTTGATGTCTTTTATGGGAAAGGAGTTTCACAACCCAAGGTAAAGCTGAGTGGATAGGAAAGGTAGGCAAACACCACTGCTTGTGGGATCAAGTCCAAACACCTTCACAGGAGGATGGGCTCTGAGTCATGACTGCCTGAGTCTCTCTCTAGCTCCACCAACTTACTGAAACTCAATAAGCCCAGCTCCTTCACCCGTGAAATGGAATCACAATGAGAGGGCTAAATGGGGTGATGCTTGGGAAGCCCCAAACACCCAAAGCGGTGCATGGGCATCAGTGACAGCTTATGGCACTGTTGCCTCTACAGCTGCTGCTACCTGCCCCCTCCCCTTCCTCCTGCCCTCCCAAGCTGGTATTCTAGAACCTTCTCAAAGCGCCATGCGGCTTCAGATCCTTGTACGCATAGTTCACTTAGGTGTGGACACTCTTTGTATCAGTCAGAGCCCCAACGGGAATAGATGACCCACTCAAACTGAGTAATTTGAGGAGAGTTGAAGACAGGAACTGTTTACGCAGGTGTGGGTAGTGGAGGGGGGAACACAATGCCCGCTGCGCGGCCCCGGGGTAAGTAACATCACCCCACCCTCAGATTCATTTCTGGAATCCGCAGCCAGAGCAGGGTGGACAAGGCTACCTGGCAGGAGCCATGACCTTCAGAAGAGGCATGTTGCCAGCGCACAGACTCCTCTGACATGGATAGAAAATGTAATTTACATTCCCAAACGAAGACCTTCGAATGCCAGTGAAAGCAAGTTCATGAGACCACTGAACGTGCAGGATAAGATGAAGTCGTGGTGGGTGAACTTCCAGGGGGATTTGCATATGGAGGACTGACTGAAGAGGCAGATTACCTTACTTCGAACTAAGTGAGTGTTAGCTTACCGCGTCCAGGGCTATTAGTTTATTAAGAACAAGTAGGGGATTGTGGTAAAACTGGCCTCTCTTTCCTTTTGTGGAATTTCTCAGAACTGAAATGTTTATTTCACAATAAAACTTCAAAGATAGAGTAAGGTATACATTTCTCATGATTGCAAGGAGTACCTTATGGGGCTACTGTTTCTTTCAACATCTACTGGAAAACACCGGGTCAGATGGACCAAGAAATTGATTCCTTACAAGACTGTGTGGCAGGGGTGTCCTTCAGAAAGATTTACTCTCATTGAACACTTCTTTTTTTTTTTTTTTTAATATTTTTATTTTATTTCTGGGAGAGACAGAGAGAGAGACAGCGTGAGCAGGGGAGGGTCAGAGAGAGAGGGAGACACAAACTCTGAAACAGGCTCCAGGCTCTGAGCTGGCAGTCAGCACAGAGCCCGACGCGGGGCTCAAACCCACGAACCGCGAGATCGTGACCTAAGCGAAAGTCGGACGCTTAACCGACTATGCCACCCAGGCGCCCCTTATTGAACACTTCTGAAGAGCAAGTGAGAAGGAAGGTATCAAATAATCTTAAGTCACATCAAGGATTCACCGCAAGATGCCTTCCCAAAGGGGGAAGAGATGCGAAGTCAGAAGGGCATCCAGGGAAGTAGAGATGCTTCTCCAAGTCCTGGATTTCAAGATGCTGTGAGCTCAGTAGAGAGGGGCAGGCAGCCCAGGGGTGCGGCGAGGGGGTGTGGTGGACAGCAGGGCTCTGTGCTATCTGAGCAAGTCAAGCGCCCTTCCCCTGCGCCGTCCAGTCCGGGGGTTCGGTCCCCAGAAAGCCGGTGGGGACAGAGGAAGGAGGAAGGAAAAGCAGCTGCTTGCATGCAGAGTGACCTGAGCAGTGCCGGCTGTAGCTGAGATGGACTAGCCTCTTCCTAGTCGTCTCTGGGGGAATGGAGACCAAAATAGGTTGGCAAGAACACACAGCTCCTGAAATTAATTGGAAAAGCAGAGACTCTCCAGGGAAATAAGAAGGCCACTCAACTGCCTGCCTCCCTTCTCAGAGTTCGAGGCGCGGGAATATTTACTGTTTATGTGTGTGGACCCGTTCTGTACCGCTGGGCCTCACTGGGGACTTCGGAGAAACTTCAACACAGAGGAAGGGTGGGGTCAAGAGAAGACGGAATGGCTTCTGGACACTGTGAACCAGGGCGTACAGCCTCGTGTGAAAGGAGCCATTCTCTTTAGGTCAAGATCCCACACCCTACAGTGAAGGGATGACAAAGATAAATGGAGCGGGAGGCGTACCCCTCTGTAGGCCAGTCCAGAGCTACAGCCCAAGCAGCACCCTTATGCTAAAGGCACACATTCTTCAAGATCCAATCATTTCCAACTGTCCAAAGTGTGGCAGCACACTGCTTTTCTTAGAAAAGAGCACGTTAATGCCATCTGCTAAAACGTGGTCATAAAAAATATTCAAATGTGGTCATCCTCAATAGGAACACTGTTCCCTTGGATTGTGGTATCCTTACACAGTGTACATCCTGTGCAATCATATGCAGCAGCTGTCCATCAGCATCACGGGGACTTAGGCAGAGTAGAAGCTACCGCCGTTAAGTCCCTTGATCACGTTCCTGGTATACCAAGGGGTAGGTCATATGCTCCTCGATGGTCATAGGACTGAGGGTGGACCTAAAAGCCTATCACAGCCTTGGAACAGTTGAAAACAAGGATTTGAATGCAACATTTTATTTCTCCCCATCCATGTGGCCTGCCCAATAGTATTTGGTGGTGGAGAACTTGAGGACTGTGCATGTGTGTGTGAGACCTCGCCCCATAGCATACCAAACATACTAAAATACATCCACACATCATATAAGAATCTACTTTCTGCTCAAAAGAATCTTGAAAGGATTTTTGTAATTCTGTTTTCGAAATGACGAGGCAACACGTCACTCAATTAAACAACTACTGGCAATCATATCTCACTGATCACAAGCATTTCAAAATGAGAGGGTATACTCCGCAAATGATTTTCCAGGGCTAGGATGATTTCTTGGATACTGAATTTGATGACAAAGTGACAGTATGTTGCATTTCATACACATTAAACTAGGCAGTTAATCGCATCAGTGTTGCTGTTTTCTGGATTTTTGGAGCTAATAATTGTTTTCAGGTGTGTAATCTCAAGTCCATGAATACCGAAGACCCCAGGCTAGGGGCTGAGAATGCTAATGGGAATGGAGTTACCCTGTGGGCGTGTGTGTGCATGTAAGTGCTTGTATGTCAGTGAGAGCATGTATTGGTAGTGGGCACGTGTAAATAATCATGTACATGTATGTATATATGCGTGTGGAGTGTGTGTCTGAGTGTGGGTATGCGCACGTGGGTGTGGGTGTGTGTTGGGGGTAAGGGAGGGTGCTGTAACTCATCAGAACCATAAGTAGTTTCCTGCACAAGAAGGTTTCAGGGACAATGTTTCATCTTCTTCTCCACTCTATCCCCACAACCTTCTGCACACACCATACTGACTATCAGGAGGTCCTACAAATTTATTTCTGACCATTCCACCCCAAATTCTCGCAGCGAGCTCACGTTTTCTGTGCCGGTATCCAACGCCGTTCATTATGCCCATCTGGAAAACCAGGTATGGGTACGTGCATGCCCCACACACTCACCTAGCACTAGGCTATCAGCTGAGTTTCTCTGAAAGTCCCAAGGCAACGTTCCGAGGGTCAGAAAAAGAAAGGATCATTCGCTTGTAAGTGATTTTCAAGCTGGATGAAATAGGACAGTTGTGGGATTTTTTGACCCTCATGAAACCAAATGTGCATTTGCAATCCAAATATAAGCAGTGAAATGACTCCCGTATGATGTAAATGTTTATAAACTTGCAGCAAGATGACCTCTGTAGGGGCCCAGATAGTGTCCCAAAAGGCCTAAGCTAGTATACAAGCTTGGACGAGTTCCTTCCACGTCTGCCTAGCTGCTAGTGCTTCACGAGTCGGCCTCTCTAGAGAGGCGAGGGCTCCCCACATTGTCTTGATAACAGTGATCACCCGAGTACTTATGTAAGATACAAATTTCCAGGCCCCTCTGCTTGAATATCTGGAATTAGAGGTCTTGCTTAGGGAGTCTATACTTGTAGAAGACTCTTAGTTCTCTGAGAATTTATTTTAAAAAAGAAAAAAACAAAGGGCAAACTATCTGCAAATGAAATTGATCAGTTAACCCACATATACATCTACATACTGGATGTTGACGTTAATAACTGAATTTTGATGCACACACTGCATACTGTTTAGGAAGTCCTCACGGACCTATTACCTGATTGGGGTCCAGATACAAACGGACATTGGACATCAGGGTTAACAAAGATGTGAGTCTCCCATGTAGGCACAGGGACGATGCCAATCGAACCCCAGCAGGCTGAGAGGCAGCTTGTGCATCACCATGGCAATATTTCTTGCAAATGTGAGCAGAATGGCTGGCCCCCAGTCCTGTTAGTATCCCACTGGCTTTGAATTCGGACAAGCCTGGGTTCATAGCGCAGCTTTTAATTCTTTTAATTCTGTGACCCTCACAGGCCAGCACTTCCCCTCTCTCATCTTGGACGTCCACACCTCAGAACGTGGATGAGTAGTAACACTACCTGCTACTGGAGTGTTCGGCCTTGCTTTGCTGACTTCCTCATGGAATGCGCTCGAGAGGCTGACAAGCTGGCTTCAAATCCTGACGCCAGCTTTCCCTAACTCTGTCGCTTGGCTAAGTCACTGCATTTCTGTGAGCTTTGGCATCCTCATAGGTAGAGATGGGGTGGCCATGGCATACAGCAAACACACCAGAAAAGGCAGCGCAAATTAAGAGGTGGAAATCCTCACCCTGGTTGGGGGGCGGGAGTCTTTTGAGGATTTCCCAGGTAAAGCAGCCACCCAGTGGTGACAGCCTGCAGGGAAACAGGGGCTCACTGAGGGGTCTGCACCTGAGAGGTGGCTGCGGGGGGCCGGGACTGGCCACCACCACACTCCTCACCAGCCATGTGGACTGCCCAGATCATCTCCTGGGAAGGCACTGCACGGGAGCTGCAAGCGCTGTGATCGTGGCAGCCCTGGCAGAGAGCATGCATAGCTGAACTTGGCAGTGAGGGGCAGAGTCTGTGTTTCCCTGAAGAAATCCTCCCCGCTTTTAGCCTCCAGCACTCTGGAGGCTTGCAGTTCCCAGACACGCCTTGCTGCCCACCCTCCGGGACTCAGGGACACGGCTGCTGACTCCTCATTGTCCTGTAAGCCCCAGCTCCCGAGAAGAGGCCCCTCCTGAGGTTCCCGGAGGCCGACAGGAGCACCCCACCAAGGAGCGCCCCTCTGCTGTCTGCAGTGCCAGCCAAGCCCCGAGCCACAGCCCTTCCCCCCCCAGGTCCTTGTCCGTCTCCTCCACACACAAGAGCTGTGTCCTCTGAATGTCAACTTGGCCCAGCAGGTGGCCAGGCAGGGTTATCAGAAAAGCAGAGGTGGGGAGATTCTAAGGTGCGGAAGCCCACCTGCTTTGACAGTCACCGTAGGCAGCAACGGGGGCTCCTCATGGAGCGGGCTACGCCTACAGACAGAAAACGGTTTGAGAACCCCTGACCTTCCCGAGCAAGGGAGGGAGGTCCCCACAAACGCAGCTTTGCTAAGGAAATTAGCACAGGGCTCCCGGGTGTGGGTACAAACCCGTGGGTGGGACCCAGGCTCTGCCTGACAGTGCGGGGGCCTCGAGGAAGGGCGCACACAGGCCTCCCTAAGTGTCTCCCCCAAGTCCCCTCGACCTGGATGATAGGGCTGACGTGGCTGCCGCTGGACGTGCCGGAAGGAAACACACCGTCATTCTGACCTGTCCTGCGGACTTCTGTTCTCTCTGCTGGGAAATAAAGCTCAAGACGGTGGAATTCAAAGGGAGGGAGGGAGGAAGGGTCAGCGGTCACTGACAGCTGGATGGCCCCAACATCCTCCTTACCTCCAGGCAGAAGCCCCTTCACCCTTCAAAGCCCCTCCTTCTTTTCCATCTCTCCCAACTTAACCATCTCTTTCCTGCTGGATTTTAACCCGGAATGGACAACAGTGCTCCCTTTTCTCTCTCCCTCTTTGGTGCTATAGCTCTAGGGGCAGGGTATTTATTCCTGAGGACGGGACAAGAGATGCGACATGAGTCACACCTGGTGAGAATCTACCGAAAACCAGACACAGTGCAGGGTGTGTCCCCACACTGACACCTCTGGGCAGCCCCCTGAGCTCAGCTTTATTAACCTTTAATTCTTGTTGCCCATCCCAGGAAGGTACCCCAGTCCAGAGGCTCCGCCACAGGGGGGGTCTGGAGGCTAGGCCGGGGTGTCCACTGGGAGACAGAGCCGAGAGTCGCTGTGTCACTTGCTGGTGGCACCGAGGAGCCCTTAGTGCGTGCCTCAGGTCATTTCCATGGACTCTTTATAGGTTTGCAACAAACCCTTTCCTGGTCGTTACTCTAACATGATTCATTTCCACCCCTGAAACCAAAATGCCTGGTTTTAAACAACCATCATCACCACCAGCTACAAAACCAAGGTACCGCACGATGAAGTCGTTCGTCCCATGCGGGAAACTGGTAAGGGGTCCGGCGGGGATTCGGGCCCCGACCTGCCTGATTCCAGAACACTTTCTCCATACAATGAATTGTGCAAAGCCAATGAATTGTGCTTTGCCTGGAAAGAAAATCTGTTTATAAAGTGTGCTGGATCAGAGAATCCTTGAGATACTGGCTGCCAGAGGAAAACTAGAGCTCTCCCCCGGCAGTAATAGTCACAACCACAACAGCTAGTGTTCAGGAAGCATTTACTACATGCCAAGCACTGTGTGCAACACCTCAGAGTGAATCTGATCCCGTTGATGCTTCCCATTTTCGCATGAAGACGCTGGGGCTCAGAGAGGTGGTGTACCTTGCCCAAGATCTGAGCTCGGGAGAGAAAGTTCTGCGGTTCAAAGCCAGCTCTCTCTGAACTCGGAGGCCTCCCCCTATACCAAGCCAAATGCTGCAGCCAGACAAGGCTCCTCTGATCTTCAGGAGGCCGTGGTTAGCTCGCTGTAGCCATCACAATTCTCCCCACAGCCCGGAGGGGGCTGGGCAAGTGCGCATCGGGGTGCGTGAGGGTGAAGTTCTCAGCGCGAGTCAGAAGGCCAAGTTGTGAGACGGGCTTTGAGCGACAACGAAAAAGCCAGCGGCTTGAGCCCGCTCTTGGGGTCCCCTGAGGCTCCCTCCCTCGAGCCGGACACCAGCAAACCCCTGTGATTTATGCTTCCAAGTAACACACAGCTTGCAGGCACCAAGTCTGCAGCCGCGAGGGAAGTGGATGGGCTGCCCGGGGGTGATTTCCCCGCACGCACCACGTTCCCTTAAAAGGCCTCGAGTGTGTATACGGGTCTGATAGGAGGGCAAAGCCACGGAACGGCGCGGCCTCTCTTCCCCTTATATGGTCAAGTATTACAATGGCACCCTCCCTGCTAATTTATGAAGCCCACGAACGGAGGAATGTCCATCAGGGGATGGGGGGCGCCTCGCCGGGGAGCAAGCAGAACACTCATCTCACTGCCTGAGGACTTACAAGACCAAGAGGAACAGAATGCACACTTACTGAGGGTTTTTTTTTTTTTTTTTTTTTAACTCTGAAGAATAAACACTTGTGTTCCTCTCTCAAATATCAACACATCTTGAGGCCAAAGGAATATGCAGAAGGCCCCCGCCAACTGAGTATCAGGGAAAAATAAAGCAAGAATAAAAGCTTGTAGAACTGATCCGTGTCTGCCTACTCCTGCCCTGGCCTTTGTTTCCCCAGTATGCACACACGTGTGTGCTCACACACACACACACACACACACACTGCATATGTACAACCACTCAAGCATTTGAAAAGAAAGGACAATTTCATTTGGAACATAACGCAGAAATAGGACACACGACGAGTCAGCCAGGCGAGCTCCTATCTCCTACCTATTAAAGGCCGTAGCCATGTGGTTAGAAGCGCCCAGACCAAGTTTTCCTACCCCGTCTCTGTCCTGACACTGGACCCAAAAGAGACAAGGGGGCGTATCAGCTTAGAATGTTCAGCAAAGTGCTTTGTGCATCATAAATCATATGATGTCCAAGTTCAACACTAAGGTAACACCCCCGAGAATTGTAGTTTTTCGAGGTACTATTTATTATTTTTGCTTAATACACAAATAGGTTTCTTGGGTGTATCCAAATATAAGTTATATCACTATTGAAGCTCTTTTCTTCTTTGCTATAATTCACTACCGTTTGCTCAGGACTCTGAATCTATTTGGAATGTATGCAGATCCAAATGACCAAATTCTTCTATCCAGCCTTCAAAAGCCAAGGAAAGATGCCTTGAGCGCCTTCCATAGATTTTAATGCCATGTTGTACAAGTTAGGAGAGAAAGATTCAGGCTTTTATCACATAAGCACTATACCTCCACCACTTACAAACTGCATATGTGGCTAGAGCATCTTGAATGAAGCCAGACAATTTTAAAAAGCACTTAGAGATCCCCAGATAGAAAGTTCAGTACAAATAACAACACTCAAAAAAAAAAAAAAAAAAAAAAAGAGTATGCTTCCTATAACAAAACTCTCAAAATGAGATGTATTTAATGTAAAAGTGTAGCCCGAAGTTTTCAACTTCTTAAAACCAGAAATTTAGAAATGAGGCCCTGATGATACCAAAGGTGGGTCCTCACCAGGAAAGGTTGTATTTATAGAACAGCTCATATAGTTCAGACAATATGAAGCTGTCAGAGTGGGCACGGCAGTCTCTCCGCCCCACAGCTCTGTCTCATGGCTGCATCTGAGGCAGAAAGAGGGAGCAGGGGTGAGGAGAAAATGCAGGAGCCCTGGGCTGCTGTATCTCAGTACCCGGGGAAGGGAGCTCCTGGCTACCCGGGCCTCCACAGCCTCTCCCGCATCTTCACCCTGTCTACGGAGCTGAGGACAGGGGCTTTTAGGAGCATGTCAATTGCCCAACTTTACACGTTTTTCTTTTCTTTTCTTTTCTTTTTTTAATTTCTAGGAGAGAGAGAGACAGCGCGAGCAGGGGAGGGTCAGAGAGAGAGGGAGTCACAGACTGAAACAGGCTCCAGGCTCCGAGCTGGCAGTCAGCACAGAGCCCGATGCGGGGCTCGAACCCACGAACCGCGAGATCATGACCTAAGCGAAAGTTGGATGCTTAACCGACTAAGCCACCCAGGCGCCCCATGTTTTTCAATATCTGCAGCATCAACTGAAAAAGGTCCCTTTCAAAGACTTAAAACCTAATAGCAGGTGAGCAAATCCATAGGCTTGACCACCTGCATCAGAATTACCTGGACATTTTGTTTAAAATGCAGATTCTTGTGTTCCATTTAGCCTAACTGAATCCAAACCTCTGGGGCTGGCACCTTGGAATGTACATTTTAATAAGAATATCTCCACCCACGTGGAAATTCTTAGGCACATTCTAAGGTTTGAGAACCCCGTAAGATTCTTCGGCACATTCTAACATTTGAGAACCACTACTATAAGCACTCAAAAAAAAAAAAATCCTATTGAATTAAACACTATCTTATATCAATCTAAACAGTACAGTTCCAAAGTATACTTCTCCTAAGATTTGTAGCAAAAGGGGATCTTAGGGAACAACAGTCATTCTAACCTCTTCATTCTTTACATAAAGAAAGCAGAGCTCCTGGCAGAGTTAACTGAGTTTCCCTGGGGTCTTACCGCCAGTTTACGGCAGAACCCGGTCGGAGTTCTGGTCCAGGGTCAGTCCCTAGACTGCTGCTATTTCTGCCATCATGCTGAACACCTTACCCTCCCCTCCCTGCACCACACTCACACCCCTCCACACATTCTCCAGGGGTGATCTGGAAACGGTTTTTTCTGCCAGTCCAATATCCAGCCCCTTCTCAAGGAAACAGAACTTTACTTCTGCAGAACTGCCTCCTTCCCCACGGCATGTCACTCAAGGTGACCCCCTCTTCTCTCACCAAAGAGCAAGCACGTGTCTTAAGGCAGACGGAGCACATGCTGAATTCTGAGTAAAGGGAAAAAGGTATGGAGTTTCTTCCTTGACCCAGGGGGCAATTCTCTGAGGAGACTGCCTATATATAGTCCCTGCAGTCCACGTTCCTATGACTTTGGAGACGAACTTTTCCTTTGATTCTGAGAGTTACGCCTGATCCTTCTAGTACATTCTTTCTCAGTAACCTAAAATTGGTCTCGTTACTTACATGCCAAGAACCCTACTGGGCCTCTCCTTCCTTAACCCCGAACCGTAAGTATGTAAGCATTTGATTCTACTTGATCGAATGGGAAGTTGGGGTTAAATATCTCCTTTTAGGAAACAGACAGTTTACGTGAACTTGCAGTTGGACAGGTAGGGGTGCGGTCCTGGAAACAACCCAGTCTCCATCAGTACCCCCCACCCCACTCATTCCAAAAAGTGCGATATTTTGCTTTTGATCCTCGAACACCTTATCCCCAGACTAAAAGTCTTATCCGTGCAGTTGAAAACAGACACAGTCATGAGCCCCCAACGGCAAAAGCAATCCAAACATCTCTTTTAAGTGGAGCACGCGATTTCAAGATCCAGTGCCAAGAAGTTACTGGGCTCACCACATCTGCGCAAGGAGACAGATTCTCTTCCTCATCAGTGTGGGTTTTATCTTTAATGTCCTCTCCCCGGGGCAGCACCAGGGTCCCTGACGTGCAGTACATCTGTGTGCAATTTCCACATAATGGGAGCGAAGCTCAGTTATTTTAAAGCCACAAGTGCCATTAAGAGGTCTTTCTGCCAAAACACATATGGCTCTTTTGTTACAAAGCTATACAAATATTTGTGTTTTCTGTTTATCTTGGAAGCAATGCAAAATTTCAGACTCTCTACTGCTCTTGCTCTGAAAAGATTGCCTGTCTCTTGCTGCAGGTTATTTATTATTTGTTGCGATTCTCCAAAGTAAGCTCTAACTTTTGGGAGGGGAGTTCTAAAACTATGTCGCTTAAGGGGCCCACCAATGGGCAGCTGCTCCGAAGAAGGGCTATACAACCCAGGTAGCATCTTAATCTTAAGAGCGAAATTTGAAAAACGTTTTTCCATTTTTTTTTTCGAACCTACAATAAGGGGTGTCTGGGTGGCTCAGTCGGTTAAGCGTCTGATTTCAGCTCAGGTCATGATTGGGCAATATGATGAATAAAGCCAACTCTAAATATGTCCAGGTTTCTACGTAAACATAAGGTTTTATTCTCTAGGGTAAATACATAGGAGTAGAATTACAGAATCATGTGCCAATAACCTATTTAATAAGCAACTGACAGAGTGGCTGTATGTCCCATTTTGCATTCCACTAGTAGTATATGAGAGCCCCAAATGATATACATCTTCGCAGCACTTAGTATTAGCAGCAGTTTTTATTTTAGCCGTTCTAATTGTTATGTCATTGTATCTCACCCTGGTTTCGGTTTGCGTCTCTGTAAGGCTGATAATGTTGAATATTCTTTCATGTGCTTATGTGACATCCACATTTCCTCTTTGGATCAAGTCTTTTGCCCATTTTTAATTGTACTGACAGTCCCAATTCTTCCAATATGTTGAAAATATTATTGTCTCTCCTATGAGTTACTTTAGCACTTTGGTGGCCATACTCATATAAGTCTATTTCTGAGCTCTGTATTGTTGTGTTTCATTGATCTGTATGTTTATCCCTTTGCCAATGCCGATTGCTTACTGCTAATCAGGAAATGTGATTCCTCCAGCTTTATCTTCTTATTCAGAATTGTTTTATGCATTCTAGTTCCTTTGCCTTTCCATATAAATTTTAGAGTCAATCTGTCCATATCTACTAAAGTTTTGTGGGAATGTTTATTGGAATTGTATGAAATCTACAGATCAGTCATAATCAGAAGATAACTGACACCTTTGCTACACTGAGTCTTCTAATCCAAAGACATAGTATACTCTTCATTTAGGTACTTTATAAACTATGTTTTGTAATTTTCACTATATAGATCCTATATGTTTAGTTAAATTTATAGCCAAGTGTTTCGCTTTTTTTTTTGAGCAATTGTAATTAGTATTATTTTTTTCTCATTTCAGTTTTCAACTAAACATCGATCGCATGTAGAAATACAATTGGGGGAGACTGGGTGGCTCAGTCAGGAGGTGTCCCACTTTGGCTTAGTTCATGATCTCACAGTTCAAGGCTGTGAGCCCCGCATCGTCAGGCTCTGTGCTGACAGCTCAGAGCCTGGAGCCTGCTTCGGATTCTGTGTCTCCCTCTCTCTCTGTCCCTCTCCAGCTCACGCTCTCTCTCTCCCTCAAAAATAAAAACATTAAAATTATTTAAAAAATAATACTCAGGGTGCCTGGGTGGCTCAGTTGGTTAAGCATCCGACTTTGGCTCAGGTCATGATCTCACAGTTTGTGGGTTCTAGCTCCGCATCGGGCTCTGTGCTGACAGCTCAGCCTGGAGCCTGCTTCAGATTCTGTGTCTCCCTCTCTCTCTGACCCTCCGCCGCTCATGCTCTGTCTCTCTCTGTCTCTCAAAAAAACAAATAATAAGTGTCCATCAACAGACGAATGGATCAAGAAGATGTGGTTTATCTATACCATGGAATACTACATGGCAATGAGAAACAATGAAATCTGGCCATGTGTAGCAACATGGATGGACCTTGAGGGTGTTATGCTGAGTGAAATAAGTCAGGCAGAGAAGGACAAATACCATATGTTTGCACGTATAGGAGGATTAGGAGGAACTTGACGGAGGACCAAGGGGGAGAAGAAGGGCGGAAATGGTGGGGGAAAGGGAGAGAGGCAAACCATGAGAGACTCTTGAATGCTGACAAAAACTGAGGACTGATGGATGTGGGGGGGAGGGGGGGATGGACATGAAGGAGGGCACTTTGGGGATGAGCACTGAGTGTTATGTAGAAACTAATTTGACAATAAACTATTTGTAAAAAAAAAAAAAAAAAAAAAAACAAATAAATGTTTAAAAAAAAAAAGTAAAGATTACAATTGGCTTTTGAGTACTGACTTTGTATCCTCTGATCTTCCTTTATTTATTAGTTTTAGGACTTTTTGTAGATTCCTTGGGATTTTCTATGTACAATCATATCATCTTCAAATAAAAATTGCCTTATTTCTTTCTTTCCACTCTGTATGCCTTTTAATTTCTTTTCATGCCTTATCATATTAAATATTGCTTCTAGTATAATGCTGAATAGTAACTGATGAGAGTGGAAAAACTTCTTTTGTTCCTGATAAGGGGAAACCATTCAAGTTTTCACCACTAAAAATAATTTTAGCTTAGGGTTTTTTGTAGATGCCCTTCATTAGACTGAACAAGTTCTCTTCTATTCCTAGTTTAAAATGGATGTTGACTTTCTGTCAAATGATTTTCTGTCTCAATTGATATGAATGTGTGGATTACCTTGATTGATTTGTGAATACTAAAGCAGCCTCACATTCTCAGGATAAACCCGATTTTTCTTTTTCTATACTGAATTTATTCCGTTAATATTCTGTTAAGGATTTTTACATACATGTTTGTGAATGATATTGATCTACATTTCTCTCTTCTTACACCATATTTGTCTGGTTTTAGTGTCAGAATCATGCTGGCCTCATAAAATGAGTTTGGAAGTGTTTCATCCTCTTCTGTTTTCTGGATTGTGTAGAATTTATTTTAATATTTGGAATAATTCACCAATGTATCTGTCTGCACTTAGAAGTTTATTTGGGGGGAGGTTTTAAACTACAGATTCAATTTCTTTAATGGTCATAAAACGTTCAAATTATCTATTTCATTTTGGGTGAGTGTTGAGAATTTGCGTTTTTTAAGGAAACAACCATTTCATCTAAGTTGTTGAATGTATTCCTGAAGAGTAATTTGTGGTTCACCCTTATCATTTTTTTAATGTCTAAAAGCTCTGTGGTGATACTTTCCTTCTCATAATTTGGGTCTTCTCGTTTTCTCTTTATCAGTCTTGCTAGATTATCAATTTTACTCATCTTTCCAAAGAATTAGCTTTTGGTTTGTTGGTTTTCTTACTGTTTTGCTGTTCCAATATCACTGATTTCTGCTATTATCCTTTTTTCAGCTTGAATTTATTTTTCTGTCCTTTTTCTGTTTTCTTAAGGGGGAAGCATAGATTATTATTACAAATACTGTCTTCTTTTGTAATATAAGCATTTGATGCTATAATCCCCCCCAGAACTGCTTTACATGCATTCCACAAATTTTTATGAGTTGTATTTTCACTCTACTAGCTTCAAAATAGTTTCTAATTTTCCTTGAAAGTTTCTTTTTTTAAAGTTTACTTGTTTATTTTGAGAGAGAGAGAAAGAGAGAGAGAGAGAGAGAGCATGCATGGGGCAGGGAAAGAGAGAAAAGGAGAGAGAGAACCCCAGGCAAGCTCTCCACTGTCAGCACAAAGCCCAATATGAGGCTTCATCCCATGAATCGTGAGATCACGACCTAAGCTGAGATCAAGAGTTGGACACTCAACTGACTGAGCCACCCAGATGTCCCAGAAGTTTCCTTTTGATCCACAGATTATTTAGAAGCATGGTGTTTAATTTCCTAGTGTTTAGATATTTTCCCATTATTTTTCTGTTATCAGTCTTTAGTCTAATTCCTTTATAGTCGGGGAATATACTTGGCATCATTTCAATTCTTTTACATTATTTTTGTTTGTTTTAATGACCCAGGATATAATTTACCATATAAATGTTTAACATTTAACATTTATTTATTTATTTTTTACAAATAGTTTATTGTCAAATTAGTTTCCACATAACACTCAGTGCTCATCCCCACAAGTGTCCTCCTCCATGCCCATCCCCCCCTCCTCCCCACATCCATCAGTCCTCAGTTTTTGTCAGCATTCAAGAGTCTCTCATGGTTTGCCTCTCTCCCTTTCCCCCACCATTTCCCCCCTTCTTCTCCCCCTTGTTTCTCCGTCAAGTTCCTCCTAATCCTCCTATACGTGCAAACTTATGATATTTGTCCTTCTCTGCCTGACTTATTTCGCTCAGCAGAACACCCTCAAGGTCCATCCATGTTGCTACACATGGCCAGATTTCATTGTTTCTCATTGCCATGTAGTATTCCATGGTATAGATAAACCACATCTTCTTGATCCATTCATCTGTTGATGGACACTTAGGCTCTTTCCATGTTTTAGCTATTGTGGAGAGTGCTGCTATGAACATTGGGGTACATGTGCTCCTATGCCTCAGCATTTCTGTATCCCTTGGGTAAATTCCTAGCAGTGCTATTGCTGGGTCATAAGGGAGTTCTATTGTTAGTTTCCTGAGGAACCTCCACACTGTTTTCCAGAGGGGCTGTACCAGTTTACATTCCCACCAACAGTGTAGGAGGGTGCCCGTTTCTCCACATCCTCGCCAGCATCTAGAGTTCTCTGATTTGCTCATTTTAGCCACTCTGACTGGCGTGAGGTGGTATCTCAGTGTGGTTTTGATTTGTATTTCCCTGATGAGGAGGGATGCTGAGCATCGTTTCATGTGTCTGTTGGCCATCTGGATGTCCTCTTTGGAGAAGTGTCTGTTCATGTCTTCTGCCCATTTCTTCACTGGGTTGTTTGTTTTTCGGGCGTGTAGTTTGGTGAGTTCCTTATAGATTCTGGATATTAACCCTTTATCTGATATGTCATTTGCAACTATCTTTTCCCATTCCGTTGGTTGCCTATTAATTTTCTGGGTTGTTTCCTTGGCTGTGCAGAAGCTTTTAATCTTGATGAGGTCCCAACAGTTTATTTTTGCTCTTGATTCCCTTGCTTTTGGGGATGTGTCAAGTAAGAAGTTGCTGCGGTGGAGGTCAAGGAGGTTGTTTCCTGCTTTCTCCTCTAGGGTGTTGATAGTTTCCTGTCTCACGTTCAGGTCCTTTATCCATTTTGAGTTGATTTTTGTGCATGGTGTGAGAAAATGATCTAGTTTCATTCTTCTGCATGTTGCTGTCCAGTTCTCCCAACACCATCTGTTAAAAAGGCTGTCTTTTTTCCATTGGATATTCTTTCCTGCTTTGTCAAAGATCAGTTGGCTGTATACTTTTGGGTCCACTTCTGAGTTCTCAATTCTGTTCCATTGGTCTATGTGTCTGTTTTTGTGCCAATACCATACTGTCTTGAGGATGACAGCTTTGTAGTAGAGGCTGAAGTCTGGGATGGTGATACCTCCCGTTTTGGTTTTATTTTTCAGTATTACTTTGGCTATTCGGGGTCTTTTGTGGTTCCATACAAATTTTTGGATAGTTTGTTCTAGTTTTGAGAAGTATGCTGGTGCAATTTTGATTGGAATTGCATTGAATGTGTAGAGTGCTTTAGGTAGTAATGACATCTTAACTATATTTATTCTTCCTATCCATGAGCATGGAATGTTTTTCCATTTCTTTGTGTCTTCTTCAATTTCCTTCATAAGTTTTCTATAGTTTTCATCATACAGATCTCTTGTATCCTTGGTTAGGTTTATTCCGAGGTATTTTATGGTTTTTTGTGCAATTGTGAATGGGATCAGTTTCTTGATTTCTCTTTCTGTTGCTTCATTATTGGTGTATAAAAATGCAACCGATTTCTGTACGTTGATTTTGTACCCTGCAACTTGGCTGAATTCTTGGATCAGTTCTAGTAGGCTTCTGGTGGAGTCTGTCGGGTTTTCTATGTAGAGTATCATGTCATCTGCGAAGAGTGAAAGTTTGACTTCCTCTTTGCCAATTCTGATGCCTTTGATTTCCTTTTGTTGTCTGATGGCTGATGCTAGGACTTCCAGCACTATGTTAAACAACAGTGGTGAGAGTGGACATCCCTGTCGTGTTCCTGATCTCAGGGGGAAAGCTCTCAGTTTTTCCCCGTTGAGGATGATGTTAGCTGAAGGCTTCTCATAGATGGCTTTGATGATGTTTAAGTAGGTTCCTTCTATCCCAACTTTCTCGAGAGTCTTTATTAAGAAGGGATGCTGTATTTTGTCAAATGCTTTTTCTGCATCTATTGACAGGATCATATGGTTTTTATCTTTTCTTTTATTGATATGATGGATCACATTGATTGATTTGCGAATGTTGAACCAGCCCTGTAACCCAGGAATGAATCCCACTTGATCTTGGTGGATGATTCTTTTGATATGCTGCTGGATTCGATTTGCAAGGATCTTGTTGAGAATTTTTGCATCCGTATTCATCAAGGATATTGGCCTATAGTTCTCTTTTTTTGCTGGATCTCTGTCTGGCTTGGGAATCAGAGTGATGCTGGCTTCATAAAATGAGTCCGGGAGTTTTCCTTCGACTTCTATTTTTTGGAATAGCTTGAGAAGAATTGGGATTAATTCTGTTTTAAATGTCTGGTAGAATTCCCCAGGGAAACCATCAGGTCCAGGGCTCTTATTTGTTGGGAGATTTTTGATCACTGATTCGATTTCTTCACTCGTTATGGGTCTGTTCAGGTTTTCTATTTCTTCCCGTGTGAATTTTGGTAGTGAGTGTGTGTTTAGGAATTTGTCCATTTCTTCTAAGTTGTCCAATTTGTTGGCATATAATTTTTCATAGTATTCCCTGATAATTGCTTGTATTTCTGAGGGGTTGGTTGTAATAAGTCCATTTTCATTCATAATTTTGTCTATTTGGGTGCTCTCTCTTTTCTTTTTGATAAGCCTGGCTAGAGGTTTGTCAATTTTGTTTACTTTTTCAAAAAACCAACTCTTGGTTTCATTGATCTGTTCAATTGTTTCTTTGGTCTCTATGTTGTTTATTTCTGCTCTAATTTTTACTATTTCTCTTCTTCTACTGGGTTTAGGGCGTTCTTGTTGCTCTGCCTCTAGCTCCTTTAGGTGAGCTGTTAGATTTTGGACTTGTGCTTTTTCTAATCTCTTGAAATAGGCCTGGAGAGCAATGTACTTTCCTCTTAGGACTGCCTTGGCCGCATCCCATAGATTTTGAATTGTTGTGTTTTCATTTTCATTTGTTTCCATATATTTTTTAATTTCCTCTCTAATTGCCTGATTGGCCCATTCATTCTTTAGAAGGGTGTTCTTTAACCTCCATGTTTTTGGCGGTTTTCCAGACTTCTTCCTGTAATTGATTTCAAGTTTCAAAGCATTGTGATCTGACAGTGTGCATGGTATGACCTCTATTCTTTTATATTTATTGAGGGCTGCTTTATGTCCCAGTATGTGATCTATCTTGGAGAATGTGCCATGCGCACTTGAGAAGAAAGTAAATTCCCTGGCCTCAGGATGTAAAGTTCTAAATATATCCGTCAGATCCATCTGGTCCAATGTGTCTTTCAAGTCCATTATTTCTTTAGTGATTTTCTGTCTGGTTGACCTATCCATTGCTGTAAGCGGAGTATTAAAGTCCCCTGCTATTAGCACATTCTTATCTATAAGCTTGTTTCTGTTTGTGATTAATTGTTTTAGATATTTAGGTGCTCCCATATTCGGTGCGTAGACATTTATGATTGTTAGTTCTTCCTGATGGATGGACCCTGTAATTATTATGTAGTGCCCTTCTTCATCTCTTGTTATTGTCTTTAATTTAAAGTCCAGTTTGTCTGATATAAGTATCGCTACTCCGGCTTTCTTTTGATTTCCTGTAGCATGATATATATTTCTCCATCCCCTTACTTTTAATCTAACATTTAACATTTAAATGTTCTGTGCACTTGAAGAGAATACATATAGTGCTGATGAAGACAGTGCTGTATAAATATCAATTAGATCCAGTTGGTAGAGAATATTCAGTATTTCCACACCTTTGCTGATTTTCTGTCTACTCTATCTGTTTTTGTCTATTCTATAAGTTTCTGAGAAAACACCACTGATGTCTCCAACTATAATTCTAGACTGCTCTATCTCCTTCTTATTCAGCCTGTTGTTGCTTCAAGTACTTTGAAGCTCTGTAATTAGAAGCATATACAATTATGATGATCATGTCTTTTATCATGATATCATGAATAAAATTGAAAACCATGTCTTGGTTTTCAAAGACTTTGCAGCACAGTTGAGTTCTCAAAGTCCATTATGGACACCGCTTAGGATCAGATCCATGCACGCTCAGCTACAGGGTGAGCCTAATAGTTAATATACAAGTATAATCACTTACCCTGACTCTACCCTCTCTTCCATCTTCCTGTTACTTTCCAGCTTTCCTGGGCTTCCTTTTGGCCTTCTGACATGAAAGTTGGGGCTTTAGTTTTCTCTTCTGTCATATACTTCCCATGCCTGCCCCTATTTCTGTGGGGAAGGAGAGCCAAGCAGTGGGAAGGCTGAGGGGGGGAAAAAAAGCAATGATGTTTTTCCCTGCTCTCTCAGACCCGCTTCAGGTGAGGGGTCCCCGCCAGCCATCTCACCCCTGCTGCCGCCGCTCCCCCGGGACTCAGGAGCTATGGCACAACAGATGGAGAAAAGAAAGGGAGAAAAGACAGACATTTCCTCACACACACACTCTCTGAACTAGAGACCTTCTCTTGGAGTTCTCTCCAGGCTGGTCTTGAATGCCCTGAGGTCAAGCTCAAGGTAGGACGCACACATAACAAGGTGAGCTCACCACTAGCCTGGTGGCGCTTCAAGTCCTGGTCTTCTTCCCCAATCTTTCTGTCACTATTTGCTTTTCAAAGTCCTCAACTAGCTGTTCTGTGCGTTCTGTCCAGGTTGTGTTGCTTCATCCAGCAGAAGACAGGGAGAGAGGCAAACCCTGAGAGACTCTTGAATGCTGACAAAAACTGAGGACTGATGGACGTGGGGGGGAGGAGGGATGGGCATGGAGGAGGGCACTTGTGGGGATGAGCACTGAGTGTTATGTGGAAACTAATTTGACAATAAACGATTTGTAAAAAAATTAAAAAAAAATAAGAAAAAAAAAAGAAGACAGGGTGGATAAGGTGTGCTTACCCCATCTTGCTCAATATTAGAACCGAGGCGGGGGAAGGGGGGCAAGTTTTCTAAACAGTCACGTTTCCTGGCCCCATACCTTACCTACTGGATCTACTCCCAATCAGGGAGCTGGGGAGTTGAGGACAAAATGTAGATTTGGGGGAAGCGCCACAGGAGATGTTAGGCGCACATCTGCAGAGAGGCATTTCTGAAGAAGAGACTGCAAACTCAAATGCCGCCACCGACCACATAAGTAATATGTACATTCAGCAGCCAGTTGGACTTGTGACACCAGGGGCTGAGCAGGACAGTCCTCCATGTGTCAGAGGCAGCCTCCGCCAAGCCCCGCACGACTATTCCTATGGGAGAATGCAGGTCCAGTTGTGCCCGACGGCAATTGTTGAACAATAACAATCCAAGTTTTTATATAAAATCTCCCAGTTTTTAAATGTCAGCAAAATAATTCAAAAATAAACCTGCAGTGGGGCGCCTGGGTGACTCAGTCGGTTAAGCATCTGACTTCGGCTCAGGTCATGATCTCGTGGTTCGTGGGTTCGAGCCCTGCGTCGGGCTCTGTGCTGACAGCTAGCTCAGAGCCTGGAGCCTGTTTTGGATTCTGGGTCTCCCTCTCTCTCTGACCCTCCCCTGCTTGCTCGCTCGCTCTCTCTCTCTCTCTCTCTCTCTCTCTCCCTCTTTCTCAGAAATTAAAAAAACCAACCTGCAGTGCATCAGTTTGCTATTTCTGGTCTGGAGAAAAACTGGTAGCACTTCTATAATTTGGTGTGCATATAGAGTCGATGCACATGGGTGGCGATGCGGATTCATGTGTACATCCCTTTGAAAACGGGGGTCTCTATCCTTGAGGTACCTAGAACTCTCCCACATGTCACAGAGCTAGTCATTATTTAGAAACTGTGTGGTGTAGCAACATGTATTCTCTTTGGAAATAAATATTCGCCAACTTATGGACTGTTGCCAACAAATTGGGCTTCCTGAGGTATTACTAAGAACTCCCTTCTTTTTAAGGCACGTCATTTCATGGAACTTGCAAAGCTTCCTTTTCCCCACATATAATATCCTTTATCAAAGCCTCTCCTTTCGACAAGAACCAGAGGAAAGGAAAGAAGAGGAGGAAATTAGTAAAAGAGAGAAAAAAATCTCACAAATTATGATAAATTTCTGTTGTAAAGAATTTTTAGTTTTCAGGTTACGGAAGAGTATGTGACATGTCTCATTTGATTTTCATTTCAAAGTGATGTCACCTGACAGGGACCATGAAGTGAAATGTATTCTACAAGCATTTTCATATACAAACCAGTTCTTAATCGTTATCAATAGCAGAAAACCAGAAGTTAGCTATGCATAGACACAATAACTTATTTTTAGTGAAAGAAGTCACTGATACAGAGGAAATTTGATTTAATTTACACTTAGTTCCATGCTGGTTCACTTTACTGGTAAGAGCACACTGCTCTCAAAACTGAGTTAAATACCCAGCGTGTCAGGAAATATATCATGCACAGCACAGAGTTTAAAAGTTTGGGCCTTGGAGTCAGATAAACACGGATCTGAAGTCCAGCCCCTTACGTTACTAGAATACGACCTTAAGCCTTGGTTTCTTCACAGTTAATAATGAAAGTTTTTAACTCAGCTTTTCCGGTTGCAAGGAACAAAGTCTCAACTCAAGTTATCTCAAATAACAGGGTAGGATTCTGCAGGATGAAAAGTCTCTCAGAATGCACTTGAGAATGAGAACAGAAATTTCAACCATGAGGCCAAGGCCTAAAAGAAATCAAGGGAAACACCGAACAACCAGGCTTCAGAAACAGATGCTGTTCAGAATCCAAAGAAGGTATATAGCTTGTCATGCGGCTCATCACCACCCTGTCCCAGCCACGCCTTCTCACTGCCTTCCTCACCTTCCATTCCATATGCACATTTAAATGTTATCTTGTGGGTTCTATTTTCTCATGGAAATCTGGCTTCCCTGTAACTTCCACTCACTCCTGACCATCATGACCCCAGCAGACTCCTTCTGCCTCAGGGCTTACAAGCTTCTGCTCCTGCTCAAGGAAGATTCTTACCTGGTTCTTCCACACTGAAATGACCACATTCAAGATTATTAGGGGCGCCTGGGTGGCTCAGTCAGTTGACCGTCCGACTTCGGCGCAGGTCATGATCTCATGGTTCGTGGGTTCGAGCCCTGTGTTGGGCTCTGTGCTGACAGCTAGCTCAGAGCCTGGAGCCTGTTTCAGATTCTATATCCCCCTCTCTCTCTGACCCTCCCCTGCTCATGCCATCTCTCTCTCTCACTCTCTCTCTCTCAAATAAATAAAACATTTAAAAAAAGATTATTAAAAAGGATCTGATAGGGTTGGCAATTCCCGGTTGGGAAGGACTTGTTGCTCTGTTTCAAAGGACAATGACCAGTCTGTGAATTGGCCACAGTGAGCTGGTTGTCCATCCTTGACCTAGTCTATTAGGGCTCAAGTTCATTTATAAAAATCAAATTTATACCACTCTTTGGCATATAAGGAGTAATAACTCATTTGTGATACGTACTCACCTTCGTTAGGATCCAACACCACAGAGGATCAAAATTTTAACACCAGGCTTTGTACCGCAGCTAAGTAGCACCCAGATTATTATACTACTAACCCGCTGTGTAGCAGGCCCAAAAGAATGCCACCAGTGCAAATCCAAAACCACACCTGTCTTGGTTTGAATAGATTTCAGATTTGCACTTTGGTATTGACTGTGCTGAACCAGGATTGTTTCCTTAAGAGGCTCTTCAGAGGTGGCAAATCCCATATTTTACAGAGGTGGTTCCAGACATCTATAGACTTGTTCAGCTTAGCAAGTCAACAGTGAAATTTCCATTGCTCTGTTTCCCCTTCTTTTGGCTCTGAGCCTTCAGCAAGCAGAAGGCTCAGAGAAACCAAACCAACCTCTTTCCTAACCTCTTCATTTTATTTACCTATTTGATTTTTCCAAGGTTCAGTGAGGAAAATGTAGACTTGAGCTGAACGATCACTATCACATGAGTGCTATATCTAACTTGGAACTCGATTAAACCAAATCTGTTCACTGGCCAACAGGTCAAAGGAGCCCTATTCAAGTACTGGGGAATGGTTATGGGCACATGTAAACACATAGCTGACAAACTATTTGAACTGGCCAAATAAACAAAATCTGGCCAAAATGGAAGTTTGTTCAGTAGTGTCTATCAGCTTTCAAAAAAACTCTACGAGAAAACTTTATAGGTTAAATGTCTCATAAGAATCTTCTATGGGGAGTTAATGGAGTTTTTTATTAATCAAAGTTAAATGAAGAACACTTAAATTCGTGTGTTTCTCTCAATCTTTTGAAGAGAAGATTTTTATATTGGTTCGGAACACCGTAAATAATTATCTGAAGCTGGGCAACATCAATTTGTAAAATGTTAAGATTCATGGTCCAGTGGAGCTCAGATATCACCGTCTGCCCCGCTTCCCTTACTTCACAGGACAGTCACTGCACCATTATCAGTGGAGTGAAAAGTTGGAAGCAACCTACATACCCAATGGTAGGGGAATTATTGAGGACGAGATTCTACCATCATGCAATGAAATTAACAGTTGTTAAAAAGAATACAGTATACTTAAATATTCTGACATGGATATTCATGACAAGTTTAAAGTGAAACAAAAAAGAAAATTTCAAATCAAAGAGGGAGTGTGACCTTATTTTTTGTTTTTTGTTTTTCATTTAAAACACAAATTAAAACTCTATGTGTGTGTATACTGTTTATAAGGCCACAGACCACTTTTAATAATACTGGTTATGTATAAAGGAAGTGATTTTTAAAAACGAAAGCATCCCAAGCAAAAGACCCCCACAAGAATAGTAAAATAACTCATGCAATAGCCCATGACCCGAGGCATAGCACATGCACAAAAGGCTCCTGGCCTACAAACTGCTCACACATGGCCAATGGGAGCTCCCGGGGTGCACGGGCCAGGGAGGCCTGTACTGCATTGATCTGCAGCCACCGTCACCTCTCCACTCATTGATGTGGAAATGATATTCCTTCCATCTTACATGACGTTCAACCCCGAGTTTCATTCTCCCTAGCACTTCCTTTCCAGCCAGCTGTCTCCTTTGGCTCTTCCTAGAGGGAAATTCTGGAAAACCACAGCAAAGTCCTGGAAAATCCACCCTCCTTATGAAATGGAATAGACTCAGACTCTTCATAGTACAGTTTCCCCTTCTATATCGGTTATGATTCTAGAAGAATATTATAAGTGTATTATCTGAGGTTCTTCCAAGCTCACATTCCAATGCCATGGGCTTGAGAACTGTGGACAGGTTGCCTCTTTTGGAAAGCTTATCCTACGCTAAGCAAAGCAAGAACTTGAATAGCTGCGTTAAGTCCCTGTGTTCTTTTTCAAAAACCCTTCTGAGACATGGATGAAATTTATTATTATTTGAGTATTTCTGGTCTCCCTATGGACCCTTGAGGCCTCTGCTCCCCAGTAAAGATAATTCTGTCCCGGCCTGTTTAGTGTCTCCTCTTTGCTCGCCTTCTGAAGGGAATTTTGTCTCTTGCCAGCTTGATAGCTGGGTTGCAGTGACTGAGAGTCAGCAGGATAATAAGAACGAGGTTGGGCTAGAAGGACCCAACTCAACAGGTGAAGAAAGAGTGGGGAGCACTGGGGAGCAGTGAAGAGAGATTGCGGTGAAGGAAAGCTCTAGGTGGCCTCTGGCAATGAGGAAGGAGGAGGGTAAGAAGAATCTTGGGCAAGATGGCTAGGACTGTACACTGACCCACTTCGAGGTGCTCTGAGAACTGCAAGCAAAATTTAGAACCACTTTTCATTTGCTTTTGGTTGTTTCTTTCAATATCACCCTGCCCTGACGCTTGGTCACGTAAGGACAGAATTTATTCAGGCTATAATACGTTCCAGGAAAACAGGCAGGCACATTCCTCATAAAACTGTCTTTAAAAGAGCCAAGGTGAGGAATGCCTGCGTGGCGGTGGCGGTCAAGCGTCAGACTTCGGCTCAGGTCATGCATGATCTCAAGGTTTGTGGGTTAGAGCCCCACGCCGGGATCTGTGCTGACAGCTCAGAGCCTGAAGCCTGCTTCAGATTCTAGGTCTCCCTCTCTCTCTGTCTATCTGCCCCTCCCCTTCTCGTGGTCTCTCCCTCTGTCTCAAAAATAAATAAACATTGAAAAAAAAATTTTTAAAGGGCCAAAGTGACGATCTATATGAAAAGAGCAGGTTTGAACAACACTATAGGTCCGAGTGGACCTACCAGATACATACGGGACATTCAATCCAAGAGCAGTAGAAAACACATTCTTCGCAACACACATGGAATGTTTTCCAGGACAGATCAGACGTTAGGACACAAAACAAGGGCAAACAAACTTAAGAAGGGAGAAACTATATCAAGCGTATTTTCCACAGTGGCATGGAATTATAAATGAATAAAAGAAGGAAAGCTGGAAATTCAAAAATGCGTGAAAATTAAACAACACACTTCTGAACAACCACTAGATCAAAGGAGAAATCGAAAGAAAAATTTAAAAATGTCTGAGACAAACAAAAATAGAAACAAGGCATAACAAACCTTGCGGGAGGCAAACAGAGCACATCTAAGAGGAAAGTTTATAGTTATAAATGCACACACTAAGAAAGTAGAAAGCTCTCGGATAAACTACTTAACATTAAGCCTCAAGGAACTAGGAAAAAGAGAGCAAATGAAGCCCAAAGTTAGCAGGAGGAGGGAAATAATAAAGATTAAAGCAGCAATAACTGAAATAGAGAATAGGAAAACAAGAGAAAAGACGAACAAAACTAGGAATTGGTTTTTTTAAAAAATAAAGAAAGGTGACAAACTTTGAGCAAGACTCACCAAGAAAACAAGGGAGAAGAGTCAATAAATAAAATCAGAACTGGAAAGAGAGACATTAAAACCAATACCAAAAAAACACAAAGGATCATAAGAGACTTCTATGAACAACTTTATGTCAGCAAATTAGACAACTTGGTAGAAATGGATAAATGCCCAGAAACATACAACCTACTGAGACTGAATCATGAAGATATTTAAAAAACGTGAACAACCACCAAGTAAGGAGATTGACTCAGGGATCAGAAGCCTCCCAACAAAGAAAGCCCCAGATCAGATGGTTTCACTGGGTGAATTCTGCCAAGCATTGAAAGAAGAATTAATACCAATCCTTCTCCAAATCTTCCAAAAATTTAGAGAGAAGGGAGCGCTTCCAAACTCATTTTATGAGGCCAGTAGTGCCCTGGTGCCAAAGCCAGATAAGGACACTGTAAGAAAGGAAAACTATAGACCAATATCCCCAATTAATATAGATGCAAAAATCCTCAACAAAACGTTAGCAACCCCAATTCAACAGCACACTACAAGGGTCATACACCTGGATCCAGTGGGACTCATCCCTGGGATCCAAAGACAGTTCAATATATGCAAATCAATCAATATGATGCATCACACCACTATAATGAAAGATAAAGATGATATGGCCATCTCAATAGGTGCAGAAAAAGCATTTGGCAAAATTCAGCATCCTTTCACGATAAAACTCTTAACAATCTGGGTACAGAAGAAATAGTTCAACATAATAAAGGTCATATATGAAAAGCCCACAGCTACCATCATACTCAACAGTGATAGGTGGAGAGCTTTTCCTCTATGATCAGGACAAGACAAGGGTACCTAGTCTCCCCACTCTTCAATGGAGTAGCAGAAGTCCCGGCCAGAGCGATCAGGCAAGAAAAATAAAAAGAAATAAAAGGCATCCAAATAAAGAAATAAATAAAATCAAAATAAATAAATAAATAAATAAATAAGGCATCCAAATAAAGAAGGAACAAGTAAAACGATCTCTCTAAAATTATCTTATATACAGGAAACCCTAAAGACTAAAAAACAAAACAAAAAAAACAAAAAACTATTAACCCAAAAAAAGTATTAGAACTAATCAACGAGGGGCACCTGGGGGGCTCAGTCGGTTAAGCGTCCGACTTGAGCTCAGGTCCTGATCTCACAGTTCGTCTCTCTCTCACGCTGTCTCTCTCTCTCAGGAAACAAAAACAAAAAAACTAATCAATAAATTCAGTGAAACTGCAGGATACAAGATTAAGGTACAAAAATCAGTTGTGTTTCTATACACTCACAACAAACTATCTGAAAAATAAGGAAAACAATTCCATTTACAACAGCATCAAGAGGAATTAAATCCTTAGAACCAAATTTAACCAAGCAAGTAAAAACTATAAGACAGGACACTGAAAACTATAAGATACTGATGGAAAACTGAAGAAAACACTAGGAAACAAAAAGATAGTCCATGCTCATAAATCTGAAGAATTAATCCTGAAAAATGTTCATACAACCCAAAGCTATCTGTTGCTTCAATGAGACCTTTATCAAAACTCCAACAGAATTTTTCAAGGAAATAGAAAAAAAATCACAACATTCTTTTTTTTTTTTTTTTCTAGGAGAGAGAGAGAGAGAGAGCGTGAGCAGGGGAGGGTCAGAGAGAGAGGGAGTCACAGACTGAAACAGGCTCCAGGCTCTGAACTGGCAGTCAGCACAGAGCCCGACACAGGGCTCGAACCCACGAACCGCGAGATCATGACCCAAGCGAAAGTCGGACGCTTAACCGACTAAGCCACCCAGGCGCCCCACAACATTCTTATAGAAACACAAAATATCCTGAAGACTCAAATAATCTTGCGGGGAGTGGGGGAGATGGAGGCATCACATTTCCTGATTTCAAACTATATTACAAAGCTATGGTAACCAAAAAAAAAAAAAAAAAAAAAAAAAAAAAAAAAAAAAAAAAAAAAAAAAAAAAAAAAAAAATACAGTACTGGCATAAAAGCAGATGCATCGACCAAAGCAAAAGCCCAGAAATAAGCCCATGCGTATGATCAACTAATACTGGATACGGGAGCCAAAAATACTCAGTGGGGTAAAGATAATCCTTTTAATAAATTGTGTTGGGAAAACTGGATATTTACATGCGAGAGAATGAAACTAGACCCCTATCTTAAACCACTCACAAAAATTCACTTGAAATGGAAGACCTAAAACCACAGAATTCCTAGGAGAAAACACAGGAAAATGTTCCTTTACATTGGTCTTAGCAATGATTTTTTTTTTTTTTTTTTTTTTTGGCTATGACACCAAGAGCATAAGGAACACAAGCAAAAATTAGCAAATGGAAATACAGCAAACTAAAACACTTCTACGCAGCCAAACCAAACAAAACCCCAAAAGCAAAACAAAACAAAACAAAATTAACAAAGCGGAAAGTGAATGTATGGCATGAAAGAAAATGCTTGCAAACTATATATCTGATAGTGTTAATATCTAAAATATACAAGGAACTCATACAACTCAATAGCAAAAGAAAAACAGCTCCATAAAAAAATGGGTAAAGGTCCTGAATAGACGTTTTTCCAAAGAATATATATCAACACCAACAGGTACATGAAAAGGTGCTTGGTAATAACCACTAACTGTCAGGAAAACGCAAACCGAAACCACAGTGAGATATTACCTCATGTCTAATAGAAGTGTTGTTCTCAAAAAGACAAGAGATAAGAGACATGGAGAAAAGGGAACACTTGTACTCTGTTGGTGGGAATGTAAACTGGTACAGTGACTACAGAAAACAGGATGGAGTCTCCTCAAAAAAATTAAAACTAGATATGTCATATGACCCAGAAAATCCACTTCTGGGTACTAATTAGAAGGAAATAAATTCAGTATCTTGAAGAGATATCTGTACTCCTATGGTCACTGCAGTATTATTAACAGTAGTCAAGACATCGGAACAGTCTAAGCGTCTAATGACACATGAATGGATCAAGAAAATATGCGTGTGCACGCACACATGCATACACACACACACACACACACACACACACACACACATATACACAAATACTATTCAATCAACTAAAAAGTAGTAAACCCTGCCAGGTGCCACAAAATGGAAGAAGCTTGAGGGTGTCCTTCTGAGTGAAGTACGTCAGAGAAAGAAAATATTGTAGGACGTCACTTATATATGGAATCTAAAAGCCCTGAACTCATAGAAAGAGATAGGTTGGTGATTGCTGGGAAATGGTGAAGGCGGTCAAAGGGTACAAGCATCCAGTTATAAGATACATGAGTTCTGAGGATATAACGTACACCATGGTGACTAGAGTTAAAGATACTATATTGTATGCTTGAAAGTTACTAAGTGAATAGATCTTAGAAGTTCTCACCACAGGCACAAAAAATTCTCACCACATGCACAAAAAGTCTGGGAGGTGATGGATGTCTTATTGTGTTAATCATTTCTCAATATATGTGGGTATCAAATGATCACACTGTATTCCTTAAGCTTATACAATGTTACATGTCAATTATATCTCTATAAAACTGGAGGGGGGAAAAAGAGCCATGGTGTAAAGTGGATTGCTAAAAGCTATATATTAAGAAAACTAGTTGATGTATATATGCAAATTATGGTCGATTAATCTCCAAAGACAGAGAATTTAAATTCAAAGAAGAAAAAGCTAGAAAAGAACAAACACGGGGCGCCTGGGTGGCTCAGTCGGTTAAGCGTTCGACTTCGGCTCAGGTCATGATCTCCCGGTTCATGGGTTCGAGCCCCGTGTCAGGCTCTGTGCTGACAGCTAGCTCAGAGCCTGGAGCCTACTTTAGATTCTTTTCTCCCTCTCTCTCTAACCCTCCGCTGCTCACACTGTCTGTCTGTCTGTCTGTCTCTCTCTCTCTCTCAGAAATAAATAAAACATTAAAAAAACAAATTTAAAAAAAAAGAAAAGAATAAACACCCAAGAGTTTTCAAATTTTCTGGCTATCGTTTCTGATCATGAAAGTAACAAGATACGGAGAACCCAAGTGCATATGCTTCTAGGTATGGGAAAGGAAATCTGAGATTTCCCTTAAAATGAGGAAGTCAAAGCCCTTTTTACATCTGAAACAATGACCATAAGTCTCCAAATTAAAAATAATATCCAGGGAAATTTGATTCTAGAAAAGTCAATGGATGAATTTAATGTCATTGGGCTTCAAGAAAATCAGGACTAATTTAGGAAATAAGTATACCTGAGGTCAAAGAGGAAATTACAAAGCTTTACACAAATGCTTTCCTAAATTTGCTCTAAATTATTTACGTTTTATATCAGTGATATATTGAGAATGGATTGCAAAGAATGAAAACATCTGTAAGTAGAGTTTAATAGATGAAACACTCTGGAAAGGAAAAGTATTAAATGCATTCATTTGGTTATTCATGAGAGAGGGAGCTATGAAGGCCCCACAGCAGGCACAATAATTGGGATATAAAACCCAAAGAACCACACTATAAAAGAACCATGGTAGACTAAGATGTAAATTCAATCCGTAGAATGAAGACAAATATCTCACGGTTAAAATTTGAAATTGTAACAAATCAAAACCACACTGAGATACCACCTCATGCCAGTCGGAGTGGCTAAAACGAACAAATCAAGAGACTCTAGATGCTGGCGAGGATGTGGAGAAACGGGCACCCTCCTACACTGTTGGTGGGAATGTAAATGGGTACAGCTCCTCTGGAAAACAGTGTGGAGGTTCCTCAAAAAATTAACAAGAGAACTCCCCTATGACCCAGCAACAGCACTGCTAGGAATTTATCCAAGGGATCCAGGAGTGCTGATGCATAGTTGCACATGGACCCCAATGTTCATGGCAGCACTCTCAACAATAGCCAAAACATGGAAGGAGCCTAAGTGTCCATCAACGGACAACTGGATCAAGAAGATGTGGTTTATCGGGGCGCCTGGGTGGCTTAGTCGGTTAAGCGTCCGACTTTCGCTTAGGTCATGATCTCGCGGTTCGTGGGTTCGAGCCCCGCGTCGGGCTCTGTGCTGACTGCCAGCTCAGAGCCTGGAGCCTGTTTCAGTCTGTGACTCCCTCTCTCTCTGACCCTCCCCTGCTCACACTGTCTCTCTCTCTCTCTCTCTCCTAGAAATAAATAAAAACATTAAAAAAAAATTAAAAAAAAAAAAAAGAAGATGTGGTTTATCTATACGATGGAATACTACATGGCAATGAGAAAGAATGAAATCTGGCCATTTGTAGCAACATGGATGGACCTTGAGGGTGTTATGCTGAGCGAAATCAGTCAGGCAGAGAAGGACAGCTACCACATGTTTTCACTTATAAGCGGATCAGGAGAAACTTAACAGAGGACCATGGGGGAGAGGAAGGGGAAAAACAGTTAAAGAGAAGAAGGGAGGCAAACCATGAGAGACTCTTGAATACTGAGAACAAACTGAGGGCTGATGGGGTGGGGGGAGCAAGAGGGGGGTGATGGGCATGGAGGAGGGCACTTGTGGGGATGAGCACTGGGTGTTATATGGAAACCAACTTGACAATAAACTATGAAAGAAAAAGAAAGCTTAAAAATTTGGAAATTGTAGAGAAGACAAAAGTGAACTGTATATTTCTAAAAGTATCCATTTTTTAAAATGTTTTTATGTATTTTTGAGAGATAGAGAGACAGAGTGCAAGCAGAGAGAGACAGACACAGAATCTGAAGCAGGCTCTGAGCTGTCAGCATGGAGCCCAACACCGGGCTTGAAACCACAAACAGTGAGATCATGGCCTGAGCTGAAGTCGGATGCTTAACCAACTGAGCCACCCAGGCGCCCCATAAAAAGTATCAATTTTTGAGAGTTATTTTAATAACATATGCTTATTTTTCAGGGTGTTTCTGTGTTTCAAATACTGTATCACAAGAAAAGAAGTTTTTCAGCTGGATTTTGCCTTTCAAATAAAGCCCAAAGGTGTGAAGAGAATAAAACCAACAATAACCAACCCAGATCCTGTTTCTTCCCCTCAGAAACACAAACACTGAGCCATAGTCTAGATCACCGGTGTTCTCTACGTAACAGGATTGCAAGGCTCGCGTCCATACCGGGCTCTTGTTCAAAGGATGAGTGAGGAAAAGGGGATAAAAAGAAACCGTCTTAAATTGCAACAACATAGATTATCTCTAAGAAAGATTTCAAGCACTGATGGCTATCACACTCTGGGATGAAGGCCTGAGGAAAATTCTTGCCTGTTCTCCAGATATAGGGACAAAACAGAATTAGTGCTCTGTAATCCAAGAGCGTGTAACTCTTAAGAGCTAAAGAAAAATTGTACATGGGAGGCATTTTCCAGCGCATAGTCTACTATTCGTTCTAAAATACACTTGCTTGCTTTCACTTTCAAAAACACTGACAAAGACCACTGTCAGGCAGTAAGTTTTGTCTTTTGTGGGATATTAGAGCAACAGACACTTGCTGAACGGAGAGCAATCACTGGAAGTTTGGATTAACTCCCTGATATAAGTTTGTGTTTTATGAATTTTGTGTTAGTGCGAAGTACCATTAAGTGTCACTGTGCCATTATAGAATCTGAACTGATATTCTGGTTGGTTGATTGGTTAGTTGATTGATTGGCTTTTAAAAAAAATATTTGATTGTACTTACTGCTCTAAAAATGAAGAAAATTTAAGCTTCACACAGTAGGCATGCATTTAGTTTAATTAGGATTCTGTCTCCTATCAGAGGCAGAACATTAGTATTTTCGAGATCCTTGATGTAATAATGGCAAATAATGCATATGAAAAGGTCCCTACATACAAGGAACTGTTCTGAATGCCTTAAAGTATTGCTTCGCATAAAACTTAGAGCAAGGCTGGTCTAATCCTTACAATGGTACTATTACTGGAACAGACACTGAAGTATTCCATCCATGTACCTTGGATCATTGGAAGAAGCCAAACAAAGACAATTTTCATCTTCCTTTTGCAGAGGAGGAAAGCAAATGACAGAAAGGTGCGACTTGCCCAAGATCACCCAACCAGGGCATAACAGAGCTGACATTCAAACCCAGCACTACGCCATGGATGCCATCTCCCCAAGAAAGGCAGTAAAGACTTTATGGAGAGCGCTCTCCATCAACACAAATACTCACAGGAAGTCCCTAAGTTTCACTGGATGGATGTGCAGATTGCAGAACATGAAAGAGAGAGACCAGCAACTTCTAGAGGGTCTCCTGCAGTTGATCTGAATGAACATTAGGAGCCAACATTAAAACACGAGAAGCATGGAACAAAGTTTCCTCTCCTTGGAAATCCTGATTCTGTGCAGAATCGCACCCTCCAAGTATATATTTCCACGCTCCTGACAGGTTATTAGCTTGCAGCTGAAACAGAAGACATGGTCTTGGCTCCAGGGAAATAGGAATTAGCACGCCTGCCTGAAAGCCAGTCAACAGAGGCAAAGAAAAAAATTATACACAGGCACTTTTTCAATAGGAGCTGAAATGGAAAAGTTTGAAAGAATGTGCTCATCAATACAAATTTGGGATAATGAAACAATCTATGGGTGGCCAAAACTATATGAAGCACTTACCACAATTCTAACTATACGTGCACCCATGGAATTGTAACCAATAACCCATGTAACACAACTGTGTGAGATTCATCTCCTGGTTGACATTTAAAATTTGCAGATCATTGACAGTCTCTGCAATAAAGAAAAACTCCTTAGACTCAGAGATAATCAGTGGTTAAGTGGCAATCTTGAGCAGACAATATTTAACATTTTTGAAATGTTTATTTATTTTGAGAGAGAGAGAGAGCACACGGGGGAGGGGCAGAGAGAGAGTACAAAGGAGAATCCCAAGGAGGCTCAGCAACGTCAGCACAAAACCCGAATGCAGGGCTGGACCTCACGAACCACAAGATCATGACCTGAGCCAAAGGGAAAAACCAGACAATGACTGAGCCACCCAGGCACCCCTAGCAGATAATATTGTTATGATCAAATAAGAACAATTAATAAATGTTAACAAATTGAGTTTCAGCTGTTTGTAAGTTCAAGTGCATTTATTTTTCCTAAACTGTACAGACAACGCAGAAAGAAGAGTGTAGAATTTCTTAGCCAAATTTGGTGAGCTCTTTAACAAAGCATTATAAAAGGAAAGCCACAGTATTCTAACACAGAAAGTGGCCTCCAAGTAACTGCTGAACAGTACGATGACAATCTGGGGTCTGAAACCCTTGTCTCCACAGAAAACAATGGTAATTCGAATTTTGGGTCTGAGCTGCCCTCTTTGACAGTCTCTGCCCTCAGACATCAAGCTAAGCCAACACGACAAGAGATTTTAAAGAAGACCCAAGACTGGCTCTCGATCAGCCTTCAATAAATTACATAGACTCCCAAGGAATCAGTTGGCAAACAAACCAGAGTTTGAGGCCAAGGGAAACTTTTCAGAACTATTTGCTCAATTTCTGCTCTCCTTATCAAAGTTATGCAGCAAGAGGCAAGGGGGACCCACACAATGCTTTGGCATGGGCTCATTCATACACAAATCGAAGCCTCAGAGCTTTGAACTTGCCTGAATTGGCCAGAGGCCCCCAGCATCCATGCCTACAGCAGGTGGCCCCATGATGCTCAGTAGGATCAAAGAGGGATTTTCTGCTCCAGAGGGGATTTGGAAACCCTCCCAAGCCCTGCTGTGTCAAGGAACTCTGTTTTCTCATCCTAGCTCTTACAACACAGTCTGGAGTTCTTTGACACAGGATATGGTTATCCAACGACAACGGAGGCCCCTTCCATCATCCCGGCCTCTGTTACATGATTCTTGGTTACAGAAGGCCAGATATTAGAGGGTAGATGATTACAATATTTGACCAGAACGAGGGCCCTCTCTGAACACATTACACGGGTCAAGCCAGCTTCACCTTTTAACTCCAGACTGAAGACCAAATGGAAGACCCAAGTCTTCCATTCCCGTTGGGGACTCGGCTCTTAGAGAGATGAGACCACCAATGCTGCCTCTGCCTCTTTACCTCCAGTTTCTAGGAGGAGGGCCTGTCATTTTTAATCACTCTTGGATGAATGAAGGTTTTGGCAAGTCAGATGACTGTAAGGGGCCTATCCTTCCCTAGCCATCTGCTCAGTTTATTTACACTGAACGACCAGTCACTAAGATCTTATGACAGGCCAGGCCACATTAGGATGCCAAGATGATTGGTGGGATCCTGCCCCCAGAGGACACTGCAGTCGAGGGGGAGGCCTCACAGTTGAGTGGTTCTGATAGAGCATGAAGACAGAAATATGGGCACCAAATGCAGACTCTGAATCTTGCTGGATGCCTTCAAGAAGGTATTTAAGCATTCTCTGACGTTCTAGGAAAGTTACCAAAGGGAGGGGTTTTTGGCTAAGGGGGAAAGCTCAAAAAACAGGATAGATGAAAAATGTTCATTCACTTTGACTGCATAATCTCTCCTTTGGAACTAGTCCTGGAGAAACTGGTCCAAAAAAAAAAAAATGCCTACATGTACAAAGACGTTTTTCAATGTATTATTATAATGGGGAACAACTGTAAACCATTTAAATGTCCATCAACAGGGAGAAAGCTAGTAAATTATAGCACAACCATAATGCTGGATGGGAAAAGTAGAACATAAATTTGAATGAGGGACTGTGATTGGAGCCATATATATATATATATATATATAAAGAGAGATCAGAAAGGAGATAAAAATAATCGTATGCAGGTCTAAGGAATTCGCAGGTTACCGGTTTCTTTCACCTATTTTCTTCCTAGATACAACAACCCTGGGAAATAAGCATGACAATGAAGGCTTGTTTACTTGTCTGCTTGTTTGTTTCTTAAGCCAGAAGAATGGAATTTCAGCCGGGCTTCGCCATCCAGGCCAACTCCGTGTCCCTGAGGCTGTCCTGTTTCCCTGGCCAGATCCTGTTCTTCCCAGGCACGGAGAGAAGAAAGAGGAGAAGGAGTTAGCCTGTGACTCCGCACTTGCTCCACTCAAACTGCGGGGGGGTGTTGCAAGCTGCTTCTTATTATTCGTGGAATGCCCAGTGCTCTGTAAGGACCTCAGCCCTCAAAGAGGAGAGAGAGATAAATAGGATGACCTGCAACTGCTGTCACCTCCCCCAGCGCCCCCGCTGCAAACTGGTACCGTGCAGGGCTCGCCAGTCCTGTTCCTCATAGCTTCCCCCTTCAGAGCAGGCTGCCAGCCTAGAACTCTTACTTCACGATTCAGACTGCTGTGTGCTCTTTTAGATTCTCGCCTTTGCAGAAGGCTCTGATCCTACTACTTATTCTCCTATGAGTGTGCCAGTTTCTTTTATTTCCTTGAATCCTCTCATCTGCAATCTACATGTTTGTTTACCTTTTATTTTTTAACTCTCCTAAATGGAGAAGAGAGAGCACCAGAGCATGGAGAGAATCTGGGGGTTCAGTGATGCCACCAGGAGGGAGGAGGTGCGGGGCCTTAGCCCCACTCCACAGTCTGCTCCAATCCCTCCCCCGAAATTAACCAAACAGAAACAGAAACTGAGTCCTTGCTGCGCAAATGGAGCTTCAAGACAATTCCTCTAGACCACCTCCAAAAAGTCTGTGATGCCTAAAACCTCCCTACCCAGACATTTTGGAGCCAGTTAATGTGACTAAATAGCTTGTCGAATCATCAAATCATTATTTTATTGTTGTGGGAGATTTTTTCCTCTTACTTGCTCCGCCAAAAGTTAGGAGAAATGCAGTAAGTTCCTTCACTACCATAGAGTTTCTTTTTAAAAACAATTGTACACTTGGGGTGTCTGGGTGGCTCAGTTGGTTAAGTGTCCAACTTGAGCTCAGGTCATGATCTCACAGTTTGTGAGTTCGAGCCCCACATCAGGCTCTGTACTATCAGCTGGGAGCCTGGAGCCTGCTTCGGATTCTGTGTCTCTCTCTCTCTCTCTGCCCCTTCCCGCTTGTTCTCTCTCTCTCAAAAATAAATAAACGTTAAAAAATGTTTTTAAATGTGCATTTAAGAATCATTTTCTCATATATTTTGATGCTATCAATGCATAAATATTCATGTTACAAAAATCAGTAACAAATATCGTCATTGCTTTATTTAACATTTTCTTACCCTGATTTGTACTTTTTAAATTTTTGCTCATCATTTTTATTTACCTTTGCCAGATCTTTTATTTTTAACCATTTAAACTCCATCCTGAGAGGGGCGCCTGGGTGGCTCAGTCAGTTAAGTGTCCGACTTCGGCTCAGGTCATGATCTCACAGTTCGTGGGTTCAAGTCCCACGTCAGGCTCTGAGCTAATAGCTCAGAGCCTGGAGCCTGCTTCGGATCCTGAGTCTCCGTCTCTCTCTCTACGCCTCCCCCACTGGTGCTCTGTCTCTCTCTGTCTCAAAAATAAACTATATAAAAAAAATAAACTCCATTCTGAGAACCTTTGCTTTTACCAAGATATCTTAATTCATTTATGTTTATTGTACATGGACACAAATCAGGTGTTGCTCCAGTCATTTTGCTGTGTACTTTCTACCTCATTGCTAATTCTGTCTACTGCCACAGAGCCTTGCTTTTATTACTTTAATTTTCTTCAGTGATTTACAAAGGATACATCCCATTCTTAATTCTGTTTATGGTTCATTCATTCAACACATATTTGTTGAGTACTTAGCATATGTAGGTACTGGATAACCTGCTTTAAACTTCAAAACAATTATAATCAGCATTCAGTGCTTTATCCAAGGCTAAGAATAATTTTACTTATACAATAGTATTTTACAAGGTTAGTGTTTTGATTGTTTAATCAACAGTGTTTTATTCATTTCCATTCTCAATGTCAATGGTTATAAACTAATTTAAAACTCACCACTTCACTCATACTCATTCTGAATCTGAATACAGATGTTTTTAAGTCTTTCCACAGATGTAACTGAAATGTTAAGATCTGAGGGACAGAAAGACAAATGTGGAGCTTTTGACATCTCCAATCCTTTAACTTCCTAAGATCCAACGAATTCTCAACAGGCATTTACAATTGCCTTTTGGAACTGGAAAGCCCTTTAATTACCTAAACAATGCAGTCATTTAAAATCATGCCTGACCTTCCATGATTGAGAATTTAGGAAATTATACCTTACTCTTAACTTTATCAAGACAAACAATGATTCAAATAAGATAACACATGTATTAGAACTCAGAATTAACTGTATGTAAATGGAATATAAATGAACCCAGATTTAAATTCCAGTCTCTCTAGATGTGCTTTCTGTAAAAGCAAACTTGAGTTTCCTTCATTCATGTTTATTGCATGATGATAATGATCTTATCCCATTTTATATGCCAGAACCTGGCAGGCTCAGACACTAGAAAACATCTGGTGGTTACTCTAAGTTTTAAAAAGGATTTTAGGGAGAATAAACTTTTGTGAAGCAAGCTTAAAAAAAAAAAAATTGCTCCACCATATTAGATCTCAAACTTTGCTGAACTGCCTCTTCTAGGTCCTCAAGCAGACTCAGGGCATCCTCAAAATATAGTTTCTCTGTTTTAAAATTAAGTAAGTAACCAGGGGCACCTGGGTGGCTCAGTCAGTTAAGCCCCTGACTTTGGCTCAGGTCATGATCCCACAGTCCGTGAGTTCGAGCCCCACGTCAGGCTCAGTGCTGACAGCTCGACCCTGGAACTGCTTTGGATTCTGTATCTCCCTCTCTCTCTCTCTCTGACCCTCCCCTGCTCACACTCTGTCTCTCTCTCACTCTCAAAAATAAACATTAAATTCTTTTTTTAAAGTAAAATAAAGTTAAGTAACCAAATTTACAGAACCAGAAGTTCACTCAACATTCATTTAAAACTCTCTATCATCTTTCTTCTCTACAAATTTCTGGTTGCCACGTCTTCGCCTGATATCTGTCTTCGAAGTAAACATCTCGTATCAGTCAGGGTCCAGTGAAGAAAGCAGCATAAACTGTAGGTTTTTCAAATGGAAGGAATTTAATACAGAGAATTAGCTGCCCAGGAGACTGAAGAGTAAGAAGCCAAAAGGAAAAGGCCATCCAGAGATTTGCATTACCAGGAAATGACCAGAACCTCCAGGGCAGCAGGGCCGAGAGGAACCCAGGTTCTGTTGCCCTCGCCCCGGGGAGAGAGGAAGCTGGCAGAAGACGGGGCGGTTGCAAGTGATGCTCTCTGAGACACACCGCAGAGGAAGGATAGGGCAGAGAAGATCTAACACAAAAGAAAAGGAGCATAACACACGTGCCATCATACATGTGAGACTATGCACCCCAACACGGATGCAGGTGTTCCCACCTGTGCGCACACGTGCATGCGCACGCACACACACACATCATATCAGATCACATTGTTCATTCATCTACCTTTCCTGAGCCTTCCCTTCCAGAGAAGAAGCTGTGCGTGGCCAAAGCATGGATCCCAAGTTCCTCCTACTTCTTTCAGAACGTCTAAGATCCTCGTAAGACCTGGCATTTTTATCACACTTGACTGTTTCACGGCCCATTCAAAACCATCCACGCATTTCTATTTTGGTGTTCCCAACCACCGCACGCATCAGCGTTCCCATTTTGCAAATGGGGATATTCAGAAAGATTAAGGCACCCAACAGATGCATCCCAGAGTCAGGTCCAAAGTCTGGGACCCTTCAGGCACCAAGACAAGATGCTCTATGTTTCTGCCTCCTGGTGAATGCCTGAAGGTCACAGGTGTGCAAAGTAATCTCTCTAGGCTTTCAGTCACCACATCCAGCCACAGACTGATTAATGCGGCAATACTAAATTAATCACAGGCAACAGCCAGCCTCTCTTAATCAGCTTTATGGCTTCAAGTTACCCATTAAAAGAAAAGAAATTCATCACAGCAATAATGTGGATAGTGCATGACAGCTTACAAAGTGCCTCCTTATTTCCCCATTTGATCTAATAATATTCCTGAAATACATCATAATCACTACCATGAATCTAACTTGCCTAAATTGTGAGTAAAGAAGTTCAAGGCCAGCAGGGCCCCTTTTTTCATTCCTCATAGATATGAACCTGGTGGCCGGCCGAGGAGTCCGTTTCCCTCATTCGTACTCACGATAACAATTAGAGGATTTCTATTTGCCTGACCACAAAATCACAGACCACACAGTAGCTGACTCTGCATGTGGAACACACCACAGTTTCAGGTGCTGAGAGCCCTGTGTAAGGGCTGAGCACTGCCTACCCCCAGTAGAGCGGGAACAACCCATTCCTATCAAATAGCTGGGATGCTTCTTGGGGCACATTTGCATAAAGAGCTTGAGGGTAACTTGGTTTGGTCTGTTACCAGGGAGAGTTCCAAACACCAGGTCAAGGCACTTTCCATGCATTTGGCAAGTGCCTTTAAGTGGGACAACAGATCAAAGGCAGCCACGCCTTTCAGGATGGGCATCGCAGCCTAGCTGGAATTTCACTGGAACCATCTTCCAGCAACACCAGCCCTCAGCAGAATGACCAGGATTGCTCAACAATGTCAGGCGTTACCAGGATTCTCACATGGGGGAAAGGGCCGTCTCCAAAGAGACATAAAATCCGCCCTAGAAGTGACACTAAACATTCTCTCATTTCTACCAAGAAAATGCTCTGTTTTGGCTCCGAGAGCAGGCAGAGGACAAGGTTCCATGTGGGTGACAGACCATTCTAGACTGGGAGCATTTAAATGGTAATTTAGAAAAGTGATAGATACTAGTTCCCATGAAATGCTTCCAAACACAGCTAAGTGTCTGACGGGAAGCGGTGCAGAAGAGCTTGGGGCAGCCGCCCGGTCAAATGCTGCTTCTGTCACTTCGCCGCAAAACGCCCAGCTGTGGCTGCAGCGACACCGCTCCGGCCAAGGCCAGGTCCTGTCCCCTACCCCACGCATCTCTACCCCCAACCAGCTGTCCCAACCAGGACGCCTTTCCTCTAGACACCTGGCTGGTGGTGGAAAGGGAGAAAAAGGAACAAAACCGGGTCCTGGTAATCATGACACCTATCTGTGTTTTGCTGTTTTGACTATAAAATGTCCGATGATGGGTTCCTCATATGACTGAAAACGAGCAGCCGCAGAACTTTAAAACGTAAAACACACACACACACACACACGCGAGTGCGCGCACACACAGACACTTCATAGTATCTTCTGTTCACCTTCTCTCTCAGACAACTGAATGTATGTTGTGTGAGACATACATAGTATCTATATCACCCTCTTAATTCAAAAATAATAATAAGCTATGGAATTGAGATTGATTGCATTATAGTAAATCAAATTGATTTCATAAGAATTTTTCAATCTGATGTTTTTCTGCACAGGTTATTGCTTTTCTTAATGTTTATTTACTTATTTTGAGGTAGGGGTGGGGCAGAGAGAGGGGGAGACAGAGAATCCCAAGCAGGCTCTCTGCTCTCAGCGCAGAGCCTGACACAGAATCTGAACTCACAAACGGTGAGATCATGACCTGAGCCGAAATCAAGAGTTGGACGCTTAACCGACCGAGCCACCCAGGAGCCTCAAGAACAAGTTTATTTCTACATATGCATCGGGGAGGGGGCCCCCGGTAAAGTGTGACAAGTGAAAGTTACAATCAGTCCACCTGATCCTTACCACCTGCTCCGTTTTCAGTGGGCCCTAAAGCTCCCGTAAGCCTGGTCCCTCACAAGGCATCGGTTCCCCCTCTGAACTTCATTTCCCAACAGCTCCTTCCTCCCTTCAACACTGACACCTAAGCCCCGAGGCTGTGGGGCCAGAGGAAGGGTTCGGGGGAACGGGGGGCACTGAAGGAGGAATGGAGGACCCGCAGAGGGTGTCGGCCCCCTCCCACCACTGCCTGAGGCTCAAACTCCTGCCCAGAGCTCAGCCGGGATCAGTGAGGAGGCACCCAAGGCACAGCACCTCACAGAGCAGGTGAGTTAAGAGCACTGAGTCCTCTGGACTGAGCCACAGGCAGGTGAGAAAACAGAAGCCTGTGGGGGGCACCCCAGAGGCCGAGTTGTTCTTCTTTCCTGAATACAGAGCATCCTTTCTCCTACGGACCTTTCAGTCTGGGACAAGCTATCAGTGACAGGGTCTGATTTCCAAAGAGCTCCTCTCTCACACTCTTGATGCCGCACGACATTAGCTAAAAGGTCTGTGAGCTAAAAATAAGAGCACTTGTCTGTAAAGCTGAGCACAGGGGCAGAGCCGGGGGCAGAGCCCAGGATGCCTGAGTCTGAGCTGAAGCAGAGTGGGAGGTGACGGGGACCCCGTGGGGCGAATTCTCAGGGGACTTGTTCCTCGGAGTTCACGGGGGAAATAAGAAAGCAGTTCTTTTGCCCCGTGAAAGGGGGCACTTGGGTTTGGCAGGCTGATATGACCTCTGTAGTTCAAGTTAGCTTGAGGTGTCTTTGGTCAAACCCAGCAAACAAAGCATGGGATCCTGCCGGAAGGTGGGTGTGAGGAGACCGTAATACAGGGGTGTGGCGGGGGAGAAGGACAAGGTGGAAAGAAAGGCCCTGGGGGACCCCAAGGAACAGCTCTGGCTCTTGTCAGGACAGAAACAGAGCAAGAAGGAGAAGCAGAAAGCAGCAAAATGAAATTCCCTGCTCCTTGGTGGTGTCAGACGGGCTTCAGCAACCGTGTCTCAAGAGTAGTGTGAGCCAAAGCAGGGAACACTTACACCAGAAATTTCCATAACACGGGAAGTGAAATCCAAGTGACCTGAGAAGCCAGTGAGAGGGAAGCAACGTGGTCCAACTGAGGCAGAGCTAAGAGGCTTTTCTTGGCTTCTCCAAGGTCTGGTGCATGCTACCAGATCACGGAAGATGTGGGCAGCAACAGAGTAGAAAAGCCTTTCCTGGTGGCCGGGAAAAGGAATTCGGCCTCCAGTAAAGACGATGAGGTAAACAGATTTTGAAAACAAGTGGTGACCCAGAACTTAGCAGAGTTTATGGTGTCTGGGTGGCTCAGTGGGTTAAGCGTCGGACTCTTGATTTTGGCTAAGGTCATGATCTCATGGTTCATGGGTTCGAGCCCCGTGTTGGACTCTATGTTGACCATGTGGAACCTGCTTGGGGTTCTCTGTCTCCTTCTCTCTCTGCCCCTCCCCGCCCTCTCAAAAATGAATAAACAAACTTAAAAAAAAATTTAACAGCATTTATATGCTTTCTGTCCTCTTCCTGTTTGATTAGGCATAAAATGTACTCTTTTCCAACATTAGTGTCTCTTCCTTATACAACTTTGTGGTCAAAGATCTCTACCACATACTCTGAAAATTGCCATGAATAATGGATGAGAGCGTGTGTCACTCAGCATCCCATGAAATGGATCACCCAGAGTACTTGATCCAAATTTTTCCCAAGTGGAGACATAGCACAAGCATGTCGCTGCTTCCTTGGGGCTCCCTTGTTCTCTGACTCTCATTCCTGCTCTCCCAAGACCCCTTGGGTTTGGCAACGATCTAGGGGAGAAAGAAGAGTTTCATGGGGATTTATCACATGTGCTTCTCAGCACAATTAGTCTGCAAGCTAAAAGCACAACCCACTTCCCATCAAGGGACCTCCAAATAGGTCCCTTGTCACTATTTATCACTTTTTTAAAATTTTTGCCAAGGAAACCCTATCCCATGGGACCTTCAGCTAAACCTAATTTAAAGCTGTACTTAAATCATCGAGCTTTGCTACAGACAGTGCGAAGGCACCCAGTGGACCTGTATCCATCAAGAGGGTGGAGGGGCGCCTGGGTGGCTAAGTCAGTTAAGCGTCCAACGTCGGCTCAGGTCATGATCTCATGGTTCATAGGTTCGAGCCCCACGTCAGGCTCTGTGCTGACAGCTAGCTCAGAGCCTGGAGCCTGTTTCAGATTCTGTATCTCCCTCTCTCTCTGGCCCTCCCATGCTCACGCTATCTCTCTCTCTCAGATATAAATTTTTTTAAAAAGAGGGTGGTTGTCTTATCAGGAAGAAGAACTTAGTGAAAGAATGGTGTACTCGCTGGACCTGAGCTCGTTTGGTCTTCACACCTCTCGCTGGTATTTGATCTTGGCTTTCCAGCCAACCTGCTGAGCCCCATGAGGACAGAAAGAATCTGTCAGCATTCGGAGCTGAGAAGGAAATCGCATTTTTGAGATAAAATTCCCTTTGTGGCAGATGTTTTCTTAGCTTTATCAAGTGTCTTGCCTCAACAGGGATGCAAAGATTGTAGATTTCATAAAATAACAAAATCACACATAATCACGAAAGCCAGAAACACCTCCTTTCAGATTTCCTGCCTAGAGGGGCCCGAGATAACGCCCTAAAGCTGGACGCATTTTTGGACACACACGTCAAGTTTCTCTGCGTGCCTTCGTTTTCTTATTACCTTCTTTACATAAGCCGAGGACAAATAACTGGATCTGCATGTTAAGGGGCAACTGGTGGGGCCTTAAAATATATCGTCACCAAATGAGAAGAAAGAGACTAAATGTCCCTAATGTCTTTGTTTGGGTTCTCCAGAAGCAGACTGAATCCTGAAACAAGGAGTCAAGCGCACATCGTTGGGTTTGTGGGGAGAGGAAGTGGAAGGAGACCAGGTAAGGGAGAAGGGACGGAAGACGAGGAAGGGAGGAAAGCTAATAAAGGCCGAGCTCTCAAGCCAGTTACCACTGCAGGTGACTGAAACTTGATTCTGCACAGTCACAGGGAGCCTGTGAAAACACAGGCCTCGGGCTCCCACTGAGGGACAAGGGAGCTGTTGTATTTACACACCACCTCTCATCAAGCATTCGGTGGGAATCCCAACAGAGCCATCCCTAACTCCTTTGGACTCAAGGCATTTCCCCTCATATTTCATTTTCTCTTACTATTTCAGTTCTTTCGCATGTGGAATGGCAGGACAGCATTGGCTAACCAGTAATCAGATAGGCAGCGTGTTTGTGGAAGGAATTCCTTCCTTCCTTCCCCCATAAGCATCTCCCCATAAGCATGGACAATTTATTTCTGATCTGAGAGCAGATCCGATCACTTTGGATTTGGACAACATTCAATACACACCAGCCCAGATCTGAACTGGCTAACACTATGGTCTGGATGTTTGTGTCTACTCCAAATTCGTAGGTTGAAATCTCAATGCCCAAAGTGATGGTATTAGGAAGTGGAGCCTTGGAAGGCGAGTCCATTTGTGACTGGGATTAGGACTCTTACCAAAGAGATCCCAGTGAGCTCTAGAGCCCCTTTCACCAAGTGAGGACAGGGTGAGAAGTCTCCACACTGCAGGAGGGCCTTCACCTGACCTTGCGGGCGCCCTGATCTTGGACTTCTGACCTCCAGAACTGTGAGAGGTTAAGTGTTTGTTGTTCATAAACCAGCCTGTCTGTGGTATTGTGTTGTAGCAGCCTGAATGGGCTGAGGCAGCCAGTTATTTTAAAATCTTAGCAATGATACTGACTCCTTCTGTAATAGTTTCCAGATCCCAGAGAACACAATTTCTACTCCAAAAGAGGATGGGATTGATTCAATTAAGTTTAATTCAATAGAAACATATCTATGTATTTATGTATTTTCTGTCTGAAATACTCTTTAAAGCACAATAAAGAGAGAAAGTTGAAAAAATTATATTCCCTGTCTTGACAATATAACCAAGAGATGAGACAAATGTTCAGAAAGTCTATGAAACGAGGCATGTTAAAGTCACTTAAGAGCATAAATAGAATGCTCTACATCACCAAGGAGGGAGCAATTCATTCCAATTAATTAATTGGATGGAAATGCAGGAAACTTTCTGGAAAAATGAATCTGAGTCGTGTGTAAGCCAAGTTGGTTCCTGTGCCTAAGAGTGACCTCTCTGCCTGTGGTCAAGGCCATGGCTTCAGCTGTCCAAATTCCTGTGGCCCCGGGGATTCCTCCAGGTTCTTGCCCATGCTCTGAAGGCCCCCAACTGTAGTCAAGTGAGCCCCATTCCAATCACAGAGCTCTTACCTGAACTACCGGAATTCTTTGCAGATCTTTGCCCAGTTAGATACTCACTGCCAGCCTTTGGGTTCAAGGTCTCACTGGACACTGCCTCTTGGAACAAAGCACCTTGGTTCCTCTCCCTGAGAGCTGATGGCACATCCCACACTATCCAGAGCTCACCCTGGACCCCTGGTTTTCAGACTTTGATTTGGCCCGTGGTTTTCCATCCATGGCCTAGCTTTCACATGTGAGGAGCACCCGGACACTAGACAGTGCTAGATCCTGAATGGCCAGCAAACAAGTGGCCAGGAAGCCAGAAAGACTTCACAGGGAATGGGCAGAGGTCCAGAAAACTGTCTCCCCATTACAGGATGTGGTCCCAGCACAAAATATGGTGGCCTTTCTTTATCCTAGCATTTGGCTACATTTCTAATATCATTCCTGACCACTGGTTTATTTCTGTGCACCTTCCTGAGTCCTCGCAACAAATGCTCCAAAAACATCAAGCTTTTTAGTCTTCTCATGTGTCTTCATAACTTATGCCTCACACCCTTTTACCGACTGCTGCCCACTGCCCAGTATGTCCTTCCAATCCTCCTTCCTGTCCCCCAGACAAGCTCCTATCCTCCAAACCTTCTATGCAACCTTTAACACACTCTCCGAACCCCTCCTCCTCCTCTCTGAAGTCTTCTCTGCTCAGCATCCTCCAATCTTAAGCAAAGTTGATTCTTTCCTTGTGTCACCAATGTGCCTCGTATCAAATATTTCAGTAATCCTCAGTCGATTCATCTGTACCTCCCAATAGGCTTTGAGAATCTTTAAGGCAGAGAATGTATCTCATCATTTCCTTGTGGACTTCCACTCCATGCTGTATGCAGCACCTGGCACAGAGCGGTGCAGACACCAGCCTCAGCAGGGAAGAAGATGTGGGAAAGAGAAAGGAAATGAGTTAGTCCACATGGGATGAGGCCAACATCCGGAAGACAAATACATTCAGGTCATTATGTGGAAAACAGGAGGAAGAGGAGAGGAATGACCAACTGGAGATTTTTTCATTGACTTTCATTTGGGCCCAGTGCCATAGTCAACAACAACAACAACAACAACAACAACAACAAAAACCTTGCAAGCTCCTGGATTTATCTCAGCTGGTGGTGTGAGTGGGCACCAGTGATAGAACGCAAGGCCTTTTCCATATCTTTTGGTTAAATCAGTACCAGAATGGACACAAAAGGACTGTGATTTTATTTGAATGTGACTGTGTTGTTGTTGTTGTTGTTGTTGAAAATATCAGCACCTGTGTCCCTTTGTCAGCTGTCCACAATGCCTAGGACATTATGGGCACTAGAAGTTTTGAAAGGATTGTGAAGAAACCGTGGGCTCAGGACTATGAAGCTACATTTACATTTGATTAGCAGTGTAATAATTTTTTGAGTGATTAGTATCACAGATGCATTGATATAATAAGTATACTCTGGATTCCCTGAATTCTCCAGAAGCAAAAATGTTAAGTGTCAGGTACCAACTTTACTCTTTCACATAATGAAAAATGAGGCAGGCAGTTTTCACTGCAAACCAATTCGGCAATGCTAACGTAATAGAACTTTTAATGAATTATACGTATTGATTCTGAAGGTGAGAAGAGGAGGAAGATATACCTTCAGGGGGTAGATGACAATCGCTAAGGTTTTGTGAGTGTGAGTGTGAGTGTGTGAGAGCTTACATGTTTGCACACTTCTTTCCCGGATATTTTGATACCCGTGGGGAGAATCACCCTCCACAGGAAGGCAAGCTCACTCAAGGAAGAGGATGTGGCGGGTACGGTTAAGGTTGAAAAGTGTTCACTCATAATTGAAATCCCGAATGGAAATGTGCCAAGAGAGAAAGAACACACAGGAAAAGGGGAAGAGAGAAATGAAAAGAGAGCCAGATGGGTCTGGAAGGAAAATATTTCCCTCTAAATAGAGAAGTAGCCCCAGGATACTCTCAAATTAATGCTGCCTGTTACGTCCATATTTTGACAAATGGGACCATACTGTGCTGCCTGTCTAAACAGCCCTGATCCCAGGCCCAGCCCTGGCTGGAGAAATGGAACCCACACAGCAACAACAGGCTTCCTCCCACATCGATCGTGTTGATGTTGGAGCAGATTAAAGCAGATGTTTCCTGTCAAACTGTGAATCTCTCCCCAAAGAACACACCAGCATCCTCAATCTCTTCAAGCCACACAAAGACCAGGGGCCTCTGGGCAACTGGATTTCTCCCTAACCTCACTGTTTCATTCGTTAGGTCAGCTACCCCTAAATAACTCAACGTGCTCTGGGATACCGTGTTCTTCTCATAAATGGAACATGGCACATCGTTTTACAAAAGGAAGAAACTCTTAAGAAAATGGTCCCCAAAGCCAATTAGAGGAAATCTACTCTCTGACATGTGGCTGCCATGACCCTGCTGACACTCCTGGCTTAAAAATACCTTACCATCACTGGTCCAGTGAGCTCTGAGAAGATCCAGAAATTCCCATGGAAATGGGTCCCATCAACAAAGGGTGACTCATCAATTAAGGAAAACCCAGCCAGCCACTTGTAAAGAAAATGTGGCAAGGCTTCAACAGTGCACCCTTTCCTATTTTAGGAAGTAGAGAACACGGAATAAACAGAATGTAGAAAACACTAGCTAGCATGTGATATTCATCAGAATCAGACTATAAGTGTCTGTTAACTGTAAGACTGTCAATCAAGACGCCATGAAGCATGGTTTGTGTGAGGTTCACTTCCAGTGGCCGGAGACTTTCGGATTCAGAGAAAGCATTTTCTTCAACAAACAACTCCATAAAATTGAAGATTTAGAGGAGAGAGGGAAAAATTAGGTAGACTGTGTTGTTAAGTAATAAAATAGCTAATACTCATTGAATGCTTATTCTGTGCTAACTACTCAATGTAGATTTTTCCCAATTCAGCCGCATGACACCCTGATGAGGTTAAGTCATCTAATTTTCATTTAACAGATGACAAAACAGGCACAGAGAGGTCAGATAGCTTTCCTACATTTGTACAGCTAAGTAATGGCAGGTCTCACGCTTGAACTCAGGTCCTTGTGAACCGTCATGCTCTTTTCCACCGCACTACAACATCTTTCTTGCTCTCAATGGATCGTTTGCTCCAGAAAGTTTTCTCTTTTCCTGACCTGACTCATCCCTGCTTGTTCCACTGAACCGCCATGGTCAAAGGATTATACTCAAGTTTGAAAAACAGAGGTAAAGAATAAAATGTGTCCCTGTTCTCAGGGAGCTCATTTGAGGGCTTCCGATGAGTAACACTAATAACTTAAGACAATAAAAATTCTATTACAGTCACAAGTACGGATCCCGATCCAGACCAACGTAAATGCTTCCCTCTCGGTATTCTCATGGCCCAAATTATGTCATTCCTCACACTGTACTGTGTTACTCAGGATATTAGTCTTTCTCACTAAATCATAAAAGTTTTTAAGGGAAGCATGAATTATATTCACTTAGAAGACAACCTGACCCAGAAAAGGTATTCCATAAATGCTGATCGATGAGTAAGTGAAAAACTAGAATAAGCAAGTAACATCACTGATGTCAGCAGCATCTTCAGGGAATCATCCATAATTCTAGAATGTTCTTTCACAGTGGGCAAATAATTTAGATGAATTAGCAGGTACTGACAGTTGCCAAAGTCCCAAAGTCATTCACACTGATTTCCTCATTAATAGGACTATGATTTTATCATTTATACTCAGTGAAGATGAAGTCACCGTAGAGCAGAATAAACACTCTACTGACTGGACAGCTTCATGGAAAAGATTTTTTTGACTTTAAAAAGACACATAAATAAAGGGCAGTCCCTCTTCTTCCATCAGACTATGTCATGTGTGAGGCAAGTAGCCAGAATTGCTGGAGTCTTCCCATGAGGAAAGCTCATCAGGATAAAGACCACATTGAGGACAAGAGAACCCTGCTCCTTGCCGATGATGTGCAGTCAGTGAATCAGACTGTCTAGAAATTACCCCTTTCTAGATGTCTAGAAGGGTGAGATACACTTTTCCCTTACTATATATGCCATTTGGAGTTCAGTTTGCTGTTCCTTGCAACTAAAAGTCACCTTGCTTTCTTCCCAATCTTTGTGGCCAGATCATAACTCCATAGGTAAAGACTGGTGTTATGTCAGTGGGTGTCTACAACTATGAGTAACAATTTGCTTATTTGTAAATTGGGAGAAAAAATACTTTTCACACTAGGTTCTGAGTTACTAGATCTATCTTTTCTCTGGTGGCTCCTCCTCCTCCTCCTCATCGTTAAGATCATCATTGCCATAGTTTATGTCATCATCCTGCGTTCTTTAGTCCAGAGAAACAACGACAAAAGATTTCAGCATGTCAGATATTAGAGAAAACCATATTTTATATCTGCAAAGACCAAAATATTCCACACAATGTTTAAAACATCACCTAAACCTATGGCGGAGTCTGCTAGTTGTTCCTCTACAACCATTCTCCTCTTTCTTAAGAAAACTCTTGATTTTGTGATGCACACCTTGACCATTCAGAATGAAGTCTCCATTTCCCAGCTTCCCTTGCAGCTAGGGGCAGGCATATAATTTAAGTTCTGGCCAGCAGGATATAAGCAAAAGTATCAAGTGTCCGCTTCTGTGAACCTCTTTGAACGACAGATGGTGTATCTATCTTTCCTCTTCCCTTCACCCTTCTTTATCCTTTGCTCCAGTAGCTGTCTAACATGCAAACATGGTGGTTAGAGCTGCTACTATCCTATAGCATGAAAGCAAGGGCTATCCCCAAGGGAGGCAGAGCAATGAGCTGGAAGCTGTACGGGGAGGAGCCTCTATACCAGTCCTGACCATTTCCTTTCTAGACAGAGAGAGCCAGGCTTCGAGGAGTGATGAGAATCAGTGGTCAAGTCCGATGTACCCCATGTTCACGTCTTTACATCTCTTTTTCTGTTTTTGTTTTTGTTTTGTTTTTTCTACCATGCCTCCATAAGCTCTCTCTCTCTGGTCAGCCCCACCCTGACTGAATGTCATGCTCACCCAGAACCACAACCCAGCCTCTGGTCTCTGAAGGTGGCCCTCAGATGGACGATTCCTCCACAAACCCAATGGCCTTGTCCAAATCAGCCCTCCTTCTCAAATCTCTCCTGGCACCTACCTGCTATGAGAAAATTCATGTAAACAAACCCCATTTGGGGAGGAACATCTGCTCTTCCTTGTCTCAAGCCTCTTCCTAGTATACCGGAGGAAATAGTTAGTGGCTTTGCAAATAAAGGGACTATAGAAGAGCGTTTGACTTTTTAAAAAGTCACTATAAAAACAGGAAATGACCATTACAAATATAAATTGGGATTGAATGCTGTTTAAAAAGGGAATCACTGGGGGGCGCCTGGGGGCTCAGTTGGTTGGATGTCGGCTTCAGCTCAGGTCATGATTTCACTGTTTGTTTGAGCCCCACATCAGGCTCTGTGGGGCTCAACAGCTCAGAGTCTGGAGCCTGATTCAGATTCTGTGTGTATGTGTTTCTCTTTCTGCCCTCTCCTCCACTCACACTCTGTCTGTCTGTCTGTCTGTCTCTCTCTCTCATAAATAAATAGGGGCACCTGGGTGGCTCAGTCGGTTAAGCTTCCAACTTCACCTCAGGTCATGATCTCATGGTTCGTGGGTTCAAGCCCCACATCAGGCTCTGTGCTGGCAGCTTGGAGCCTGGAGGCTACTTCAGATTCTATGGTTCCCTCTCTCTCTGGCCCTCCCCCTCTCAAGCTCTGTCTCTCAAAACTAAATAAGCATTTAAAAATAAATAAATAAATATTTAACAAACTTTTAAAGGAAATCACTGGTGTTAAGTTAATAATAATTTTAAAAAAGCCATTTTTGTGAATCTCCCCTCTATTTGCTTATCCCCATGCATGGGTATATCACAGGGCGATTCCTTTGGTCATGGTGTCTCTTATTTCAATTTTTTTAGTTTTTGACTGAATTACTGAACAGATTATAAATTGGACAAGCACTTACAATATGTACACAAATCATACTGTATCTTTTAATGGGACGTGTATACAACGAATAATCAAAATCCTATCATCAGAATTAGTCATAAAGAAAAAAAGTTTGAGCTCTGTATGGGGGTTTAATGGTCTTGGCCAGGATACAGACAGACAGAGGTGTGTTTTAAAAGAAGGGAAAGAGGGGCACCTGGATGGCTCAGTGGGTTAAGCTTCAGACTCTTGATTTCAGCTCAGGCTTTGAGTTCAAGGTCATAAGTTCAAGCCCTGCAATGGGCTCCACACTGGGCATGAAGCCTACTTAAAAGTAAATAAACAGGGGTGCCTGGGTGGCTCAGTTGGTTAAGCATCCAACTTTAGTTCGGGTCACGATCACAGTTTAGGATTTTGACCCCATATCAGGCTCTCCACTGTCAGTGTGGAGCCCACCTCAGATCCTCTGCTCCCCTCTCTCTCCCCTCCTCCTGCTGCTGGCTCACTCACTCTTTCTTTCTCTCAAAATAAATAAACTTTAAAAATAAACAAATAAATATTTTATTTTTGATAGAGAGACAGAGACAGAGAGAGAGAGAGAGACAGAGCATAAAGTAGAGGAGGGGCAGAGAGAGAGAGAGAGATCGGATCCGAAGCAGGCTCCGCTCTGAGCTGTCAGCACAGAGCCTGATGTGGGGCTCAAACTCACAAACCGCAAGATCATGACCTGAGCCAATATCAGCGCTAAACCAACTGAGTCACCCAGAATGCCCTGAATAAATAAGTAGAAAGAAGGAAAGAAAGAAAGAAAGAAAGAAAGGAAAAGATAGAAAAAGAAACTCTGTTTTCCCAGAAAGACAATTTTCCCAGAAAAATAAGGCTTCCAGGGTCCAATATGTGTTCTTTTTTTTTTTTTTAATTTTTTATGTTTATTTTTGAGAGAGACAGAGCATGAACAGGGGAGGGGCAAAGAAAGAGGGAGACACAGAATCCGAAGCAGGCTCCAGGCTCTGAGCTGGCTGTCAGCACAGAGCCTTATGCAGGGCTCAAACCCACAAACTGTAAGATCATGACCTAAGCCGAAGTCAGACGCTTAACTGACTGAGCCACCCAGGCGTCCCCCAATATGTGTTCTAAAGAAGCACTTGATAGAGTGAACAAAGACCTTCCATTTTGTAACAACTTTGAAGAATGATAATAAGCCATCTAAAAGAGACCTTCAGATGTACCAGACATGAAGACACACACATTGAACGTGAAAGGGTGAAAAAAAGATGTTCCATGCAAACAGAAGCAGAAAAAAGCCGAGGTTACAACACGTATATCAGACAAAACAGACTTTAAAACAAAGATTGTCAGAAGAGACCAAGAAGGGCACTGCATAATGATAAAGGCATCAATCCAACAAGAGGATATAACAATTGTAAACACCTATGCACTCAACATTGGAGCGCCTAAATACATAAAGCAGGTACAACAGACATATAGGGAGAAACTGAGAGTAATACAATAATAGTAGGAGAATTTAACACCCTATTTACTCAATGGACGTATCATCTATGCAGAAAATCAATAAGAAAACAATGTCTTTGACACTTTAGACCACATGGACTTAACAGATATATACAGAACATTCCATCCAGAAACAACAGAACATATATTTTTTTCAAGTGCCCATGGAAAATTCTCCAGGATAGATCACATGATAGGCCACAAAACAAGTCTCAATAAGTTTAAGAAAACTGAAATTATATCATGGATCTTTTCTGACCACAACAGTATGAGACTAGAAATCAACCACCAAGAAAATAAATAGGAGAAAACACAAACATGTGTAGGCTAAACAACATGCTGCTGAAGAGGCAGTGGGTCAACAAAGAAATGGAAGAGGAAATAAGGGAGGCTAATGAAAAGGCAGAAGATCAAAAAGCAATGGGTCTAATCTAGATCCCTAATTGATCCATACACATGTAAAAAAGAGCAAAAGAAAATTAACAATCACTAGGGGCACCTGGCTGTCTCAGTCAGTGAAGCATGTGACTCTTGATCTTGGAGTTGTGAGTTCAAGCCCCATGTTGGGTGCAGAGATCACTTAAAATAAAATCTTTAAAAAAAAAAAGAAAGAAAATTAACAGTCATTACTTACAAAGTAATCTGAGAACCTGCCAAATACAGAGACTTGAGAGCCACACAGCAGTTTTCTAAAAGCTTTGTTGGACTGTGAAGTGTGAGAGACCCACAGCAAGGAGCACTACCCAATTACTATTATCTATATGGGAGATATAGGATCTAAATGCAGCCAATGATCAAGGTTCAGTCCCACTTCCTTAGTAGAAGAATTGGAGGCTAGTCATTCGGCTTCACTTTCATTCTTTTTTTTTTTTAATATTTATTTATTTTTGAGAGAAAGACACAGAGCATGAGCAGAGGAGGAGAGAGAGACAGAGACACAGAATCGGAAACAGGCTCCAGGCTCCAAGCTGGGTACCCACAGCCCAACATGAGGGTTGAACCCACGAGCTATGAGATCACAATCTGAGCTGAAGTTGCATGCTTAACTGGCTGAGCCAGCCAGGCACCACAGACGCCACTGTTCACTCTTGAGTTTGTTACATATAAAATTCTATCACTGTGTTAATTATAGTTCACATTCATGGAGCTCTTACAGTAGCCTGGCACTGGTCTGAGCACTGTCCATATATTACCTCATTTAATCCGCAGTGATGGAGGTGCTCTTACACTGTCAATGAACAGAGGAGACCCTGATTAGGGAACCAGTTGAAGGTCCCAGCCAGAGTAGAGGAGTCAGAATTCAAACTTGGATAAGCCTGAATGTAGAGGCAAATCCAAGTCAGAAAGTATGATGTCCCATTTAGTGCATAAGCTCATTTGAATACACTGGCAGGCACACACGTTTGCACTTCTTAACTTATGTTCTTTCTCTCCTTCCTATTCCTAAATATAGGTAGTGGAATCTGTGTAAGACAATCTGTAGGATATGTCATCGTCAATGATTTGAAAACTCTCCAAATCTATCATTAACATCAGAATAGAGTCAGGAGAATACTTTACACAGAGAAGATTTCCAAATTTTGTTTGTTTGAAGTTTGGCAGAGAATAAAAGGAGGTAAAAGAGAAGATGAAATCCATCAGTGATTTCCAGAACCCAGCAGTGTGCCTGGTATGCAGCAGGTACTAAAAAGATGTTTGAAAAATGGCAGAGTAAATGGTAGGTAAAGAGAGAGGGAGGAGACGGAGGAAGAAAAACAAAGGGACGGAGAGAGGAAGTCAGAAAAGAAGGAAAGAGGGAGAGGTCAAGAGAGGTGGAGGGAGGGAGGAAGAAGAGGGGAAGGAAGGAGGGGGGAAGGAAGGTAATGAAAGGAAGGGAAGGGGACGGACAGGGAGGGGAGAGGAGAGGATGAGAAAGAAGGACAGATGAGTCCATGCGCGTAGTATGCAAGGATCATAGGCAGGCACCGCCATTCAAATTCCAGTGCCATTGTAGTTACTGGTAAGCAGCAAAGGATGGACAGGATATGAGGGGTAACAAGAAGGGCACCTTGAGTTCTTAGCCAGGCCCGGAGCTCTCCTTCCAGACCCACACTCCAATGCCCTCTCACTACCTGGCACCTCTCTGCATCTAACAGATTTCAAGTTGCTGCAGTTACTATTCCTTTCTGGAAGGAGAAAAGAAAGGTTTTGCTGTGGAGATCATCTGCACCCGTTCTCGGTCATTCGCTTTGGGAAAGAATGATGGTCCTCCCAGCTCCCACCTAATAAGGGGAAGGGTCTTAAGACTTGAGGACGATCCTGCCCCTCAGGGTCTTCGTGTGTCAAAGGGTCAGAGATGGTACAAAACCCAAACAAAGTCAAGATTCAAGAAGACGTTTTTGGGTGTTCCTTTCTAGAAAAGCTCGGTCTCAGAGACAGGAAAAAACAAAAAAAACTTCATCCTCATAGACAAGGTTGTGTCAGAGCCTGAGGTCTGCAATCCCACGGATATTTGCTCCCCTGAAAGGCAAGCCTGGAGAGCCAAAGGTAAGGAGCCTGGGGATGAGAGCGCTCCCTTCTCAGGCAGAGCGGACAGCAATATCCAGGTCGGCTGGATGTATCATCTGAGCTGCTGGAGTGAGGTTCACCTGCGGCCACCTCTAATCTAACTATGTGGGCCAACACATTCCCTTTATTACTTAGGTCCCATTTCAGCTAGTTTTTCTCTCATTTGCAGCACAAAGATCCCAACTGATATAATCTCTCTGTGAGTCCTGGATACAGATCTTGCATTCTTAAATACAAGCAGCAATTCATCAAAGAGTTTTCCTGCACGCTAGAATATAAACCACTGATGCAATCGAGGACTCTAAAAGAACTCAGAATTCCAAATGACAAATTTAAACCTTGGGCGGAAACCTGATCAGAGGCAAGCTGAATGGATACCCAGATCTGGATGCTACCCTCACCTGTATGGGGCACATAGACAGGGGCTAACAAGATTTCTTTTCTTGTTTTTTTTCTAAGCACAGACATCTTATACCCAACTCCTGACACGTTATTTACTAAAAGAGCCCATTATACCTAGCGGGTATATTTTATGTTTCTGGTCATCGGTGTTGTCTGTTTGAGATCAAAACTCGTAGAGAGAAGGAACTGTATCTACTTAACCCACTTTATAGAGAATGTAACAGAGAAAAGCTGCTGAAACCTGATTAATGTCTTTTCGTGTGGCCACTGCCGATCTTACTACTTCCAGCCGATCCCGAGGCAAGATTATATAATTCAAACCTTACCTTGAACTCCAGTCAACATTTTCCTGGAAGTCTTAAGTTAAAGCCAGGGATTGCTTCTTCCAGAACTTTACTAAACAGTTGTGATGTTCAAGGTCAAAATTACAAGACAGCTGGGGGTTGAAATTGACTATGCTTGTTGAAGTCATCTACTACTTTTTGGGCAACACAGGTACCCCGCCCCCAGCCACACACACCCTAACCGGCACAAATGACTTACACTCGAGATACAATCAGAACCCTTCCTGCTGTCAACAATAAAGATCAGTAAAGAAATTATGAGATTTGAAATGAGACAGTCTGGTACCAGTCTTCCCTGCTTCTTTCTTGACGAGTGACGTCGGGCAAGTAGCTTAACTTTTCAACATGTTTATTTCTCCTGTAAGTAAAATGTCAATAACAGCACCTGAAAAATACTTCTGAGGATCTGGTGAAAACTGAACTAAATACTGAAGTAGATTTCACTGTAAATAAAAATGCATCTATCCTCTTACTCTTTGCTGAGCTGGCAAAATATTTGGGCAACTGCTTGATTCACCCTGCATATCTTTCTTGGATACTACTGTTCCTTCAGCCTGATGGGTAAAGTAAAACTGATGATAACTAGCCATCATTTAAGTAGTATTCTGACTGGTCCAGCCTAATACTACCCTATGAGGTTAGGGGTTTAAATCTGTTTTAAAACTTTTTGTATTTTTTGCTGTTGTTGTTAGAGTTACAAAATCCATTGCAAAATATAAAGCCCATATGAAAAGTGCATGCGCTTTTACTGCACAAGAACCCTAAGGCCTAGGGTGATGTATCATTATCCCCCATCATGCAAATTCATTGCCAACTGCCAGGCTTCTGTGGCTTATAGGAAAAATGACATGTTGAGAGGTTAAGCTACTTGCCAAACATCACCCATCAAGAAAGAAGCAGTGAAGACTGGTAAAGCATATGACTTGGGATGAAGCTGGGCTATCCCATCTTCCTTAAATATTTTATGCCAATAAAGTTCACCAATGACCTTAAAATCTTAGAGCCTCCAACTCTAAACGTTTAAGTTAAGTCTTTTCCAAAGAAGACAAGAAGTGCAGAGAGTATACTGATATTCTGGCTTGCCACAGAGAGAAAAGCAGTGAACAGAGATTCCCAAAGCCATTGAATCACCTGAACCTGGCCAGGCTGGTAAACACCAGCCTCGATGCTGAGGAGTAGAGTTGATCTCTGACCCCAGTTGTAAAGGAAGACCCAAGAGAAGTGCTTTGTTTTGTTTTTAAATAAACAGGGTTTGAGTATTTTTTAATCAATTTTATCATGGTATAATTTACACAAAATAAAATCCATCAATGTTAGTTTATAGTTCCAAGACCTTTGACATATAGATAGCTGTATAATGATATAGGTATAACAACTACCATGATTAAGATATATAGTTACTTCATGCCTCTTTGTAGAAATGAATGGGACTGATTTTAAAGTTGTATACATATTTTAAGTCACAAGGAAAAACACGGAAGGAGGTTATTTAACCACAGGGACCTTCCAAAAACCAAAATTGAGACTATAAATAAAGGTAGGCCATGAATTCAATCATCCCCCCTTGCAAAGCAACTGCATGGCCCTTAGCAGTAGGCTCCAGACCAGACAGCAGTGAAATCCCTGCCGAAAATGGTCTTTAACCCCCAGCCACCCAGCCAGTCTCAACAGGGGCTTCTTTCAATACTAGCTGAGTCCACCCGTGGTCAAAGTGACCTGCCAACAGCCAAAGAGAACCAAGCAGGGGCGCCTGGGTGGCTTAGTCGGTTAAGCGTCCGACTTTCGCTTGGGTCATGATCTCGCGGTTCGTGGGCTCGAGCCCCGCGTCGGGCTCTGTGGTGACTGCCAGCTCAGAGCCTGGAGCCTGTTTCAGAGTCTGTGACTCCCTCTCTCTCTGACCCTCCCCTGCTCATGCTGTCTCTGTCTCTCTCTCCTAGAAATAAATAAAAAATATTAAAAAAAAAAAAAAAAAAAAGAGAACCAAGCAAGTGGAAGGGCTGAAGGCACAACGCCTTGGCAATGACCCTCGGCAATGACCATGCTTTTCTAGAGATGGAGCCAAAGAATGGCAGAGAGTCCTTGCAAGTGTAGCAAGAGAGAGCCGACTTCTAAAAATGACTTGTCTTTCAGTTCACACGGGAGGGCGATGATGACTCAGGCTCAAAATTGTTTTTGTCACCAACTCAAATAGCAAAAACCAAAGATGGCTCTGAACAACGGAACAAAAGATGGTTTATCCAACATCTCCAAAGCTCTCGCTGCTTCCAGTCTTAAACTGTTAACAATGTATTCCTCTCCCTTTGGCCAATCAATTTGTAAATGCTGTCTACTAAATGTAGGCATGTCATCATGTGCTTTCCAGACATCAACTCATAGAAACACCAAAAAACAGGTTTCAATCATTGTCAGCCTCCTTTCCAGTAAGTGAACAAAAAAGCATAGAGGAAGGTAATATTAGGCATCCTCTAAATGTCCTAGGAAGAAATCCACTTTTCATCCTACTCACTAGGGCAAGAAATAAATAATCCTGAGCTTAATTTGGGCTGTGGCGAGTTCTTAATTAGTGCATAGGAAATAAATGCTATGTGGTGGCTTCCTTTTATCTCACCTTGATGAAATTGTAATCAATACCCTTATATCATTACTAAAAATCTAACTCACCCCAAATTTACCTAAATGTAAATGAAAACCATAAATCAGGCACAGTTTTATTACACCCAAAGAAGACTGTGTAATTATACATCATTTATTTTCTTCTTATCATTCAGATACACTTCCCTGTGACACCAGGTGATAGCATCAACAAATTTATCTTGTACAAAAGTTGAAAGAAGTGTGTTGGTAGCTCCCAGTACTTAACTTTGAGAATTATGTGATTACATCTGTGGAGTTCGGGTTATTTTCTCTCCCAAATAAAAGGTATCCAAAAGGGAAAGAAACTCATTCATTTAAGAAGTGTTTACTGAGAACTATTCTGTGCCGGGCACTGGATGACATTTTTGCCCTTCAGGGGACTCACTGGATGTCAGGAAACAGACAAGTATGTGTTTTCTTTTTTTTTTTTTTTAGTTTTTTTTTTTTTATGTTTTATTTATTTCTGAAAGAGAGAGAGAGAGACAGCGTGAGTAGGGGAGGGTCAGAGAGAGAGGGAGACACAGAATCCAAAGAAGGCTCCAGGCTCTGAGCTGGCAGTCAGCACAGAGCCCGAAGCGGGGCTCGAACCCACGAACCGTGAGATCATGACCTGAGCCGAAGTCGGGCGCTTAACTGACTGAGCCACCTAGGCGCCCCAAGTATGTGTTTTCTATGCCTGTGACAATTGTGATAAAGTGATCTATGAAGTTCCACGCCCTGCTTTGGGGTAGAGAGAACACAATACCAAAAGAGGACTTACTAAGGTGCTGACTCATGCCTTAAAAAATAAGGAAGGAAGAACAAAGTGGGAGGGGGTGGAGCAAAAGGAACACATTTCAAGGAAAGACAGCAGCATGTGCAAAGGCACAGCAGTGTGAGAGGTCATCGAATGTGGGAAACTGCAAGCAGCATAACACAGCTAGCGAGGTGGGATAAAACATGTTGGCAGGAGTGAGGTGTTCATAGTCAAGAAATTGTGCAAGTTTTAGAATCTGGAGATGAGATCTCATTGGGCAGTCTTTTGGGGCTACCAACAGAGTTTAAGCAAGGGGAGGAGATGCATGGCTTTCTGTTTGGGGTGGTCCAGGATGTGAATGAAGACGAAGAGGTCTGGAGGGACGGACACAAGTTCACTGGCTTTTGCAACAGTTCAAGCAGAAGATTATGAGAACCTGAACTAGGAAGGTACAAGTAGGGACAGAGAAGAAAGAATGGTTCCAGAAATATTTAAGTGACTTTTCTGACAGAACTCAGTGACTAATGGTATTTGGGGAATAAGGAAGAAGTAGAAGTCTAGAATTATTTCAAGGTTTATAATTTGGGGGATAGGTGATTCACAGAGATAGTAAACAAACAAATGAAAAAAAACAATTTTTAAGGAAAATCAGAAAAGCTGCTATTTTTACGCATTAAATTTGAGTTGTCTATGGTACAGCTATCTATTGATAGCAATCTGGATATGGAACTCAGCAATAAAATTTTATGTGAAGAAAAAAAGTGAAAATTAGAAGTGTTTGAAATTGACAAGGATCTACTATCTAAAATATGTAGTAACCCCCTATAAATCCATAAAAAAGAGGAACTCCAATTATAAAAATGAGCAAAGGACAGGAACAGGCAATTAATAAAAAGAAAATCCTCAAATCTCTTAAGCATTTGAAGAAATATTCAAACTCCCTAGTAATATGAGATATGAAAACTTAAACCAGCAGTGGAAAATTCGACTGTTGGGTGGAAGTGGGCAAATAAAGAATAACCAGTATAACCAGCAAACTGGCCAATCTTTGTAGTAATGTCTACTTGCTTAACTCCCCAGCTCATCCTCTCCCCTCTTTTCTAGACCCCAGACATAGAGCTGATCGTCCTTGATCATTCATCATGTTCATCCTTATAATTTGTCCAGTGGAAGACCCGTTTCATTCCATGGTGACCTCTGCCCCGCTTTGGAGGCTAAATGCCACAGATTGCGCTCCTGCTTCCCGTTGACTTTGGTCAAGAGAAGGCATTAGCAAGAGACTGGAGGGTGGAGAAAGAGAGAAGGTGGGATATTTATGCCTCTCTGACAAGTTCAGTTCCTGTCTGATAGCCCACCTTCCATAACTCCAGACCTCACTAGGCTATGGTTACCCTAATCCCTACCTTTGACTCTCCAGTCCTGAGAGAACTAACAACTCTCTACTATTCTGAGTCCTGGGATGCCTCTCATTTCTTCTTGATTTTTTTTTCTTTCCTTAACTTTGTCCAGACTTCTTTTGAATTAAGTGATTAAGTTACTATTATTAAATTCTCTTTAGTAATCCCCCTTCAAGGATGCCATATCTTTTCTGCCTTGACCCTGACTACATCAGTTACGAAGAGTTCCAGAGGAATAACTCCTATGATAAAGGGATTTTCCCCCATTTAAAAAAAAATTTAATACAGGATACACTTGAACATATTTATCTGCTGAAGCAAAATAATTGCCATCATTCTGTATCAGAAACAATGTATGGAAGACTGAATAATAAGACATTAGCTCAGATCACTATCTCTCCCATTACTGTGGTCCATCATGACTGATCTTAGAGACCAAACAACACAGATTTAAAGGATGCAGTAAAGACCAAGATCATTGTAGATCAGTAGATAACTGCATACTTTCCAGATTAACACTGTCTGGATTGCAACAAGCCTCTGAGTATGTTCAAGATAAAGCTACAGTACATATTTCAGTTTGGGGATCAGCAACAAATATCTGTAGACTACCTCCTGAAAAACCAGCATTTTCACAAGTTATCATGGGCTGTTTCTAATCCCAGCATCATAGCCAGGTCCAGCTGCCCGTTTCTGATCTTTGGTCTCTGTCAGAAGAGTTCTTGCCTACCCACCCCATCTAAACAGCATTCTCCATACCCACCAATTATTACTGTACCAAGTTCATTTCCCATGAGCATGTGTTACCATTTGTATTTATATTTTTCTTTACTTCTTATTGCTTGTCTTCTCCATCAGACTATAAGTTCGCCCAGGCACAGGGCCATGTCTAGGCCCTTTATAAATAATTCTTGGGGGGTTGGGGGGCTCAGTAGGTTAGGCATCCAACTCTTAATTTTGGCTCAGGTCATGATCTCACAGATGTGAGTGCCCCACGGTGGGCACCACATTGAGTTTGGAGCCTGCTTAATATTCTCTCTCTCCCTCTCTCTCTCTGCCCCTCCCCCATGTGCTTGCTCTCTCTCAAAAAAAAAAAATTTGGAACTAATAGCCAATAGAAGGTGAAGGAGGATTAATTCCCTGCATCACCACATTTATAGGTGGTGGGCCTCCCTTATAGTCAAAACACACTTTTCAGCTCCGGATCCCGCATGGTGTGCTCAAGGATGCTGGCTTTGTGTGACGTTGTAAATATCTCTAATGAGAAGGGCTCAAGTCTGCGTGTGTTTGCCTTGTTTTGCACAGCATTCGGCACCATCCCAAGCCCAGATGGGCTCTTCATAAATATTAGTGAGGGATGATGACACTGAGGGTTATTTAATACTTCTGCATGGGGTGGAGACAGGCCTTGGGCCACAAATACACTCTGAATGTGCTTCGCAAATCATTTGAACCAAAATGATTTCAGCAACAGAGACTCCTCCGCAACGACAAGTCAGACACATTCAGAATGAAAACACCCAATAAGAGTGCCATTTTCAGGGCCGAGACTGTATTATTCCGGGGGTAAATGGAATCCTTGTTTTAGGGACACTGTAAGAGTAGAAATGAGAGATACTGTAAGTCTTTCCTCAGGGAACAACAATTATCTGTGAACAATGCAATCTGGCCTGAATAATTCATCAGTTTCAAGGGTCCAGGCCCTCCTCTTGTTCTGGAATCCCAAGAGTTTAGGCAAGTGCACCATTTCATATGTCTCAAGTACTTTGCTGTCATTCTTCCGGGTCCTGGCACTTATGGGCACATTCCAATGATTTTATTCATTTAAAAAAAAAAAAAACTATATGGCAAACCTTGGCCAAGATAAAAGTTTGGAACTGTATTTATTTTACCTAAGAAGAAAGAAGCTCATGAAGTGTCCATCATGAGAACCCACCTGGGAGCGACATGACAGATCAAATACCCAAAACAAATCACCACGTCAGAGCCCCACAGAATTCTGGATCCCAACCAGCAAGCATGAATAATCCTTTTAAATGGTCACTTACACATCAGAACAGGCCCTTTGTGAGATTTCTAAGTAAGGCCTCTGGTTTCTAACTGAAACAGAGTTTCAAAGAGAGGGAGGGGAGAAAGTGAAATAAGCACCACCGGGAAATGTCCAAGAGAAGCGAGGACAAATGGGTTTTATTGTCAGAATAAGACCTGCCTCTCCAGGCCCGGGTCTGGGAGGTTGCTGGCTATCCGCCAGGCGAGTTGGGCAATGTTCTGAACTAGTTTCTCAGGGACCATCGTGAACCAGTAGTAATTACTGGGCAGATGCAGCTGCAAACAAGAATGCTGAGTTTCAAATCCTGGGTCACTTTCTGATTATCTCTATAACCTTGTACAAGTCTCTTACCCTCTCTGATACTTGGTTCAACGTCTTTACGATGGTGCGAGTAATGCTTCCCCAATTACCCGTGAAATGTGGGCCAAGATCAAGTGACATCAAATGTATGAAAGTTCTTTCTAAATTATAAGATTCTGTATAAGTGGAAGGTGTTATTATTAAATACGTTCTCATAATAGTAAGTAACCTACACAGCAATCAGGATCCTCTATGAGCCTGAGCCCTCAATGCCTAAAGATGGATCCATTTTTGCCTTGTTCTCTACAGTCCTATTGAATCCTTTTGTTTCCCCCCCTTTTTTAAGGAAGGATATAAGCAAAGGTAAATGGGGAAAAATGTGGAAGAGTATACCCTTTTCTTTGATACTGCTAGGTACTGAGTTTAGATTATCATCATGGGTTAGATGTCAATATCCCCTAAGGGAGAGAAGTAAAATGGGGGTAGGAGACATTCTTCCTGGTAGAAGAATCCAAGCGCGTTACAAAAATCAGTTGTATTTCTAATAACCAGCAGCAAACAACTGGAAAATTAAACTTATAAGCCTGTTCCACTTATAACGGCATCAAAACATAGAAAATACTCAGAAATGAATTTAGCAAAAATCATGGGAGATCTCTACGGGAAACTATAAAACATACATAAGAGAAGTTCAACTCCAAAGTATGTAAAAGAAATTAAAGAATATTAAACAAAGGGAGAGATAAGCTACATTTGCAAACTGGAGATTTCAATATTATTAAAATGCAATTCTTCTCAAGTGATTCTATAGGTTCTACCCATTCCCAGTCAAACCCTAAGAGGCTTTCATAAGAACTGACAAGTTGATTTTAAAAGGGGCAAAGAAACGCAAAAGACCAAGGTTATATCATTTTTCTAATTTGGCCAAGAAGAAAAAACACTGGGGAGAGTCACCTGATGTCAATACTACTTGAAAAGTGTAATGTTGGTATAAGGATAGGCAAAAGACCAATGAGACAAAATAAAGAATCCTGAAACAGACCCAAACAGATATGGTCAACTAATTTTTTTTTAACATGGCACCAAGGGGAAAGAAAATTCCTTTTCAATGAACAAGGCTGAAACAACTGGATACAGGGGAGAAGTAAATCTTGACCTCTGCCTTTTATCACACACGAAAATTAATTCAAAATCATCATAGACTGAAATGTGAAAACTAAAACCACATGGTTCTAGAAGAAGACATCGTAAGATATCTTTCTGACCTGCAGGTAAGCAAATATTTCCTACAGAGGACAAAAAGTATATACTAAATATACAAGAAAGTATGAATAAACTAAACTTCATCAAAATTTAAGAGGTGCCTGCGTGGCTTGGTTGGTTGAACGTCCAACTTCAGCTCAGGTCATGATCTCACAGTTTGAGTTCGTGGGCTCTGTGCTGACAGCTCAGAGCCTGGAGACTACTTCGGGTTCTGTGTCTCCCTCTCTCTCTGCCCCTCCTCTGCTCACGCTCTGTCTCTCTCCCTTTTTCAAAAATAAAAATAAACATTTTGAAAAATTATTTTTGAGAGAGAGAGAGAGACATGAGCAGGGTAGAGGCAGAGAGAGGGAGACACAGAATCCGAGGCAGGCTCCAGACTCTGAGCTGTCAGCACAGAGCCCGACGTGGGGCTCAAACTCACAGACCATAAGATCATGACCTAAGCTGAAGTCAGACGCTTAACCAACTGAGCCACCCAGGTGTGCCCCGCCCCCCAATTTTTTTTTAAACTTCTAGGCTAAATGGGTAATAGACATCAAGAAGGGTACTTGTCAGGATGAGCACTGGGTGTTGTATGTAAGTGACAAATCACTAGGTTCTACTCCTGAAACCACTGCTATACTGTATGGTAATTAACATGAATATAAATAAATCAATTTCTAAAAAATCCAAACTTGTGCTCATCAAAAGCCACCATTAAAAATACGAAAAGCCAAGCAACAGGTAGGGAGAAAATATTTGCAATATATATATCTGACAAAAAACATTATCCAGAATATATAAAGAAGTTCCATAAATCAAAAAACAAGCAACCCAGTGTTTTAATTGAACAAATATATTATGAACAGATACGTTAACAAAAAAATTACACAAATGGACAATGAACATATGAAAATGAGCTCAACATCACCAGTTATTACAATGACGCAAATCTAAACCAAAAGGAAAGAGAAAATTTCAAAGCACAGACGTACTCCTTGGCAGGAGTCTCCCAGGACATAAATGTGTACTTGGGGCTTTTGTTGTAGGTACTGCGGTATCTTTTTGACTTGAGGCGTGCACAAAGGGCTTTCCCCTTCACCCTCGTCAAAATGGAACCACAAACAACCAGCTACTAGCAGGAATAGATACCAAAGACTCAAGGAGACTGGAGACTCAGAGTGAGGTTCAAGAGACGCCTGTCCACCCCACCCCATCAGATCTTGCTTTTGGTTTCCCTCTGCTGAAAGATCTGCTTCTCGACGAGCTGCTGACTCAACCAGGGCCTTGACACAAGGACTGCCCTTGGAGTCAACGTGTACAAAGTTTCCTAGGATGTAAGCAACATAGGACCGGTTTCTCTAGAGGGTACTGAACCTAACAGTGATGAAACCGTGTCCTGGATACACCTCCTCAGGCAGGAGAAACAAAAGCAAACATAAACTCTTGGGACTATACCAAAACAAAAGTGAAGGCAACCACTGACAGAACAAAAAGGCAACGTACTAAACGGGAGAGAAGATATTTGCAAACGATATATACAATAAGGGGTTAATATTCAAAATACATAAAAAACTGGCACAACTCGACACCAAAATATATATATATATATACCACAAATAATCTAATTAAGACTGGGCAGAAGACCTGAATAGACATTTTTCCAAAGATGACAGACAGGTGGCTACAGACACAACGAAAAGACGCTCAACTGCACGGATCATCAGGGAAATGCGAATCAAAACCACAAGGAGAGGTCACTTCACATGTATCAGAATGGCTAGGAGAAGAAAGACAAGAAATAACAAGTGTTGGTGAGCATGTGGACAAAAGGAACCCTCGCGCACTGTTGCTGGGAATGTACATTGATACAGATACTGTGGAAAACGGTATGAAGGGCTCTCAAAAAATTAAAAACACACTACCATATGGTCCAGTAATTCCACAACTGGGTGTTTACTCAAAGAAAATGAAAACACTAATTTGAAAACACTCCCTTTATTCAGTGCAGCATTATTTACAATAGCCAAGATATAGAACAACCCAAGTGTACATCCAGAGATGACTGGAAGAAAGGGTATATATATATATATATATATATATATATATATATATATAAGTGGAATATTACTCAGCTGTTAAATATAATATGATGTCATGCTAAGTGAAATAAGTCAAAGAAAAACAATTACCATATGATTTCACTCCTATGTGGAATTTACGAAACAAAACAAAAAAAAGAGAGAGAAACAAGAAAAAACCAGACTCTGAAAAATAAAGAACAAACTGGGGTTTGCAGGTGGGCAGGTAGATGGGTAAAAGAGGTGAAGGAGATCGTGAGTATACTTATTGTGATGAGCACTGTGTAATATATAGAATCATTGAATCATACTGTATACCTAAAACTGGCATAACACTATGTTATTTATACTTCAATTTTTTTAAAAAGGAAGCAATATTTTGCACTTACTAGAATTGCCCAAATAAAAAAGATGGACAAGAAAGAATGAGGCACGGAGATCAAATACCTCTCTCAACTTCCCGCAGCTAAGAGTGGCAGAACCAGGAATCGAGTTCAGGCCACCTGATGGCTCATGCCCCTACTAAGTATGCTATACGCATCTCTTAAGTTCTCACACTTCCAACAATTCCCGCTGGTGGAGGGGAGGGTGAGGGACAGTTACGAACAAAGGGGACCCCGACATCAGAAGCCTACCATGACTTTTTTCACGGTGCCATCCTTGCTTACCTGTCCAGGGCCGTGCTGGTGGGCATACTCCTCCCAAACCCTCGAACGCCCATCTGCCGGAAATACGGAATGCAAGAGAGGTTGGCGGCAATGATGGCCAGGGAGTCAGAAGGGCTTACGAAGAAGCCATTTTGGCCTAGGATCATATAACGGTCCTGTCAGAAAGAATGTGTGAAACGATCAGACAGAGGCATCTGGTGCTCGCAGCCCATTCCTGTCACCGTCACAAGCTACCTTACTGCCAGCCTGTATTTAAACAACCTAAAACCACTTGAATGAGGCCAAAGGGGGCATGGGAAACCTTTTAACTCTTGAGTACTGTAAGGCCCATGATCTTGACAGAGCTAGGAATATGTTCAACCTGTTGAAATGTGGATGACTACCTTGAGCTTCAATAGTTCCCGTGTATTTTATTTCATACTTTCCCCCAAACATAACAGAGAACAAGAATTATTGCTGAAACAGCTGGTTCCTTAACACGGTGCTTTCAACAAAACCAACCATAAATACAGATTTACTGCATGAACATTTTTTTAAGGAAATAATCCTTTTATAACATACTGCTAACCTAGAACTAAGAAAAGGAAAAGCTATTTAATTGTGATACAGAAGAGCCATTAAAAAGAAGAGCAGATGCAGAGCTCTCTGAACCAGGTAGGGTTCAAGTGCCCTAAACATCAGCCAGCTCCGTGAATTCTCTGGCTTTCCATAGTTGTCTTATTATACGGGTAAAGGGTCCACAGGCAGAAAACTTTCCTACTTACCCCATCAGCATCAAATGCAGCTCCAAATCCATATTCCCCTCCCTTCATAGCTTCTAGAAGGGTCGTTGCATATGTCAGGTTTGGGTCAGGATGCTGCCCGCCAAAATCTTCCAGCGGAACACAGTTTATCGCAGAATTGGCGGGGGCTCCCAGCTCATCACATAGGACTTTTCTCACATAGGGCCCCATAACTAAAAAGAGATACACAGCAATATGAAATCTTTGCAGAAACCCTCAAGGGTATTCTATCCTGCTTAGAACAAGAAAGGCAATTTAATAGCACAGAAAAATAATAAAGAAATTCTTCAAGCTTTTTCAAGACACAGTACAGAGTAATACTTACGTCAGCTACCATTCACTGAACACCTAATATGTGCCAGTGACTATGCTGGGCATATTGATGCATCCAATAACCCAGTTACATAACATTTTCCTTCAAAACTTTTCTAATATCTTGCCAAAAAGAAATCAACCGCTTAGTAATAGTCCATTGTGTGTAGCTTTTTATGAATTGAAAACTTTAGCTAAATATATGCAAAGGCACTAAAAGGCTCCAGCAACGTTCTCGGTCTTTGCAATCACTTTAATTCTGCCAAGTATATAATGAGACACTGTAAACCACTAAAGCTTATAAAACGAAGCATATTTTACAAGATAAGTGCTAAGGATTGGTGTTTTCCAGTTCGACACACATTTATGGAGCACCTAATGTGGAATCCCCACATTGAGAATGGAAGGCATCATACTCAAGGGATGCAAAGCACAGGGTCCCTACATTACTGGGCTCTTAAACCGGTGGTGGGATGAGTGAAATGTACAGGTAAGTGACTACAGTGGTAAGGTGGGTGCTATTCAATGTATATTTATGAAATAATTAGATCTAACAGCTTAGGAGAAGAAACAACCACCGGTGAGGTTTCGAGAAGGAGGTGGCATTTCTGGGAAGACTTGAAGAAAGAATACAGATTTGATAGAGAAGGGATGTGGGGATGTCATCCAAATGGAAATGACATTATGAACAAGGAAATAGAGCCTGAGATAGAACATACAGCACATTTGGGGACCAGCATGCAATCCTGTTGAGTGAAGCATTGCTTCCCCTTTATTTTCCACTAATATGACACAAATCTCAAACAGTGAACATCCTTTGAGTTTGCATTTTAGGTTTCTGTTGGAGAACCAATCCTTTCCCCGTCTTAGTTCTTACAATCTTGATATGGCTAAATTCCACTTCCGCCAAAGCTGGGAAGGTGACCTCGGTCACCCAATGTCCTCCATCCACAGTGACTGATTCAGAGAGCGGCATATAGTACAAGCTAGGCAATGAGGCTCAAAACCAGGTATATTGCTCAAACTATTTAGAAAGAGAAGCTGTATTCCCTCTAGGGCAGATAATGCTAGGGTAAGAACCTGAAAGATCCTTGTCTAGGGAATATGACTGGCCCAATAAGAAAGAACAAAACAGCCCCCACAAATGACCTTACAGTAAAGCCCACAGAGGATGAGCTCCACACAAGAGCTCAGATCTCCCAATAAAAATTGTAGTGCCTCATTCTTAAACACACCAGACAGCCAAGGACCACCAAACTTTTGATAAATGCAATTAACATGAGGCCAAAACACAAAGAGTAAAGAGCAACCTGGAGGAAACAGAAACTATACAGGGAGAAGAAAAATTTTTAAATATATACCAGCAATATTTTAATATTGATCAACAAGATACGATAGAATGGTGAAAATTGAAAGGACTGAGAATACGAAGTGGGGACACAGAAAAACTGAAGCCCCCATATGCTGCTGGTGGTGCAAATGGCACAGCCTCTGTGGAGAGCAGCTCGGCAGCTTCTTACAAAGCGAAATATGCACTTGTCCTATGACTCGGAAATCTCAGATCTAAGACAAATGAGATCAAGTAATGCATAAAGACGGGCTCCCAAGTGTTTATGGCAACTTTGTAATAGCCAAAACCTAGAAGTAATCCTAACCATGTCCACTGGTGAACAAGTAAACACACTGTGATTCATCTGTGCAATGGAACAGTACCCGGTGGTAACAAGGGGTAGCACTGCTGATACACACAACACCATGAACCCACCTCTAAAACTTTATGTGAGTGAAAGAAGCCAAAAGTAAAGGGGTATGTATTTTGTGCTTCCATTTACGTGGCTTTCTGGAAAAGGCTCAATTATGGGCGCAAGAGCAGATGAGTGATTGCCAGGAGCTATGGGTTAGGATAAGGGGTATGATTACAAAGGGCCACGAGGGAATTTGCTGGAGTGAGGGAAATACTCTATATCTTGATTGTCAGAGTCGTTAGATGACTATATATTCTTGTCAGACTTCATCGAACTGAATGCCTACAAGATGTCAGTTCTACAGCATATAAGTTAAACCTCAGTAAACCTGCCATTTAAAAAGTAAGTCATTCATGAAACATGAATAGGCCACTATTTTTTTAAAAGAGATTATTTGGAAAAGAAAAAATAAGCTTTGGGAAATTAGAAATAATCATTAATAATAATAATTCAGATTGTGGAACTGAAAAACTTCACGGGAGGGCTTAGCAAAAAAGTTGAGGAAATCTCCCAGAAAAAAGCACAAAACAAAGAAAGGAAAATGAGGAGGGGGAGGTACAGAGGAGAGAACAGAATAACTAAAGGATCAGTCCTTAGGTCCAGTACCTAAACAATAACCATTCTGGAAGGAAAGGAAAGAGAAAATAATAAAGGAAATCATTCAAGAAATAATTTAAGAAAATCACAGAATTAAAGGACAAATTTCCAGATTAAGAGGATCTCCCAAGCACCCAGCACAGCAGAGGAAAATAATCCCATGCTAAGATTCATCAGCGCAAAAGGTAGGGATACTGATAAGCCAAAAGCCCTAAAAGCCTCCAGAAAAGAAAAACAAAAGATTTCATACCATGGATTAAAAATCAGAATAGCATCCGACTTCTCAAATTCAATACAACTGGCTATAAGCCAGTGGAGCAAGGCCCTCAAACTTCTGAAGGAAAATAATATCCATCTTAAATTTCTATATCCAGACAAATATCCCTTGAGGGCAAGGAGAATGTGTTCCTCCAAAACAAAGAAGTAAATCACAAAAATGGAAGACAAAGGGTCTGGAAATAGGAGCGTCAACATGAGAAGGGGTAAAGAGAATCACTAGAATGATAATGATAACAACTCAGAGAGGAACTAGTACAGAGTGGAGCAGATCAGAGATCTGCAGGAACCAGAAGTGAGAAGATTTAAACCCTGGGAGAGTATGGGGGTTAAGAGTGGTAAATGTAGCTAGTGAAAACTAAGCAAAGAGAGAACAAGACAAAGGAGATTAAAAAGTTGTGCTGTAAGAAAATATATTTACGGTACTTTGCATGGCAAGATTATGATATTGTAGACGCTGGATGCCGATCTTACCAAAATGATGATCTAATTAGTTGAAGGAAGTGTGCTTGGATTTAGTGAGTAGAAAGGGTGAAAAAGAACTACCACATCATCTTCCATGGTATTAAAGTCAGGAATGCCCAGACTGAAACTCAACAAGGAGCAATATATTCATAGTATTTAATAGGAAGATAAATATCTAAACAAAGAAACAAAAAAAGCTTAAAAATATTTTTTTAAAAGTTGCCTCTATAGGGAACTGGGGGAAGTTGGAGGTAGAGTTTTTTCATAATAAACTTTGAACTACTTGACTGTTTAAACTGCATGTACATTGATCAAAATATATTTTTTAATGCCTACAGTTAACGATCCATTCCACACTTGAAGAGCCATCGCCTCTAACTCATTTGTTCACAACTATCTTCATTTGCATCAAAAGAGAGAAACTGCCAGAGGGAAGGGAGATAGGGGAATGGGCAAAATGGGTAAAGGGGAGCAGGAGAGCCAGACTTCCAATTTTGGAATGAATAAGTCATGCGGATGAAAGATACAGCATAGGGAATGTAGTCAACGGTATCCTAATGGCGTTGTATGGAGACAGATGGTAGCTTTACTTGTGGTGAGCAGAGCATAATATATAGAGCTATCAAATCACTCTGTTGTACACCTGAAACTACTGTAACATTGTGTGTCAATTACACTTCACTTAAAAATGATATTTAAAAAAAAACTAAAGAAAAAAAAAGAGAGAAGTTAGAACTCAAGTTTTCAGAGCATTCCAAATACCTGAATATACACACATCGTGTGAATATCTATGAATCCAATCTTCCTCATAATTTCAGAAACCCAACATGGGTAGAGGTCTCTTTAACATTTCTTGTCCACCAATTGGGAAAGGACCATGAACTTACCTCCGTGCATTGCATCAACTCGGATCTTCAGATGGCCAGGTCCCGTCAGCAAACTCTTGATGGCATTAAAGTCAAAGATGGTCCGAAGGAGATTGAGATAGATATCTACTGGGTCCACTATTTCCACTAAGGATAGGAAAGCAAAAGGAAACATCAATGACCCTACTCATGAAGTCTACTTGGAAGTGTGAAAAAAAGAATAACTAACCTAACAGCATAAAGTTCTGATCACAATTCCATCGTAACCGTACACGTCATGTGGGAAGCCACGTGTCCATTTGTAGGCTAAGTCACAAATCAAGGCACAATCAAAATACTACAGACTTTTCAGGTCATCATTGGGTGTAAATAATACAAGTTATACATTCTTCTTTGCAATTGAAAAATCAACCACAAAATAAAGTAGTTAAGATAAAACTATGTCCCCTTAGCCCACCATCCTCCTACCAACTCCTTCCCAAAAAATGCACACACCTCAACACTAAGCAGCATCTTGGCACACCCTGCTGCCTCTCCTGTGGGGCTGAGCCAAAGAATGACTCAGCAGGCTTGAAACAAATCAAGGAGTGACATCAGTGAACCCTATTTTCCAAATGCCATTGTGACCACCAAATCCAGGGTTGGAACTGGTGATGAAGGATATATTCCTGAGTTTGTATGAAGTCTCTTGTGTGCCAAATCCAGTACCAATTTCAGGGTGAATGCCACATATTTAGAAATCCTCATTAAACACGAATGGTCTTCAATGTCTAGTACAACCCAATGACCAGGAATCCAAAACAAGTCTTTTTCAGTTATTTGACAGATACACAAAACCCAAAATATATTACTTTTTCCAGACTTGGCCATCAGCATATAATTAATACTGAGAAAGTACTTTTCCTGGAAGAGTAAATATTTGACTCTTTAGGCACTGAAATTTGTCCATAAGCCCTGCTTTTAAATTCCTACTTAAATTTTAATATGTATGGATATTGTCCTTCAAATGTCTCAAGTACACACTACTTTGGAATTCTGAAATATTAAGCCTGGTAAGATATTACCAATCCATCTTTCATAATTTTCAGTAAATCCAGGTATAAAATTTAACGGATGGAATTTAAAAATATTTTTAATGTTTTATTTATTTTTGAGAGAGATAGAGAGTGTGAGCAGGGCCGGGACAGAGAGGGAGGGGAACAGAAGATCTGAAGCAAGCTTCTGAAGATCAGAAGGCAGACAGCAGCAAGACCAATGCAGGGCTCGAACTCACAAACCGTGAGATCATGGCTTGAGCCAAAGTCAGATGCTCAACTGACTGAGCCACCCAGGAGCTCCGAATGGATGGAATTTTAATATTTTATATGAAACTATCTCATCATCTGGTCAAATACAAATCTAAAAATATTTTTCCTTGCACTTAACAATCAGTGTGTGTCATTGTGCCCATTCATATACAATGTGCCCATTCATATATAATCAATGTGCCCATTCATATAAAATGTAACTTTTTGTGTTCATTAAAAAATCAATCCTTTGACATGAGGGGGATATTAATTTGTACAAGTTAAGAATTAATCAATATGAAATATATACCTATAAATGGTTAAAATATTAAGCTTTATGATATGTATATTTTACATTTAATTACAATAAAAAAATAATTATTTATAAAATAAAATGTTATGTCCTGAATACAGTAGAAGTCTTACTCACTCTACAATATAGGAGAATATTTTTGGCAATTTCATTCTGGTTCTTCAATCTGTGAACCACTTTCCCAAATATACTTGGTATTCACAGTCGATAACACATAGTAAACAGAAATGTGAAAAACAAGAATCAAGTAGAATTTAGTGAAGATTGAAAGTTCACATCAAATGGTTCATGCTCTTGACCCTTTAAGGTGAAATGCCAAGGAATGATGTGTTTCCAATTAACTCAAGCCCTGCTCAACATTTAAAACAACAAGAACACAGCACATAAATGATCCCAAACAATTATCTCCAAATTCTTCTTGTGAGCCAAGAGATTCTTCTCCCCACTTCCCAGTATCCAAAGCATTTTAGAAAAATCCTCAAACAAGCAATGGGGCTGAGCAATTGCCTGACTCTGAGCTCACCAAAGATGCAGGGGTCGCCTGAACAACTATAAAAATTGTGAAGGTACCAAAAATCAGTTAATCAATAACACGTTCTTCCTGATTGGTAATGCCTGGGTTTTCCCAGTCATCTCATTGTCCAGTTTTTCCAAATATATGTAAACAAGGGTATTTAACTCATTTTGTTTCACGTAATATATCTCTCGTTGATAGGAGTCAAGCAAGTGTGTGTGTGCACATGTGCATGCGCCCAGCGAGATTAATAAAAGGAGACACCATGATATCCAGTATCACAGGGCTTTCAATTAATTTCTGGTTAGCTAAGCAAGCAATTGACTCAAAATCCTTCAAGAAAAAGGTAGTCGTGTTAGCTTAACGTGGGACCCCTCAACAGTCCATTTCAAGTCTTCTCTGTCCCTCAAAGGCCATGTGACTATGAGTCACGTATTTAATCTTTTTAGCTAAGTTAAATTACTGTCAAATAAGGGTAACATCTGAACACAAACTGTACTTAAGCTCATGGGGCACTAAAGGAGTAAACAGTTGGCTTTATTGCTAATTGTATACCTTCTGGGCAAAAGCAATAGGATAAAAGAGAGGGGAATAATAATATGCATATATATGATATTAACGATATTATATGGTTCAGTATTAATCCAAAAAATTAAAGGTTATAATCTGAATACTCCAGAAGTTTTAGTCACTCTACAGAATAGGGTATTTGGTGCAATTTCATTCTGTTCTTTGCCTAACTCCATTCAGTACTTACTGAGCTCCTTTGTAAAATCTCCTAACATAGTACTTGCTACAGAATAGGTGATTACTTGTGCATTGAATCAAGTTGAACAGCATGGTTCTGGCTTGGGAAAGAAATGCCTACCTTCCATGGGTAATTTTCATAACCCCCACTACCTTGCTGAGTCTCTTCTCAACTGTTTAAGATATTCCAGCATCTTCCCCTTAGTTGATTAGAAAAGGGAAGACATGTTTTGGCAATTCACAGACTATTCTTGGAATGCTATAAGGGAGCCAGCCATGGCATTATTTTTGTACACACTGAAAGTGACCTAGAGTTTAGAAAGTCATTTTTGAAAGTTGCCAGTTCTGAATATCTTGGCTGCCCTCACTTCCCTGTGCACCACAGTCTTGGTTCATCTGTTTCTCAAGGGTCAATCCCAAAATGGACAATCCAGTGACTTTAATGCGTGCCTTCCCCTGCAGAAGTGAGAGTCACCACCAACCCATGGAGATATTCTGGCTTTTTCAAAATATAATCTATTACCTCTAAACGGCTTGAACTTGTTCTCTAGGTCAAATTCTTGTCTTCCCAGCCGAGACAGGTCAATTCGAAGATCCGGACATATGGCGTACTCCTCAATTGTTTTGCTGATCTGATAGATTTTGTCGGAGACCACATCTGGTGCAGGACCTAACGTGTGAAAGTAGCGCACCACCAAAAATAAAAGTTTTTTAAAAGTGTCTGCAACTTCAATCAGAGAAATGTTATCTCCTCCACCACCAAGCGAAAGAAAGATGCATTTGTTATCCAAACAATGGACAAACTGTTCACAGTTCAATTAGCCTCCGTTCTCCTGACGCGGTATTCATCCATGATGGAGAAAATTGGGTCAGCCTCACCTGTTCTACATAGGCTAATGACCCACATGTTTGTTTGTCTGAATCCACTTCTCAGCAATGATACATCTTCCCTAAAAATAGTTTCACACCTGCTGGGGAGACCCGGTTATGTAATCAGCTTTATTCAGGATATGAGACACCAAGAGAATATGCACTTGACCTAAGTGAGGGATCCCAGATTTAAACTGCAGCCTCCAAAGTGCACCTAAAGAAAGAGAGTATGACTTCTACTCTCAGGTTGGCTGCCGTGTTGAGGCAGGAGCTTCCCAGGGTCAACTATTTCCCCCCACACACACCCACACACACTCCCTAGTGACTCCCAAGTTTTTAAAATGAGATTTAAATGGGGTGTCTGAATGACTCAGTCAGTTAAGCATCTGACTCTTGGTTTGGGCTCAAGTCCTGATCTCATGGTTTCGTGGGTTCAAGCACCGCATGAGGCTTTGTGGTGGCAGGAGAGCCTGCTTGAGAGTCTCTGCCTCCCTCTTTCACTGCCCCCCTCCCCCACTCACTCTGTCTCTCTCAAAATAAATAAATAAACTTAAAATTTTTTCTAACAAAATGAAATGAGGTTTAAACAAAAATATGTGATCCATTTCCTTATAAGACTGAGAGGACAATTAGGTTGTGATACACTCTAAATGAATGGAAAATCAACAACTTGCACTCCTTTTGTTTTTCTTTTCATTTTAAGCTTTATATCATAATACAACGCACTTGAGGCTTTTTATGACAGGCTTGGAAATCAAATGAGTACATCGAGAGATCTAAAATATAAATGATAGTGAGATAGACAATAAATAGATTCTGTATGAATTACCCAACCACAGTGTAACTTTCAGTTGAACAGAAATCAAGAAATAATTTCTTTTCTATCCCAATCTTTAGAACCACACTGTCCAGTACAGGAGCCACTAGCGATATGTGGCTATCGAGCATTTGAAGTGTGGCTAGCAAAATCGGTCTGTGTTGTCATTGTAAAATACATGTCCAATTTTGAAGAGTTCACCGAAAAAAATGTAATAGATGCAGTTAATTTTTTATAGTGATATGCTAAAATGATATTTTCAGTATATTAGTTTTAAACTGCATTATTCATTTCATCTTTTGATTTTGCTTTTTTTACATGGCATCTAGAAAGTTTAAAATCATCTCTGAAGCACCATGTATTTCTATTAGATAGTGCTGCCTTAAAGCATAGCACTGCTTTTGCTTCCCAATAAATGTTCATGGAACATATAAAAAGGAATAGCATCCAAACACATCAAATTGTACCCATTGAATGTGTGCAATATATTTTTTTGTATATCAATTATACCTCAAGGAAGTTGTTTTAACAATAAAGGAATAGCAATAGCTGCATTCCAGTGCGTGGGAAAGAGAGCCTCATCGATTTTTCCCATAGTTCCTTGTCCTACGGGAAACGTAAAGACTACAAAGAAAGAAAAGCATGGCCCTCCTTCTTCACTCCTCATCATTTTTTATCCTCTCGCAAAACTTCAAACCGAAAATAGCCTTGTCTAGTTTTTACGGTTTTTATGATTGTCAGCTTAGACAATTCATATCGCCCTGCTTCCCAGGCTCCATATTGTGTTCTTCGGCTAGGTCGCTCATTTTTGAAAAGTCTGAATCGTGATGACAAAGCACGCTAATTTCCAAAGGTGAAACAACTTCTAGAATGTTGGTTTTCTATGATGCCAATCAGCCACTCGTGTTGTGACCCCCACAGTTCATCAACAACCTCTACAGCCAGTGACAACTTCCCAGTTCCTTGACATCTTTTACTCCAATGACTTTCCCTCTTCATTTTAGTCAATGGCTGGCAGAGTCATATCTTAAGTATTGTTGTCGCTTGAAGTCCTTCAAAACTATCAAATTGGAATGTCCTCAACCCACAAACTCCTTATCTGCCAGCCACCCTACTCTGTACCTCTGTTGAACCTGCTCATTCCTATACTGATGCTCGTCATCACTTGAATAATCACAGGCTATTGGTCCATTCTAGTTTCAGTGGTCTCTTATCCCAGGCAAGACCCACTGGTCCACCATTTGAGCCATACCTTTGTTAGCATGATAACATATGCCAACATTTACTGAAACTTACATATACCACGTTTCATACTTTCTATGTAATTGAGCACTCACAAAAAGCAGATGAAGAATTATTATTATCCTCATTTTCCAAATAAGGAAAATGAAATTTGAAGAGGGGGAGACCCTTAACCAAGGTCCCATCACTGGTAATTAACTGAGGCTGGATTTTGAATCCTAAGAGTCCAATGTCAGCTCAGACTCCCGTAACAAGTTCAAGCCCTCACGAGGCTGTGCCACGCCCACACTGCCATTCCCCAACCCTGGGACATTGCTGTCACCTTCCCCCACTGCTGCCATTCCCAGACTCTCACATGGTGCTGGAGGCAGTCACAAACTAACACTGACTGGCTGCCTCTAAGAATGAGGCTGCTAACCATCACAACTTCCCATGAATTCTCAACAAATTTCCCAGAGTACCTTTTACAAAATATGTTCCAAGTCCCTTCTTTATCCTTGTCTCATGATCTTAGCAGGCAATCTTTCTTCTTTCTTTTTTAATAGATCTAGGAGCTATTTCCCCAAACTTACTTTCTGCACCCCTCAGGGTTGCTTCTTTCCCCATTCCTTGCCTTCTTATTCAAATGTTCTGCCTTCTCCCTGAATCTAGGCTCTGACTGAGTGTCACAGCTTACTAATTCTGTGACATTGGTCAACTTTTTAAAACCATTTTATTCTTCAGTCACTTCATCGGGTTGTTAGGAGGATTAAATGAGATAATGCACGTAAAGGTGTGAGTATGGCACCCCGGACATTGTAAGATTAAAAAAAAAATCCAGTACTTTTATTATTGATTCCATTTCCTCTCTAGCATCTTCCCCTATACTTAAAAACATGCTCAGAATGGTCCTGTCCTCTAAATCCGTTTTAAAAGCAACGTAGTTCCAGGGACGCCTGGATGGCTCAGTTAGTTACGCATAGTGATTTCAGCTCAGGTCATGATCTCATAGTAATGAGTTCAAGTCCATGTCAGGCTCTGCACTGAGCGTGGAGCCTCCTCGGGATTCTCTCTATCCCTCTCTAACTGCCCCTCCTCCCTCTCTCAAAATAAGTAAATAAACACAAAATAAAACAAAACAAAATAAAATAAAAGCAACATAGTTCCAGATGTGTCCCATTTCCCTGAATGTGCCCACTAATTCCATAAAAATGTTATCTATATGACACACAATGAAAAGAAATGAATGCCTGTTCTGAAAAAGAACGTATGGCAAAATTTATTCTACTTTGAGTGGGAAGAAACCAGCTGAATCTCTCTACGCCATCGGGAATGTGAGCTTCATTAATAATGCCAAGACACGGAAATATGAAGCATTAAGTATAAAAGAGGGACTTTCAATACAGTCAAAGGCGAAATGATAAATTCAATCCCCTCCTTCTATGGCTGAGTAGGTCTCATTTCCTCCTGTAATTTAGTCTACAAAATGGATATTTAAGTAATATCTTCTCCCCTTAGGCCTCACAGGATGCCACAGAGATGACTGAGGTGTTCTTGCAAGATATGAAATCAAATATAAATTCCAGGTGCTTACTTGAAATTCATTGCTTAGTTTGGCAACAGATATCACATTTCTCTACAAATTGCCATTTTCTGAGCCCATTTGATTTCCTGTGTTAACAGTGTATAGAATACCGGAATATTGCCTGTTTTTTCCTGAAATTCTCAGTACCTGCTCCAAGACTAGCTGTGGTCCTAGGTGTGATTTTAATGACAGAGAGTTCCTCCTATCATGGAATACTTCATACGGTTTTTTGTCGGTTTCTTTGTTTTTTTATTTCTTTTTTTAAAATTTGTTTTAATGTTTCTTTATTTTTGAGAGAGAGAGAGAGAGAGACTGAGTGTGAGTGGGGAAGGGGCAGAGAGACAGGGAGACACAGAATCCTAAGCAGGCTCTAGGCTCTGAGCTGTCAGCACAGAGACCGATGTGGGGCTGGAACCCACAGACTGTGAGATCACGACCTGAGCCGTAGTCTGACGCTTAACCGACTGAGTCACCCAGGCACCCTTGTTTGTTTGTTTGTTTGTCTGTTTGTTTTTTTAAACACTTGATGTGAGTGATGTTCCTTTGTTTGGATAATGTCCCAAATGGTTGTAAGGCAGGGGAAATGAAAAAATATTGCCTTCAGAATTCCTGGCCAGGGCCAGAAACAATTCATAAAAGTAACTGCTGTGGGTTAAAATTCAGCTCCTACCTACCTAGTAAAGCAGACTCAGGGTTCTAGATTAAAATTTAGAGACTTGACAAGCAGATGAATTGCATGGTTCTGCGATGAATCCCGTTCTAGGATGAAACAGCTATAAATAATATTTTGGAAGCAACTGGAAAAATTTCAGTATAGATGAGGTTTAAAAAAAATTTTTTAATGTTTTATTTATTTCTAGGAGAAAGAGGGCAGCGTGACCAAGGGAGGGTCAGAGAGAGAGGGAGTCACAGACTCTGAAACAGGCTCCAGGCTCTGAGCCGGCAGTCAGCACAGAGCCCGACGCGGGGCTCGAACCCACGAACCGCGAGATCATGACCCAAGCGAAAGTCGGACGCTTAACCAACTAAGCCACCCAGGTGCCCCTGGTATAGATGAGGTTTTAAAGGATGCTGGGGAATTAGTGTTATTTTTGTTAGGCGTGATAATGTCGTTATGTGGGAATAGGTCTTTCTTTTGAAGAGATGTATTCAGAAATATCTAGTATAAAATGTCTTCATGCTATAATTTACCTTAAAATACTTTAGGGGGAAAAACGTGCAGATGGAAAAACAAATAATGGACACAGGCTACTCATTTATTATCCTCCTTAACTTTATAGATGTTTACATTTTTTTTCTAATTCATCCCTACATACATTAACCACCCCACAAAGACCTCCAAATACATTGGAGCTGTATAAATTGCTGTAAGTGTAAGCATAAGAAAAAGTGAAATGATCATAAGCATTTCAGTGAGACAAAGTCAACACTATGGGAAAGAGGAAATGTACGAGTTACGCTAAAAACTCATATGTCTGGCCTTGAGCAGCCATGTGAACTTGAACAAGTAACAGCCTCTTGAGGATTTGATTTGTTCATCTGTATGTAGAATGACAGGAATGGTCTAAATGATTCAAAGTTCCTGCTTTCAAATCCAGAGCCCTTCCACATCAGATAAGCATCAATTATTCAACCATTTGACTGCACTAAGGAGTACAGAGGACCGAAACACCAAATGGGTTCAAGATCTCATTAGGCCACTTTGTGGTTGTACCACGTCGAGCGTTGTGATCCTGTGTTTTATATGTCAACCTGATTGGGCCCAGGGTGCCCAGATATTTGGTTAAACCTTATTCCGGGTGTGTCCGTAAGGGTGTTTCTGGAGAAGATTTGCATCCAGGAGACTGAGTAAAAGAAAGTACCCTCGCCCCCTGCACGCGGCCTCATTCAGCCCGCTTCAAGCCCGAACGGAACAAGAGGCTGAGTAAGGGAGCAGCCACTCTCTTTGTCCGGCTCCAACCTGAGACACTGGTTCTCTCCTGCCTTTGAACCTGGTCTGGACTGTAACTTCCACCATCAGTTGTGCAGTTTTTCAGGCCTCTGGACTCAGACTAGGACTCTGCCATTCCTCTCCTGGGTCTCCAGGGCTCCAGATTTTTCAGCCTCTATGATCTCATGAGCCAACTCTCTCGCTGAGCCCCGGGGCAGGTGTGGCTGTGTGTAGGCCCTTTTGGGTTTCTTTGTTTGTTTGTTTGTTTTATGTTTATTTATTTCTGAAAGAGAGAGAAACAGAGTGCAAGCAGGGGAGGGGCAGAGAGAGAGGGAGACACAGAATCTGAAGCAGGTTCAAGGTTCTGAGCTGTCAGCACAAAGCCCAACCCAGGGCTCAAATTCACAAACTGTGAGATCATGACCCAGGCTTAAGTCAGACACTTAACTGACTGAGCCACCCATGCACCCCTTGTGTAGGCCCTTTAAGAACCATCCTTCAGGGCACCTGGGTGGCTCAGTTGTTTAAGCCTCTGACTTAGGCTCAGGTCATGATCTCAGGGTTCATGGGTTTGAGCCCCACATCAGGCTTTCTGTCATCAGCACAGAGCCCACTTCAGAAACTCTCTCTCTCTCTCTCTCTCTCTTTCTCAGAAATAAACATTAAAAAAAGAAGAGTCATCCCTCAGTTGGTCATAGCCTTGAGGGTCAAGGGCACAAGCCAGTCGGTCTTCAAAGCCAGATGTTGGGGGTGGGGCTCATCTCTCAGGTGCCAGCCTTAAAAGGCGGGATGCCCAATGTAGAGTATGAACCCTCCTTTCCTCAGAGAGAAGCTCTAGGTTTTCGTTCTCTCCAGAGGGTGGGTCATTTCACCGGTGGTGAGTTTCTGTCCCAGCCTCTCGTACCCACTTTGATGTGGTTTCCCTCTCATTTGCCCTGTATAAAGGGCTTGCTCTGCTCATTTTCAGGGTTTTTTTCCAGCGGAAATTGTTCCATATATTTGTAGATCCTGTGTGTCCAAGGGAGGAGGGGAGTACCAGATATTACTACGTTGCCATATTAAACCGGAACCCAGCCAATTCCTTGTAATAAATCTCTTTATAGCCTACTGGTTGTGTTACTCTGGAGAACCCTAAGGCAGGCACCTCACTGGAACTTTCTGAACCACTTCCTCTCCACCTTGTTTGTCTACCATCAGAGAGTCACTGTAAGACTACAATAACGGTGAGAAGACAGAAATTGTGAAGATTAAGGTATCTTCTAAACTACATACCTCCATTGGCAACATTGAACTTCACTCCAAACTCTCCCCCTGGGCCTCCAGGGCAGTGGCTGGCTGTTAGAATGATTCCACCAGCTGCCTTGATCTTCCTGATAATGCAGGAAACAGCAGGTGTTGACAAGATGCCATTCTGTCCAATAATCAGTCGTCCAATCTAGATCGGCCAAGGAAAAAGAATCAATCCAGTTACATGGAATCAAAGGCATTTCAATGGGAAGTGTGCCAGGCTCAGTGAAAACACAGTAAATCACTTGCAAAAGGAACTGAGTGGGCTTTGGGGTTAGGGGTAAAGGAGAGCTCTGGCACTGTCTCTCCGGCCCAGTGTCTCCAATACCATTTGGGGCACCCACATCTGGCAGTCAACTAAGCTGTAAATTGGATTTGCCTCATTGATTTTTAGTAGTTTGAAACATCCACTTTTTTTTTTAAATGTTTTATTTATTTCTGAGAGAGGAAGAGAGACAGCGTGAGCAGGGGAGGGTCAGAGAGAGAGGGAGTCACAGACTGAAACAGGCTCCAGGCTCTGAGCCGGCTGTCAGCACAGAGCCCGACACGGGGCTCGAACCCACGAACCGTGAGATCATGACCTGAGCCAAAGTCAGATGCTTAACCGACTGAGCCACCCAGGCGCCCCAAAACATCCACTTTTTTAATATATATGTGTATATATATATATAATTTATTGTCAAGTTGGCTAACATACACTGTAGACAGCATGCTCTTGGTTTAGTGGGTAGATTCTCATGGTTCATTGCTAACATACAACACCCAGTGTTCATCCCAACAAGTGGGATCCCTCAATGTCCATCACCCATTTCTCCCCTCCCGCACCCCCATTAACCCTCAGTTTGTTCTCCACATTCAAGAGTCTCTTACGGTTTGCCTTCCTCTCTGTTTAAAACGATTTTTTCCCCTTCCCTTCCCGAAAGGTCCTCCATTGAGCTTCTCAAGTTCCACATATGAGTGAAAACATATGATATCTGTCTTTCTCTGACTGACTTATCTCACTCAGCATAATGCCCTCCAGTTCCTCCACGTTCTTGTAAATGGCAGGATTTCATTCTTTCTCATTGCCAAGTCGTATTCTATTGTATATATAAACCACGTCTTCTTTATCCATTTGTCAGTTGATGGACATTTGGGCTCTTTCCCTAATTTGGCTATTGTTGATAGCATGGCTATAAACATTGGGGTCCATGTGCCCCTCCACTTCTGATGACCAAAGGATTAGAATGAACTGCACAAGAGGTTCTTAGTTCGTTACTGGCTTAGAAACTCTGCACGTGAACATGCTAGAAATTACAAGCAAAAAGAAATGGAGTGCTTCTCTGCTTCACCCCCTCCCTCTCTCTGCCTCAGCACAAGCTCAGACAGAAGAGGCCTGGCTTCATGTAGCCTTGTTGTCAGCAGGTGTATTTAAATGCACTCAAAGCAACCATTCTTATAAATGCAAGAATTTTATTTCTGCCACTGACAGCTTGTGCTGGGGACACTGGAGAAACGATCTGGTCATGTGAGGCAGAGATCTGGAAGTCATCCATGGGTGTGGCCAGAGTCTTTCTGTAGCTACCAAACTGAATTTTAAAAAAGAAAGCCACAGAGCCCATAGAGTATTGCTCAGTATGCTTTGTCTTAAAATAGAGACCAGTGCCATCCAATCCAGTGGTTCTCAAATGTTACGACAACTCAGAATCCCTGAGGAAGCCTTAAAATTACCAATATTCAGACCACATCTCAGACTGATTAAACTGGCATATCTAAGAGTATGCCAAGGCTTCATAGTCTTTAAGGCAATACAGGTGATTTCAATGTTCAGTTGAACTTGGTGATCAAATTCCCTTGTTACTCAAGGGACCAGCACCATGGGCACCACCCGTGTGCTTGGTAGCAATGCAAACCTCAAGGTCTACTCAAGACCCACAGAAGAAGAATCAGTACATAGTTAACAAGATCCTCTCCTCTCCTTCCAGCCCATTCATTTGTCCATTAAAGTTTGAGAAGTATTGCTGTAGCCCACAAGCCAAGGCAACCTCCAGCACCCAGCCCAGCACCAAAATTACCCCGACACTAACTCTGGCATTGCTAGAAGTACGTCACTGACCAAATACAACAATGAGGGAAGATACAGAAAAAAATGTGCAAAGAACAAACACAAGAGCTCCAAGAACAAGGCAGTCCTGGGAAAATTCAGTATGGAAAGACCCACAAAATCCCCAAAGTACATACTTTCAAGTGGAGGAGACAGATCATAAACAAAAAAGCCAAATAATAATATTTACTAGTCAGATACGGAGTAGGAAGGAAATCAGCAGAGTTCTGTGATGAGAATAATGGGGTGTCAATTTCAATAATAACAATAAACATGACAATAATAAGAGCGGGGGTGGGGGGGCCAAGGGATTTCCTAGAAGGGCTGTAAGCAGTGGGAGTGATGTGATACCATTTACATTTCAAAAGGTCACAGACTCAGGGGCGCCTGGGTGGCTCAGCTGGTTAAGTGTCTGACTCTTGCTTTCGCTCAGATCATGGCTATCTCACTGTCACGAGATGGAGCCGCGCGTTAGACCCCACGCTGAATGCAGAGCATAAATAAACTTTTTTTAAAAAAGAAAGGTAAGATCACGGAATGAGCAGTCCAAAGGACCTTTTTAAAAAGCAAGTCAGATCATGTCAGCAAACCATTTCAATGACTTTTGTGCCAACCCGAAGCACAGCCCAGGTTGTCATCATAATCTATAAGGCTCTGCACTACCTGACGCCCCTCCGCTCTCCCCCTCCTCTGCTCTCGCCACACTGGCTGGGTTACCATTCCTCAGACCCAGCAGGCATGATCAGAGCCTTTGTCTTTGCTCCATCCTCAGCTTAGAACACTCTTGCCCAGATATTCACATGCCTGCCTCCTTCTATCTGGGTTCCTGTCCCAGGGTCAATTACTCAGAGACAGCTGTGCGAGGGGGTCATCTTGCAGTGGATCCACCAATCACTGTCAAACCTTTCATGACAAAGCCCCCACCAGTATGTGACTGTGGCCTCATAAGAGTCCCCATGTGAAAACAACCTCTATAACTGTGAGCAAAATAAATATTCATTATCATTTTGGGCCATAAGTGGTGTCCTAATTTCCTGCACAGCAATGAACAACCAATACAAGGGGCAGCAAGGGGACGAATCCACTCCCAGATTTTTACCTGCAATAACAATGAGTGATGGTGTCATTTATCAAGACGGGAAAACACAAGACAATAATTACACTCAAATTGTTATCCAGAGTCATAATGAATTATGGTCCACGTGCTCTTGTTAAAATGTATTTAGTTATTCAACTCATTGTATTGCATGTTACCGTGAAACAAGTGACATCAAAGACCCTGCAGATACAACAATCACTTCAGTTTAGTCACTGCCCTCAAGGAATAAGTCTGCAGATTCATGACTCTGAAAAATATCTGTAACCTTTGTTCATGAATTTCTGTCTCTCCCAGCTTTTAGGATTGCTCATTAAAGAAACAATCTTTAACGGGGGAAGAGGAATGTGTGTGCAGATAATTCCTACAGTGGTACTCATTTGAAGTGACACAGTTAAAAACAATCTTTATAAACACGGAAAGATAAATAATGAAGGTCCTGTCGAATAAAGCGTGATGTACCAATGGATGGAATATTCCTCGGCCATTTTAAAGGATCATTACCAAGGTTGTGCAGTTGTGGAAGAGCTGGTTCGGAGTCCACAAAAAGTTATGATCCCCTTCCCTGGGACAGACTTGTCATTGAGGAGCACCTGCCCCCCAGCCCCCAGCCCGGGGCTACATTTCCCAGACCACCCTTACATCTAAGGTGCCCACACGACTCATTTCACAACAGGTGATAAACGAACGTGAGGATGGAAACAGAAGCAACGCATGTGCCTTCTGGGCTCAGAACGGTGAAAAACAGATCTACCTCCTCTGCCTAGTTCCTCTTCTACAGACTCGGTGCCCGTGAGCACGGGGCTCCAGGAGATATGGAGCCACAAGACGGAAGCCAAGGAGTCTTTGCTCACCAGCAATAATCCACATTGGACTATGATGTGGGTGAGAAATCATTCTCTACTGTGTTTAAAGGCAAAAAATGGAATTGTTGTTAAAATGCTTATTTGCTATAACAAATGCTGTTTAATTAAATGGTATAGAAGGAACATAGACAATGCCTTCGTGCTAAATCAAAAAGGCAGAATACAAAATAACTGTGATGCTATTACAACAATGTAAAGTTCTGTACGCTTTGTGACCAGGACTTGGAAAAAATACAGAAACAAATGTGTACAATTTTTTTGTCAAGTAGTCGAGGTTATAGACCAACTTTTTATCTGAACTGAGTCTCAATGATTTCTTTTTTGAAAAGGTACTATATATTCAGTTTCAGAAGGTCAATGTGAGAAAAATATACTTGAATAAAAGTTCAACCTTTAACAGTCTGGTTATAAGTGATGAACAGAAGATTAAATTCTAGTTATCTGGAAATTTTACCCAGGCAGACCTGCTCATTACCCCACCAATACCAGAAGAATGGGGTAGTGCTGTATGCTGTATATAAATCTAGTCACACGACATCTGAGGCATGATAAGGGCTGGCAAAGATACATGAGACTAAGTGATAGAGCTTCTAACGCTCACTAAAAAGTGACTTGAGCAGAGAATGAATGGGTAGGATGACCTATTCTGTGAATACCAGTCAGCCTCTTTCTCCAGCCACTCCTGTCATTGACCAATGGGCTCAGGAACAAAGCAGCCACGGTGGCAGGAAGGGAGGTTATACATGGACTCGGCAACACGCATTTCCTCTCGCCAAAGCCAACGTGGCTACGGCCACCACTGGGCGCCCCATCTGCCAGCGACAGAGACTGATGCTGCGCCCCTAATATGGCATAAATCCCAAGGCGATCAGCTAACCAGCTGGTTGATTACATGTGGGCCACTTCCATAATGGAGGGGGAGGGGCTTCGTTCTTACTGACGGGGAGATACAGGAGAGAAGATACATCCAGAGCAAGAGGCAGAAATCAGAATAAGGTGGCCGCAAGCCTAGGAATGCCAAAGAATATGGGAGCCGCCGCAAGCCAGAAGAGGCATGGAATGATTGTCCCTTAGAGCCCCCAGGGGGAGCACAGCCCTGCTGGATTTCACACTTCTGGCCTCTAGAACTGTGACTGACTAAATTTCTGTTGTTGTAAGCCACCATGTTTATGGCAGTTAGTTACAGCAGCCCTGGGAAATTAACACAAAAATCTCCCAACAAACGCAAAATCTATATTCATTTCCGGAGGCTCTGATGTAGCAAATTGCCATAAACGTGGTGGCTTAAAAAAGAGAGAAACTGAGTGTCTCATAGTTCTGGGGGCCAGAAGTCTCAACTCCAGCAGGGCTGCCTTCCTCTGACGGCTTCGGGAGGGAATCTGATCTGTGCCTCTTCTGGCTTCTGGTGGCCCTGCATTCCCGGGCTGGGGGCCGCATCGAGCCATCTCTGCCCTTCCTCTTCACCTCACCCTCTCCTCTGCCAATCATCCCAAGACAAATGCCAGTGGGGAAAATACTGTTTCAAGAGCTAGTAATTGATCAAAGAAATAGAGCCTTTGGAAGCCTCTGTTTAAAGAAAAGCACTCTCCTTCAAAGTTAAAAGATCGGGATGTGAGTCCTGCCTCTCTACCCAACTAGCGCAAGTCACGTCACTTTGAGGCTTCATGTCTGCAAAGCCGAGAGGGGGCAGGGCTGTGAAAATTCACTGCTGATGAGATTCCATAAAGAAAAAACCTTTTGTGAAGTGAAGCATGACACAAATGATGCTATTGCCTTCTCCAAATTCCATCCATTTCCTCCAACATTTCAGATTCATTTCTAGACAGACGGTTATCCCTTGAACTACCATTTCACTTTCTGAAAAGGTCCTAGAAATACTACCCCCCCCCAGCCCCCCACCAATGTAGCAGACTGTTGCCGAGCAAGAAGTCGGTCTACTTACATAAGTAGCGTTGGTTTTGTTTATGGCATTGGGGCAGGAAGCAGCTGACTTTTATTCCCGAGGGAAACCCAGACGCAGCCCAGGGGGGCCCACATCAAGGCATTCTGCTGCTCCCTCCTTGACCCTCCCAAGGGGCCCCTGGACAAAGGGCCACTCCGTTTCCACATGGTCTGGCTTTGGCTGGAAGAAGGGGAACCGGGGTGGGCTTTCCTGCCACCGAGGAACATGCCCTTCTGTTCTCACTTGGAAAGAGAGGCAAAGAGGACCCTAGTGCATGGTCACGTACACCCGCAGCAGGTGGTACACACATAATGGATCTCGGGATCCACAGGAAGCCACAGGAACACTGTCACGCAGGCATACGTGAAACACGCGCTTTCCCAGACACACAGACTGACACAGCTTGAGCTTGTTCCGACCTAGCCAGGACTCCTAACATCTTAGGAAAGTGTGCGCAGAGCAGGGCGCACCGTGCAATTAGCCACAGTTCCCAGGTGCAGTTACTTAACCATCTCTCTGTGTCTGTTCTCCTAACGTGATGTCGGCACCTCCCATCAGGTCCTAAACCTCACGTGGACTGCGACATTATTGCTGCACCCCTGAACGGGCATAGCGGGTGTCGAGGGAATCAGTGGGCCCCTCCACACGCCACAGACCAGTGTCCTGAGAAAGAGAGCTTTCCCATAAGGCTTTCTCCGTGCCCTGCTATTCCGTTACCCCAGACGCCGCATGCAGCTAATTTTTAAAATCCTTTTCTTTCTTGTGGCTCCCTCTTTTCAGAACGCAAACAACCGTTCTTCTAAATTAGGTCTCGGGGCGCCTGGGTGGCTTAGTCGGTTGAGCGTCCGACTTTCGCTTAGGTCATGATCTCGCGGTTCGTGGGTTCGAGCCCCGCGTCGGGCTCTGTGCTGACTGCCAGCTCAGAGCCTGGAGCCTGTTTCAGTCTATGACTCCCTCTCTCTCTGACCCTCCCCTGCTCACGCTGTCTCTCTCTCTCTCCTAGAAATAAATAAAAACATTAAAAAAAAATTAAAAAAAAAATAAATTAGGTCTCGCCATGAGTTCACAGTTCCTAATTAACTCAAAGTCCTAGAGAGCGGTGGTGTGCGGCTGAAAGCTGCAGGCTAGGATCTCAGAGTCTAGGCAGAATTTTGACTCCTCAAATGAGTTTGCCCCAGGAATGTAACACTAATGAGTGCGGGATGGTTTTCACGTGTGAGCTCCCTTAACTGTGCCTTCCCCCGTGTGATTTCCTTTTAGCTTTAAGTAAGTCAATTTTTAAAAAGAGTCCCAAAGCGAGAAGAGAAAAAAGAAGCATGACGTCTCTCAGTACCCTCCACTCGCTGTGTCACATCCCTGCAATTCCCAGAGTGAATTAGAGAGTGAAAAGGGTAATAAACAGAAGCTTCCTTGATGGTTCACAGAGAGTGCTGTGCAGGACCACACAGCCACCACATGGAAAGCCACACACACATAGATGCCTGTTTCCTGTCTTCTCGGTTAAACAAAAACCAAAACCCACGAGGAAAAGCCCAAAGCCAGGCTTTGTGCAGTGCTGTACACGAGGAAGGAGATGGCCAAGTGGAATTTCAAGAAATAGCAAACTCAAGACATGGCTGTGGTTATCCAAACATCAAGGGACTTCCCCCATTTGCACGTGGATAATTATGTACTAATAGGCCTTGTTACACGCAGACCAATGGGAACAACAGAGCCCATCCTCAGCTTCCCTTCCCCCTGGAACTCTGTACACACACACACACACACACACACACACACAAACATAGGGGCTGGAAGGGGAGATGAGAATCCACTAGAATCAAACCAAGATGGATTTCGCATTCAGTCCCCAACATCTGGGCAGGTGGAGAGAAGTGGCAGGCATTCAGAAGTTTGGCCCACATTCTGTTCCTCAACCAGCTCACCGCTTCTCAAGATCTCAGTGAGCAGCAGGCCATCGAGCCTTCCTCAGGTGCAAAATACTGGTGGTGACATTAGAACTTCTGTCACTCCCGGTAATTATGTAATACAGCGCTTGGAAAATACTAAAATCTTCATCTTCAGGCATAGGACTGGGCTCACTAAAATGAGAAAGGGTCTATTTGCTGCTGGTTTATGAAGTGATCAACCCAAATGAAGACCAGGATAGGAACCACTGGATCTACCTGGGTCAAGAAGGCAGAGTTGAGTGCCGGGAGATGATCTGAGACTTGGGTATCCGACAGGAAAGGATATGCAAAGTGACCTTCCCCACCTACAGGCTATGTGGCTTCGGGCAAAAGCTTCGGTGTCTCTCTCGTGGTTTTATTATCTAAAAGATGGAGGGTGAGAGGAGGTAATGTAGGCAAGCTCCAGTTCCGTGCCTGGCTCCAAATAAATACTCAAGGCTCTACCTTTGCTTTCCTTTCTCTTCCTAACACCATTTCTTAATTCTTAGGTGTGAATTCCTTAATTCATAGTAATTGATAGGTTTTTTTAATTACAAATATATATAACATAATTAGAAAACCATTGTAGATTAGCAAAGCAACAAATTCAACATGTATATGTTGTATATATATAATACACGTTCCCTTTTGAACATTTAGGAAGTACACATCAGCAAGAAGAAACTGAGAGGGCTCTGTAAATCTGAAAATGAGCACTGTTAACTTTCTGTGTGTACTCCTCGTACCTGTATCTCTGTTTCTCTCTCTTTCTCTCTTTCATTTACATATTTCCACGCTTTTACAAAAGGGATTTTTGTGTCACCTACATCTTTCACATTAACATATCTGGTCCTTCCCTGGCGTCTATCTCTCTATGTCACTGAATATTCTTCCACAACATGACTTTAGTATCTGTAGCGTCTTCCATTATTTAAATGTACCATCCTTTATTGACTAATAGAACAGTGTTCTTCCTCCCGAGGTTTTATATGTGAAACTAAAAAGTGTTTGAGGGCTAAAACCTGCTATGAAATCAATTAAACTGAATGTAGCTTGCCAGTAATGAAACAGCAAATTAGTTGTAACCTGCTGACATTAAGCACAATGTCTTCTTTCTTCTTTAACCACCAAGCGTCCTCACTAAGAAGCTGCCGAAGCCCCTGGTGAGGAGCGACAGGACCATGGCTGTACCCTTCGCGTGACCTAGATGTCTTTCTTTCATTGCCCGTGTCTGTACCTCTGACGTGTACTGTCTGCTAGTATGTACTATGCCGAGCCCCTAACTTGCCCGTGGCGTTGAACTCACTGCAGAAAACTGGCCCTGCAAGACAGATTCCTGCCTACAACAGTATGATTTATATTACTTCTGTTTCTTACTTTCAGCCCATCCAACGCCGCTACAAGTTCTATTTATTATCACAGAAACATAGGTCATTTGGGAACATTAAGTCACCTCCTTCAGGTCTATGCAGGCTTCAAACATTTCTGACATCTGGTCTACTCTCCTCTTGAATGCATCCAGGGAAGAAGATATGTATTTGGGGGAGGGGGTGTCCTGTGCACATGTGCACACACATAAGCTATTTGATAAATTTTCTAAATGCTTAGGAACACTTTCAATCTGGCACCTTTATAGGTAGACAGAAAAAAATGTGTATTTATATATATATATACACACACATATATGTACACACACATATACATACATATATATGAAGCTATATATATATATATAACAAAAAAACTCAGCATCTTTGGCATCTTTATAGATAGAATACATGTGTATACATATATGAATATGTGAATGTATATACACATACCACTACATATATATCCTAATATATTCCCATATATAGGTATATATATGTGTATATACAGGCATATGTATATATAGGCATGTACATTCCCCTCAAAACTCAGTCTTTATAGCCATGTGTTTTTTTCTGAATGGTTGTCACAATCCACTGAAATGCATTTATCTGGCTTTACAAATAAATTCCATCAGACCGGTTTCTGTCTGGTTGGGAAATAATTACTGGCCATTTACTAAGAGCCCCCACTCCTCATACTCTGTTCCAGTGAACTAAAGACCTCTGGCAATAAAAGATTTACAACTCAGCAAGATTAAACAATTTACCGTTATTTATGACAGCAGGGCTGGGTCTTCTGTATTATATTCTGCATTAGCATCTGTCACTTTACATTTGGGAGATCCTGTCCAAAAAAAGATTATGCCTCCTAACCAAACGTTCAGCAAGGCGGCAGGAACAGGCAGCCCGACTAACATCCTGACCCAATACTTTAATGCATCTCTAGTGCCTACAGCTGTGCATTTTCAGACGACTCAGCAGATTAGTGTGGAGCCTCTCAGCCTCTGCTTGGTCTGCTCCTCTCAGGAACCGCTCACATGGCCCCGTCCATTAGGCTGTGAAATCCTCATGAAATGAGCAGATTAAGATCTGGCTTCGGTAGAGGGGAGTTCTGCTTTAGCACAGTGTGAGCCTCAGAAAGGTTTAGGGTGGGGAAAAGCTTGGCACTGACTCAGCTAAGTCATAACAGGAAATAATGTACAGACCCAGAAAAAAAAAAAAAGTCCTTTGAGTTCAAGTCTATGCCAGAGCAGCTGTTGCCACCTCGAGGTCCATAACAGGGTGTGTGTGCATGTGTGTTTATGTGTGCATGAGTATGTGGGGCGGGGGTGTGTGGCATGTGTGGTGTATGCACGCACTAGGAGCGGGGACGGAGGGCGACTTCAGGAGTCACCACCCAAGCCTTAGCCCACAGCATGGAGGAGTACCAAAAGTTCGGAAGAATCCTAACCAAAGAACTGTGATCTCCCCGTCAACAGGCACCTTCTGATCAGTAAAGCTACCGAGACTAAAATAAAACATACATACGCACATGTCCTTTTATTTTATTCAGAGGGAAAAAGTTTGGTAATAATTGTGTTACGTGACTAAATAACCGCTCATAATCCATTACCATATACAATCCTCCCAACCCCTCTGGAAGATGTGTGGAAAGTGGCTTTACCTTCCCCGTGTTTATAAAGGAGGAAGCAAGTCCCAGAAGGCCAGGTGACTGCTCCACGGCCATGTAAGTTACAAATGGTAGTGTCATGATTCAAATCCACACCTAATTTTTGCTTTCTTACTCTTTACTGATGTGTTGAATTACCAAAGCAATGCACGTCCACGGATGATCATTTAGTAGAGAGAAGCATATGCAGTAGTAAGAGAGAGGATTCTCTTCCTCCACCTTATGTCCCCACACACCCCAGACGTATTCACTGTCACCTGTCAGCTGGAGTATGTCCTTCCAACCCAATTTTCTATGCCTACATTACATACCCAACAGTGGCATCATGCTGCCCATCATCCCCTGCTAATTGCTTTGTTTCAAGGAATAAACGATCATTCACATTCTTCTTGCGTCCCTTTGCTGGTGGCTTTTAATGCATCCGTGGTGTGATTGTGCCGTAAATTATGTACCTGTTCTCTTCTGTTGAACATGTAAATGCTTACAAGTTTTTCTTTTCCAAAAGCTGCAGGGAGTATTCTTGAATGTAGACATATCCACATTTGCATTAGGAAATGTATAGGATAGATTCTTAGATTAAGAGATTCCTGGATTACGGGATAAATAGTCCACTAATTTTGATACATACTGCCAAACCACCCAGCCCAAAGGTTCTATCAATTTAACTTCCATTTAACACGGAACAATTTCCATGGAACTTCCATTTGACAATTTAACATAACAATTTTCCAACATTCACGCGAACCCTGAGGGCTTTCCTTTTTTTTTTTCCTTCCAACTTGATGCATTGTTTTTGTTTCTATTTCTTCAGGTATTAAGGAGGCCGATCCCATTTGCAGGTGTTTATTGCTATAGTTGACGAGATTTCTTCTGAATTTTTTACTAACTTGGAAAAGCCTTTCATATAGTGCACTTATTAGCCATTTGTTATAAAACCCTCCTCCCAGTATACTGTGGCATCTTTCGTCAAATAGAATAAACCCTGGTCTTCTGATTTCAACTTTTCCCTTTCCATTAGAAAGCCCTTAATACAAAATTAGGTACCCCTAGCTACAAAAGAGGACTCTTATTAGAGGAAAATAATAGAAAGGCGACAATTAAATATTATATTTGTGCAAAACACCTATAGGTAGAGACTTGGAAAGGGAAAGAAAAATTTCTGCGACCTTATGCCAAGAGAAAGGATTTCTTTGGGGATTCAATGTTCCTGAAAATGTTCTCTTCATATAAATATAAGCATCACTCCAAAATCTGACATTACTAAAAATATAGGAGATGAAAGGTATTTAAAGCTTAAGAAAATGTGGATTTTTAACACGCCTTGTATATATTCTAGATATCCTCTTATTCATAATCAGTGAGAGTCGTCAGAAAAGGACCTAAAGCTTTTCCTTTGGCTACGCAAATGGAAACTTATAAAGGCATATTGGCCAAATCTGCGAGTGGGGGGCTCGCAGTGAACGGTCAAGGCTGTAGGCTAACAAAGGACATTGAGCTTTCTGCCTTCAGTTTAAAACTCTCAGAGAGGGGTACCTGGGTGGCTCAGTCGGTTAAGCATCCGACTTTGACTCAGGTCATGATCTTAAGGTTCATGGGTTTGAGCCCTGCATCGGGCTCTGTGCTGACAGCTAGCTCAGAGCTTGGAGCCTGCTTCGGATTCTGTGTCTCCCTCTCTCTTTGACCCTTCCATGCTCACGCTGTCTCTCTCTCTCTCTCTCAGAAATAAATTTTAAAAGACATTAAAAAAATAAAACTCCCTGGGAAATTCAGACCTTTTTTTCCCCTTGCCTATTATTCTTTTAAAAAATCCTGTTCAAATCCTACCACAGGATTTGTTTCCATCACTGTTCTCTAACACAAGAGTAGTGAGGGCTCAGAAGATGGGGGTTGAGGGTAGTGAACCCAATGTCTATGCTCAGACTCCTCAAAACTAGGTTCCAACTTCTATCCCTCAAGTCTTTACAGAAACTCTCAAAACTCCTTAGTTCACGAAGGGCTCAGAGAGAACAGATGTTTTATAGAAAATCCTTAGGGCAAGTTTCACACACAAGTTGCTGATGTGTGTCTGTCTGTTCAATAAACATCATTATGCTTTATCACAAGGTTTAATAAAGCAGCTTAGTTAAAAATGTCATCTGGATCTCTGGACACATTCAACCAAGCTTAAAATAACCCACCCCAGCAACTGGGAGGGCCCAGCTGTTCACAAAACCTCTCCCATTCCTTTTCCTTCTCCATTTAAAAAAAAAAAAAAAAAAAAAAGGTGAATGAAGGGTTGAGGCTAAGATTCAAGGATGAGCTGACCGAACAGGCTGATGGATAGAATGAAGGATGCCCTAAATTTTGCTATTGCTCAAATAATAGATTTCCCATTTCCAAAACCCAGGGGTGGGGATTTGGGAAGGGAAGCAAGATAAAATTCTAGCAGTCTCTTTAGGACTTTTGTGTGTATTACAAACCTGCTCTTCCTAAAGCCTGGGCCACAGTAGCTCATTTCATTCACCTATTCTGTAGCAAACACCAGCAGAAAATACAGAGCAGTCACCATCGGTTCTGTTTCCCTTCTAGAGGCAAGACCTGAAGCCAGCCAAGCCCAGGTTTCCAGATCCATTCCAGGAAAGAAGGTTTCGGTGTTGAAACACAGGCTTCCCTCTCTACATCCCACACACTGCCATATCCCACGCTGCCTCCCTTCCAAATCTATTTGTTCCCCCAGATAGTTCTAATAAATGTCAAGGCAAGGGCATCCCAGTCTTTAAAACAAGCACTTTTCATGGCCCATTGGAATCAAACACAACCAGTGTAAACAACCATCTGGAAGACACACCCAAGTCCCTTGGTGACCTGTCCTTCTTCATACCATTGCCCTCCAACTTCCACCTCGAAAAGATTTCACGAGGCAATGAGAAGTTCTTGAATTCTGAAAGCTGAACAGTACGCTAATATCACCATTACCATTGGTGCTACTATTACCAGTATGGTGTGTGGCTAATCAAGAAATGGACTTTCTCTCCGCTAAAATTCGCAACAGAGCTATAGGCTGTTCTATTCAATATACACAGTCAAATCAATATTTTAGGAGATGTATTCATGGACCGTAACCATACTCCCTTACATTTCTTAAAGCTACGGATGTTACAGCATGCTTTCAGCGGCCGTGCTTCATGTGATTCCCAGGATAATTCAGCCATGCTGTCATATCCAATTTATAGATGAGGAAACAAGTGGTTTCTAGGTATTTGGAGAGGCTGAAGCATTTGGTCTGCAACTTGTATGACAGAGCTAGGAAAAGAAAGTGAGCCTTCCAGCTGCTGGTACAGCGATTTTTCCACCATACCCCAATGTCTCCCAGGCTAAGGTCAAAAGAGATTGTGGTTATCACAGGAACTGGTTTGGCTTTGCCAAATATGCTTTGGTAGTATTGGGTGCCCTCCTTTAGTTAACTTCAAGTTGCTTTTGGTTGTAGTGGTCTGGCTCCATTAAAAAAAATACTGGATCTTAAATGTTAAGTTATAGAGCTGTGCTATCCAGTATGATGGCTATTAAACACTTGCAGCTATTTAAATTTAAATTTTAATATTAATTAGGCACGCCCGGGTGGCTCAGTCAGTTAAATCACCAACTTCAGCTCAGGTCATGATCTCACGGTTGGTGGGTTCAAGCCCCGCATCAGGCTCTGTGCTGAACACTTGCTCAGAGCCTGGAGCCTATTTCAGATTCCGTGTCTGCCTCTCTCTCTGCCCCTCCCCTGCTTGTGCCTTGTTTCACTCAGTCTCTCAAAAATAAATAGACATTAAAAAATGTTTCTAAATTTGAATACTAATTAACATCAAATAAAATGTGAGATTCAGTTCTTCGGTCACACTCGGTGCATTTCAAGTGTTTGATAAGCACATGTGACTAGTGGCTAGGACAGATTACAGAACCTTTCCAACCATCATAGAAAGTTCTATCGGACCGTGATGCTACTGAGACAGAGAACTTTAGAAAAAGTCAGAAATGTCTTGAGGCAGACACAGTGCTGCCATCTGTCCAGTATGAAAGGTACTTGAGGGATTAAAAAAAAAAATTAGAACAAAGAGGAGAGACAGAAATGCCGTTAGTCACACACAGATCCACCTCGAGGAAGGCAAAGGCATTTATTCATAATGTAGCCATTATTTGCATTTAGCTCTTGAAATCTGTATGAGATTAGAATAAACTGACACCTAGAGAATCTGAACCCCTGCAGAGAACCTGAAGTAGATGGGAAAAGAAAGAAGATAAAAAATCAATTAGTTACAAACTAAATTCAGAGTAGTAACATAGCTTCACAATTCATTTAAATGATGCTCTCTAGGTACTTAGTAGTTAGTTAGTTATTGTTTTGCTCTGTATAGTAAGACTCAGTTTGTGTCTTTAAAAGAGAGTTAAAGTACTTCTGGGGACTTTAGATAAGTTCACAGAGCCACATAAAAATTACAAAAACAGGTAAAATAACTCTTCTCCTTTATTTACTAATCCATTCACATTGATTATATACAAACTCAAGAGTCCAAAGTGATAGTCAAAAGAGGAAAAGCAAAACAAAACAAAATTCATGTGTCACCAGTAGAAGTGGCTATTTCACCAAATCCTTATTCTGAAAATTGGTAAATTAAAAAGAAAAAGAGGGGCGCCTGGGTGGCGCAGTCGGTTGAACACCCGACTTCAGCTCAGGTCATGATCCCCCAGTTAGCAAGCTCGAGCCCCTCACAGGGCTCTCTGCTGTCATTGCGGAGCCCACTTTGGATCTTCTGTCCCCCTCTCCCTCTGCCCCCATTCTCTCTCTTAAAAATAAACATTTTTAGAAGAGAGAGAGAGACAGAAAGATAAACATACATTCTGCTCTTCCAGAAGGAACTATATTACAGAATAACCAAATAACCCAACAGTGAAGAAAATGGCCAGGGTATAAGAAACTGCTAGCCAAAGCATGTAGATGGAATTAGAGAATTCAAAAATCATTTTGAAATCCTAATGAAATAAACCACTCAAGCCAGGATCATTAACAGATGCTAAAACAACCCGGTAAAGGTTGATAGGAATGGGATATTCACATGGTACAAAGTTCACTCTGCAGGCTACTGGCTGGTTACTGGGGGGGAAATACTAGATGACAGAGGCAATCACCACAATAGCCCATGAACAAAGGGTCAACCAGAGGTTGTTTCCTATCATGATATAACACAAATATACACCACTACCTATTAAAAAAAAAAAAAAAAGGAAAAAAGAAAAGAAATATTGAGCCTGAATCTAATTAAACCTTTAGAACTAATTTCTAATACACACACACACACACACACAGAGAGAGAGAGAGAGTGAGAGAGACATAGGAAATATAGTGAAAAGTTAAATGACACCATAAAAACAGAAAATTCCAGTAAGGGGGAGGAGGGGAAAGGAGCATTCTACAAGACAAGCAATCAACCTAGTCTCTTCAACAAATCAGTTACATTAATATAAAATAAAAATAAAGAGGGAGATATTTTCTGGATTAAAAGAGACTTGAGATTAAAATAATCAAACGCATTGTGTGTTCCTTGATTAGAAGAAACTAGAAACTAGTTTAAAACAACAGCTATAAAAGACATTTCAGAATAACAGAGGAAATCTGAATGTGCACTGGATAATAAACGATATAAAGAAATCATGTTTTATTTTGTTTGGGATTATAGTGATATTGTAACAATCAAGCAAATGATTCTCAGTGTTTACAGATGCATACTGAATTTAGGGATAAAATGTCATTTTTTAATACACCTTAAAATATGTTAGTCCTCAAAAAAAGAAACAAATATAGAAAAAATGTGAACAATCTAGGTTATGGGCATATAGATGTCATTTATCTATTCTCTCCACTTTTCCAAAAGTTTGAAATTTTCATAACTTCGTAATAGAAATATTTTTATCCCAAATTGAATAGGTATATGTCTGAGAATCTATTTCACATTTCAAACTCTGTGGTATAGTAAAACATAAGTAGTGCAAAATAAAATAAAATTAAAACATAAAACTTAAATAGTGCAGTCCACCATTTTGGAAATTCCAAACTTCTGTTCCCCTCCAGCAATTATATAATCAAAGAGCAACTGTGGTTTTTCATATTAAGTTGTTTAGAAAAATTAATTTTTTCTATCAAAACCAAGATTTTTCAGATATAGGGAATGCAACCCACACAGTCACATTCAAATCAATTCAAAGAGATACATTCTATTTTTCTATGATTTTTCTAGCCTCTTTATGAATATCTAGTGGGAATTTTTTTTTAAGGCAAGGTTTTCAGAATCAAAACTCCACATTCCTGAGTGTAAATCCCCAGGCTGAGTTAGGGGTCAAGTGCCTTCTCATCAATTTCCCATCATTCAAGACCAATTTGGCCTGTTCTCCTGAAGCCCGTCTTCTGATTATTCGTTTGCTTTAGCAAAAGCCTTCAAGAAGGTGAACAAAATGAGGAAAAGATGGGTTAAAACTGGCTGCTTGAAACACTGATAAATGTTGACCATTCCCTTCAGTCATACCCACCGATTTTAGAAATAATACTTTCAGATAATTTAAGAGACGGTGCTTGTATGTGGATTTTAACTTGTCCTCTGTCCTTTGGAACAACCGCCAGGTTAAGTGTGACTCTATCTTAACCATTTATTAACATATGCTATCTCCTTAAATAAACTCCACCCTCAAAGTAAATAAAATGGATTTATCAGAGAAGACCCACCGAAGGGGTTGTAGCGTTCTGATGGTCAAGTGTGCCAATCATCATCAAATAAGAAAGCATCATAATAATTTGCCCGTGCCAATCAACAACTGTAGCTTCACAAATCTCACCCACGATAAATAAGTGGATGTTTGTCTCACTTCCTGGGAAAACTGGCCCAGGAAGGAGTAAAAAAAGCTGCCACATCTCTCCCAAGGCTCGTTATCTCCATCGCTCCAAGGGAACAGTGTTGTCAGACAAGAGTAAAAGACCGTTCGTCAGCCTGTCTCCAACTCCCTGATTCAAGCCAACTTCCATCAATCTTAAGTACGGAGCCAGAGAGAAATACAAGTCTTCTACCTCAGCAGCAGAGTCTCCTGCCATTGGAAATCACCGCTCCAGCGCCCATCGCACCCCTCGGCTCTTTCTTCCCAATCGCTTTTGGGTTATTTTATTTTTCAAAAATCCACTTCTGTCATCCCTAAAACACTGAGTGAGGGGAATTATAGTAGACAAAAATGAAGCATGGGCAGCACTGAAGATTAAAAACAGAAAGAAAAGAAGTTGAGAAAACTAAAAGGAGGGGATCGGGAAGGAAAAAGGGAATCCAAATGCCAGATAATTATTTAGTTTCTTTTTTTTTAATTTTTAATGTTTATTTTTGGGAGACACAGACAGACAGACAGAACATGAGTTGAGGAGGGGCAGAGAAGGAGGAAGACACAGAACCCAAAGCAGGCTCTAGGCTCCAGACTGTCAGCAGAGAGTGTGTCGTGGGGCTCGAACCCATGACCATGAGATCATAACTGAGTCGAGGTCGGACGCTTAGCCAACTGAGCCACCCAGGTGCCCTATTCAGTTTCCTTTTTTTTTTTTTTTAAATGTTCACAGTCCTATATACATCTGCAGAGCTTTCACTTACATGTGCTATGTATATGCAACTGACTGTATCAGCAAGACTGAAATTACTCTTTCAGACAATGTTTCCCCCAGAGACCCCTGCAGTGAGCTATCCCTCTTGCAGACATGGTGGGAAAGCTGCTGGGTTAGGGATGGAGGAAACTGGAGTACGGGACGATGCCAGAAGGTGTTTCTAGTTGTAGGACAGAAAGGCAGGAGGGAGAAGGAGGAAAAACCCGAGGTCTGAGAAGTCAGATGGCAAAAAAAAAGAAAAAAAAGAAAAAAAAACAGACTGCAGAGGTCGTGGGAGAACAGAGAGGAAATGAGGAGGAAATCAGAATGGGAGAAGAGGCACAAAGTGCTGTCAAATGGCTAAGAGCATCTTGCAGAGGAGTCAGGAATTGCTTAAGAGAGGCATTTGCAAGCCTCATCTCGGATCCTTCAGAGCTACGCCCACAGACACACACAACCGAGCGCCCAGGCTGGAGAGCATCAAGCTGACCTCCACCCCATCCCTCCCCTCATCAAATTAACAGTGAAGTCATTCCACTGAGTTAACAAGCCACTTATATTTAAAAAAAAAAAAAAAAGTTTTAGGGCCCACTCTTGCCAAATATGTCCGGGATCCACGCTGGGGTGTGTGTCCGTGTGTGTGTCTGTGTGTGTCTGCGTGCGCGCGCGTTTGAGACAACACTACCGGGAAATCTGGCGGAGCCAAACTTTGGGGTGGAAGGAACGGGGTGCACAGAGGTCACAGGAGGAAAAAGAAGGAAAGGGGAGGAAAACACTGGCCGCTGGCCTAGGAAAGAAGAGCGGGAGGAAGGAGAGTGAAGGCGGTCAGAACAGAGTGAAGCTGGGGAGGGGAAGGCCGAACAGGACCGCGGGCAGGTGGACGCGGGCAGAGCCGGGGCGACTTCAGGGGGATGCGGCGGGTTCCCTGGAGGGGGGCCCCTGAAGGCCTTTGGGGGTGGCGGGCGCTGACACCGTGGGGGCCTCCCGGATGCGGGGAGGACGCTGGCGGAGAGGACCCGGGGCCGTGGGGCGGGGGCGCGGCGCCGGAGTTGGGGGGGGGGCGCGGCGGGTCACTCACCCCGTTGGCCGCGGCCATCTGCACCACGATCTCGGTGGCCGTCCTGCTGAAGTACCGGCCGTCGCTGCCCACCACCATGGTGCAGCCCTGGCGGTCGCGCAGGTCGATGGACGACAGCACGCTCTGGATGAAGTTGGGCAGGTAGTTGCGCTGGCCCTCGAAGAGGCCGGTGGGCCGCCGGAGCCCCCCGCCGCCGGCCGGCCGCTGGTCCTCGTAGGGCACCGTGGGCACCGTCAGCACCGGGATGGGGCTCCCCTCCATGGCGCCTCCTGGCCGGTCCTACCGCGGCTCCGGGAGCCGGAGGGAATCTGCGGCCCGCCGGGTCCCCCCCCCCCCCACCAGCCTGGCGGCGCGCCCGGGCTCCGCCTCGCGCCCCGGCCCCCCTCCGCCGCCGGCCCTGCGCCCTGCGCCCTGCGCCCTCCGGCGGCACCGACAGCCGTCCCTCCCCGCGCCGACCCGGCGGAGTTCGGCCTCTCCCTCCCAAAAGTTTGCTCCTGCGCCGGATCGCCCGAGGCGCTGGCAGTTTCGCGCCCCAGCTGGACTCCCTTTCGGGGTGGCCCCAAGTCCGCTGCCGGGCCGGCTAGCCCGCCCCCGGAGACCCTGCTCGCGCGCCCGGCCCAAGCCTCCCCCCTCTGCAGGGGATCGCTACTCCCCGGATCACAGCCCCCGCCAGAAAACAGCCCGGGGGTGGGGGAGGCGGTGAGAGCTTACGCTGGACTTGGGGAGCTCTCCGAGACCCCCAGCCTCTCTCCCCTCCCACAGCAGCCCTGTCTCCCGGTCTCCCCACAAGTGGGCAGTTTACAGGCACAAGTTTCTCTTTTGAACATGGACGAGGGAGGGAGCTGGGAGGGGGGCTGAACCCTTTGCCACCAGCGAACAGCCCCAGCCAAAAATAACCCTGGAAAGGCAAACTGAGAATTGTTATCTTCTGCCAGCGCTGAAATTGGAGGCTGAGCGTTGCGTGTGTGTGTGTGTGTGTGTGTGTGTACACACCCCACCACGACCATTTGTTGCAGGGAATCACACACTGTCAGGCCCTTCAATCCTGAGGGACCCACCCAGCCATCCACCCTTTGCCCTGGGCTCTCTCAAGGCAGCACAATCTGCAGTGTGGAAAGTTTTTTTGTTTGTTTGTTGTGGTGGTTGCAACAACAGCAAATCAGACATATATTCTTTTCTCTTTCTTACTCTTCTTACCCTCCGTAGCCTCGTGCGTGCTTAGAAACAGGCTTGTCCCACACTATCTTTCCACAGGGCTGAGCTCCTACCCTGATTAATCACATTCAACAGGAGGAGGGTAAAGCCCTTAATATCCCGCAGGAATGAAGCATAAACCCAAATGGACAAGGAAAAGGCACCAGGGACTGTTCTGGGTCCTTTCCATGCTTCTTTTCATTCCATGGGGGCTACGGATGTTCTGCTTTGTCTCCGTAAAGCCCACCTAAAATCCAAAACCAAGCAAAGCCCCATAGAAGACAGAAATGAGAGCATGGACAGAAAGGATAAAACCCAAAGAGAGAAGAAACAATTGTTACTTTTGCTTCCCTTCTATCACCTTTCACCCTCCAAGCATTTTTGCACCCACAACACCTACTGTCCTGAAATCTCTCGCGTCTTCTCCTCCCCCAAATACTGTCCACTTGCTGGGACAAAGCTTGACTTGCTGCAGGGCTAGAAAGTGTTTGATCGTCGTGAGGAGTCTGTGAATAGCAACATTTCCTATTCTAAGTGCCGTGTTGCAGTTGCTACAAGGCTCTGCATCTGCTTTCTCTTCGGAGGCTCAAAACAAAAGGAGGAGGAATGGCATTCATAGCCTTCCCAACTTACTGATGGGAAAAGAGAGGCTTTCTGTGAGATCGAAGGAGTGGCTAAACTGTCATCTGCAGTAGGTTCCAATTCTGCATGGCCCCTCCCATTTTTATGAATATCACTGAAGTACGATAGGGAAAACTACTAACGCCATCAACTGAATTGTGTTGGGACTTTATCGCAATCCTCTTAAATATCAAAGTTGGGTTACTGTTGGCTGTTGTTTGGGTTTTTTTGAGAGTTTTTGGGTTTTTTGTTTTTTGGTTTTTTTTTTTTTTTTTTTTTTTTTGCCTCTACTTTCTCCTTGGGCCTCCAAGAGCCCAAGCACCAAACAGCTACAGAATGTCAACCCTTTAAGGATCTATGTATATTTCTACAGTGTGGGGTTTTTTAAATCACTGTCTAATAACATTTTATTTTGCAAGGAAGGGTTGTATCATTCCTGGAAGAACTTCGAGCGAGGAGTAAATCCTTCGCCTCAGTAGAGAAGAGAAGGACTCAGCCTCCGAGCCTCAGAGGCGACCAGAGGATCTGCAAGACTCCATCTCTCCACCTCCAGCAGTTTCCTCCTATCAAAGCTCAGCTCCTGCCGAGGGCTGAGGACGAGGCATGGGCATCTCAGACAAGCTTCTATAGTTTTATCAGCCAAGAGGGAAACCTCTTCCCTTGCTCTAAGCCCCAGATTCCCAAAGACTCTGATTGGTCCAGCTCAAGGCAAAGTGCCCAACCACACAGCCAGACCCCAGAGTGGAAGTGAAAATAGTTCCTCCAAAGTAAGGGGGTACCATTCCCCAGAGGGCAAGAGATGGGTGACCAACCATAACTGTCCATCACATAACAGACACTTTCACTGACTGAGTCTTTTAAAACTTTTCTTTTCATTGAATTCATATGCCACTTTGCATCACTCATAAGGAATGTTTCATGTGCTGCTATACTTTTCCATGGATGCCTTTTCTCCTCCAACTGTATGAGACCTTGAAATAATTCCTTAAACTCTCCTCGCCTCCATGTCCTCACTATGAAATTATAATAAGAACTATTATAATCGTCACCTCACTAACCGCCGGGAAGATTAAAGCACTTCGTACGGCGGCCCGACAAACAGAAAGGCGCTCAATAAATGTTACAGATTCCTAGTATCACCATCAATATCATATTTACCATTACTACTAATGTTCTATAGAGCGAGAACTAGTGTATATCTTTGTAGACTACCGCTGTAGTCTTCGGGCATAAGCGATCCGTATTCTATACATGTTTGGTGAAGGATCCTGTGGTTTTTGACAGTGGAAATACAACGTATAGAGAGCCATCTGCCCTTGAAACATGCACAAAGAGTCTATGAACTAAAGAGAAATCTCTTCAAAGCTGCCCTCAAAGTTGGGCAAGTTAGTTCCAATAAATTTGTGACAGTGATGGAGAAAGGAACCTGAGACGCGATGCCTTGTCCTGAGCTGCTCACCGGTAAGATGAGAAGGGTGGATTAGAGCAGTGCTTCCCAAAGGGCTTTCCTCAGAACCCGAGGGCCCCCGGCATGCCGCGCGGAGAAGAGCTGCATGCATGGTCCGGGCCCTTAAAAATCCCACACGCTCGGTCTCATTCTTGGAGCTTCACGTTGCACATTTTCACACTAAAAGCTCTGAGAGCTTTTTTTTTTAATTTTTTAAAAATGTTTTTATTTATTTCTAGGAGAGAGAGAGACAGGGTGAGCAGGGGAGGGTCAGAGAGAGAGGGAGACACAGACTCTGAAACAGGCTCCAGGCTCTGAGCTGGCAATCAGCACAGAGCCCGACGCGGGGCTCGAACCCACGAACCGTGAGACCATGACCTAAGCAAAAGTCGGACACTTAACCGACTAAGCCACCCAGGCGCCCCAAGCTCTGAGAGCTTTTAAGCAAGTGCTTCTCGACCTCAGCTCCCAGCCCAGTTTGTCTGGGGAGAAACTCAGACTGGCTTTGTGACTATGGCCTGGGGACAGCCCCCACATCCCCTTCATCTGTCCCAAGGGGGCTAGGTCGGGGATAAATACACTTTGCTGATTTTAAGGGGCTGGTCACCACGCTGGGCTGAGTCTCAAGCGTCTCTGCAGTGTAGCTCACAACGGAGGGTGGCCCTGTTTGCTTACAGGTGCCCTTCAGCCTTCTCTGAGCCTCTAGGGAAAGGCGTCTCCCTAAGAATTCCAGGCATCTAACAGGAGCAAGGATCTACCCTCCCCTCCCTTTGGGATGACCTTGCTTTCAAAAAGGTGTCAGCCGCCATCTTCATATAGCGGCTACCCTCTACCCTCGCCGCCTCAGCTAGACCCTCATTTCCCCCTCTCCCCAAATAGGGGAGCCAGGGTTGAAACACTTAAACTTTATCTTGCAGATTCACAAACAGCACGTTAGCATCTTAAGGACTGTGAAGTTCCACAGGAAACAAACCTACTTCACTTTAACCCAGCACTTCCAGATTTCACTTGACCATGGGGCCCTTCTGCAAAACACCTATTAACAGATCAAGGACAGGAATATTTCATGAAACACTTTAGATCTCTGGGGTCCCTTCCAGCTACATCATTCTATAATTTCCTTTTACTTGTGAGGCATTAAAAGATTAATTTCTATCTGGCTCTTCCATTTAGGAACGTATCAAAATGTGCAAAAGGGAACAGGTAAAATTGCCCAATTAAAAAAAAATACCCTTGAGTGATTTCGAGACTTAAAATGAATTATATATATTTATATGTAATTTTATATGTTCTGTTCTTCCACACACCCCACCTGCACCCTGACCCCCTGCTCACAGGAGAGACTGGCACACTTATTTGGCCCATGATGGTTACACATTCCTGTTCAGTCACTGCACATGAGGAGTGCTTAAAACACACTCTGGACTCACTGACTCTAACAGCCGAAAAAGTACAAAAGATACAAGAGAAGAGGAGAGAACACAAGTAGAAAACATCACGGGTGGACATCCAAGGAGGCACCAGCCCCTTGTTAATCAGCCCCAACAGCTTCTGGCCCTGGGGGAAGTCAATTACAGATTTCTCCTGAAACACACCACCTTCCACCAAACTTCCTGTTCCCCAACAAATGAAAGAACACACAATAATTCCAACAGAACTTGCAGCTTCTCTACTTCCTTCACTAGAAGGCCACTGAGTGAATGTCAAAGTGACAGAAAGGTGCGCGTCACAGGTACCTCTTATCTCTGTATTCTTACATCTTGAGCTTCAGAACTCAGTTTCCCACCTTCATCAATGACGGCCTGTGTGGCCACGGACGAGTTGCTTACGCTCTCTAAAGCTCAGTTTCGGTGTCTGTAAAATGGACATAGTGCTACCTGCCTCCCATGGTTGATGATCATATTCAAAGAGGTAATGTGTGCAAATTGCTTAACACGGCACCTGGGACTGAAGAGCTTAATAAGTGCTTATTGCAATGAAGAGATGACTATGATTTCTATCACTAAAACAATTACTGCTATCATAATAATTATAAAACAGCATTATCATAACTACTATAATAACGATTCTTACTCTTTGTTTCACACAGTATTGTCTTTGAAGGCAGGAACAGATTATGTGTAATTAACCTTTTCAGTAAGGCATCCACACGACATCACATGCAAATGAGCAAACTCCTATTAGGGATGAAAGAATTCATTGGGGTGCCTGGGGGGCTCGGCTGGTTAAGTGTCTGACTTCGGTTCAGGTCATGATCAGGCTCTGTGCTGACAGCTCGGAGCCTGGAGCCTGCTTCGAATTCTGTGTCTCCCTCTCTCTCTGCCCCTCCCCCACTCACGCTCTATCTGTCTCCTTCAAAAACGAATAAACATTAAAAAAAAAGAGAACTTATTTTTACTGACCCTTAAATGATCTGTAAGTAACTGTGTGAAAAGAGCCTTCAGCCTAAGGCTTGGAAGCTCGTTTCTCTGGAGTTTGTTTTTGGAAGTAGCCACCGGCCACGTAGGAATACTGCAGTGCGGTTATGACTCTGAGGCCAGCACAAGGAGTTGGAAAACTCATGCAGGTGTGCTTTCCTGATTAGTGAGTGTTCTGGCCCCAACTCTGACAAGCAGTTAATGTTAATTGACCACCTTGTAAAAACTTGTGGGGTTTGGAAAGCAAAAGGTTTGATTTTAATTCAGTTTTATTTAAAGGAAATAGGGGGTGCCTGGGTGGCTCAGTCGGTTAAGCGTCCAACTTCGGCTCAGGTCATGATCACATGGTTTGTGAGTTCCAGCCCCGCGTCCGGCCGGCTCTGTGCTAACAGCCCAGAGCCTGGAGCCTGCTTCCGATTCTGTGTCTCCCTCTCTCTCTGACCCTCCCCTGTTCACGCTGTTTCTCTCTCTCTCTCTCTCAGAAATAAATAAAAAATATTTTTAAAAATTTAAAAAAAATAATAGGCCAGTGATCTGCCAAAAATGAATCTTCCATTTCCCCCACGGTATCTAGAAGTATGATGTATGGGAACAGAGTATCAACAAGTTTGTAAGTAATCTTATTAAAGTCCCGGGGTGCCTGGGTGGTTCAGCTGGTTAAGTGGCCAACTCATGATTACAGCTCAGGTCATGAACTCACAGTTCATGAGTTCAAGCCCCACATCAGGCTCTGTGCTGACAGCATGGAGCCTGCTTAGGATTTGTTCTCTCCCTGCCCCTCCCCCACTTGCCCACGCTCTCTCTCTCTTTTTTCTCTCTCAAAATAAATAAATAAACTTAAAAATAAAATCATATCGAAGTCCTTTATAAAAGGCAAAAAGTTTTCTAAAGCTATCTCTGTACTTTTTTAACAGCTGAATTTTGTTTCAACTTAAGGCTTCAAAAAGAAACACAATTTAGGTCTTTATTAAAAAGGAAATGTACTTTCCCTATTTCACTAAAATTACATTCTAATAGTTATTTACAATCAGAGCCCACATGGAATTTTCTTGGGTGCTTTTTATGTTTTGGGTCATAGGAGGGGACCTCCCCCCAATAATATTTAACATTCTTACGTAAAGTCATTTTTTAAAAGCTGTTTTCTATCCATCTACATCATAGTGCTAAATATCAAGTATGTCATGAGAACCAGTATTCCTGCGTTATGAATGGATTTTTTTAGCCACGTGGCCTGGGTGAAATTGCATGACTAACAGTGAAATGCTGCATTACAATAGCCAAGGTATGGAAACAACACAAGTGTCCATCAATGGATGAATGGATAAAGAAGATGTAACGTACATATATAACGGAATATTATTCAGCCATAGAAAGAAAGAGATCTTGTCATTTGGGACAACGTGGATGCATCTAGAGGGTAGAATGCTAAGTGACATAACTCAGAGAAAGACAAATGCCATATTAATTCTCCCATCTGGAAATGAAACAAGACAAAGAAAAAACAAACAAAAAAACAGACTCCTAAACACAGAAAAAACTAATCGTCACCAGATGGGAGGCAAGTGTATGTGTGTCTGTCGGGGGGGTAGATGAAATAGATAAAGGGAATTAAAAGTACACTGAGTAATGTACAGAATTGTTGCATCACAATATTGTACACCTGAAACTAACATAGCACTGTATGTCTGTTATATTCAATCAAAAACCAGAAACGCTGTGTCACAAAGACCAGTCTGTTTTCGGGTTGTGGGCAGATGCCATTCCCAGGCCCCTCAAGGCCAGCCCAGGCCCAGACTTCACTCCCCCGTGTGTCAAGAACCTCTGTCCCGGGGCGCCTGGGTGGCTCAGTCGGTTAAGCCTCTGACTTCGGCTCAGGTCATGATCTCACAGCTCGTGGGTTTGAGCCCTGCGTCGGGCTCTGTGCTGACAGCTCAGAGCCTGGAGCCTGCTTCTGATTCTGTGTCTGACCCTCCCCTGCTCACACTGTCTCTCTCTCTCTCAAAAAAAAAAAAAAAAAAATTAAAAAAAAAAAAAAAAAAAAGAACCTCTGTCCCAACAATTCTATGTGCCCTGCCTACGGAGATCAGTTTTCTCCACAAGATTCTTCTGGTCTTCTGTTCATTCCCTCATAGCACTACAGAGAGCACCCTAATCTAAAACGTAACTCAAGCAGAGACATAACACACCAACAGCATCTACAGTCTAACCTGGGGTTTTCTGGACATGGTGTTTTAATCCCTCAGTGATGCTAATGATCAGGGTCTCATGGATTAAAATGACTGTCAGCTTCAAAGGGAAGCTCATGGGCACCTTCACTGTTGGGGCATTTTTTTTCTCCCTTGTGTCTGATGTTTCATTGGAAGCCAGAAAATGGTGGCTTGTCATTTCTCATGGAAGTGATGGGTGCAATTTTGGGCAGGAGCTGAAATAAACCAGGAGGTTTTTACCCATCAGCAGGTGTCTTCGTGTATCTGAGATACTTCCCCTTGAGATGCTGACTTACGTGAGGACACCATTAGAGAGAGTTGCTGAGAATTAAACAGTAACCTCTTACCATTAACCCCACCAGGTATCCAACACAGGATACAACATCCCTACGCTGTGTCCAAACCTTTGACAGATATTAATTATTGGGATTCAAGAATGAGAAAATGGAAGTTCTGAGAATCCTTGGGGATTCCAAAATTCTTGCTATTCCATAATTTCATAACACTTTTCTTAGCTGCTTTTGAAAAACAAGTAGCCATAATGATAATCCATAACAGGATATCTCTATAATATTATAGGATTATATGAAAGGCTCCTATGTCTTCTTTTAAAATATATATATAATAACACGTATGTGGCTTATTATTACTATGAACCAATATATTGTGGCAAGATTATAAAACCCAATAACATAAAAATGATCTCTACCTAATACGGGTAGAGGATGATAGAAAACATTAAAGAAATTAACATTAATACAAAATAAGTGTTGGGGCTCCTGGACGGCTCAGTTGGTTAAGCGTCCAACTTAGGCTCAGGTCATGATCTCATAGTTTGTGAGTTCAAGCCCCACATCAGGCTCTGTGCTAACAGCTCAGAGCCTGGAGCCTGCTTCAGATTCTGTGTCTCCCTCTCATTCTCTGCCCCTCCCCTGCTCACATTCTATCTGTCTGTCTCTCTTTCTCAAAACTAAATAAACATTTTTTTTAAAACGCACACACAAAATAAATGCTAAATAAAAATCACTTAAAACTTGGAAGGTCATACCAAAATAGTGAAATGTTATCTTTCTTTAAGTGAAATTTTTTGCCCCACAAAGCATCAAGTGTTCTCTCCAAAAGAATTCAAATAATGTAATATTCAGATCTCCTGGCAAGGTTAAGGGCACGACAGAGAAGCAAATGTCAGAATGGTCGATTTGAGGATATATCTTGCTTCCAAACGCTGGCATTTCTTAGAATACCATGCATGTAAAAAGTATTGTGACTTGGGACACCTGGGCGGCTCCGTTGGTTAAGCATCTAACTCTTGGTTTCTGCTCAGGTCATGATCTGACAGTTCATGAGACTGACAGTTCGAGAGCCCTTGCTGGGCTCTGCGCTGACGGCGTGAAGCCTGCTTGGGATTCTCTCTCTCCTTCTTTCTCTCCCTCTCTCTCAAAATAAATAAATAAGCTTAAAAAAGTATTGTGCCTATAATTTTATTAATGTTTCTTAGCAAGACTGACTCACTATCAGCAGGACCCTGAACACCGACTTACAGCAACAAATACAAGAACGTCCCACTGATGCTTCTCTTCTATGGCTCCTTTCCTGGGTCCCAGAAACATCGACCTATACCTTCAACTCCATGTATCAATGTGTCCTGCTCTCGCTTTCAACTTGAAGTCTGTGGATTTCTTCAAGCCAGTAAGGTCTTTCTATGGACTCCGGACCTTTAATTCTCACAGAATTATAACTCTTCTTCCAATTTTCCTGACTTCTCAGCTGAGTCTTCTCAGCATCCAGAATTCAGGAATCCAGAGAAATTCCCAGGAAATGCCAGATAGGAATTCCCATATGGAAACGCTTTCCTTTGCTCCTTTTCAGAAGAAATCACAAAGGAACACAGAGCTCTGCTGCTCATCTCCGCACTTCCCCTGCTTGCTGATGGCTGTCACCTCTTGAGGGGCTCAGCTCAAGATTTCCCCTCCTCTGGGAGCAGCCCCAGTGCTGTGGGACGGGCTCTCCATGGTTATGAACTTACTACAGAATTCTGCACTCCCAGCCCAGGGAAGGATGTCTGGCCCAGCTGGGTTCTCTGTCTCTGGAATGTGAATATTGGAATCCAGACAAAGAGAGAGACTGGGGGCCACTGTGGTTTGGCCATGTTGATAACGTGTAAGAGATGGATTAAACTCACAGCTACCTGTCGCTCACATCCCAGGAGCTGCCCTAAAGCTCCCCTTTTCCAGTCACCAGATAGATGCTTAAGATACATCAATATCCTCGATTAAATCCTCCCATGGTTTAAGCAAGCCACAGTTAGTGTCTGTCGCTTTGAATCAAAAGACCCTTGGGGCGCCTGGGTGGCTTAGTCGGTTAAGCGTCCGACTTTCGCTTGGGTCATGATCTCGCGGTTCGTGGGTTCGAGCCCCANTTGGGGCGCCTGGGTGGCTTAGTCGGTTAAGCGTCCGACTTTCGCTTGGGTCATGATCTCGCGGTTCGTGGGTTCGAGCCCCACGTCGGGCTCTGTTCTGACTGCCAGCTCGGAGCCTGGAGCCTGTTTCAGTCTGTGACTCCCTCTCTCTCTGACCCTCCCCTGCTCACGCTGTCTCTCTCTCTCTCCTAGAAATAAAAACATTTAAAAAAAAAAAAAAAAAGACCCTTAGCTAACACATTCTTATGCTCCGGTCCAGTTCCTTTCATTTTCCAGAAACAGGAGGGAAACTGCCTTACTGACTTAAAAAAGAAAGAGACAACACAGGAACCCATTTATGGAGTATTTCGAAACACACAAAGGAAGAGTCTGTACAGTTTATGTCATGCGCCTGTGTATACGTGCACAGAGCCTGAACCGAGTGTGTCTCTCCATCAAGATCATGGTTGTCCTAGGGGGCAGGGAAACATGGGCCAGGAAGAGGCACAGGTGGGGACTTCAGTAGTTCTGGAAAAGCTTGGTTTCCACAGGGCAGTCAGACCCAGTTTGCCTGAGGCTGTTGAGTTGACACTTGTTTACCCCAGCCTGGTCCTCAATAGCAGTCCCTTCTCTCTCACAAGAAGCCCAGTGTGGATGTGCAGTTCCATGGCCACCCCTCAAGAACATTGTTTTCTGGGGGCGCCTGGGTGGCTCAGTCAGTCAAGCCTCCGACTTTGGCTCAGGTCACGATCTCACAACTAGTGGGTTTGAGCCCTGTGTCAGGCTCTGTGCTGACAGCTCAGAGCCTGGAGCTGCTTCGGATTCTGTGTCTCCCTCTGTGTCTCTCTGCCCCTCCCCTGCTTGCGCTCTTGCTCGCTCGCCCTCTCTCCCTCTCAAACATAAATAAACACTAAAAATTTTTTTAAATAAAATTTAAAAATGAACATTTTTTTTGAAAAAAATTTTTAGTGTTTATTTATGTTTGAGAGAGACAGAGAGTGTGATTGGGGGAGGGGCAGAGAGAGAGGGAGACACTGAATCCGAAGCAGCTCCAGGCTCTGAACTGTCAGCACAGAGCCCAACGCGGGGCTCAATCTCATGAACCGCGAGATCATGACCTGAGCCAAAGTCGGACACTTAACAGACTGAGTCACCCAGGTGCCCCCCCAAGAACATTTTAAATAATTATAGAAGAATACTTTCATTTTCCCATGTTTGAAATATTGTGTAACAGAAACACTTTTAAAATTCCTCCATATACAGGGAGATGGACATGGAGGAGGGCACTTGTGGGGATGAGCACTGGGTGTTATATGGAAACCAACTTGACAATAAACTATTTGTAAAATAAAATAAATAAGGGGCGCCTGGGTGGCTTAGTCGGTTAAGCGTCCGACTTCCACTTAGGTCATGATCTCGCGGTTCGTGGGTTCGAGCCCCGCGTCGGGCTCTGTGCTGACTGCCAGCTGGGAGCCTGGAGCCTGTTTCAGAGTCTGTATCTCCCTCTCTCTCTGACCCTCCCCTGCTCACGCTGTGTCTCTCTCTCTCTCTCTCCTAGAATAAATAAAAATATTAAAAAATAAATAAAATAAAATAAAATAAAATAAAATTCCTCCATATACAGAAGATAGTGCCACACCACCTTAGTTTGATGTCCCAAACATGAATCCCTCTAGGGCACCTTCCTCACACAGTCCTCAGTGAGGATTATATGAAGTGCTCAGCAGCGGCTTACGCCGAGTAAGAAAGCCACCAGCGAGGTAACATTTCTTTGTTTTCATCAACTTCCTGGTAAGTTGATGATTTAGGGAGGTTTTAATTTTAATATTTTAAGTACATTACACACTCATATGGTTCAAAATTCCAAAAGTCAAGAAAGGTATACAATCAAAGGTTTTCCATCTCTGCCCCTGCTTCACTCCCTAGAGGCAACTGTTTCCAGATTTTATTAATAGCCCTAAAAATACATGTGTGTATAAGAACAAAGACATTGTGTGTGTGTTGCCCTGTTTGAAGCTCCCAGCAACTCTTTGAAAAACTCATTGAAAAGGTATCATTATGACTCCTATTTCACAGGATGAAACAGGTTTGGAGGGATTCCATGACTTGCTCAAGGTCACACAGCTAGTAAAGCACACAACTCGGATTCAACTGTAACCCCTATGTATACTGTCCCAAATACTGGAAAAAATGGAAGAGGAATTAATCTACTAAATTGAAGGCATATTTGACAATCTGAAGAAGCAGGAATTCATATCTCGGGCTCCCCTTGGAAAGCTAAGTTGCCTAAAACTATCACCCCTTGTCATAGGAAATTCCACCAATTTGGATTTTTTTTTTATTTTTAGAGAGAGAGATAGAGACAGTGTGATCAGGGGAGGGTCAGAGAGAGAGGGAGATACAGAATCTGAAGCAGGCTCCAGGCTCTGAGATATCAGCACAGAGCCCAGCACGGGGCTCGAACCCACCAACCGTGAGATCATGACCTGAGCCGTAGTCAGACACTTAACCGACTGAGCCACCCAGGCGCCTCCCAATTTGGATTTTTACTTAGGATCTCAGCATGGTCTGCTCTTACCCTGAGTAGGCATGGCCAGGCCGACCACGGGCAGTTAATGCTCCCACATGGGGATCTGGAGGTTTCACCTTAACCAGGATCACCCTCGTTAACACCTGCCAGGCTGCATCCTGAGTCCTGGGCGGTCCTGCCTCACGCCCCGCCCCCACCCCATGCCTCAAGCCCCAGAAACAGCAAAGCTTTTAACACAGCAACATCAAGAAAACCCCTGGATGTGTCCACAGGCAAGAAGAGCCATATGTGAACTCAGAAACATGGAGCCAAATTGTGTTTTCTGTCTAAAAAGACTGTTAAGAGCTTCATTCGGAGCCAATCCACGAAACCAACAGAAATTACAAGCAGAGGGAAACCAGAAGACGGGCCTCACGGTGGAAAGCACTGGTGATCGGCTCAAGATGGTCTAAAATATTTGTTTCTGAGATAAATATTTGCCTGATGATTTGGGTATTGTTTGTACAACGAGGAAAAGCAGCCATCGGTTAGAAAAAAAAAAAATATATATATATATATACATATATATACATATTCCTGTGTGAGTCTTAGCATGGAGTTTTCTCTAATTGGGAAGGAAGACAACATTTCCATCCAGAGTGGATGCCTTTGTCGTGGCTGCTTATTCTAAAACCAACAGCTTCTAAATAAAAAGTGTAGAACTATCTCTATACTCCTGTAGGGTTTCCTCTGCTCAAAGTCCACCATTAACGACCCTTTCTGCTAAAACCTGCCTCCCTGATGAAGAGTATCCAGAAACAGAAGACACAGATGGGGGTGGGGGGGTGCGGGGGCAGGGGGAGCGAGGCTTTTCCTACTAAAAAAAAAAAAAAAAAAAAAAACCTGCCGCTTCAGTTTAACTTGAAAAAGCCCACAACCAGTTCTTAATGAAAACCATCTGAATCCCCAGGGCTTCCCACAAGCAAGGCATCTCCTGAGCTCGGTGCTCGCTCCATTCTGTGCGCAGCCCCCCAGCCAGGAGAGCGACATTCCAGCAGGCCCTGATTTAGGGAGACATTTCCATATCCTACCCCCAACCAGCTGGAAAGCCTCCACTGCTTTTGTGCGAAAGATCTAGCTCCTCTCGTCCAATCTCCTGATTTACAAGTCTAATTCATTTCACCAAACATGTGACAGAAGGAAAAGGAGCAGACCGGCCCGCCCCTGCTAGATTGCCCCAGACCAAAGCTCTTGCGCTTTCCTTCTGTGAAAATAAAAATGAAGATCCAAACACGTTATGTGGGAGATGCAGGGCCACACTGGCCATCCATCCCCTCACTCGGACCACACAACCTTGACTCATGGCACCGGAGGAAAAACAAGTTTATCAACTACATCCACCACTAGGCTCACTCCTGCAGGAAAAGGAAATGATAATAACAAGTCCAATGTCTTGTTATTATTTTATATTCTTATGAAAGAAGCGCTACAGAGTACAAAGTTTAAAAATGTGACACACTTTCTCTGAGAGCGAGCTACTTAGAGATCCGATGTTTACATGGCATAGCCCTCCCGGGCCAGGGTCATGAACCTCAGCTGTCTGTCCTGCTGCGTTCCGGAAAGAGGGAGAAGGTAAATGGACCTGCCAGGGGTCAGTAACTTAGGGAAGGAGCCCCTGGGGGAAAAGGAAGTAATCTATTTGCTAATTATGAAAGTAATACACACAGGGGGCGCCTGCGTGGCTCAGCTGGGTAAGCGTCCGACTCTTGGTTTTGGCTCAGGTCATGATCTCACGGTTTGTGAGTCTGAGGCCCGAGAGTCAGGCTCTACATAGAGCCTGCTTGGGATTCTCTCTCTCCCTCTTTTTCTCCCTTTCTCTCTCTCTCTCTGCCCCTCCCCTGCTCACGAGTGTGTACCCTCTCTCTCTCTTTCTCTCTCAAAATAAATAAACCTGGGGGGCCAGGGTGGCTCAGTCTGTTAAGTGTCCACCTTTGGCTCAGGACATGATCTCATGGTTCGTGAGTTCGAGCCCCACATTAGGCTCTATGCTGACAGCCCAGGGCCTGGAGCCTGCTTCCGATTCTGTGTGTGTCTCTTTCTCTCTGCCCCTCTCCCACTTTTCTCTGTCTCTCTCCCAAAAATAAATAATAAACTTTTTAAAATTTTAAATAAATAAATAAACATTAATAAAAAGTGAACATAAAAAAGGGGCGCCTGGGTGGCTCAGTCGGTTAAGCGTCCAACCTCGGCTCAGGGCATGATCTCACGGTCTGTGAGTTCGAGCCCCGCGTCCAGCTCTGTGCTGACAGCTCTGAGCCTGTTCCGGATTCTGTGTCTCCCCGTCTCTGCCCCTCCCCAACTCGTGCTCTCTCTTGCTCTCAAAAATAAATAAAACATAAAAAAAAAATTAAGTAACACATACATACATGCAGCTATGCTAAAATACATGCATACATACCCATTTTTAAAGTATGGCTTTTACACAATCATCCCATAATGATCTTTCCAGCTAATCAACAAGGCAAGTCTTCTTTTCTCCTTGTCCTGCACCTTCCTGGTCTCCCTCCCCGCTGCTTTTTTTCTTTTTTGCTTCTTTTATATATAAAGGATAACTCACTTTGTCCAATTTGTAGTCCTCTCCCCCACTTCCCCTACACTACCTATTTACGTCGCCGCTGGGCCAAAACTCAGCTCCCTGCCTCAGGTTTAAACATCAGGCATGTGAGAAGGCACCACTACATACATCACCCACGCTGCCTTATTTAATTGTTGATCACATCTATGAGCAACCTCAGGATTGCCAACGAGAGTCAGAGCTGCCTCCACGTAGTCTCAGCAGGAAGAGAGTATTACTTGAAGTAAGTTTTAGTCAAAAGGAACAGCCCTTTGAAACCAAATCAGCCTCGGAAGGTACTGATTGCAAGTGCACACGCGGAAAATGGTCCAACAGCACCACTCACAGTAAAGAGCTGTTAAATGCAACGGAGCCAGTCCCTGTCAGCAAAAAAAGAAAAAGCAAGCTGAGAGCCTGGCTCATCAGAAAGACTGACCTCCCCGCCCCGCCCCCCTCCCGTACACACCCCCCCACCGCATCTCTGCAGGAAGACTGTGCGAGTGACAGGAAGCCAGTGCAATTAGTTTGTCGTCGCTTGAAGAGAACACACAGATGCCAGCAAATCCTGGGGAGGAAATGTTAAGATCAAGTTTTGCTCAACAAGGAACGACTCCTAATGGAGACAACTGATTTTCATCAAGAGGCTCGTGGTGCCTGGAAAGGCAGACCAGGGAACCCTGCATTCCATCTGGTGTATATAAATAAAGTGTTCCTTCCTTTCTAATCAAGGCTCGCCCCAAAACGCAAACAAATCCAGACCCGAGGAACTGCCTCTTCCAACTTGTAACTGACTCGCCTTCAGGATTTCCAGGTCAGAGAGAAGTACACCTCCCCTCGGGGATCATACACAAATTCACCCAGTCTGCTTCTTTTCCACACGGAGCAACAAAGCCATCACACTTCCATCCTCCCTTTGGCTCCTTCTTGGTTAAAGTAAGAGAAATCTTAGACGTCTGCCTCTCGATGGCAGGCTCCAGGCGAGGGAGGCTTGGTGAGGGAGGCCAGGCTGGAAAAGCCCTCTGCATGGCTCTGTACTAGAGCAAAACCAGAGTAGAGAGGTGCGCGCAATTATGGCTGCATTTCAATTCCCCAAACCCTACAATTAAAAATGGAGAGTTTTTCTTTGTCCATTTCTATATGTGTGTGGGTGAAAGAAGTCACTCTTTTAATTAGCTACATTACTTAAATTCATCAGACACTGACTCTACCTTCACTGCGGCCAGAGAGATCCCATTCAGGGCACATTTTCAGCAGCTTTATCGCGCTCAAATCGAAGAGAAGAATCGGCATTATGAGTAAGTTCCTTTAATTAAAAAAAATTAAGTAGAAAAATTAATTTAAAAATTTCAAGTATTTCTTTTAATTAAAAAAATTTTTCATATGTTTATTTGTTTTGCGAGAAAGAGAGAGACAGAGTGTGAGCGGGGAAGGGGTGGAAAGAGAGAGAGGGAGACACAGAATCTGAAGCAGGCTCCAGACTCTGAGCTGTTAGCACAGAGCTCGACACGGGGCTTGAACTCACAAACTATGAGATTGTGACCTGAACCGAAGTCAGATGCTTAACTGACTGAGCCACCCAGGTGCCCCAGTCTCATTTTTATTTTTTACACACCCATTCCACCAGGTGGTATAGTCAGGCAAGATCCTAAACCTTGCCCAAATATATTATTAGAAAATGCTATTCTTACCATTCAGTGTCTAACAACACTTTTAATAAGTTCTTCCCTTCATCCCTTATATTCTCTATTAGACAACCCCCCTCAAATTTGAAATCATAGATACCAAAATGTCACATCTAAAGAGCATCTGGCAACTGCCCAGTCCTGTAATTTCCTGGGTGAGGATGTTGAAGTCCAGACCGAGTGAAGTCATTTGTTCCCAAAGTCTTAAATAAATAAAACAGAAAATGGCTGCTTGACAATTCCCACTCACGTTCAGGGGCAGAGGCTGAGGGCCATAACGTGTGGCTGAATTATGCTTCATTCCTGCCTCTTCATTCAGGAATCTTAGAAATTCTTATTTTGAGCCAGAGTCAATGATCTTCTGTTTCAGATTCATTGAGCATCTGTCCTCATGGGGGGTAGGGGGATGGGTCATAAGGCATCCTTATAACTTAACAACACAAAGACCATTTAGTCAGTTCAAGAAACTGGCCCTGGGATGGGAGCCTGGCTCCTATCCCTATGTCTGGTAAACGTGGCCAGCCCATTCGAAGCTGCCAGAATTGAGACTTTGGACTCTCCCTGATTTTGATTTGTGCATGAACGATGTATTGTGTTGGGACAGCTTTCCTCGCTGTTAGTGAGCATGACTTTTTTTTTCATATTTTATAATGAAATCTTAAATTTGAAAGTATATATGTTTATTTCATGACCTCTTATCCTCCTAAAATTTCCATGTGGACATGAGTGATTAGTTTCTGTCTCTCTCCCCAGTGACCGCAAGACTATCCAGTGTGGAGCAAGCACTCAATAAATATTTTTTTTGAATAATGAGCCCATCACCCCTGAGGGCAGCATGAGTGTTGTGGAATGCCACACTCCATAAATGATCTAACACGTGTCTCATTTCAGCCATCAGTATCAAGGGCGCGCGCTCTCTCTCTCAGCTCTTTCTGTATCTGCTTTTTCAGCATTTCCCAATCTTGAGTCATTCCCATCCTACCTTCAGTAATTTGTCTCTGTCCATGACCTCTACTAGTATTTACTTATTAAATAGCCTAAATTTCTAAGTGTAGAGACATGTCTTCGAAACGGTAGTTTTGTTGCTAGTGAAGGCCAGGATCACTTACTCTAAGTGCTTGTAATAACAGGTTAAAATGTTGAGGGTTTATCCACACTCTCTCTAAACTCATGGGGTACACGCACACACTTTGGGAAACAACGGTGTGACTCAGTCGGTGTTCTCAACATCCCTATGAGGTAGGTAAGGAGGATGAACATCAGCCCAGAGAAACGAGGTGGCAGTCCAAGCAAGATGGCGACCAGATAAAGGCAAACCATGATTGGGAAGCCAGGTATAAGAGTGTTGACAATACCAACTCCATCTTTTTATTAAGTTTATTTATTTATTTTCAGAGAGAGAGAGCGCACACACTCATGAGCATGAGAGGGTGAGGAGCAGAGAGTGAGGGGTAGAGAGAGAATCCCAAGCAGGCTCCCAGCTGCCAGCACAGAGCCAGATGTTGGGCTCGATCTCACAAACCATGAGATCATGACCTGAGCCCAACTCAAGAATCAGACACTTCACTGACTGCACCCCTTGCAGCTCTGCTGAGATACCAATTCCGTCTTTGGCCCTCCATCTTGGTCATGTCCTCTCTTGGGGCTACTTGTTCGGGGCCCTTTGGAGATGAATATGCACACATTAGAAATACCCGCCAAGGCCAGGATGGGGGGACTCTTCCTTTGGCCCTCCATAAATTGGTTGAAAATAACAGTCTCTCTTGTTCCTAACAGAGATGATGCCACAAGATCTAAGTAAAGGTTAGCTGTCAATTAGGTGCACATGAACCCTTTGATCTCACTACCATGAGATGTCCTTCTGCATGTCCTTCACTCTATAAAATCTGTGGTCCAGTCTCCGTGGAGAATAGCTGTGTAGCTCTGGGCTGTCGCCGGCCCAATCCCTCCTATCAGTAAGTTCTCCTGAATAAAACCCTGTGTGTGCTCTATGGAGTCGCCTGCTTTGTTCTCTGGTCTCAAAGTGCCATCTCAGTGAGAAGACTGTCCCTCCTCCACCTTCTAACACCGGATCTACTGACCCTCAGTGAAAGCCCTTACCTCTGCTCCCCAGATACTTGTTTCTCCAAGTGAGAGTGACAATCCAAAACCATCAGTATACCCTGGAGGCCTGTACACAATGCAGAGGCTTGGGCCCCACCCCAGGCCTGTTCAGTCAGAACTTGCATTCTAATACGATCTTAGCTGATCCAAGTGCGTGTTAAGGTTCGAGAAGCCCCAGGAGGTCTAGACCAATGGTTCTCCAATTCGGCAGCACGCTAGAACCATCTGGGGAAACTTAAATAATAGCGATGCCTGGACCCAACCTCCTGGAGATTCTGATGTAAGTGCCTATGGTCTGGCCAGGTTGTTTTTAAAAACCCCTCAGCTTATGAAAAGCTGGTGGAGTACTACGAGGAGAGTCTGCACAGCCAAGTTTATTAAGCAGGGGTCTAGATCAGTGGTTCTAGAATTTTGACTGCCTCAGAACCATTCGGAGGGCTTGCTAAACTACTGATGGCCTGGCCCCAGCCCCAGAATTTGTGGTCCAAGAGGTCTCTGTGGGGCTCAAGAATGTGCATTTCTAACAAGTTCCATGTTGGTGCTCCCTGTCCAAGGACCACATTTTGAGAATCCCTGGTAGCAAGACGGTCTGTACAAGATCAAAGCTCAGACTCCTTCCAAGAACTTTTCAAGGCCAATATACATGCTGTCGTTGAAGCAAGCATCTTAAAGGTAGGAAAAAAAAAAACAAAAAAAAACCCAACAACAACCCCAAACTGAGTTATAAAATTTTTAAGGCATTTCATCTGTGAAGTATCTCAATGTAAAAAATGCCACGAGGTAGTTCCCACCTTCACTTGTTTGCATCCTCATCAGATAACTTTTCCAGCAGAACGCGGTCGAAACAGAGGTTGTAAAAATATCCTGGGATGCAGCCCTGAAAAAGCAGGCTCAGGGTTCCAGCCCAGGTGGAGGTGGGCGCCATCCCTGCTTGTGTGAGGAGCGCCCCCTGGAGTTCGGATGCACGTAGTGCCCTGTGCTGACACTGGAAGCCGAAGTTCTTTTGTTCCATCCTCCGGAAGGCATTCCAAACCGCTCTGAGGAAACCCCTTGAACCCGATTCGACTAAGACAGCAAGTCTGCTTGAAAGTTCTTTGCTTTTGAAAATGAACTATTGGGACCTCATCAAGATTAAAAGCTTCTGCACGGCAAAGGAAACAATCCATAAAACGAATAGGCAAACGACGGAATGGGAAAAGATAGTTGCAAATGACATATCAGATAAAGGACTAGTATCCAAAATCTATAAGGAACTCCCCAAACTCCACACCCAAAAAACAAAGAATCCAGTGAAGAAATGGGCAGAAGACATGAACAGACACTTCTCCAAAGAGGACATCCAGATGGCCAACAGACACATGAAACGATGCTCAGCATCCCTCCTCATCAGGGAAATACAAAACAAAACCACACTGAGATACCACCTCATGCCGGTCAGAGTGGCTAAAATGAGCAAATCAGAGGACTCTAGATGCTGGTGAGGATGTGGAGAAACGGGCACCCTCCTACACTGTTGGTGGGAATGTAAACTGGTGCAGCCCCTCTGGAAAACAGTGTGGAGGTTCCTGAAAAGTTAACAATAGAACTCCCCTATGACCCAGCAATAGCACTGCTAGGAATTTACTCAAGGGATACAGGAGTGCTGATGCATAGGGGCACATGGACCCCAATGTTCATAGCAGCACCTTCAACAATAGCCAAAACATGGAAAGAGCCTAAGTCCATCAACTGATGAATGCATCAAGATATGGTTTCACTGAGATACCACCTCACGCCAGTCAGAGTGGCTAAAATGAGCAAATCAGAGAACTCTAGATGCTGGCGAGGATGTGGAGAAACGGGCACCCTCCGACACTGTTGGTGGGAATGTAAACTGGTGCAGCCCCTCTGGAAAACAGTGTGGAGGTCCCTCAGGAAACTAACAATAGAACTCCCCTATGACCCAGCAATAGCACTGCTAGGAATTTACCCAAGGGATACAGAAATGTTGAGGCATAGGAGCCCATGTACCCCAATGTTCATAGCAGCACTCTCCACAATAGCTAAAACATGGAAAGAGCCTAAGTGTCCATCAATGGACGAATGGATCAAGAAGATGTGGTTCATCTATACCATGGAATACTCCATGGCAATGAGAAACAATGAAATCTGGCCATGTGTAGCAACATGGATGGACCTTGAGGGTGTTATGCTGAGCGAAATAAGTCAGGCAGAGAAGGACAAATATCATATGTTTGCACGTATAGGAGGATTAGGAGGAACTTAACAGAGGAACAAGGGGAGAAGAAGGGGGGAAATGGTGGGGGAAAGGGATAGAGGCAAACCATGAGAGACTCTTGAATGCTGACAAAAACTGAGGACTGATGGATGGGGGGGGGGGGGGGGATGGGCATGGAGGAGGGCACTAGTGGGGATGAGCACTGGGTGTTATGTGGAAACTAATTTGACAATAAACTATTTGTAAAAAAAAAAAAAAAAAAAGATGTGGTTTATCTATACCATGGAATACTCCATGGCAATGAGAAAGAATGAAACCTGGCCATGTGTAGCAACATGGATGGAACTTGAGGGTGTTATGCTGAGCGAAATAAGTCAGGCAGAGGACAGATACCATATGTTTGCATGTATAGGAGGATTAGGAGGAACTTAATGGAGGACCATGGGGGAGAAGAAGGGGAAAAATAGTGGGGGAGAGGGAGGGAGGTAAACCATGAGAGACTCTTGAATGCAGAGAACAAACTGAGGGCAGAGGGGGTGGGGGAGGAGAAGGGGGGGTGATGGGCATGGGGGAGGGCACTTGTGGGGATGAGCACTGGGTGTTATATGGCAACCAACTTGACAAGCTATTAAAAAAAAAAAAAAACAAAGTTCTTTGCTTTTGCATCACACTGATACACGGCCACAAAGAGAAGACCACCGGCTACGAGGTTTCTGTTTTTTACAATCAGAGTTGACAAAAATAATAGTAAAACAGAATCATAGTGAATCCGCAGCACGTGATCATTAGTCTGTGCAAAGCCCTTCTCTTGTTTTATTCTCTAATTTCTGATCCCCCGGCTCCTCCCCCTTCCCTTTTAGGCAACCTCTCTAATACATGAGATAAATGTCTTCAAGTCTCTGTAGCATGAGGTAGGGCTATCGTATGTGCCTACGTGGCTTTACATTACATAGCAGCACCCTATCAGGGTTTTTTTCTTATCATTACACTCAACATCACGTTTTTAAGACCTACTGATGTTGCTGTATGTCCCCCTAAGATGCACGACCACGCTTTGCTCACGGAGAAGTCGCCTTCACACATCTGTTTCTCACGCTGAGATCAGCACGCTTTTGAGTCGCAGCATTTGCGACTAAGCAAGACTGTTTGCTGGAGTTAATCTGACACCAGATGCATTTCTCCCTCTTTTAGGACTGTGACTAATTCCTTTCCGCCCCATGTGGCCGAGCTCACTAGCCGGCATCACAGGTGTCTTCCTTAAAAAGAAAAAGATTTTGTCTCTTGGTTTCCTGACCATACCTCACCCTTACCCCCCCCCCCCCACTTTTGGACTCTTTTTTATCAAGTTTGCACCAAAAAACACAGAGATGGACAATTCCAAGAGAAAACTCTCTCTCTCATCTATGATTTATCCTTACTTGAACAAGAGCACTCCAGCCTATGGAAAAGTTTTTTTTTTAATGAATAGCAAAAAGTTACCCCCATCTTGGATTACAGATTACAGATCAAAATGAAAAAAAAAACAGTCAAATTGCTTATCGGAGAATGTCCTGTTCTTGCTTGTCTTTACTGTTTCCGCAGATGTGAGTACTAAGTCCAAAACCAAATTCTCTCTCCCCAGAGGAAAACCCCCACCAACACGCAGGAGAGGGGAGTTTGGCTCCTATAATAGCACTTAGTTAAAATGTATAATTTCCACATGGACAGTAGAGATAAAGAGGCTGCTTCTTGGGGCGCGTTTCCAGCCCAATCTTTCAAAATATGTGAAATCCTATTTATTTATCAACCATACCCCCATAAAGTGATAAATGTAAGATACCAGGATTTAAACTATAAGTAGTGTTTTTCTCAAGATTCTGGAATGAGCCCTTCATGAATGTGTAGCAATAAAATATTAAAAACAACTAGCGTGTGTTACGTGTTTATAACGTTTCAGGCACTGTTCTCAGCATTATTTCATGCATTTTCCCATTAATCCTCATAAACCTATGACAAATTCGTTCTAATCCCTGTTATAAAGATGAAAGACAGGAAGAGTCAGGGATGAAAGCGAAAGGACACTTCAATCCCATCCTGCAAGATTAGCTCATCCCCCAAACCAAATGAGACTTCCTTCTCCTCCTGAAGACGGACTCTTGGACTTGTCTCTCCCTTCAGAGCCCAGCCTCCCCTGCCCCTCGGACTCCCGCCAAGCCCCGGAAACCCCTATCTGTGCCCACCCCCCGTGTGGCCTCCTCCCTCCTGCCCTGAACCCCTCACAGTCACTGACCCCCACCAGCCCAAACTCCGAAATTCCTTGAGCCTTCCTTTAAATCTTGCCCACCACACGCTCTCAGTCTCTCCCGCCTCTCGCCTCGTCTGCCAATCCCTCTGCCTTCGCTGCCCTCCTACGTCCTGGCACAACACAGCTCCTGCTTCGGCGTCTTCCTTCATTCCAGCTGCGGTCCCATGAGCCTCCTGCCCCCCAGGCTGGAGCCTGCGTCTGGGAGGGGTCTCTGCCCCACCCCTGGGTCCCCAGCTCCTGCCCACCAGCGGTCATCAGGGGGCCCGCCGAGTCCTCAAACCCCGTCCCACATGTGGTTTCCCAATGTCGGCCATTAGTCACCTGTGTGACCCTGGGCCTCACCTTCCCCCTGTAGGAAACCCCGAGCATGAACCAGATTTCAACACTGTCCAGGCCTCTCAGCCTCCCCTGACCCAGGCCCGGAGATGCTGGTCTGCCACGAAGGCCCCTCCTTTACCCACAGCATCTGCGGCTGCAGCTCTGGGTCGGCTCCAGAACTCTTCAGTCCTGGCCAGAAAGCCTTCCCCTCCCACTGCACCTGAGCACCCTGGCCAGGCACTTATGACCGTCCCCAGAGCGACAGCCCCCCACCCCCGGCCCCGTGACTGTGTGCGCGCCCAGGCCACCGCCCCGGGATGCACTGAAAGCAGATGAGTCTCCAGACCCGGGGCCAGGCGGCTTAGGGCTGTATTGTACGTACTTTGGTTTTCCGAATATCATGACGTTTTGACCTCATCACAAGCCGGGCTTGCTAAGGAGAGACGGCCTGTCCCAGGTCTCGACAATTCTTGGTGATAACAAAGAACCCAAACTTTAGAATGCAGCCCAGAGCCATGTTTCCTTGAAGTGGCTCTTATACCCGAGGAAACCATATTCCTCTGCCTTAATCGTCCCAGGGCTGGGTACCACACACCCGGTGGGTACCTAACACCCACCAAAATTATTCAGATTAGCCCTGCTTACTCTGCCCTGCCTTGCCTGTCCTCCAGAAATCCCAATAAAGGCTGGGCCCTAAGGAGCGCCAGGGTGGCTGAGTCGAATAAGCATATGACTTTTAATTTCGGCTCAGGTCATGATCTCACGGTTCGTGGGTTCGAGCCCCGTGTCAGGCTTTGCGCTTGACAGCACAGTGTCTGGTTGGAATTCTCTGTCTCCTTCTCTCCCTGTCTTTCAAAAATAAATAAACATTAAAAAAAAAAAAGCTATGCCCTACATTTTCCCCTTGCTCCTGTCTTCGGCCCCCAGATAACCTTGTTGGTTGTTCCGTGACTCTGCGTGGCATGTGGTGACCCCTCTCTAAGACCTGGGGGCATAAGCTTCTTCCTGCGAAGCCTCCTCATTTCTCCTGCGGCCACACTGAATTCACCATACCCTTCCCAACACGCACATTCTCAGAACAGGGTTCCACTTTGAACCCCATTTCTTATTAACGATGCAACCTCTGGCTATTTAATGTGCCCAAGGCTCATTAGAATTAATAATAGTCCTGGTTATCATAAAGACTTAATGAAATAATACATGCAAGTATATACATTATATATTTTAGTAAAACTTATGTTTAAATTATATTTAAAAATTTAGATAGGAGCTGATACATGATAAGTAAGTGTTAGTTTTTAAGACTTATTTTTAGGGGCGCCTGGGTGGCTCAGTCAGTTCAGTGTCTGACTCCTGATTTCAGCTCAGGTCATGATCTCATGGTTCCTGAGTTCAAGCCCCATGTCAGCATAGAGCCCACTTAAGATACTCTGTCTCTCCCTCTGTCTGCTCCTCTCCTGCCCCCTCAAAAAATAGATTTAAACACAGAAGAAAAAAAAAAAAAGACTGCTATTTTTATTACTGGATTTACTTTTCGATCCTTGGAGCACAGCAGTCTCACTGAAAGCAAAGGGTAACTTGATGGTTCTAGAAAGGACCGGAAGCCAACTTGGTCATCTTTTTGAATGAATGCACAGTGTGGTGGGGGCAGGGCAGGCTGGGGAAACTTAATTTGCATAGCATTTTGCATGAGATTTAAAAACAAACTGACATTTGGTGACAGGAACTGGGGGTGGGTGGAAGTGGGTGGAGACGGTGGGGGGAGGGGGCTCAAGAAGATCAGAGGAAGTTGAATCCATGGACCATTGTTGGCAAAACAAGGGCAAAGATCAATAAACAGCAACAGTCCTGTGGCCTTGAACTTCACAGATGGTCAAACAGATTATGCACCAGCTGTCCCAAAGAACTGCCTCTTGCTCCTCAGGCCCGGCTCCAGCGTGTGCCCATGCCAGGGAGTAAAAGCCGCCACTCGGCATCAAGGACCGAATGGATCGTGGACTGAATGTTTGAGTTCCCCAGACTCATGTGTTGAAACCTAACCCCCAATGAACTGGCATTAGGAATCGGGGCTTTGGGAAGCTTACAAGCATGGGATTAGTGTTCTTATAGGAGCTCTCCCCCCCACCGAGAGCTCCCTCATCCCTTCCACCATATGAGGACATGGCCAGAAGATGATGGTCTATGGACCAGGAAGAGAACACTCACTAGACACTGAATCCACCTTGATCTTGGCCTTCCCAGCCACCGGAACGGTGAGAAGGCATGACTGAGAAGCTACACCATCTACAGTATCTGTCTTAGCAGCGGAAATGGACGAAAGCAGGAGGCAAGCACAAAGTCCAGCCAGCAGGGCACTCTGTGTTGAGAGTTCCCCAGCTGAGAGCAGGGTCGGGACCTGGTCGGGGTGAAGATCTAATAGGACGTAGGTCCCTGAGAGGAAAGCTATAGTATTTTACATTTTTTTGGATCCTTTTTCTAGATCTGCGTATTCGTTCACTTTTACCAACTCTGCTGTGACACCTGCATTCTGCCACCTCTATGACAATCTGATCTTTTTCCCCCACACCCTTAACGTACCTTCCTTCCATTCCTGGCAAAGCCATGTGTCTTGCATCTAATTAGCCCCTAATTAGATGCTTTTAAAGGACCGTTTCTTGGGGTGCCTGGGTGGCTTAGTCGGTTTAAGTGTCTGACTTCGGCTCAGGTCATGATCTCATGGTTCGTGGGTTCGAGCCCCGCTGACTGCCAGCTCAGAGTCTGGAGCCCGTTTCAGAGTCTGTGACTCCCTCTCTCTCTGACTCTCCCCTGCTCACTCTGTTTCTCTGTCTCTCTCTCCTAGAAATAAATAAAACATTAAAAAAATTTTTTTTTTTAAAAAAGGACCGGTTCTTGTCTTGTCTCAGCAAGACTTCAGTCTTTCCCCACCCAGTTCTCTTAGCAGCAACTACCAACTGGCAGTGATGACCTTTGCAAGGAATCCAATGTGCCAGCCCTCAACTAGAAGATTTTTAAGACTTCTTTCAGCTTTAATGTCCTTTGATTCAAACCTAAGCAAGGCCCTTTGGCCACATGGAGATACAGGTCACTGCAAACCAACCAGTCGGATGCCCTGGAAAATCATACTGCTGGGGGTCAGGAAGGTCGGCTCGCTCCCCACCACAGGCCTCCTAGAGCAGACGCAGCCAACTAACCAACCTGCTTCAGTTCTACCATTTTGTCCACCAAAGACTAATTCAGTGATAGCTTTTTCAGACTCCTCCAAAGGCTGCTACAGTTGATCCTTCGAGTAGGCTGGGTGTGGTGCTTCCCCTCAAGCCCCACCTCACCGGAGCTGGCACTGCACTTACATATACCCCAGGCTCAGGGTGTAAAACCAGTCTGGCCTGGCTTAGAGCCCTTAACTCCCTCGATATAATATGGCCACACGCAGGAGTTGCTGAGGTCCTTGATGTGGTCATGGTCTTCTGGATCCTGAAGTCTGCGGCCTCAGGCTCCCCAGGCATCTGTTCCTGATCGGTCCCTGACTCCTTTCTCAATGTCTTGTTCAAGCCCCGCTTCCGGTGATCTGCTGTGGACACTCCCCTTTGCTAACAATGTGCACTCACCTCTCAGAACATGTGATCCTTCGGCCACTCCAGCCCAGTCCAGACATCTGTGAAGTCAGCACCACAGTCCCATGCGGGCCCATGACATTGGCATTCCTGCTGAGAGAGACAGAGAGACAAATACACAAATATCCAGATACAGAGCAGGACCAGGAAAGACTCCTAAGTCCAATGGAGAAACATGGAAGACTGAACGCAACGCTTTGTGACTACTTGGTTCCGAAGCCACAGTGGGGAGCTTGTAATGACGTAAGCCCATAAGGACAAAGAAAGCAGAAGAAGAATCATCACCAGAACAGAGAAGCCGAAAACGGGGGAGCAGAACTGTCCAGGTCAGCCAGACAATATGACCTAAAATGGGGCTTTACAACATGGGCCCTGCAACAGGGGACTGACCGACATTGTGAAAAACGCTTTCAGCTCTGTGTTCTCAAAAGTTCCAGAAACCTGGTTCAGATAACCTGTTATCAACACAACTTCCCTTTTACCTGTCCTACATCTAATTCGATGTAATCATCAGTGACTGTCTTCTTCTTCTGACTCCTTATCTCACAGGAACGGACCTCAGGATGCCTAAGGGGCTCTAAAGCCTCACAAACTCCAGTTTATTTGGGATGACCTGTGCCCAAAGTCACCCCAAATAAATACACAACGGGAGTAACGGTGTGGTTGCTGTGCAAACACGGCTCCAGGACCACTCCCCGACCCTCCAGTCCTTCAACACGCCACACCAAATCACCCCCTCAGCCCCTGTCCCTTCTGTACAAAGTCTGAAGTCACCCCCTGGCGTCTCTGCTACTGAGTCTTGCTCCTTATTCTTCTGCCGCAAGTTGGCATGAGCATCCGTCCCTCCTCTGACAATCATTCTCATGCTTTCATTCATATACATACATATATATATATACACACACATATATATATATACATACATATATATATATACACACACATATATATATATACATACATATATATATATACACACACATATATATATATACATACATATATATATATACACACACATATATATATATACATACATATATATATATACACACACATATATATATATACATACATATATATATATACACACACATATATATATATACATACATATATATATATACACACATACATACACACACACACACACACACGTATTTGCCCCTGGACCTTGTTATAAGCTATCCCTCGATACAAGTGCAGGGCATAATACTTAACACTTTTTTCTTGGGAAGGAGTTTCTAGAGTTATATCTGAAATGACCTCATCAGAGATATGCCTTTTGAGGCTAAAACAGCATAGACTGGGGTTAGGGATGCTGGAAGCCTAGGAAGACTACCGCGCAGTGAACATCATGGCCCCATGCATGGCTGCTGTCACAGGGCCCAAAATGCTCCTGGAGGAGCCCGTGAGTGCACAGGAAGCCGTAAACATTATGCTCGGAAATGCAAACGTAAGTACACATATCTGGGCGGGAATATCTTCGCTCCAAATTGTGCCGATTTGCCTCGAGTTTATGCTGCATGATGTAATAAAAAGAGCAAGAGTTTTGGGTTTCTGCATAGGGCTGTGAAGCCCAAGTCTGCAAATTACAACCTGTGTGATCTTGCTTAGGCTTCCCGGGCCACCGTTTCCTGGGCTGCAAAACACAGGTGAGAATACCAGCCTTGAACGCTGGTGTCAGGAGTCAAAAGATATCATCACAAGAAAAAAAATGTGTACCTACGTATGGTGGTGGATATTAATGGGGCAACTGTGGGGATCATTTCACAGTATATACAAATATCAAATCATTACACTGTACACCTGAAATGAATGCAATGCTATGTCAAGTGCACCTCGATTTAAAAATATCTTAATAAGTTAAAAATAGAAAATATATATTGGTCTTAGAAATATAGGGGCGCCTGGGTGGCTCAGTCAGTTAAGCATCTGACTTCGGCTCAGGTCACAATCTCGCAGTTCGTGGGTTCGAGCCCCGCGTCGGGCTCTGTGCTGACTGCCAGCTCAGAGCCTGAAGCCTGTTTCAGCCTGTGACTCCCTCTCTCTCTGATCCTCCCCTGCTCACGCTGTCTCTCTCTCTCCTAAAAATAAATAAAACATTAAAAAAAATACATATATATATATATATAAATTTCCACATTTAAGAGCAAAGTAAAGAAAGACACTTTCTCTTACTTTATATAAGGATCTACGTGAATTGTCACACTGATAATGGATGAAAACTGGAGTTAAAAAAAGAATTTTAAATATTTTATGTCAAGCATGCAGTTCCATGTGTGGTACTGCAGCCGCTGAGTGAGTGATGGTCATTGTTTTCACGCTCATGTGGAAAGTGACTTTCAAGGGCACCTCCAGCAAGGTCACGGTTTTCATTTAAAAAAATAGCTTAAAATCTTCTCATACACTTGAATAAATTCTGATTCCACTGAGGTCCCTACAGTTCTACGTCACATCATGGAGAAAAGGCACAAAGTTAGAAGAGCAGGTGTTACTCATCAACTACCTTATCAAAACAGAGTCTCTGATTTCCAAGGAGTTGGATACCAACCAGGGTGAGTTCTGTGCAAAATGATTTCCAAACCTGGCTGCACATAAAAAATCCAAACAATTCATTTAGAATTGCCCGAAATGGAACCAGGCATAAAGTCTTTTTTTTTTTTTAATGTTTATTTATTTTGAGAGAGTGCATGTGAATGGGGGAGGGGCAGAGAGGGAGAGAGAGAGAATCCCAAGCAGGCTCCACACTGTCAGTGCAGAGCCCGACACAGGGTTCGAACCCATGAACCTGAGCCAAAACCAAGAGTCAGACGCTTAACCGACTGAATCCTCCAGGAGCACCAGCACTAGAGTATTTTGAAGAGCTCTCCACTCTAGTGTGCAGCCAGGATGAAAAACCACCAATCTTTAAAAACAAAAACAAAAAATGACCTATTGGATAGAGGGTAAGAACTTACTCCTTTAAATATCTGAAATTTCCTCCAAATCGCCTGAGACTCAGGGTAATCGCTACTAAACCACTTTCTGAAAAGTGGCCACAACCTGGAAGCCACACGGTGGTCCTCCAGCGGGTGAGTGGAAAGCATCGGTACCTCCAGGCCATGGACTGGGATTCAGCAGTGCACAGAAAGGAGGTGTCCAGCCAGGAAAAGACAAGGAAGCACTTTAAGTGCCTATGACGAAGTGAAAGAAGGACATCTGAAAAGGCAACATCCTGTATGATTCCAACTACATGACATTCTGTGACATTCTGGAAGAGGCAACACTATGGACACAATGAAAAGATAAGTGGCCCCCAGAGGCTGGGGGAGGGAGGGGTGAGTAGGCAGGGCACAGAGGACTGTCAGCGCAGTGAAAGGGTATCTAGAGTACTATAAGGTGGATGCGTAACATCACGTATTTTCCAAAACCCAAAGAATATATAACTCCAAGAGCGGACCCTGCTATAATGTACGGACTTTGGGGGATAACACTGTGTAGTGGAGGTTCAGCAGCGTATCGGGTGTCCCATGCTGGTGGTGGTGTTGATAATGGAGAAGGCTATGCATGTGTGGGGCAGAGAGTATATGAGAAATAGCTGTACTTTCCAGTCAGGTTTGTTGGGTCCTTAAAACAGCTTGAAAAAATAAAGTCTATTTAAGAAAGAAAGAGAGAGAAAGAAAGAAGGAAAGAAAGAAGAAACAAAAAGGAAAGAAGAAAGAAGGAAAAGGAAGAAAGGAAGGAAAAAAGAAGGAAGAAAGGAAGGAAGGGAGAGAAAGAAAAAAAGAAGGGAGAGAAAGAAAGAAAGAAAAAAGAAAGGAAGAAAAAGAAAAGGAAGGAAGAGAAAGGAAGGAAGGAAAGAAAGGAAGAAACGAAGGAAGGGAGAGAAAGAATGAAGAAAGAAAAAAAGAAAAAAGGAAGGAAGGAAGAGAAAGAAAGAAACAAACAAAGAAACAAAGAAACGAAGAAAGAAAGAATCGAATGTAAAAGCCTTTAGGCCAAATTCACAAAGACTGCGCATCCAGGAAGCACCAGGATGTGCCAGTTGTAGTGACCTTGGATGACCTTGGATGAGTATGCAGACGCCCAAATGGAGACAATTCCAAGCCCAAAAGAAGAAGTGGGTCTGCTGTTGAAGGAGAAGGAGATAAACTAAGGCTCCAAACGGCAGGTGCCACACAAGCCAACGGAAAACCCAGAAGTGGAGCGGAGGCCAGTGTGACGGCAGGACCGGAAGACATGGAGCTGTGGAGGAAGGCAGCCACCCAGTGACCGTGGGCACGGCCCCTCCGGGACGCACGGCCCCCCCGGGACGCACGGCCCCCCCGGGACGCACGGCCCCCCCGGGACGCACGGCCCGGGCGCGACTGCCGCCTGCACGTCGAGCAGACGGTACCACGAGGAAGCCCGGTTGTGACCGCGGGGACTGCGTGGGGGGTGTCTTTGCAACGGGCCCCGCAGAACGACGGCCTTCCTTGCTCCCTCTGAGCCGAGGCATGGCCGTGTGACCGGACGGGGGGCCCGTGCGATGGGCGCCTGAGCAGCCCTCACACGCCTCTCCACGCATGCGCGCGGGCTCAGGCTGCCTCCCGTTAGAGCAGAAATCAAAGTCTTGGTCAAACTCTGCGGCCAAACCGGTGTCCACTGGCTAACGTGCCACGGCCGGGAGCGTGTGACCAGCTCTCCCTGACCCCAGGGTCCCTCCAGCACGGGGCCAGTGACACCTGCGGCTGCGGGAGGCTGTGCGCGGAGGGCTACCCTGCGCATTGCAGAGGGGCGTCCCTGGCCCCTACTCGTGTTAACAGCACCCCTTCCCGGGCTGTGACTCCCAGAGATGCCTCCTGACAGTACAGCTCCAGGTATCTGAGGGGCCCAGAAAAATCCCGTGCAGAGAGACAGTACGGTGGCCGCTGCCAGGGGACGGAGGGGAGGACGGAATGGGGGAGTCGTTCTTGAACGGGGACAAGACAGACATAAAGGGCTCTGGAGTTGGACGGTGGTGACGGCCGCACGACGGTGTCCGTGTGCCTAATGCCACCGAACCACACACGGAAATAGTCAAAATGCGAAATTTTATGTTACGTGTATTTTGCCACGATTTTTAAAAACAGGAGGGGAAAAAACTGTCCTTAGGCGTTGCCAAACGTCCCCTGGGGGACGAAACTGCCCCGGGGGGGGGCGGGGGGGGGGCATGGTCCTAGGTGGAGGGGCAGCTCATTGCAACCTGTGGGTGAAAACGCAGGGCTCAGCTGCTCTACACCAATCAAGGGGCCGGGGTTCCAAGGCTCCCACGATGCCTTTCCTCTGCTCAGGTCTTCGGCCAGGATCTCCACAATCCCACAGTTTGATCCCGAAAAGCCTCCTTCCCAGGAAGCCCCAAACTGATGTGACACAAATAAGCTCTGGAAATTCTCACGCTGTTCTGAGCTTTTCCCTCCAGGGCACGGACGGAATACACTAGATACTTCATTTGGAATAATTATTCCTCCGACCTCCTGGCTCCTTGGGCTCTGAGACTAAGGGCCAGAGGCGGGTTGAAGCAGAAGAGAGACCGGAGGGATCCCAGCACACCTGCGGTGCGGGCATGTGACAAGCGTTTGTGATGGTCGCTGCCTGCGACCGTCCCGGGATTCCCCGCTGACCCGGAAGGAGCGGGGTCCCCACGTCCGCTCCCCCACTCTCCGGTTGACGCTGGACCTGCTCCCCCAAACCCGCGTGACCAGCACGAACCGATTCCCAGTCGTCGCCTCTTCGGGTTCCCAGGGCCAGAATCCTGAACGAATGAATCGCTTCACGCGCTGTGGTTTCCGCTGCTCCGTTCAACACCTGCTCCTGATTTGCTAACTGAGCGCCTGGTCCCGCCCAGCTTTGCGTCCCCGCCCCTCCGGCCCCCAGCTCCGCCCACCCTGGACCCACCACCGGGGCTCCAGCCCCCAGCCCCCAGCCCCGGGGCTCCCACCATCAGTTACTTGCTCTCAGACCAGAAACCTTAACCTCTCCCTCCCTAGGGCTCCTTCATTTATCCCACAGAGTAATGTATTTAAGACAGTCCCCGTTTGAGGGGGTAAAAATCTCTATTCCTGTCTCTCTCTCCAGTTCCTTACAGCAAAATCCACACTCTTCCTTGATACTTATTTACCCCTGTAATGGGGTGATCAGTGCCCCCCCCCCCCACGGTTTATGGTTTTTCCAGGAACCTTAGAGTGTGATCTTATTTGGAAATAGGGTTTTGCAGGGGTAATTAGGTAAGTGAAGGGGGTCACCATGACCAGTGTATTTATAAGAGGGGGAGGCGAGGGGTTCCCGGGGGGCTCCGTAGGCTGAGCGTCCGACTTCAGCTCAGGTCATGATCTTGTGGTTTGTGAGTTAGAGCCCCGCGTCAGGCTCTCTGCTGACAGCTCAGAGCCTGGAGCCTGGTTCAGATCCTCTGTCTCCCTCTCTCTCTCTCAAAAATAAATAAACATTAAAAAAAAAAGAGAGAGAGACAGGAACAGCACTCAGGAGAACGCCACAGAACGACGAAGGGCAAAATGGGGCAATGTGTCCACAAGCCAAGGAACCCCCAGGATTGCTGCTGCCCCAGAAACTAAGAGGAAGGCAGGGAACAGACCTTTCTTAGAGCCTTCAGAGGGAGCATGGCCCTTGTGACACCTTGACTTTGGACTTCTGGCCTCCAGGACAGTAAGAGAATATACTGCTGCTGTTTCAAGACATCCAGTCGGAAGTGGTTGTTGTGACCAATCCAGGAAACAAATATAGCCCGGAAGTCACCACGATTTTCCTTCCAGTTCCAAGATTCTTCTGCATGTGGCCTGCTAGTGCCAAATCCAGCCTTCCTTCTCTTCTGCGCCTGTAACCGCGCTGGCCCCTGGTTCTCCTCGACCTCTCCTCAGCCCCCAAGTGCCTCCTACTCACAGGCACCTAGTGATCAGGGCTGTCCCGTGTCGCCCCACCTGTCTTCTCCTCTAGCCATGGCTGCTGCAACCTCCTCCAAGCACCAGCTCTCCCTCCGCCCACATGCCAAAGGCTCCCCAGACCACCTTCCCGAATTTCAGTTTTCAGTTTCCTACCACAGCCTGGACACTTCCATCTGGTGCTTGCGCAGGCATCTCAGAGGCTCCAGAGCTGAGGTAGATGTCTCCATCTAGAATCGCCTTCTCGAACGTAACTGCTTTTCCTCCTATAAGTGTGTGTCCACGTAGGGGCACAGGTCAGATGCCCGGCATCTTCCTGGACTCCTGTACCCTCACAATAGTTACCATACCAAAGGATACCATGTGGGGCGGGGGGTGGGGGGAGGTGGTAATAAATCCATCCCCTCCTTTCCATCCCTGCTGCTACACCTTTAATTCAGACTCACTACCTCTGGTCACTAGTAGAAATCCTTGCTCAATTCCCTTTTTTTTAATTTCTCAAATGTTTGTTTATATTTGAGAGAGAGATTGCACACAAGCAGGAGAGGGCAGAGCGAGGGGGTCAGAGGATCTGAAGCAGGCTCCGTGCTGAGCGCAGAGAGCCCAATGCGGCGCTTGAACTCACAAATGTGACATCATGACCTGAGCTGAAGTTGGTCGCTTAACAAACTGAGGCACTCAGGCATCCCCTAAATTCCATGTGAATGCTGCTCTTGTGGGGAGGGAAAGCTCTCTTATACCATCTTGAAATCAGTAACTTCAAATGCTCTAGAAGCTCCCAGTTGCCCCCAGGACACTGTCTTTAGCACAACTTGGCTTAGAATAATAAAGCTTCGTAGTATCTGGCTCTCAGGAGTTAAGAGTAAAAAGACTCAGGATTGAGTTCCAGGATCTATGATAGACTTGCTGTGTGGTCCTGGGCGAGGTACCTACCTCTCTGTGCCTCAGATCAGATTCTTCCTCTGTAAAATGGGGATAATGATAGTGCCTCCACTCACTGTGTTGCTATAAAGATTAAATGTCGAAAGTGCCCAGAACTGCATCCAACATGGCGTACGTGAGCACTAAATACTCTATTTCTGTAAGTACTACCTTCTACCCTCCTTTGCTCTCAGCCCTGAATGTGGCCAATCAGAATGAACTTCTAATCACCCATGTGTTCCTCTGGTTCTTGGCCTCAGCACCTAGTAGAACACCATTTCCCTCCCCCCTCTTCTCCCAAGTACCCAGTGAATAGACTTCACGACTCCTCTCCTGGGGCACCCGGGTGGCTCAGTCGGTTAAGTGTCCTACTCTTGATTTCAGCTCAGGTCATGATCTCACAGCTTGTGGGTTCAAGCCCCACATCGGGCTCTGTGCTGACCGCGTGGCTCCTGCTTGGGATTCTCTGTCTCCCTCTCTCTCTGCTCCTCCCCACTCATGCTCTCCCTCTCTCTCTCTCTCTCAAAATAAACAAACATTAAAAAAATTAATTTCCTCCAGAAGCTGCCCCACCCGCTACTGGAGTTAGATGTTCCCTCCATTGGGCCTTCATCAGCCCCTTGTGCTCTCTCAGAGCACAGATCACAGTACCAACTGCTTCCTCTCTGTCAATTGCTTCAGGCAAGACTCGGCCTTCTTGACCTTGGCAATGCCGGCACCTGGCACAGAGCAGCTGGGTAAAGGCTGTAAAATTAAATGATGCTGCATATGGACATAGAGTAGAGGTGGGGTACAAATCTGTCCCCAGCTGCCTGGGACAGTCTGCTTTGGACCATGATCCTGATGTAATTATTAACAGGGCCCCTTTCTCTCCCAAAGCTGTCTCCCTACGCACAGTGAAGGGTCAGGTAACTCGAGGTGTAATGCCTACAGTTCTACCCCCTGAGACCCAAGTCCCCTTTGCTTGATGACTTTTGGAATGGCTGGCATGCTATATACTTCAAAAGAATTGATCACAGAACTTGAAAAGAACAGAATTCCTAAATAATTGATGTAAATGTCCCAGATCAGAGGGAAAGGAGATTTAAAGGTAAAGTACTTTAAAATTACATATCTTTTGATGTACAAGGGCTTGGGTCAATGACTTCTACCTCTGGCCAAGATGGAGCAAAAGAGACCAACAGTACCCCCCAACCCACCCACCTGAAACAACTGGAAAACTAGACAACATATAGGAAGCAAGGGTCTCCAAGACACTAGAACTAAGCAATAAAGGACAGTGATTTCTCCAGAGATGGAAAACAAATAGGGGAGCCCTCCCACTGTCCCTGCTTACTGTCTCATGATGGTTTCCTAGCCACAGCACAGGGAGCTGGTGTAGGCTGGGCGCAGAGGTCTCCCCATCTTGAGAAGCCAGAGCTGGGAGTCCAGGAAGACCAAGGTGGCTAGACCATGCAGGGCAGAGGTAGTCGGGAGGGGCCTGAGAATACTCCTCCCCTCTAGTATCCTGCAGAGGACTGATCCAAGCGTGCATGTGAGAAGATGGCCTGAGCCTGGAGAAAGAACCACGCACAAGGATTAAAGGGAGAGCACAGGGTGCTCACATGGGGCCGGGAATAGTGCCCGTTGCTGTCCGCCAGGCTGGAAAGCCTCCATTCATGCGGCTTAGGGCAGAGTACTCAGCTGGGTTCTGCCTCGGTGCTCGGGGCACAAGAGCTCCAGATCACGTGCTTTTCTTAATGCCCAATAAAGCAGGAGCTGAAGATCAAACCCTTTCCAAGTAGCTTAACAGTGTGACGGAACCAACCTCAGGAACAGTTATGGAAATACACAGCTATCAAGCACCCGACTGTGGGGAAATAGGTTCTACTTACATAAATGGGTTAGAAAAAAAAAAGCTTAGGGCAGAAAGCTGCCACCACGGTGCGAAAGCACTGATGTTAGCTAGTGAGATACTGTAATGGTGACAGGGAAAAATCTGTTATAAGATGACCAACAGGACTGATAGGGAAATTCAAGTCCCTGACTGAAGACTCCCTTTCCGGGGTCTTCTTCCCACGTCACTTATTGCGCGTACCAAATTACTACTAATGTGGAATAAGGAAGTAACAGACTAGAAATTGTTCCCTCTGCTTACTCTCAGGCCACAGATCTCTGGAGAATGATCTCCTCTGAGCCCACCGGTGTGAAATAAACCTCCTGCCTTCCAAGATCTCCAAGTGCCACTTGGTTCTTCCACTGGGTGATCCAGACCAGGCTCCGTAACACTGGAATCCTGAGTAACCCGTTATGTCACCTGCAGGAAATTACTTTCCATCTGACACCGACATACTATTATACTCTGATCACAAACTCCACTTGCCCCCCAGACCCTTTGCTTCTCACACACACAAGTTAATGGTTACTGTCTGATTGTTCACATGGGTAAGATGTGTTTTCTTCACATTCACCACATGTGTAAGATCTTGAGCGCTCAGTAAATACAGAGAGGAAACCCTTGTTCAAGCTTTGGTCCCCTCCTGGACATCAGCCTCTCTCGTATTCAATTCTGTATCCGCTCTCTTGCTGGATAAGAAAGAACCCCAGACTCATGTTTCTGTGACACCCAACAACGTTCAGTTCACAGTGCCTGTCACCCAGTCAGAAAGTATCAGGGATATGAAGAGGCAAGAAAATCTGACACACAGTGAGGATAAAAATCAAAACCAACCCAGAAATGACATATATGACAGAGTCAGTGTACAAGTACATTTGAAGAGTTATGGAACCGTATTCCTTATGTTCCAGAAGCTAAGGACTGAATATTGTAACTGCACACAATGAAGATCTAGAAGAAGACCCAAATGCACCTCCTAGAAATGAACATCATAATGCATGAGATGAAAAGCACACAGGAGGGGATGAACAGCATATCACACATTGCAGAAAGAAAGACAAGCAAATTTTTTAAATTAGCCAAAATGAAACACAGAGGAAAAAATACTGAAATAAAATTAAGAGCATCGGTGAGCTATGGGGCAACTTTAAGCAACCTAATATATTTGTATTTGGAATCCCTGGAGGGAAGAGGCACAGGAAAAAAAAATTAGAAATACAGTTAAGATTTTTCCATATGTTCAGGTAAAGACAGACACAGACGGCAATGAACTAGTCAGATGCCTGCATTTAAACCTGTAAAACATCATCAAAGTGACAGCCACAAATGCAGTCCATTGCAGGAGGTGAGATACTGGGGATTTCAAATCAAATACCACAAGGTGTCTTCTTCCTTGGACAGGACTGTCTGGTATATTTCAGGATGTCCCTCAACCCTAAATATCACCCAAGAAAATGTCAGTAATGCCTCCCAATCATTGTGCCCAAAAAAACAAAACAAACAAACAAAAAAAACCACTCCCTGCGTGAGGTTCCTTTCTTTGATAACCATCGGTCTAGAACAGACCAGGGGCAACAAACGATGACCTACCCATGGGCTGACAGTGTATGTCCCGTGAGCTAAGATGGCTTCACGTGTTTAAAGGTTGTGAAGAGGAGAAGAAAGAGGAGGGAGGAAGGAAAAGAAGAGACCCAGGAGGAGAATAAAGAGGGAGGGAAGAAGACCAGGAAAAGTGGCATACGGCCCACAATGCCTAAAACAAGATTTTGCCGCCCCCTGGTCGAGGTTCCACAAGAAGCTTATTACCCAATGGGGAATGAGGAGGTTTTTGGGGTGACAGTGGGGTCCGTGGGGTCTGGAGCCAAGGGCCAAGAAATAATTCTTGAAGGCATCTTTGGTGCAAAAAGGTGATTTTATTAAGCACAGGGACAGGAAGGACCAGCGGGCAAGAAGAGCTCCAGGACCACGCAGAGAGACTGGTTTTATACCATAGAGTTGGGGGAGTAAAGTTGGGGAAGTTTCCAGGGAGACTTTCATATGCTAAAGAAGACTCCCAGGATAGCGGAGGCCTAGCTACTGTCAAGCTAAGGTTGTTTCTCCCTGGAGCAAAACATTAAAAAGACACTAAGGAGTTCCTGGAGAATGTTTTACTCTGCCTGCCTTAAGTATCTGTCAACAGGCTGCTGGTTATAAGGAAACTTAGTTCTATCTGCCATTTCCTTCTGCCTTTGTTTCCCACATCACTATGGAGGGGTGATGGAGAGCAAGTCCTGCAAGACTATGGTCTCCATCAGTTAACCATTTGTCTTTCCTTTGTTCTCAGGCAGCGGGCAGTGCCCAGGAGTATCGAATGTATCCCACGGGCCGGGAGGGGGGTGGGGGTGCGGCTTGTCTGCTTGCCTCTGCTCCCTCATCGGAGAATGTATCTGTTAGCATTCGGAGACACAGAACCCACGTGAGTGATATGCAATCAAGGATTTATTATAGGGACTAGACGTCATGCAGTCCTGAGAGCTGGTGAAGACGTCTGTGGCGGCGGGTGGTGGCGGCTGGGAGTTACCGCAGCCTGACGGGGCCACAGGTCAGGAAGAAAGGCTGCACACGAGGTGGGGGAAAGCAAGGACAGACAGAAACCCACAAGAACCAACCAGAACTCATGAGGACAAGCTGGCAGCCGTGTCTCGCACCACCTCCGATCTCAGGGATGACAGTGACTGGGCGCCCTCTGCCGCAGAGCCGCACACATGCCCTAGCGCCTCCTACGTGTTCTCACAACACCGTAGGTTTACCCGGCGTCGTCCCCATCACGGGGTCCCATACGCGCCCTCTTCCTTGTCTGTGGCCTCAGTGGGACAGTGAAGCCTGGGGGTGGGGCTTCGCCTGTCTTGTCCTTCACCGTGTCCTTTGCTCCCAGCAAAATACTTAAACACTGAGCAACTGCTCAACCAGTATTTTCCAGATGCCTGCGGATATATACATCTGCACATCAAGTGCCCATGAACCTGGGCAGCAGTGCAGCGCCTGACTGGTCCAAATGAAGGTTGCCCCGTCATCTCACTTGTGCTAATTCTTTTTTTTTCTGAGTTTTAAAAACTGTTTTCATGTTTATTTATCTTTGAGAGAGAGAGAGACAGAACGTGAGCAGGGGAGGGGTAGAGAGAGACACATACACAGAATCCAAAGCAGGCTTTAGGCTCTGAGCACAGAGCCCGACACAGGGCATGAACCCACAAACGGTGAGATCATGACCTGAGCCGAAGTCGGACGCCTAACTGACTGAGCCACCCAGGGACCCCAACGCGTGCAAATTCTAATTTGAGGGGTTGTGTGGTCACTTCCTGTTACTATCCTGGGCTGCAGTGGTACACAAGGGCAACTCTATGTAAACAGGGAGAGCTTGCCCAAAGGGTGTCCTTGACCATGCCTGTCCTTGGAAAGTGATGGCAGTGACATGGCCTGCTCCTCACACCAGAAGGCTGAATCCCACTGACATGAGCCCTGCATTGGCACCTCTCGGCAAAACAGGTACGTCACCCATTCAAGGCACAAAATAAAGGATGCCCACCATGCGAAGACGTGGGACACAGGAAAGAAAATGTCAGGCAAAATTCCATCAATACTTAGGGGCACATCGTAGTTACTTTCATCACTCATTAACAGCTGACCTTTCCAGAGCATTTATGCACCAGGCACTATACTAAACACTGTATATGCATTATTTCAGGTAACCCCTCACAATGAAATCTACAATTGCCACCACTGTAGAGATGGGGGAAATTGAGGCTTTGACTGGTTAAGTTGCTTGCCCAAGATCACAGAGCAAGTAAGGGGCAGAACCGGCATACATTTCCTCCAGAGATCCCAGTCCTTGCAGACGTCTATCCTCAGCTAGTCTCTGAGAAAACAGGAGCCTAGGTGGGCAGTTTTGGGTTTGCTTTTTCTTAAACAACAAAAGCTGTTTCCTTGCAGGAGGTACTTGAACAGTTCTGGTAACCATTGGAAATCTATTCCGGCATTAAAGTTCCAAAGCTACTGAATGCTAAATACATATACAGATACAATATATTATATCATATTAAGTGGTCAATGTAATAAACCAAGAAATCCAAGCAAACAAAAAATACTCAACAGCATTATATAAAACATCAGCTGCTTACCAAACAGGTATCAAATGGTTAGGAAACGTGACCTACTAACTAAGGTTTTAAACATACAGCCTTACCTAAAATCTCTATCTGTTCTAAATGAATAAGAATTTTCAAACATGTTGGTAATTTAAATATTTATCTCCATCTAAGCTAAATTCAGAGCCCAATATATGAACACCCTTTCAAAATAGACGTTTTAAAAGATTATGGCAAAAAAAAAAAAGGTGGGGGGGGGCTGGCTGCACACCTGGGTGGCTCAGTCGGTTAAAGTGTCTGACTTCCTCTCAGGTCACTATCTCACTGTTCCCAAGTTCAAGCCAGCCCCGCGTGGGTATCTGTGCTGACAGCTCTGAGCCTGGAGCCTGCTTCAGATTCTGTGTCTCCCTCTCTCTCTCTCTGCCAAACCCCCACTCTCATTCTGTCTCTCTCTTTCTTGGAAAAATAAACAAACATTTAAAAAATTATGCCAATATATGGACACCCTTTTACATACTTACCAATATTATAGATACAATTGATTTAAATTAATTTCACATGTATTTTTGACAGCGTGCTGGGAGTTGACTTATAAAAATGGGTAAGACCAGGTCTGTACCTTCACAGGGATTCCAGAGAGTGCACAATGCAGAAACCTCTGCAAATAACTGCAGAATGAGACAAATGAGGTCATCCAAGTCCTATGAAAGGGAAGAAAGGAAATGGAAATTTTATTTAGGGCGTGCACTTATTAAAGTAATAGAAACCCCCCAAAAAGTTTTCTTTCCATTTTTATTAAACTTACTTATTAATTTTTTCCTGTCTTATCTAATTTCTTTCACATCCCGAGTTCCTTTAATAGAGAACTATCCCAAAATAAATTTTCTTCTCAGGGGCACAGAATCTACACTCCATTATATACCCTACTCTGGCCCTCACTGAATGTTACCACTTTTCATTCTAAAATACAAAGTAATACACAACATACAATTTTGACACATAAAATGCCTTTGGAACTTGAAGGTATATAAAGGGTTACATTCATGCCAAAAGAAGACAGGCTTCAGATTTTTACACTGAAATTTTAGACTTAGAAATATTTGATTGGTAATTTTATGTTTCTATAAGTACATGGAAAATGGACTTTTAAGTAAGTACTCAATCTCCTACATCCAACATGGGACTCGAACTCTATGGCCCCAAGATCAAGAGTCACATGCTTCACCGACAGAACCAGCTAAGGCAACCGCAGAAAATCATCTTTTTTTTAAATAATTGTAGATTTGGGAAATTTTCACATAAGCTTTCCCAGACCCATGCTTCCCCTAATAAAAATGTATTCTCTCAGCTGACTCTTCAAGGTATCTTGACTACGCCCTGCCCCTCTACAAATAATGACTATCTGCTACTATTCGAAAGTCTAAATAAATCAGCACATGCTTGAGAATATCTTACTGGAAAGATGTTGCCTGTCACCACCAGATCCCAAATGTCAAATTCTTCAAGACAAACAGTCCAGTTACTGCAACAACAAAAATGTAGTACAACAAGGAAAACCTCACCGACACAGAAGAGATGGTAGCAAACACTACTATGCCCCTTGCTTGTATCCTAATTTGTATCCTTGTTTGTACCCTAATTAGTGTGTAACCAACCAACTAAACAAAAAGTTTTGAGACAATTCAGATGTTGATGCTATTGAGTTCCTCAGGTGTACTAATGGTATTGTGGTTACACTGAGGCCATTCCTTTCTTTTAGAGAAATGTTCAAAAATATTTGTGGGTGAAATGAGAGGATACCTGGGATTTGATTCAAAATAACCCAGTAGCTGGGTGCCTGGGTGGCTCAGTTGGTTAAGCGTCCAGCTTCGGCTCAGGTCATGATCTCAGAGTTTGTGGGTTCGAGCCCCGCGTCAGGCTCTGTGCTGACAGCTCAGAACCTGGAGCCTGTCTTCGGATTCTGTGTCTCCCTCTCTCTCTGTCCCACTCCTGCTCACGCTCTCTCTCTCAAAATAAATAAACCATAAAAACATTTAAAAAAATAAAAATAACCCAGTGGGAAGAGGACTGTGAGAGGGTTCAGGAGGAAATAAAGTTGGTCTGGTGAAGGGGTACATAAAGGTTAATTACACTAATCTCTTTCACTTTGTGTACATTTGGAAGTTTCCATTGTATATATTTCAAAAAGACGTAAAATTTAAGAGAAAAATGGACATTGCTTAAAATATGGCACAATGTCTCTTACACAAGAGATACCTCAGATAGCACAATATTAATTTTAACTGTCATGTTAATTTTAAGAACTATTGGTCATAAATATGGCTTTAAATACAGGTATAGCTATACATAGAAAATTACACTATCTGGAAAAAAAAGAAATGCCTTACTTTAACTTAATCTCATTGTTCTTTTTGCCTGTGTTTAGGAATAGAAACTGCTTCCCTAGCTGAATAAACCACAACTATCCCCAAATGTTCTTAATTACTGATTTCAATAAACACACACCTGCTCCTAAGAACAAGAAATGAAGTTTATATCCAGTTATTTCTTTTATAAGCATCCATTTTGACATATAAACCTTGATTGTGTTAAAGTAGTTGAAAGAATTGAATTTCACACTGGATTCTCTGGTTTCTTTTTCCGTTTTTTTTTTTTTACGGGGGGAGGGGGAGGGTGGCAAATGTTGGTATTATTAGCTTATTAGCTATCACCTATTTAAGTTCTTTGAACCAAGCGGTGTGTATGGAATCAATGAATAATTACAACACTTTTAAATAGTTTCAGCGCTGATACGAAAAAACAGCCACTAAGACTAAACCATTTTTGTCGAAATTACAGGTGGGTGGCATTCGCAGAGGATTACCTTTGGGGAGGAATCAGATGTGCAGGCGGGAACAGGCTCTGAACACTCTTCTACATGCTGGGGCGGGGGGGGGGGGCGGATGAGAGCCGAGTCCCCTCACGCTTTCCCTGAAATGCGGTGACGCAGCTGTGACCTGGGGCGAAATCTCCAAAAATGAAATCCCCCTGACCTCGCTCCAGCCCCCTCAGGTCTTAGGGCCCTTTGGCTCTGACTTCATTTTTCGTAGTTCCTGCTGTTTCTCCAGATTTTGTGCCCTGGGTGCGTCTAAGCCACAGGAAAGGAGCAGAGCGCCTGGTTTAGACAGACTGGAGACTGGGGCGAGTCATTAGCTACGTCCCCATGAATACTTGGAAACACTGTGGACACCCCAAGTACGCACGGGCGGGGCGCGGGGCGCGCTGGCCGCCGCAGGACACACCTGGCTTGCGGTGCTCAGCCACCGCAGTCCCGGGTCGCCGGACGCCCTCCTTCCCTGCAGGGGCCCCCACCTCCGCTCCCAGGCCAGGGGGCCCCCACCTCCGCTCCCAGGCCAAGGGGACCCCACCTCCGCTCCCAGGCCAAGGGGACCCCACCTCCACTCCCAGGCCAGGGGGCCGGGGCTTTCTGCCCCGAGGGTGAGCTGAGGGCTGGCCCCGGCGCAGCCCAGCGTCCCCACCCCTCCCCAGCCTCTCTGCAGGCAGGTGCCGCCCAGCATCCCGGCCACCCCACAACCCTTTTGCGCGCCGTACCGATCCAGGGCGCGGGGGCGCGGGGCGCGAACTGGAGCGCAGGGGCAAGATTCCCGAAACGTGGGCTGGCGGGGCAGCCGCGATCCTCCCACCTCCAGCGCCGAGGGCGGGCGGCTGGTGGGGGCGGCGGCTGCGGGCCCGCAGGCGGACCGGGGGTCGCAGTACCGCCGGCATCTACGTCCAGGGGTGCCTGGGTTTGGGGGTTCACCAGCAGAAGGAGGACGAAAGCCCACCTGGGGAGGAAAAGCCCACTCTCGGGACTCCTCTGCCTGCTCGCCGGCCGTCTGGGGTCGAGCCGAAGAGTAACACGTGGATCCGGGCGGGGCCAGGTGCCCGCGGCCGTGACCTTCCCACCGCTCCGCCCACGCGCTTCGCGGGAGCGCAGGCTTCGGGCGGCCGGGCCCCGGGGGCAGAAGTGCGCTTCCTGGCACGCCGGGCCTGGGGCTGGGAGCCGGGAGGGGGGGATGGGGAGCCGTCCGCCCCTTTTAGGCCCTGGTCCCCGGGATCTATTCGAGGCCTAAGCAGGAGAGGGTCTCGGCCTCCACAGGGTTAGTGGTTCAGAAACCAAATAGGGCCCGGTGCCATCCCCGAAGAGCCTTGGGGCGCGTTTCTCGATTTCACCACGTCACCAACTTCTTGCCTGTGTAACTGGGACTCAGCGCGTCTTTGGCACCGGGTGCTGGGAGGGTTCAAGGGGACCCCCGTGCCTGGCAGGCAGGGAGCAGGGGTTAACGGTTGGCGGCTATCCTTACTGTTACTAGTTATTATCAGCCGGTGGGACCCGAGGGAGAGTCGCTTCCCCGGCTTCCCTCCAGCCGTCGCCGCAGCCTCTCTACGCCTCCCAGGTCCGCAGAGGCCGCTTCGCCAGCCGCTCTGGAAGCCTCGAGTCGGCCTGGCCTCAAGAAGACGAGCCCGAAGGCCCAAGGCGACCCCGCAACTCTGAAGAGCTGTGCCTTGCGCAGCACGCAGGGTCCCCAGCAGACCCGCGCAGTGGCAGTGACGGCAGCGGGTTCCCCCAGATGCCCCTGCACAGACCCCCGCGGCGCCCCGCCCGCAGCGAGGGCGCGTCCTCAGCTCTAGGGAGCGGGGTGCCGGCGGGTCACCCCGCGGGCCCCACGGAAGGCCCCACCGGGGCGCGCGCGCGCTGCGCTTCCCACCAGGCGGACACGCTCAACTGAGAAACCACGTTTAAATCACTCTTGCGCCGAATGGACGGGTTTTCTTGGAAATCCATCGTTCGATATGGTTTAGTTAGGTAAAAAGAAAAATATAAAATAAAATAAAATAAAATAAAATAAAATATAAAATAAAAAAATAAAATAAATAAAATAAAATAAATAAAATAAATAAAATAAAATAAAATAAATAAAATAAATAAAATAAAATAAAAAAATAAAAGTAGGAGCGTGGGGGCCGGCCTGGGCCGGGCTGCGACGCTCAGACACAGGTGCTCGTGACCGTGCTGGTCAGCCTCGAGGGCCGCCTCTGGGCTCGGTTCTTACCTGCTGCTCCCACGGTTTATTGACTGAATAAAAGAACGCGCGTGGGCCTGGAAACGCTTTCGCACGACGGGCAGCGGGGAGTTGGCACGGGAAGGGGAGCGTGCTTGGCGTCACACCGGCCCCCTTCATTATGGCTTGTTGACAAACACTGGTAGCCCCTGACCTGCAGAATCCGCCAAAGGGACCTCACTTGGGCCCCTGCGGGGGGTGGGACAGGACCCGGCACAACCCGAGAAGGGACGGTGGGGGCGGCGTGGGGGAGTGAAGAGGGCTTTTCGGGTCGCGCATGGGGGCCACGGGTGGTGCCCGCGGAGCGAGCGGGCGCAGGGAGAATGGAAGCCCGCGTCTAAGCGGCCCCCGCGAGCTGGGCTCCGGAACCTTCTAGAACGTCCCCGGAACCGTACTACTTGCAAGCCCGGAGGAGGTGAGGATCGCGGGCAGGACTTGCCACGAAGCTGGAAGGGATGCGGAGGAGGTGAGAAACTGGGGTAAAAGTGGGCCAACTGCACAGCTGTAAACATGCGTCTAAGGCCTCCCTGCCTCTGGGAACCAGAAAGTCACAGCTGGAACTGCCGAGTAGATGAGGGGGACGGCCTTCTCGCACGTTCTCCCGCGGCGGCAAGCGATGGGATTCTGCCCAAGCGGGAGCCCTGAGAGGGGGCGCTGCGGGGGCGCTGCGGGAACCTGCGGTCTCTGGCGGGCATTTCCTGATGCGCCAGCCCCACCCCCACCCCCGCCCCACCCGCACCCCACCCCACCCCGCCCCACCCCTAACCCCACCCTCACCCTCGCCCCCTCCCCACCCTCACCCTTTCTGGTTGCTAAGTTCTTTCAGAAATTCTTTTCGAAGCACCAAAGTTCTTTCTGTCCTAAAAAAAGGGACCGCGCGCCCCTAGAAGGCACCCATGGGGGGTGGGGGGGGGGTGGGATTAATTGTAAATTGTCCAGAGCACCAGTGCTTCACTTGATACTTCCGTTTTCCCTGGCCCTGCTTTTGAAAATTCTAAAGCTTTTTTTTTTTTAAATGCTTTTTATTTTTCCCTAGGAAATCTTGGCCACTACCTTCTGAAGTTGATCTCAAGTGGTGCCCCGCTTTATTCAGGTGAAAAATCAGCATCTTCATAAAAACGAAAAACGAATGGAACACGTGTGGACCTTACCCTCCAATTCTTTTTTCCTTCAGATTTCATTAATTCTGAATACCGTATTTTAAAACCCAGGACTTTTCCCACTGCAAATATTCGAAGTCTGAAAGCCAGTTTGGAAAACTGTTTCTGATACCTGTAACGAATACGTATTGTAACGAGTACGAATTGTAAAACTAAACCGTTTAACTGGGAGGAGAGAACTAAGCTTGAAAAGAAGTTCCATTTAGGAAGCGATTATTGAGAAGTAAATACGAAATAAGTGATACAGTGTAGAGACGTAGCATTTTATTGGGTCTATATCACTAGCTTTAATTTTAACATCTTTCTACAGAAGACGGCAATCAGACACACGTAGGAAAAATCAATGCCTCAGAATTAAAAGTCTGTATTACACATCGATTTCAGGAAGACGTAAAGAACAAGCATTTTGCACTTGACTTGGGGATAATATTTGCAATTCCTAGGGAGCGTAGGAGAAACGGGCTGTGCACTGGACACTTCTTTTCCTTTTTTTTTTTTTTTTAAATACTAGAACACAGTGCCCCCACTCACGTTCACAGTTCCTCTAGAAATGGGTAATCGAAAAAAAATCCTGGAAGCGCAAACTGGAGGCTGGAAAAGAGTGGGCGAGAGTGGAGGCCGTCGGAAGTTTACGGTCGGGCTGTGCGAACAGTATCGACTTGTCCTTTGCAAATACTCTGCGGCGCGGACGCCGCCGTTCGGTCCGGGGTGGTTCCGACGCGGGATTCCGGCGCGCGCGCTCGGCGCCCTGCAGGGCGGTCTGCGCGGGGTGGGGGGGGCGCTGCGCGGGGTGGGGGGGACTGGGGGTCGCTGCGCCGGGCTGGGGGGGGCTTGGGGGGGCGCTGCACCGGGGTGGGGTGCGGGTGGGGCGCTGCGTGGGGCGGGGCTGGGGGTGGGGTGGGTGCGGGTGGGGCGCTGCGCGGGGCGCCGTCCGCCGCCTTGGCTCCGGGGGTGTCGGCCGAGTCCGCGCCAGGACGGGGTGCGGGTGCAGGTCAGAAGGCCGGCAAGGCGCTCTCTCCGCCGGCAAGTTGGGCCACCGCCGTGGGCCCGGCGCCTCCGGCTGCGGGCGGGCCCCCCAGGCGCGCCGCGGGGGCGGGCAGGTGCGCGCCCCGCCGCTGCGGCCGCTGCTGCTCCAACACCGTCCGGGCAGCGGGCGCCACCGACACCCGCCGCGAAGGGGCAGCGGCCGCGTGCGGCACCGGGCACGACGGGCGCTGCAGCAGGCGGCAGCAGCCCCACGGGCTCGGCGGCAGACTCGGCCCGCCCCGCGCCCCTCTCAGGATGCTCTCGATGCTGAAGGGGGCGCCCCCGTCCCCGGGCCGCGCCGCCGACCCCTTGCCCGCCTCCCAGGGCTGCGAGCCCGCCCGGCCGGCCGAGGGGGCGCCGGGGGCCTTCCCGGGCGGCTGGGCGCAGGCGGGGGCGGACAGCAGCAGGTAGCGGAGGGGGTGCGGGTGCAGCAGCGCGCACGGGCGGCCCGCGGCGGCGGCGGCGGCGGCGGGGCCGGGCCCCGGGGGCGGCGGGGCCGGGCTCCCGAGCAGCCAGCTCGGGTACGGGCCGTGCGGGGCGGCGGGCGCGGCGGGGAGGGGGACGGGGCGGCGCAGGTGGGCTCCCGGGGCCGGGCGGGGGCGCTTGAAGCGCTTCCTGCGCCGGAGGAAGCTGCCGTTGTCGAACATGTCGCGGGAGGCGGGGTCCAGGCTCCAGTAGCTGCCCTTGCCCGGGTGGCCCGGCTCGCGCGGGATCCTGACGAAGCAGTCGTTGAGCGACAGGTTGTGGCGGATGCTGTTCTGCCAGGCGGGGAACCTGCGGCGGTAGTAGGGGAAGCGGCCGCTGATGAAGGCGCAGATGCCGCTGAGCGTGAGGCGCTGGCGCGGGCTCTGCAGGATGGCCATGGTGATGAGCGCGATGTACGAGTACGGGGGCTTCGCCGGCGGGGGGCCGTCCGATGCCCTGAACCTGGAGCCGAGCTCGGGGTCGGCCGGGGCGCCGCCGCCCTCGGGGAGCCCTCCGGCCCGCGCGCCCGCGCCGCGCCGCGCCGCCTGCGTCCCGGGAGGGGGCAGCTGCTCTGGCAACCGCCGGCTCTGCACCGCCTCGCCTCCTTCCTCCTCCTCCTCGCCTTCATCTTCCTCCTCTCCCAGGATGTCGACCTCACCGTCCTCGCCGTCGGGGCCCCGGAGGCTGCGCCGCGGTGTGGAGCGAAGGCGATCGGGTTTGGGCAAGTTCATGGGGGAGCAGGTCGTGCAAGACGCAGGGGCAGGGCCGGCTGCGCCGCTGCCTCCAGGCGGGGGTGGGCTGCCCGCCGGGGTTCGGAGTGTTCCCAAAAGCAGGAGCGCCTGCGGAAACCTGTAGGTTTCTCCTCGTTGCCAACACCGTCCAGCAAAGACGCACTCTACCTTTTCTCGGAGCTTCTTAGAGTCCTTGAGTGGTTGGCCGCCCCCCGCTTTATACCCCCTCCTCCCCTACCTCTGAGCGCTCCCCCACTTCCTCCGGACGCAGTCCAATGATGAGGGTTCACCGCACGTTACCCCACAGGGCAGCCTCCTCCTCCTGGCACCCACCGGCCACCCGGGAAGACGCGCTGTGAAAGCGCGTCGAAATCCGTGCAAATAGAAGAGGTAGGAAAATAGGGCACCCGATAATCTGTGGCCACGTTGATATCCGGACCTCTCCCCTGGAGGACAGAAATGGGGGAGGGCACTGAATGTCTACTGTGTAAAAGAAAGCTTAACAGTGTGTTTTCGGGTTTCATAGCGGGTTATTCACCCATTTTCATTGGTGGATTCCGTGCTCTTCCAGAATGAGGACCTGAACTATTCTTAAGCATTCTTGACTATATCCACGAGCTCAGGGGAATGTGACGGAGGGCTGCATGGTCCCTTCTACTCCCCACCCGAGCTCCCCAACTCAGGTTTTCAGAAAAGACTGCAATGTCCTGGCATTAAGTTGTGGAAGTTCAAGGTAGAAGGAAAACAAGAGCGCTAAAGAGAAGTCCCCTTGCCTCAGCGATTCTCGAAGGTCTTTGAACACTTTACCACAGGATAAAATACATTTTATGTCACTATCTTGGATAGATAGGCTTCTGTACCTAAAATGGGTTTCGTAAAACAAGTGACCACTGACATAATTTTTAAAGTGTCCACTACCAACTAAATTGGTTTTTGCCACATTCTTACGAGTATAGAGCCAGTGTGAAAAATCCTGTTGTCACAAAAATAGCCTCCCAACACCAACAGACACACCCAGTCTGAGAGTCAATCTCTCATGCATGTGCTCTCTCTCTTCTTCTTCTTTTAAAGCCAACCTTAAGCACTTTTACTATAATAAAGTTAAAACTTAAATTAGGCAGGGGCACCTGGGTGGCTCAGTCAGTATAGCATTCAACTCTTGATCTCGAGGTTGTGAGTTCAAACCCCATGCTGGGCGTGGAGCCTACTAAACAAAAAATTAGTAACAATAACAAGGCAAAGGAAGAGGTGCAGTGCCTTTCCCTAAGTCACTAGGTCGTCCTTCCCTACACCGGAGAAGAGGGACATGGCAGAGAATCTCTATTTCACTCACCTAACATCCTAAGAAGTAGCGATTTTTAGACTGGCTTCATTTAAATTTTATGTTCAGAGACCAGAGTAGCAGTCCAGTGGACTCTAACTTCACGTGTGTTATATAAATAAGGATCTTACGGTGAAGTACTGAGCGACTGGCTATTCATAACTTAATTCCCACCTACTTGGGGAAAAGAATCTGAGGAGGCATCTACTAAAAATGCAGTATAAACCTATTGTGCCACTGATGGCCCCCCAGGAAGGCTACCATTAGCATTTGTAAGTGATAATGAATTTCCAGCCAGAAATCAGAAGCCACAGCTAAAAGAGCAAAATATAACAAAAAAGTAGTTTAAAGTAGCTGGTCCCTTCAGGATAAAATTCTGAAAAGTGCTTCTCTGAAGGATGCTAAAAGCTTATGCTCTACTCCTGAGATTCTCGCGCCCTCAGTCACACGTAGCTTGAAGAACGAGTGACAGTTTAGGAGCATAAGGGATTTGTGTTTGAATCCCAGGTTCACCAATTATTACTTGGGGATGACTAAACTAAGCCGGGGGGGGGGGGGGGGGGGAGGGGGTGACAGGTGTCTTATTCAACCTCAGACTCCCAGCTGCCTCCCATCAACCCCCCGCAGGTGAGGCACATTTCTGCCAATCCCTTACCTGGGAAGGGAGTATTGTTAGTTTTCCTAAAGTCAACTTGTATGGGGATTTGGGCTATTTAAAAATGAAAAGAGAAAAATAAAGGCAAAAACAAAAAGAACCTCCAATGATGGAGGGGGCAACGGAGACAAATGAAAGTCTCCTAAGTCTCCTGTGGTGAAAGCAGGGGCAATTCCAGCGAGCAGCATTAGATTACAATCCAGAGGACAAAATAAATATTCTTGTGTGCATCCATACTGATAAAAACTAAATGACTGAGTAAATTAATAAATGGGAGGAAAGAGGGGTGCTTGGCTGGCTCAGTCGGTAGAGCACGCAAATCTTAAACCCAGGGTCCTGACTTCAAGCTCCATACTGGGCGGAGAGCTTGCTTAAAAAAAAAAAAAAATCCAAATAATTAAATGGGGGAAAAGAATTCCTCACTCTCTTACCAGAGGCAGTTCAGAGTGGTTTCCTCCTAAAGGAATCCTTCCAAATATATCTTCCAAAATCCTTCCAAAAATATCTTCCTTCCAAAGATCCTTACAAGTGGAGAAATGTCACAAACACTTCAGTCAGGTCATCAGGTGACCAATGTTTGTATCAACAGTCATAAACCCTTTGACAGTATATCCCCCTAATATGATGTGATAAAAATAGCGCTCTGTGATCGGCTCCCCGGAGGCCCGCGTAATTCAGAGAAAAACAAATTTCCATAGAGAAGCATCTTATGTACCTGATACAACCATCCTCAAAACTATCAACATCACCAAAACAGTGACAGTCTGAGCCCAGAGGAGTCTACGAAGACAGGACAACTAACTGCATCTTGGACGGCATCCTGGAACAGAAAAATGTCTGACGGCATCCTGGAACAGAAAAACGACAGACTATCTGAATAAACAATGGACTTTAGTTAATAATAATGTTATCAGTCCACTAACTGTAACAAACGTGCCATGGGGGGGCGGGAGGGATATGGGAACTTGTACCACCTGTACTTTTATCTTGTACCATCTGTTCAATTTTCCTGTAAATCTAAAACTGTTCAGAAAGTTACATTCTATTAGTTTAAAAACTTAAACATGGGAAAAAGGCCTACTAGCCAAAAAGGAGAAACTCAAATGTCTATCAGATGATGAATGGATAAACAAAATGTGGTGTATAGACTTTTATTCAGCGATAAAAAGAAACAAAGTGTTGGTACATGCTATACCATGGATGGAGCTGGGCAGCGTCATGGTAAGTGAAAGGAGTCTGAATGGGCCACTTACAGGAAGGAACAGGAAGTAGAGGCCACTGGGGGCAACAGGCAGGGGAGATGGGGAACGGGGAGTGCCGCCAATCGGTAGTTTGTTTGGGGGAGTAAGGAGAACGTTCTGGACTTAGATACGGTGGATTTCCCAGAGCTATGAATTGTACACTTTAAAAGGGTAAAGTTTAGGGGCGCCTGGGTGGCTCAGTCGGTTAACGACGCTTTTAGCTCAGGTCATGATCTCACGGTCCATGAGTTCGAGCTCCACGCTGGGCTCTGTGCGGACAGCTCAGAGCCCGGAGCCTGCTTTGGATTCTGTCTCCCCCTCTGCCCCTCCCCTGCTTGTACTCTGTCTCTTTCTCAAAAAATAAACGTTGAAAAAAATTTTTCAAGGGTAAAGTTTATTGTATGTGAACAATTCTATCTAAATAAAGTTGTTACACAAAATATGCGCATCTAAAAACAGTTTTTATCAATGAAAAAGCAGTGCTATGCAAGACTGCTTTCTGCCAAGTCCCTCTGGAAAAAAAGAAACTCAGGGTCCCATCCCATCAGTCTTTAGTGTTGCCTGATTGAATGAGAAGCCTCTGTAGCTCCTGCAGTGTTTGTTTATGGTGAATTCACACGCAGCCCTGTGAACGGTGGGCGCTTTGTCATACTTGGTGATTACTTCTCTCAATAACAAACAGGTTTTTTTTTTCTGAACAAACCCATCAGAAGCTCACGAAATCCTGTCCTAGTATGAAAAACCAAACTTTCTAACCTAATCTACAAAAAGGATGATGATGCCTGTTTTTTTCTCCATTCCACTCTGAAAATTAAAGACTGGGTGGCCCAGTCAGGTAAGCATCTGCTCTTGATTTCAGCTCTGGTCATGATCTCAGTTGTGAGGTTGAGCCCCAGAGTGAGCTGCCATTCCTACCCAGAGCAGCAGAGGTTACGGCGGGTTAAATAGGTTTGGAAAAATGGGTCTCCTCATGTCCTACTGTATGAGGTAGAAACTTCCAGCCATTTGGGAGGGCAGTTGATGAGCATCTATTAAGAATTTCACACGTGCACATCCCAGAAGCTAGTGTTTCCACACACACGCATCTATTCTAGACAAACATCCTTACGTAAGAACAAAGAGGCACGTTGCACAATGATGTTCACTAAAGCACCGTTTGCAGCTTCAGGAACGGTTAAGGGCTGGTTCCTCTGCCACAGGGATCCACCACAAACCACGACGCTCCTCCAGCCTAAAAGCCTTCAGCCGGTTGCCAGGGCACTCGGAATAGACCAGATGCTCTGCTCTGTCCCGCCAGGAGCAGCGAGGCAGCCCCAGCTCCCAACTCCACCCTACACCCTGGCTTGCCACCCTCTGCCACCCTCACCTCCCGCCTGGTCTTGCACCGTGCTGTGGGGGCTCACACCTGAAAGGCGGCTCCGCTAGGGGGTCCATCTGCATGGAACCTTCATCCTAACTCCCTGTGCACCACGCCTTTTAACTCCACCCGCAGCTTAAACCCAAGTCTCCTCAGGGAGGCTTTCCAGGACCACCCAGTCCCATTATCCGCCTTACTTTCCTCTTACTTTCTAAGTCCCTCCACCTAAATGAAAACACTGTGAGAACGTGGCCCTTATCTGTCATGTGCAGTTGCAGCCCAGCACTCAAACCTGGGCAAAGTGGAAGCCCTCAATAAGTGGTTTTTTAAACAAATGTGTTCTATGCTACACTATGAATTTCCATGAAGCAATTCGAGAATAAGACGTAGTCATATGCACTGTCAAGGGAAAAGGTCTAAGACTACCAGTTGAGTTTGTTAAAAAGCCAAGTGCATTATAATATATAAAGAATGAATGTTTTATTTAAAATACATACATTAAGAGGCGCCTGGGGGGCTCAGTAGGTTAAGCATCAGACTTCGGCTCAGGTCATGATCTCACAACAGTTTGTGGGTTCAGGCCCCACGTCGGGCTCTGTGCTGACAGCTCAGAGCCTGGAGCCTGCTTAGGATTCTGTGTCTTCCTGTCTCTCTGCCCCTCCCCCGCTTGCACTGTCTCTTATCAAAAACATTTTTTAAAAAATTAAATAAGTAAGATATTTACATTATGAAAATAAACTCCTTCCTTTAGGATATTTACAGCAAGGTCTCACGTCTCCAGAAGTAGCAGCTTACACTATGGCTCTAATCACTGAAAAAAATCATTCACTTTGGACCACAACGTAAGCCGTGTGCGTAAGTGAAAAGAAACATGTAAAAGGGCAGACACGAAGCTGACAGCACTGCTCCCCCCTAAGGCGTGTCAGCGACTGAAGGAGGAAGGTCAGGGGACACTGAGTCACCTCTGACATTTGCATTTTTTACGACACCAATGTATTCAGTCAATACTTACGTAATAAAAAAATATTTAAATGTTAATACATTTTAAAGAAAAAATATTTAGGAGTTTGATAAATACAGATTTTTAAGAGTACAGATTAACAGTAGTTCAAACATTTCTCCCACAGCAGGACAATTAACTGTAAGCGCTCTCTCCTGGCTGTAAACAAATGACTCTAGATACTTATTATTTGCTAGAGAACATTACGAACTATTATTGTGGCCACATTATTCAGAAAACACATCAAATTTTACATAGTTGGGAAAAAGAAAGCATGTATGCAGCCTCCACCAGGTGCGCCGCAAACCTATGCAATCCTCACAACCCTGAATGCCTGAAATGAGGCCACCCCCTTTATAAACAAGGACACCAATCCCGAAAGTACTCAGCCCAATAAAAAAGGACACCGATCTCGGCACTGATCTCGGAGAAAGCACTTGCCCAAGACTGCGGGGCCAAGCAGCAGCAGAACTGGAAATAAAGCCCAGACTGGACCCCAAACTCAGCTGCGTTTCTCCTGGGCCATATGCTGCCACAAACTAAGACAAACTGTCTCACCACGAATTTCAGAGACTGGACTCAGGAGGTACACAGAGGAATGTAGAGGGTTATATTAAAAAGGCACAGAATGCAGGGGAAATGACAGACAGATGATCTGACCAGCTAGCCTGCCTCTGACCGCTGGAACCATTCAAGACACAGAGATGTAACCGTTTCACTGAAAATTCTGGAAAAAAAAATTTTCCAAAAAAACATTCTGACAGCCTTCTGATACTTAATCATTAGTTTGGGAAAGCTCTTTTTAAAATGCCATCTAATGCTTTTCTCCTACAGTCTGTACAGTTATGCTGACCTGGGCGTTAATAGAAAGAGCGGGTAAGTAAGCCGCTGTGTACTTACCCCCATCCACTGATAGAAAGATGGTTAAACTGTCATAAGGTATCCGTAGTTCCCTCTGAAGTTTTGTACCTCGTCACTTTCTAGCTTACATTGAAAATTAAAGAAGTTCAAAAAAACCAAGATGAATTTAATACCGGCAGGAAAACCTACTTAACATTGAAAGCTCTGAAATTGGAATCGTATGAATATGTTACAGAGTAAAGGGCTTGAGTGCCATCCCTCCACCCGTGAGGCTTGGAACTGAGAACGAGAGATGCAGCCCGTTGTTTGACTCCCATTTCTGCCACTCATAAGTCTCCAAGACTTTTATTTCATTCAATAAAAATGGTGACGTTATTTTTTAAATTTTGTTAATAATGATATAATATCTATGCAAGCAGCTGCAGTTCTTTGTTCAAAGCTGACGTTAGGTGTTATCATTAGGATTAGAAATCATTTCCATGGGTGGAAAACTGAGCATATGTAAATTCCAAAGCCAATTCTGACAGATGCTTCAATGAAACATCTATTTAAAAAAAACAAAAGCAGATGTGCCTGGGTGGCTGAGCTGGTGAGCTGGTGAAGCATCCGGCTCTTGGTTTCAGGTCATGATCTCACGGTTTGTGAGTTTGAGCCCCATGCTGTCAGTGCAGATTCTCCTCGGGATTCTCTCTCTCCCTGTCTCCCTGCCCCTCCCCTGCATGCTCTCTCTTTCAAAAATAAACAAACATTAAAAAAGAAAAAAACCACTTCAGAGGGTATTATACTTTATGGTGTGAATGTCAAATGTTTTACAGTACTTATTTACTAAATTTTACGTGTTCCATAAAATAAACTCTGAAGTACCCTGGAATTAATAGCAGAAATAATGCAAACAACAGATGCCTGAAATATAAGTAGTAGGAAACTTATTCCCGATTTACCACCCCAGTCCCTTTGATTAGAGCTGCTTCTAGTCTATGGACGAACTTGATCTTCTTTGAAGTGTGCTGTCCACCGCTTTTCTGTTTCAGTCACAGTGGCTATAAATAGTTGTTTAAGGATTTCCTTATCTAAATTCCTGCCTGCAGACAGAAAAAAATATGGTGATCATATTATGCTTATTAAAATGACAGCTTACCTATCAATTCCAAATCATTAAAGGCTTGATAATCCTCAGAAATTTACAAAAACAAAGTAATTAGTGATCCTTTCAACTTTCTATTCTAGTTAGGTCCCTTAGAACCAAACTGGCCTTTCGATTAATTACTTTTCTAAAATTGTTTGAAGAAAAGAGTAAAAGGCCTAACAAGTTCTTATGAAGGTTATCACATCATGAAGACAAATACATGAACTAATCACAGGGGTTCAGACGATTAATACTGCTTAAGTTAAGCATATTATGTCACTTTCAAATATATATTTTACTCTGCTTAAAAACGGACCCGTTTCACTTACCGATAAGAACCAATCGATTGGTTCTCTCTGTGTCATCGCTCCAGCTCAGCGGGGTCTCCTCCAGGTCATAGAGCTCATGGATGCCTTGGACAATCACCTGTTTTAGTTTGTCTTTGATCGACACCAGCCCCTGCTCAGAGGAGAACGATCAATCAGCCTCATTCAAGTTTACAGCAGAGAGTGTTAATGGATTATTCCTATTCTACTTTAAATATAAACCCAGAAAGACGCTGTTAAAATTACTTATATCTAGTTATTTGTGCCTTGTAGAAATAGTTTCTTTTTTTTAAGTTTTTTTTTTTTAACGTTTTAATTATTTCTGAGAGACAGAAAGACAGCATGAGCAGGGTAGGGTCAGAGAGAGAGGGAGACACAGAATCCGAAGCAGGCTCCAGACTCTGAGCTGTCAGCACAGAGCCCGACGCGGGGCTCAAACCCACAAACCGTGAGATCATGACCTGAGCTGAAGTTGGACCCTTAGCTGACTGAGCCACCAAGGCGCCCCTAGAAATAGTTTCTTAAAGCCTCTGATTTTTAAATTTAAATTTCAAGCATTTGTGCACCAGGTTGTTTTTTTTTTTTTTTAAATAGTCCCTTTTTGTGATGATAAAATTAATACATGTATTAAGATGCCCTTTCAGTGTTGTAACAAGAAGTTAAAACAACCAAATGATAAAACATGCATCGAATTCTACTGATTTTTCTACTTTTAAGGATTTTATCTTGTTTCACAGTTTTAGTGGGAACATTTGAGGAGTTAAAAGATTTGGGGTAATTTTTGAATGGACTGCAATAAATGGAGCAGATAATGATGAAATAAATGAAAAAATATACATCTATCTTGATAAATTTCATTTTATATTGACTCACAGAAATAAGAAACAAATTATCTGATAAAGAGGCTCCTCTGGGGATGAAACAATTTCTCTGAAATGATATTTGTTACACTTGTTTGTTATTAAATTAATACACATGTCGCAAAACAGTAAGAGGCAAACCACTCGTGTCATTCCCACCACATAACTTTGGTGTGGTTTTGTGTACTTGTGTATTTTATGTGTATATTCTTCCTGGTCTCCTTTGCCCAGTTTTGTTTTCTCCTTTGTAAACCTGAATTTTAACATGTGATCGCTCCTGGGAAAGAAGTGTCTACATCAGTTCGGTGTTGCGTGCAGAAGGGCTCCGAAGCGATGGCCGTCCCCAGAGGGGACACGTGGAACACGCTGGCGCCGGCGCACGAGTCCCCGCGGCAGGGAGTTGGGGCAAGTCTGTGAAGTGAGACTCGCAGTGCTGTTGTGACAGAGCAAGGACAAGCAAAGAACCACAGCAGACGGAGGGCGCGCGGAAAAACCGTCCTGCACCCAGAGACGAAAGCCAGGCCCCAGGCCGGGATGGCGCGGGACCAGGCGCGGTCACAGCGGAGGCATCGGTGTAGGAACCGCCCCTCCGCCCCCAGCAGCAAGGACAGAAGTGCTCACAGGCTGAGACACAGTCGGCCAGTGTGCTCCCTGGAAGGACACACTCCGGGGTTACAGCAGCAGCAGCAGCAGGCGGAGTCCCTCTGGGTGGGGACTCGGCGGGAACAGACTGAGGGTCATGGTGGCTCTGAGGCCAATCCCAGGCAGAGTCAGCACAGAAGGTGAGGGCATCTGAACCAAATGGTTTGGTTTTTTGTTGTTTTTTTTTTAAATTTGTTTTAACATTTATTTATTTTTGAGAGAGAGAGGGAGACAACGTGAGCAGGGGAGGGGCAGAGAGAGAGACACAGAATCCGAAGCAGGCTCCAGGCTCTGAGCTGTCAGCACAGAGCCCGACGTGGGGCTCGAACCCATGAACCATGAGATCATGACCTGAGCCAAAGTCAGTCGCTTAACTGACTGAGCCCCCCAGGCACCTCCTGAATGGTTTCTTGATAGTCTCAGCCTTCGTCATTCTAGTGACCTCAGGAAGTCAGCTGCTAACAGGAAAATCTAGTCACTAACAGTAAGTAGTAAGATAGAACCTTGTGGAAACACAGGAGTAGACCAATGACTGCTGAGTGGCTAGGCACACGACGTAGCACACTGCCCCCTGGAAAAAAACACCTTCCAGGACATAAATCCCCCAACGCCAAGTAACACGGATGGGTTTCAAAACACACAGGAGCCTTCTCCTGGCTTTCCGCCTTCCATAACGGTTTACAGCACGACTGCGGAGTGTCCGCTACGGGCGCCAAGCGACACGGGTTTGGCCGCAGCAAACCTCTAATGTTACCTCCCTGTGAGCGAAGCGGTCTTGGAAAATTAAACACGAGACGGTCGGTTTTCCCGAAGGAACCAAGCTGAGCACCGAGGACAGGAGAGCCGGCGAGCCCGGCGCGTCAGCAAGCCCACTGCTCAGAGCGCTGCGGGGGGAGGGCGGGGGGCACGTGGAAGCACAGGGCTGTGTTAGCTGCCACGCGAACGCAGCTCTGCACATCAGTCCCGCTCTGTGCGGTGACTGCCAAAGCTGCTTTCCAGCAATGGAAATATGGAAAAGTGAAAACAGACCGTATTATTTGTACTAAAACCAGTGCTTCTGTTTAAAACCAAATATGGTATTATGGAACAGCCACGAAAGGAAAGGGTAAGCGTGAAAAGTGTACACCGTACCTTTAACCGTATGACCTCCATGCAGTCGCCGTCCTGGTTTCTCACATTCTTCTCCCACAGAAGATTCTGGACCAAGGGACATATTTCAATAAGACCAAACATTGCTCCCAGCACAGCCAAGTAACAGAACAGGTGGCAAGTCATCATCAGTTACATATCGCACTCACCTGAATAAACACATTCAGACTTTCTTCCTTTGCATTTCCGGGTACTTCGAATGTCACCGTAAGAATGCTCTATAAATCAAGAGATTATCAATAATGATTTTTTTATAGTAATGTCAGTCTATTTTTAAAAACCACAAGTTTTAAGACAGTACATTTTTAAAAACCACAAGTTTTAAGACACAAAGTACATTTATGTTTTAAGACATTAAGTACATTAAGTTTTAAGATAAAAACACATTCATGAAAATTTATTTTGCCTAATAACTATATTACGTGTATCTTTTTCACTGTCTGGCTGAGTTCTGAGAGCAGCAATTCCATTTTCTGTATTTTGCCAGTGACCGGTGGTTCAGTACTCGTGAATACATTCTTTCCAGGACTCTCAGCACTAAGAGGGAAGGTGATAAATACAGTGTATCGACTATGTTCTGAGCCAGGTACTCTGCCTGGGTCCCTTCATTTCATCTTTCATTTACTTGTGACAAGAGTCCTGTGGAATAAAGAGAACTGTCATTTTCTAAATTGGGGAAAATGAGGCTCAGAAAAAGTAAACTACTTAGGTCCAGGAGTAAAACTCAAAAGTGAACTTTTGTTCTCCGGGAACAATACAAAGGAAAAATTCAGTTTAGTTCTGACCAAGCATATGGCGAAGGGAGAGGAGCACCTGGACGTGAGAATGACAGTGTCATGTCACCTTTGTTTGTAGAAGGTTGACTTCATTTAGATTGTTAACTCTTAGATTTACTTTTCTTCCTGCTCTTGATAAATCTCTCACTGTCCACTCTAAGGAACCTGAACCTTAAGATTTCCTGCAGCTGGTCACATAATTCACGTCCAAGGCTCCATGTGCTACTGTAACCCAACATTTCAACTTCATGATGAAAATACATGGGGGCCAAGCATAACATGATGAAAACACAAACCCCACCTTGGAGAATTAGGATGACACGCTCACGCCAGGCTTCAAATCAGGAAGAAAAAACACACTGAAGCACAGCTTTCTATAATTTCCTACAACTGCGTATCTTAACAGCAATTTTGTTCACCAATAGAAAATCACTAAGGCTTACAGTAGTAAATATGAAAAGACCAATTGTTTTTTATACAAACATAGAGAATAGCTAAAGGTGAGTACTGAAGACCAATCAATCAAAGGACAAAATACACGGACATTTAGTCTCCACTGCTGTTAGTAATATGAAAAACAGAAAGCACTTACTTGCTAAATAGGAGACATGAAAGGCAACTAAAATTGACTTTAAAATGTCAGATTTTTACAAGCGCATGGGTGGCTCAGTAAGTTAAGTATCTGACTCTTAAGTTTGGCTCCGGTCAGGAACTCACGGTTCATGAGATTAAGCCCCATTTCAGGATCTACGCGGGGGGAGCCTGCTTGGGATTCTCTCTCTAACTCTTTCTCTGCCCCTCCTTTGCTCATTCTCTCTCTCTCTCTCAAAATAAGTAAATTAACATTAAACATTTTTTAAAAGAAGACTAAAAAAGCAACCACTAGGGGCGCCTGGGTGGCTCAGTCGGTTGAGCATCCGACTTCGGCTCAGGTCATGATCTCATGGTTCACACGTTCGAGCCCCATGTTGGGCTCTGTGCTGACAGCTAGGTCAGAGCCTGGAGCCTGCTTCAGATTCTGTTCTCCCTCTCTCTGACCCTCCCGTGTTCATGCCGTCTCTTTCTCTCAGAAATAAATAAAACATTTAAAAAAAAATTTTTTTTTTTTTTTTTATTTCTAGGAGAGAGAGAGAGAGACAGCGTGAGCAGGGGAGGGTCAGAGAGAGAGGGAGACACAGACTCTGAAATAGGCTCCAGGCTCTGAGCTGGCAGTCAGCACAGAGCCCGACGTGGGGCTCGAACCCACGAACCGTGAGATCATGACCCAAGTGAAAGTCGGACGCTTAACCAACTAAGCCACTCAGGTGCCCTTAAAAAAATTTTTTAAAGGATGCTAAATGAAACATAATTTGTCATTTTCAAAGGACAGTAGCAATTCAACCTTCAAAACTGCTTAAAATGTATTTTATTCAAGTTGGAGAACTTGGCTTTTAATATTGGAAAGGTCTCAACATAAAACTCAGTATTGCTTTATTCTTAAAGAACTTCTACTGGGAATGGCTGTTGCTTTTGGCAGGTTAGAAATAAGAAAATCTTTTTAAGGGGTACAATTAACTCCAGTATGAGATAAATAGGATTTTGCAAATTAAGACAATGTATAGGGGAGCTCAAGGACAGAGATACACACTGCAGAACTAGATGTTTTCCTGTACCAGTACACTCTTCTCACGGCGGGCAGACCGTAAAGGAGATGAAATCCGTAAATTCCCAGTGCAGAAGCTGAGGGTCACAACTTGTCCCAAATTTAATTGGCTCTACTAGTAAACTATGCACGGACTGCCACTGCTGTTTGGCGTTTCTCACCTTCCCACCCTCCAACCCCGGGGGGCCTCCTGACAGGGAGCAAACGAGGGGCCGTGCAGATAGAGTTGCATCAAAGGGGATTCAGGGACTCAACCTGAATTAACACCTCCTAAGTCCTAGGTATTACCTGCTTCAGACTTTTTCCCAGTTTTTGTTTCAGATCTGAAATTAACTCTCCTTTTCCCAGACCCCAGAAGCAGAAAACTGAAGCAACAGGTCCCTCCAGTCAGTCAAGGCCTGTTTCCCATGACTTCTCCTGTCTTACTGCCCCAGCGCCAGGCAGGCAGGCTGGTCGGGCAGGTCTACCTGTGATTCTGCCCTGGATTCACCCCATTTCCATGCCCCCTGCCACCAGCACAATCCAGGCCCTCGTCACAGGGGTCTCCCTGCTTGGTCTCCCGTCCTCAGCTCGGTCCGGCTTCCCTGTCCCTGCCCCACAGCCGGGCAGCGGTTCCGTGTGGCCCGCCCATCACAGCCCGGCTCCGTGGCCCAGGGCTCCAGCAGGAAGCGGCCACCCGCCACCGGGCCTGTGCGCTAGAGCCCCCTCCTCCTCCCCACCGGGCCTGTGCGCTAGAGCCCCCTCCTCCTCCCCACCGGGCCTGTGCGCTAGAGCCCCCTCCCCACCCCCACCGGGCCTGTGCGCTAGAGCCCCCTCCCCACCCCCACCGGGCCTGTGCCCTAGGGCCCCCCTCCCCACCCGGCCTGTGCCCTAGAGCCCCCCTCTCCTAGAGCAGGCTCGCCTTCCCACTGGTAGAACCTGGCTTGCTCTTTCCCTTACTTCTTCCGGTCCAACAAAACCTTCTACTTTCTGATGTCTTACTCAGAGCAGCAGGTGCGTCTTTGCAAGGAGTGTTCCTAACTGGAAAGACGCACAAGGGAATTCTCTTAATGATCATGGAAATTGTCTGTATTTGTATCTAAGGGGGAATTACAGAGAGATGTGCTCCTGTGTGCACATGGGCCGGCACATGGGCACAAATATATGCAAAGACAGACTGACTTGAACGCTAAAAGCTTACATGCTTTGCTGTACATTAAAATAAAGAGCCCGTCCTTCACAAAGCCTCAGACCCGCTGAACCACGAGAGCACCGCCCCCCGAACCCCACTGCCCTCTGTCTGCAGTACTCCCATCTGCCGCCCTCTGTTTACAGGGCTGACGCAGGGAAGTGCGCCGAGTCTCCCGTTGAGCTCTGAAGCCGCCCTTCTCACTGGCGAGGCGGCTTGCTGTCAGGAGCTGCCTTCCGCACCCAGCAAGGGCGACGCGTGCCCGCGGTTTCCCTGCACTCTTCCACGTGGCCACATGTTTGAAATTTCCTGTTTAGAAAATACTCCAGCAAAAGAAAGGCTGGGAAGACTGAGGACATAACTTCAGCAAAATGCTGACGGCCAGGGCAACCGGGTCAGGCGTGCAAAGGCTCCTTTTGCTATTCTCTCTCCTTTGGTGGGTCTTTTTAAAATTTCTATGATGAAATGTTCAAAATATACAGACACATTAAAGAGCACATAGCCAAGGCCCCTGGAGACAGGAGGCGTGGGGGCTACCGGGTATCCAGTACTAAACGGGGTTCTCGTGTTCCCCATTTAAGAATCAGGGCTTTTCACTCCTGTAACAACTACTCCCCGCGCAGCCACCACAGCCCACGCCCTGTGCCGAGCGGCGAGGAATCCGGTGTTCGGGATGCACAGACGGCTACAAGGAAAGAGCGCTTCAACCCAGCTATAAGGCATCATTCGAGCCGCGACAAGTCTGTGCGAGATGCCACAGGCACAGACAATAACCGTGATAAGGGCTCTTGAAAGTGACTATACCCTTCGTCTTTTACTCCTCAGGACTCCTCAGATGATGCCCCTCAGCCGGAAAGTCAGTAAGAATGTGCCTCCAGTTCATCTTTGTGACGACTACTGCGGACTGTAAAGAGTTGGTTCTTCTAAACACTTCTGCCACCAGAGAGCTGTATTTCTCTCACTCATGCGAAAGACAAGTGAAGATGAATCTCTCGTGAAGTTTCTGAGAGAAAAAAGTGCTGCAAACACGGCAGGACGAGCCCCATAAACATGAGCCGTGTGCAGGCCCTGTTAGAACGAGTCATGCTTCACAAAATGAGTGGCAGTTTGGAGCCAGAGGCAGGAAGAGGTACACGGCTCACTCCATGCCCCCTTGCTCTCACCGTGTGAGATGGAACAAAGATTTACCCTAAACCTCGACCATCCACGACCTGCGATCTGCACAAAAGAAAGGTGGGTACAGTGAAAACACGTGTTGTTTGCTCCTGGGGTCTTCAGTATCTGCCTCAGGAACGGGGCTTTGGGAGCGCCTAAATGAAGGACACGGTAAGCACTTCAAATTTACAGTGCTACCTGCGGGTGAAACTCAAAGTCAATTTTTGTTTAAATGAGCCCTACATGCCTTTACCAGACTTTTCCTTAACCTGTCAGTTCAGCAGAGTTACAGAGAGGCAGCATACAGAGCCGCCGGGGGTCGCTAAGCAGTGACTCCCAGCAGAAGAGCTGAAAGGCGCCAAGTGACCTGTGGGACGGGGAAGCCAGAAAGCACGATTCCCTCAGGTTCTAGCAACTCTGGTTTGAGGACTTCCTGTGATGCAATAAGCCAGATGAGATTACCTCAAAAGCACCCAAATTCTGAAAATTATCAACACGGTTCCAAAACATTTTTTTTTTTAGCAAGACAAAAATAATATGGTCCTGATGGAACTAATTTAGTTAAAAAAATGCTTTAAAATTTTTTAAAGACTTTTTTACCTGATCTAGGTGAGGCTGTGTTGTTGGCACATGCTGAAGCTTTTTCTGCAAACTAAAAACAACTGGTTATAAATTCAGAGATCAATATACTTCCGATTTAACTTTATATGTTCCTTAGAGGTACAGAGCTAAAGAGAGAGTTTCCACAACTCAGTCTAGAACACAGTTCCAATTTTACACGCTGTTTACATATTCTTATAAAGAAAACTAACAGATTATTTAAAGATTTTTCCTAAAACATACACACATTCAACAAACTCACAAAAGCCTCTTAAATAGAGAGAACAAACTGGTGAGGGTGGGGGATGGGAAAAAGAGAGAAAGGGGATTCAGAAGTACAAGCTTCCAGTTGTGAAATAAGCAAATCAGGAAGATGAAAAATAGAGCCCAAGGATACGGTCCACAATGCTGCAGTCACATCATGCAGCGACACATGGTGACCACACCTAAGAGCACTGAGTAATACAGAGTGGCCAACCCACTGACCCACGAAACACACCTGACATCGTGTGTCATGCTTCAATAAAAGCAAATGGACAACACATTCACACTTGTACATTTACACACAATACTGGAAAGCCCTCATCTCTAGTGATACTATTTAGTGTGGCTGGATGTGTCAGTAGATTTCTTAATTCCAAGAGATCTATTACAGGCCTCAAAAAATACACGGAAACATTTTACTAATGCTCCAAATTTCATCCACGCGCCCCATGCTCCCTAACGTGACAATAAAGCTGCTACCTAAAGACAGTTAGAAGGTCCGTTTTCTCCTTTATCGGTGTTTTCCCTTGAACGTATCTACTTATTAAAAAGCAAGTAGTATCTGTAAATATACACCTGCTACATAGTCTGTTAACTGTGACTAAGAAAAAACAAAAAGTCAGAATCCTACAAAGGCATTTTTCTGATATGAAAAAGAGCAAGAAGATCAATCTGGCGTCACACCTGATAACCACAGCAGCAGCAGACATTTAGACACCGATGGGGGTCGGGTGGGAAGAGGAAAAGGACTTAAAACCTTGCAGATGTTTGGCTTTGTAGAACAGTGAGGGGTAAATTAGTAACAGCAAGTTTAGAAAAGAGGAAAGGACTGTAGGACCGGCTGGAGGGAAAAGAACCTCACTGGAGGGGCCTCAGCCAAGAAGGTGTCAAGTTAAGTCCTTCCCAGCTGGCTGGATTCTCCATTTTAGCAACTGCGCACGAGGAAAAGAGGAAAAGCGATGCAAAGGCCTGATCCACAGAGAGGGCATCACGTTAAACAGCTACTTCAAATGTCACGAATGCATTCTCGCTGTTCCTCAGCAAGTGTGGAATGAGATTACCGTAGAAAGTGTCTGGAAAATCATGCTCATTGTCTAGGTTCAATATCTAGTGTTGTTAAAAATAACTGCCAACGACTTGTGCAAGGAAGGAAAAACTTTTCCTCGACCCTCTCAGGAGCCTGGCTGGTGTGAAAAGCGGGTTGACAAACACAGATTAACAGGAGGCAAGGGTGCAGGTTTATTTACTGTTAAGTTTCATGTGACGGGAGGCTTCGCAAAGAAGTGAGGAACCAAAGAAACGCCTGTACCTGAGTGTTTGCACGCTAGGTCTGAAGAAGAGTGGAAGGTTGCACAAACATAGGATGGGACGTGGTCTGAAGCAAGTGGAGCGGACGGGGGAAACTCGGAGGCCTGTTCCTTCAGATCCCTCCGTGTGTGCCTTCGTCTTCAAAAAGAAGACGGCTCCTTTCCTCTGGGCCTAGGGAGGCTATCTCCCACGTGAGACTTTTATGAGTCAACTACTTCAGACGAAATGGGAGAAAAGATTTCCAAATCACACATCTGATGAGGGGTTAATACCTAGAATATATTTTTAAAAAACTCCCAGCTGAGCAACAACAACAAAACCACCTGATTAAAAAATGGACCAAGTACTTGAAGAGACATTTCTCCAAAAACGATCTACAAATGGCCAATGAGCACAAGAAAAGATGTTCATTATCACTAACTACTAGAGAAATGCAAATGCAAAGCTATCAGCTCACACCCACGAGGACAGCGACTACCTCAAACAACAGACAACAGCAAGTGTGCACGAGGGTGTGGAGAGACTGGGACATGTGTGCACTGCTGGTGGGAAGGGAAATCAGTGCAGCTGCTCTGGACATCAGTAAGGTTTTCCTCGAAAAATTATAAATATAAGCACCATATGATCCAGCAATCCCCCTCCTGGGTATATATCCAAGAGAGCTGAGAACAGGAGCCTCGAAGAGATATGTGCGCACCCACGTTCACAGCAGCGCTGCTCACAATGGCCAAGGGGGTAAGGCCGTCGGCACGGCAGTCACTGGATGAGCGAATACACAGGATGGGGTCTGTACATACGATGAGATGTCATTCAGCATTAAAAAGGAAAGAAATCCTGTCACATGCTGCATGAGGACTAAGGGAAATGAGCCAGTTACGGTAAGACAGATGCCAGATGATTCCACTGCATTAAGGAATCTAAAGAAGTCAGATTCTTAAAAACACATCACAGAATGGTGGGCGCCAGGGGCTGTGGGGAGAGGCAGATGGAGAGCTGTCAATCAACGGTGACAAGAGTTTCAGTTTTGCAAGCTGAGAAAGTTCTATAGGTCCATTGCACGGCAACGTGAATACACTTAACAGTACTGAATTGTTCACTGGAACATAATTGAGATGCTTAAAAAAAAGAAAAAAAGATGCTGATGTCCAGGGAAGAAAGGGATGTTCCTCTCCCTTAACAAAAAGATTCCTCCCAGGGAAAGAAGCAGGAAAGTGATCCATCACTGAAGGAGAAAGGAAGAATCTGAAGAAATACCCCAAGCTAAAATTTTTTGTTTTTCATGCATTTTCTCATAGAAACCAAGTAATACATATATTGGTCGGTGTAGAAATATTGAGGATTAATCTCTAAAGTTAACTACCATTTACAGTATAATTTCTGCAGGAAACTGCACTGTGATTTCCAAATATGCAATTGACAAAACTTTCAAGATCATAATCATTAGGAATGATCCCATATGCCAAAGGAATGACCAGAAGCTTAAATCAAGTGTGCAACTGTATAAATCATCCCTGCAACTCCAATGCGTACAATAAAAGGAAGTGACAATAAAAGTGAACAAAATACGGAAAACATACCTTATTCCAGAAAGACTGTCGAAGGCATGAAGATCTAATACATTAGACAGATCAACTCTAAAAGAAAGAAATCCAATATTAACAGTGTGAAATTATGTGAAATGTATTCAATTAATCAGGAAAAAAAAATCTCTAACTCTCTTGCCAAAAATATAGACATAAAGTATATAGTCAATCTATCATACTATTTTGGGAAACACATAAAAATAGCAAGCAAGGAACATAAAGCCCAGTATAAAAATTTTTAATAGAAAATATTCATTAAAATCAAAAACTGGTGAACAGTATAAAATCAGGGCAGAAAATTACTTGATTATTGATTCAATAGGCTATAGTTTCCCGTTTGTTGCTTCTGTTAGTTTGTTTGACTTCTAATTGTCTTTTCAATCCTGGATGTTTAGGAGCTTTTCAAATACATTCTTGCAGTCAAAATAAAATGAGTTATAGAACTGGAGCTCTTCAAAGCAGCTACTCAAAGATGTAATGAGGGAAGTGAAGCAAACGGAAGTAACACAGCACTATAATACCTCACCTTTGGAATTTCTGTGTTTCTTTTACTTCCCTTCCTCTCTTCCATGATGTAACAGGTAATATTTTAAGAATATGAGGCATCAAACCTAATGTATAAATATTCACTCTATGACCCTAATCTACATCCAAAAGAATGTGGTTTGAGATTTCATTTCCTTCAGAACAGGGTTGCCTAGAGACTGACACTTCCCACTTGGTGCTCTATCTGAACAAACAGTATCCACGGAAATTGTTTAGAGGTTATAATTAAGCCCTATTAGCAAAGCAATGACTCAAATCAGAAGAGGGTATCATACCACAAACAGCATGCGTTTTGGCTTAAATACATAAAAGTCCGTTTACAAAGACTAGTGAATGAGTTCTAATTTTTACATGAGCAGTCATTTCTCTCTATAATCAAGGCTACAATGAAGGAATGTTTAAGGAAAATGACAAGAGTATAATTCAAAATGAGACTCCAGGAGTTTGCCAACCGTTCATTGAGATTTTTTAAAAGGTGCAGGCCTGTAAGCCCGACCACCTCCTGTAACTTAGGAGCGGCCAGCCCCGCCTGAGTCTCGCCTCCTGTAACTCAGAAGCGGCCAGCCAGGCCTGAGTCTCACACGGCCTGCTGTACAACCTCACTCGCGGCAACAGTACTGTTAGATCATGACCACGTATGCTGGCAAACTCCCATCTTACTGAAAGAACACGACTCCAAAGTTATATGTTAACAGACTATGACGACACTTCAAAGTCTGTACATTCTAGAGGAAAAGAATCAGGAAAATCATCAAGCAAAGAAATAAATGTTCCACCAAGAAATTTCTGAATATCAAGTTACTGAAGAGATCAAGGCCTGACATTAAACATCTTTCCATTTTCACCATGACAGCTGAGCAAATATTTGTATTGACAGGTGACAAATGAAGTTCTCCCCCAAGTCTGTCCTCTTTACCTTAGGGAACAGCTTCAAGTTTAAAAGGACGCCTGCCAATCCTAGGACTATCTGGATCCAGGCCAAGTGGGTGAGTACCAAAAATCCGTTTTCACATACCAGTTTCTAAAATAAACTCGTTTCACACTGACAGTGTTCTTGAGAACCCATGCCACACATTTATAAAGAATTCTGCCTGATACCCAGAATCCTTTGATATTTCCAAAACACACAGGATCAACACTAGACCTTTACATGCTAAAATCGACAGAGAACAGCGTCCCCACTGAGGCTGCCTCCACTAAGCCTCTGCCCTAGTTCATGGAGCAGAGCTAGGGGTGCCTAGGTGCGTGCCTCTCTTTTCTCTAGATGTGGGGAGATGAGTGGAACGGGGTGGGGGAGCTCTGCTCTCTTGCTACGACCAGCGCTCTCTCCCTGGCGGGGTGCCACTGGGAGGTAGAGGGCATTGAAGCAGGGTTGGAGGGGAGGGGGCAAAAAAAAAAAATCTACAGAGAATAAAAAACAATACCAGCCCCTCACTTTATTTCACCAGATTCTCAATGGAGAATAAAACAGGAAATGTCTAAGATTCCAGATTGGAGTTACCAAGGACCGCCCCAAATCTAGTACCACCATGCAAAATAAATTCCTTCACTCATCCAATTAGAAAACTAACTTCCATGGCATTAAATATATTTAATTTCCTCCGTTAGAGATTAAAACATGAGAGAGTTTCAAAACAGTAACACAAAAATGTAAATAAAAATAGGAAGACAATTACCATCAGTTTTTATGCGGTGGGGAGGGGAGCTGAGCGGCTAGCCCAGGGTTAGTGTTGACCATCATCTTTTCCAAGTTCAAGGAGCCTCCAGCCAATTCCAGATCTACAAACTGTCAAACCCATCCAATGGCTAAGTCCTGAACTCTAGAACGAAATCTCCATTCCCGAAAGCATTCCCCAGGGGCACCTCAAGCTCACCGTGAAGCTCAACTAACCACCTTTTACCAACCCCCTGCTGTCACTACCTCACCCGGAAGTCATTCCTCCTTCTGTGCTTCCTTCCCTGGAGAACTATGCCAGAGTCAATCCTCCCAGAACCTACACGGCTTTTGAAACCTTTCACTAACTCCTTGCTGCCCACACGGGGGAAAACAAAAATCCAAACTACGAGTCATGGCATTCAAGACCCTTTGTGGAAAGCTCTCCCTCTCGTCAGTCACACCTCTTTTTCTTTTTCTTGTTTTTTTAATGTTTTCATTTATTTTTGAGAGAGAGAGAGAGAGAGAGAGAGACACAGCATGAGCAGGGGAGGGTCAAAGAAAGAGGGAGACGCAGAATCCGAAGACAGGCTCCAGGCTCCAGGCTGTCAACACAGAGCCCGACGCGGGGCTCGAACCCATGAACCGTGAGATCATGACCTGAGCCGAAGTCGGACGCTCAACCAACTGAGCCACCCAGGTGCCCCTCACACCTCTTTTTCTATCTGCCACACAACCATATGCGCTGGCCGCTCTAAAATAGTCCGGTCTCTGGAGTACAAACCTTCCTTATGCCTGGAAAGCAACAGCTATTCTTGTTCATCTGGAAAAACCCTACTCATTCTTCAGGACTCAAGTCAATAATCACCTTCTCAAAACTTCCTGAATCTTCATCAAGAAGAATTGAGTATTTGTTCCTCTATGTTCCTGTTCTCATAGCACCCTACACCCTACACATTTACTCTTCCTGTTATACTAATAATAGCTAGTATATTGGGTTTTGCTTGTTTCCTTCTGTCTCCCCCAATCACCCACTTCAAAGGCAGTTTTTTCTTTACCCATTCCTTAAATCCTCGACAAGCCAAGAAACACCTAGTGACTAGTGGAATGTTCAATAGTTTGCTGAATTAATGAACTTATTACTGAACAAGTGGATTTTGGTTTTCCGCTGTTCAGGTGGCTGAAATCTCCAAGACTAAAGGGAAGTCAGAACAAGGTAAGGACAGCACTTCTCCCGATCTTCCACTCCTACTTCTGAGTCTACGTGGCCCGTTGGAACTTCTATTTGCCTCATAGTCAACTTAGGTCTTACCAATAAGAAGATGTTACACAGGATTCTTATTCCTCAACTTAAATACTCAAGTAAGCCTTTTCTGTATATGCATATTATCATCTTATTATTGTCAGTTTTACTACTATGAATGTCTGTCAACCACAAAATGCTTGAGGGATTAAAATTTTACAACAAAGAAACAAACACAATAAAACAAAACTTCTATCAGTGATTTCAACTATTTTGTTAAAAACCAAATCTCTAGTTTCTAAACCAGGAAGCTCAAGTTGCTTTGCTTCCAGGAATTGGGGGAAATATTTAATGTTAACATTCATGACCATGGTAAGATTCATCTACCATGGAGGTCTGATCTTCACTGAAAAGGATCCTAATCCAACTTCAGTCCTCACAGCAAGGAAGTACTATTTTACAAAGTCCTTAGATTCTCAGAGGCAACGGCAAACACAAGACACTGAAGAAACAGAAGAAAGAAGGAGATTTTACTCATTTGTTCATTCATCCTTTCGAAGTAACTAAACCTAATCATTGCATGTCTCCTGCTCTTTAGTAATAAAACAAATGTCAGAAATGTCACATAAACATCGAAGTTGTTACACGATAAACTCTTCAAGATAAAATCTTTATGCAGGACATAAAGGTCTACAATAAAAGCCAACAGAAAGAAAAATTGAGCAGGGTCAATCCAGGAGCCTAGAAAAACTGATCTGAGATGTCTGTAAATATGAACCAAATAACTGCTATTACGACAGAAACACAGCTATGTATGGATACGGTTTTTCACAGCTTATGTCCGCTCTGTGTGGGCGTCGGTGTGTCACTCTGTAATGAGGAGAAATTCTAAGGAGAAAGAAAACGGTAGATAAAATGCCAGAGGCCGAAGCCGGCTAATGGAGGGATGGCTCTGGTAGGCATGGGAGGGGCTGGGCTCCGAGCTGCAGGGAGCACGGCTGGTACGCTGGTTCAATGCTCCCCCCACGGGCACTCCTCCTCCGCCACCTCCGCCAGGGGCCAGGGGCTTCTGAGAAGGCATTCCAGGCTGACTGCCAGCTGCTCACATGCATGCAAGCAGCTGCCGCCGTAGCCTCCCGCCCATGGGGGTCTGTCAGCACCTCTAATCTCCATCTCGGCTCACAGGCCTCTCCGCTAAGGCCCCTGCTGCGCCCCCCCCCCCCCCAGGAGAGAAACTGAATTTGGGAGCGGGCTGGCCCCGGGCCAACGGCTGTGGGCCTTGGAGCTGCTGGCTCCATCAGCTGCTGGGCCATTCTGGCCAAAACAATGAGCTGAACAGCACACCCCCGGAAGAAATTTTCTAAAATCCTAAGAGCATGCAATGGAAAACAGAATTTAATCCACAGAAATACATTTCGCAGATGTTTTAAGAATACCTCTATTTTATAAACTAAGGCACATCTGTATGAACAGAATGGAAAGACAGAAGAACCTACAGGAACTAGAAATCAACATTTTAAAAAGGGTTATTAGGAACTTAAAGGTAAAGGTTCCATGAATTTGTACACGACACATTATTTTTGCAACTATACAAGAAACAAAGCCGTTTTTAAAAAATATTAGAAGGCCTTTTGAGTACCTCAAACTAAGATCCCCAACAATATGCTTTTATAGATTTCTATGCCAGGCACTTTTTTGAGTTGTTTTAAGTCCTGTTTTCTTCCTCGGTGACCCAGTCCACCACGGCTCTGCAGTCTTAGCTACAAGGAGAAGTGGGCGTATTAACCACATAAGCCACACTCATTTCATTCAAAACGTTTTGGGGCCCCATTTTTTAAAAATGCACATATTTCTTATAACAGAATCAAGCATATTTATCAATTTCTTACTATTATTAACTTGGGTTATTTATTGTTAATATTAGTAATAGCTTTTAAAAGTACCTTGATCTTTGTGTTTCTAAAATTTTTCCCAGTCCATTTATTGATCTGAAAGAAACATAAAAATGAGGAAGAAAGGGTAAAGAAAGTAAACGTTAAACTTTTTAAAAATCGTTAAGGCACCTTATTTCTAAAACAGGAAGCATATGCAAATGTATCTGAAGAAAAAAATAAAAAACAAAACTTACTTTTTTTATACTTTATTATTTATTTCTCTTTCTAATCATAAATCAGGTCTATTCCACTTAGGTGGAAACATGATATGCAAAACATGATATGCAAAAATCTACTGCACAACTGACAAACCAGGGGCCACTCAGTGAATTATAAAGAGACCCTTCACTTTAGAAAAAAATGATCCAGAAGTAGTCAATAATTCTAATGCTCTCACAACGAGGAGATAAATCAAGATTCCTACGGATACTCAATTTCCCACAAGCACACACTGTGGAAACGGCTATTACAACCCGCTAGAAATAAAAACCTCGCTGAGTGGCTCTGACCCCAGACTGTCCTCAGTATTCACAGTAACACCAAGTCACGCATCCATGTTATTTCTCAGAATAACCTCTTTGGTTCCCTAACTAGAAACTCTACCCACTCTGCTGGTCCTTCCCTTTCTGATGCTAAGATAATGAGGTAAGATTCCCTCTGTATGGGAAAAGCTGTAACAAAAATACTCGTGAAATCCTTTTCAACACACTGTATACCTGATGTATTTATCTTTACACGATCAATTCCACTGCCTTCAGCTTTACTTGCTGAATATCCTGCCTTTTGTTCTGAGGCAAGTCTCTCCACCACCTTCTTTCGTGAATGTACCATATAACCTCATAGCTACTTCCTCTCAAATATGCTCCCCTTCTTCCAGCTCCCCAGACTACTGCCCAGCCAGCTGCCAGTCTGTGAGGTACAACCGAGAGTCAACAGCCAAAAGGTCTGCAAGCCATTAAAGCACTTTGTCCAAAGTCTTCCCTGGCGCCGCTGTGCAGGGCAGGCTGGCAAGAAGGCGGGCAGGCAACTCTGCCGATGGTAGAAACCCAGCTGAAGTGGCCAACACGGGCACAGAAAGGCCCAGTGGTAACAACCCTTCCTTTCACACCAAACGTTTGCTGCATGATTATGTCCTCCTTTCCAGCAACCACAACGATGCAGAGGAAGTTGACAAGAGAAATAAAATTTAGGAGGCCAGTGTCAAAAGGGTACCAAAATAGCAGCAATCTCCACTCACTGCTTTCATCCTTCTAGACTTTTCAAAAATAACCACTTTTCTCTTTCTTTCACAGTGCTATTCACTGCAACTTGAACTTCCTATAGAAGCCGGGAACATCATCCCCACTCATAACAGTAGCCAACAGAGCACTTACGACATGTCAGGCCCTAGGCAAAGCTTTCCAACACTGTCTCATGTAACATTCAAACGGAACTTAATGAAATAGGTATTATTCCTGTTGTAGAGATGAGACTTAAGAATACAGCAAGAAACAGACCAACGAGTAGAACCCGACCAGATTCCAAAGTCCACCATCTATACACTATGCATCACTACGTGCCATCTACATGGAGACATTATTACAGTTTTTTTATAGTGAAGACTCAGAGAATATTAGTATTAAAATAATATAAAATATGCAGAAAAACATTAATTTCTTTCTTCTTCGATTAATCACTGCAGCCAATCTCCTCATGAGCCTTACCTTTATGATTCAATTTATAACATACTATATTAACTGGGACCAAAAGAATCAAAATCTGATGTCAGCAGATTATACCCATTAAAGAGGACTAATAAAAAAAGCTACTGAATGTCTCTTTGTACATGGCATTTATTAGGTCTTAAAAAATAATTCAAAGTCCCTGAACTCTAACCTCATGTGAAAAGTCCAAATGATGGTTGGATCATTTCACACATATCTGAGTACCAGTCATATTGTCCTATGTTGACCAACCTTGGCCATGGACACTGAAGACATTCTCAGAGCCTGGAGCATGCTTTGGATTCTGTGGCTCCCTCTCTCTCTGCCCCTCCCCTGTGCATACTCTGCCTCTCTCTTTCTCTCAAAATTAAAAAACATTTTTAAAAATCCTTAAAAAAAAAAAAGAAAGCAAAGAAAAAACAGAGACAGTGAAGGAATTCAAGGATTGGCAGAGTGAGAGTGAGAACATGTAAGAGTAAAAGAAAGGATCTGGCAAGATACGTCCATGGGGAAGTAAATCGTCCTGAGTAAGGTCAGAGAACTTCATTCAGAGAAAGAGTCAAAGAGAAGATGGGAAAAGGAGGATGGAGTCAGAAGACCCTGAATATCAGTCTATGAACTCTGACCTACGCTCTGTAAGCAGTGGGAAATAACTGTACACGCTACCAGTTACGTAACAGTCAATTAGGCAATAACACATGATTCCCAAATGGTACATGAAGAAGGTGAACCATGAACCTAAGTATCTACAGGGCAATAGTTACAGGAAAAATATTTTGTATAGTACACTTTGGACTTGTAGATAGTTAACACAAAATTTCATACCTAATGGTTGTTCTTAATTTCTTTAAGTCCTCTTCTGAAACCAAGTCTGTTTTATTAATGATGATAATATCTGCCAAAGCAACTTGCCTAAATTAGCAAAGGACAGAGGTCAAAAGAGAGATGTTAAGAAATTAAAAACAGAAATCCCTTTCAGACCAAATATTTGTTAAGAACTATATAGTACTCTATACAGTAACTGAATTTACTCCCAACCTATTTATCATTCTTCAAATGAATAAGCTGTATCCATCACTATATAAATTCAGGATTCATATTTATTCATTCAAAAAATATTTACTAAGTGCTCTCACTCTGAAGCTATAAATATAAGTCCCTAAAAGTGTGCGACCAAGGATGATTTTCAACTCATGATTTTATTTGTAAAGAAATGTATACAATTCAGATATTCTATATGGTAAAACATGGACAGTCTACTGGCTAAAATCTTCCAGGTAACAGTTACCATAATTTTCAAAGAAACAGAACAAATTCACTTAACATTAACACTAAACAGTTTTTTTTTAAACTACTCTTCAGAAGATACAACAGGGTCCTGAGCAAATTATCTTCATCATTACAAATATGTATTTTTTCTGTAAAACAGATACACAGAAATTCAAGTTAAAGAATCCCACTGACAGAATGCTAGAGAACGCAACAGCTTACTATAATCAGAAGTAGCAGAGCTGAGCATTCTTTAAATTGTCCTCAATTCTTCAGGAAGTTTTAATCACTAAACTGTTTTTTCCTAATTCTAGTTTTATGCTACTTGAAGATCCAGCCAACTGTTTAAAAAAAAAAAAATACTGTCAAATTCTCAAAAATAAACTGATTCACTGAAAAGGCAAGTTTCAACAGTATGTACATTACAATTCGATTTTGTTTAAGTAAGTGTTCTATCAATAAAGATTTAATGTGGACATCTCAAAATGCAAACAGTTACAATCTTCACATTGGAGGCTTTCTACGTTTAACTTTATTTTGGCTTTTATGATCCTTTGCTATTTCCTATTTAGCTTATTTACATTTCCTATAATAAACGTATTTTGGCAAGGAAAACAGTTACAAAAATATTGTAAGTTCAGTCTAACCTGCATCACACCTACATACCAAATGCAGCATTCAGGCAGGATTACAGAACCACAGAGTACCACGTTCCAAAGCGACAGGAAGTCAAGTGCCTGTTTATAGCCTATTTTTATGTCTGAATCATCCTAGCAAACCTCAGGGAGCCTTCTTCTTAAACTCAGCAGCACACTTAGCAGCTACGGTCGATCCCAAAGTCTTTTTCCCATTAGCAAGAATACGCTTAGGGTAGGCAAACTAATTTAAAGACAACCCAGTTAGGAACATACAGGCATTTAAATAAATTTAAAAAATGTTCTAAATACCAATTAAAACTAGTTCCATATCTGTTCCTCTGTTGTTCTGAATAACAGTAAACGTGAATCAGATGCATTAGTATGAGGGACGGTAGTGAGTCAGCTCTTTTCTTTACATCATTTTCAATCCCAATGAAATTGTATAAGAACAAAAAATAGTTTTAAATGTTCGCTTTTCCCAAGCTCCTTTCAAAGAACTGTTGTGTCCAATACTCATTTTATGCTATAATAAAAAAGTCTTAAATAAAATTTTAGTCATCACACCATTATACATAGTTAGCAAAAATACAATTACAGGAAAGAAAGGTAACAAATCTTCCTTAACTTTGTTTTTATACTTCTCAGTTTGGTTTTGGTTTTCATTATAATTTTCTCTCCTTAATTAGCCAGTAACCAATATATACTTTTAAAATATGAATACCTAGAAGCTTCATTGATAAGGCCATCAGGTTTTTCTTCTTCTAAATGCTAAACAAAAACAAAGTTTGAAAAAAGTTACTGTGGTATATATAACACAAATTCTAATGTTAACACAAGGAATTTTACTTTGGAGAATTTTTTCTTGCTTCCAATACAGACTTCAGCAAGATCTATTACTAAGTAAGCAAATGCAGAATTAACTTTTCTAGCTAAAAGTATTTTACTCCCCATTCGTGTTTTCCTATAGTGAAGCTGTGGGGGTTTCTTTTGGGAGGGGACGGGACTTAAATTTTTCCCCCTGGGACTTAAATTTTTCCCCCTGATGTCTCCTTTTTCAAAGGAAAACCCTCCAGATTTAAATCATGTCAATAAAAGCAAAGAACGTTACAGTTCAAATTTTAGGCACTTTCCTTTTCACAAAACTGTTTTTGTTCTAAATACCCTTTAATTATTTATTAAAAGAGAGAGAGAGATAACCACTGAAATAATGCTTTCTTAAAATCTAATATCCTTCTCTCCATTCCAATCCCACACCCCATCCCCTACCCTCCCCCTCGTCCCCCCCTCCCCCGCCCCAAATCATACACCATATGGACTCAATACTGGGCCATTCACATTCCCTAGAAACAAAAAAGCAGTGGGAAGGAGAGCGCCACAGGACTAGCCTAAAAACAGTTTCTCCTCTCTAGAAACCCACACCTGAGTGGGTGTGATCTGGCCCCACAGTTTAACTGTTTCTTTTTCTGACTTCTCCAGAGTCAAGATAGCTCCAAAAAAATATTTTGACATTGACTTAGGAGGCCACCAGGTAGTTTTCATCTCTCTGGAAGCAGTTACTATTTTTCCATAATCCTACTTAAATCCCTAAAGGCACCCATGCCATAAGGTTCGTCCCTGCAAAATGTCCCACCTTCAGTACTTTAACCCTCACCAGATTCTCCTCCTCACAATAAAAAGCTGCCTACTGAGGTCAGAAGCAATTTGATATTAATGTTCTTTGTATTAAGCAATTTGATTATATTAATGTTCTTTGTATTTGAAATCAAAATTCACAAATTCTTAGGTTTTTTTACATAATCTCACGTAGCCTTCATAATCATTAGAGGAAAACGCCATTCTCCTCCTTTTGTAAAAGAAGAGACTAAATTTCCTCTTCTTCTGTCACTGCCACAGGATGCCCTATCAGCGGGGGTATCTTTCAGAAATTGAAAACATGCTCAATAGAAGTAAAATGAACATAATTTAAAAACTTGTGAAAGCCTTTTATGTCATATAAAATCAATCTTGTATACACGTTACATAAATGGTTAACAATCGCATAAGAGTATACACATAAAGATTACCTAAAAGTTACATTCAAAATTATATTATTATTATTAAAACATTATACCAAAAACTACTCCCTGACAAGAGACAAAGTTTACTATTTTTGCTAATCATTCCTGTCCTGAGGCTACTGAAAATCCTGTTACCGCGTCCTGTACAGAATAAGGCTGTTACCGTTCCAGAAACAGCACCAGGCACAACACATATTTGTTGAATGAATTCTAGTTAACACTTCCTATTTGCTGACAAGGATACATGGGTACTGTTACTTGAAATATTCTATATAATGTGCAGCAACAATTCCATTTCTATTCAGCAATCCATTTAACAAAGCATCTGTTTTTGAAAGATCTGTAATATTCTAGTTCTTTCAAAAACTTGAAATATTTTTCAAAATGTATGTCAACCTTTGGGAAGATTTATATATGAGTTGGGGGCTATATGGTTGTGAGTTGGTGGGATATAAAAAAGATATGGCAAGAAAACTAGAGATTTTGTTTTTGAATTTCCATACCAAAACCGAACTAATAGTGGTTTCACAAAAGTAACCCATGTTTTTAGCATTTATTTCTCCAAAAGATTAGAAACCTATACTCAAAGCTAAGCAACATTTTACAACCTTCTGGCAGTCAAGAAGTAGCAAATATAAAAACACATTAAAATCCCCAAAATACAAATAGGCCAATATATACAACTCTATTATGAATAAGACATGTAATCATCACAAATAATGATAGAAAAAGAGATATGTGTTCTATGCATATATGAACACAACCATCAAGAAATAATAAATGCATGTTAACATTTATTTTCTCAGGGTACCAGCCCAACATTTCCCCTATGCAACTTCCTACCTCCCAAGTCAAACTTTGCAAAAAGACTAAAACAGGGTCTGTTATTCAAAAGGACATTCTCCAATACTGGCCCTTCAATCGGATGACTTCCATTTACAGAGTTAAAAAATGGGAATTTTGATATTCTATTCTACCTGTATAGGCAAAGAAGAAAAACATTTGTTAAAAAAATCTTTCAAAAATTTTATAGTGTGTGTGTGTGCATGGGAACATATGTATACATAACCCCAAAGGATTCCACATGTCTACTTAGAGACTGTGGCTTTTTGCTTGCATATTTAAAAAGATAAAAACAATTTTAGTACTAATTAATCTACCACACCCAAAAAGTTAGGATTCAACCCTCCAACTGAGCACATGGTAAGGCAGAAAGGCAGCCTCTGAGATAATGCCACTGGGGAGAAAACTTCAATAAAGGCCAGAGAGTGTATTTCTCTGTAGAAACAGAAACAAGCTGGACCAAGAAGGAGAGAGAAAGACAGGAGGAAAACACTGTTGTTGACCCAAGTGGAAATAAATCTAGTGTCAAAGATGTCACATGACATTTAGAAAAAGCAGTGGCCATCTCTTTCTAATGGATTGGTTATAGATCTAACACTATCTCAGCTCTTGAAAAATGATTATTGCATAATGTCAGTCTATTTATTTTTCCAGTCTTTTCCAAGCCAAACTGTTTTCTGACTGAATTGTTTCAACAGCTAGTGCAATATAACAAAAGAGCCAAAAAGAAACCTCTCCCTTGACCTTTTCTGTGTAACTTCATTCATTGATTCTATTGCATTAAATGCTGTCACGTTTGTAGAACTGAAAAGAACAATGTTGGCAGCCTGGGTGTCAAGTCTTGAGAATAAAGAGCTGTCATTTGAAGTTGTCCAATTCTTTGCCCATGATTAAAAAATGAATATTTCAGATCAATGGGTGACAATCCCATTAGAGTGATAGCCCATGATATCAATTACCACTTCAGTTTCAATTTGGCTGCCTGGCCACAGGGTACCATTTCTCAGCTTTACTTGTGATGGGCTGGCTCTGTGAAGCATGACACCTTAAATTGCTGCCCATTATCCAAGTGTCATTACTTGTACTGCCTCAGAATTCTCTGAATCACAAGCAGCTACTGAGGTCAAGCTCTGCAACCAGAGGAATTGGACAAGTGGGCAAATTCTTTATATAAAAGAAAAGTTATTTATCTGGCATCTGACTTAGAAAATCTAAAGTTTCCATTATCCTGACAGTATGTCAGTTTTGTGTAGGTATATTGATTTAATAATTTAAGAGGTTTTATCAAGGTGGCAGGAGGTTAAACGTTTACGGTGTTTGCATTATTCAAAATGTTGCTTTGTTTATTTGGCCTCAATTCAGCTGATGATAGATTCTTTTCAACTCCTCTGCAAATCTAAATATATGTATAAAATTATTCTTATAATAATATATAGAGTTTTACTCTGAGTACGACACATTTGAAGTCTATCAAAAAAAACTCCAAATAAAATGTCTTAAACTGCTATACCAATTTATCTGAAATGTGGTAATTAAGGTATACAAGAGATGAATTCAAATATGCCTGTAATAAACACTTAGAATAAAGAATATGATTTCTTTTGGCCCCTCCATAGACATTTTGTTAGAAAAATACTGATTTTGGAATACGTGGAATTTTTCTGAATAAAATTGTAATATTCAGAATCTTTCTTTAAATCTTAAGACTATTAATCATTTTGGGCTTAAAATCTACAAAGAAATCTCCCAAACATCTCAAAGTCGTGTCTTTTCTTCCCAAGAGAGCCAAAGGCCAGTGAAGGGGTACAGGTAACCACTTCTCAGGCCACCACATATTCCTAGAGCATAATTTTACTGAAGGGCGGGAAGGAAAACTTTTCAAATCAACAAATTCAGATAAACTGTGAAGCAGAATACAAAATGGGCTTGAGTTTTTAGATATTATATGAAAGTTGTAAGAGATGCTCACTTCGGGTGCTATCCATACTCCCAGATCGGGACCAGGAGAAAGAGAATTTCATTGTATTTTGCCTTTAGTAGCATTTCACTCGGAAAGCTGAGAAATACTGTTTTATTTTATGCAACATGTTTTAGGAATTCCACTAAGTGCACTTTATGAATTGCAGCCCATGGTGGTAGTTAGGAAAGCTTCACGGGAAGATTCCCTGTAAACAAGCTTCCACTCACAACATCCGTGAATAAATCCTGATTTCTTCAAAATAAAGTAAACCGATTATTTTTTTGAAATTCAATTACCTCCAGTTTGTGTCTGATAGCAGTTTACCAAGAGAAAAAAGTTCTATGCTTTAGCAAGCTCAATTTCTTCTATCAAGATGAACTTCTGACAAAAGTTCTTATTTACCAACATTTCACTGGGGCTGAATCCCACTGAGAAGTTTACATACCGAAACTTTATCCTGTCCTATCCTTATTGCAAAATATTATCCTTTCAACTTTTATCACACCAAGGCAGAGTAACAGAAAATAAATATTTAATTCAAAAACACAAGTGGGGGGCCGGTGGTTCAGTCGGTTAAGCGTCCGACCTCGGCTCAGGTCATCATCTCAAGGTTTGTGGATTCGAGCCCCGCATCAGGCTTCCTGCTGACAGCTCAGAGCCTGGAGGCTGCTTTGCACTCTGTGTTTCCCTCTCTCTGGTCCTCCCCTACGTGTGCGTGTGTGTGTGTGTGTGTGTGTGTGTGTGAGTGTGTGTGTGTGTGTCTGTCTCACTCTCTCAAAAATAAACGTTTTTAAAAAAACATTATAATTAAAAGACACACGAATTTCATCTATTATTCAAGATAGTAAAAAAAAAACTTTTTGTTAAAAAATGCAAACAATGCAAACAAAAATGTAGAGAAAACAATATTATCGTCCCCATATACCTAGCTTTTAACAAATTATTAGCAACTCACAGCCATCTTTCAACTTACTTTTAATCCATATTTTGAATCCACAACAGTTATGATACCTACAAAGGAATATCTCTGTTAATCACCTTTATATGTGAGAATGAAAATCACAACTAATCTAGTTCAGTTCAATGTTACTCAATAAAATAAGGTATTGGTTTCTCTCTTGCCAGTGCTGCAATTTGATTCAATCCTACCAACAGGGAGATACATTTCAAACTGAGTGCCTGGCACCATTGTAAGGCATTAGAGGTCACACAATAAAGTTTTTAAATTAAATAAACAAAGAAGCAAGTAAGAAAATAAGATTTCTATGACCTTGAAAAAGCTTACAATTCAAATATGATGAGATAAATTCCATCACCTAAAGTGGAATGTGAGAAATTACACAAGACGGGTTATTTCCGGTGTACATTCATATAACCAAAATCAAGACTTTTCTGAACATTTAAGTTATTCCTTAACAAATCTGAGATGTCTTAAATGTCTCATTCCTAGTAATTTGCACCAAATCTGACTCACACAAATGTCTTCTATAACACGAACCTAAGTTTCCAAATGGTCAATTCGTTTGACAATCTCTGAATCTGCATGCCAAATAACTGTTTCACAGGACAGCAGCAGGAGTTTGGTGATGCTCAGGGAACTCAACCATCTACACGCCATATATACTAGAGCCAAATGATTGAAGACAGTCTTAAATTTCACTTTTTAGTCTATGGGACACCTGGTTTAAAGAAAGGTCAAGGGTGGGCAGGGCACAATTACTTAATTCAGAAAGTTTCCAATATGTCTTAAATGAAGCCTCTGAATAAAATTGCCCAAAAGTGTAAAGGTACATACAGTAAGGGGTGAAGGGCTTGCTTAATTCTTATCTTAAGAAAAAAATGAAAGCAGAGATATGATCCTCATACTGTATATTTTAGTTAAAAAAAAAAGCTCTCTCACATACTAAGTATATAAATCAACGGACATAAGAAACCTACATAGCGTTTCTTTTTTAAGTGTATTTTGAAAGAGAGAGCTATTGGGGAGGAGCAGAGAAAGAAGGGAGAGAGAATTCCAAGCAGGTTCCATGCTGTCAGCTCAGAGCCCGACCTGGCGCTTGATCTCAGGAACCTTGAGATCACGACCTGCACCGAAACCAAGAGTCAGACGCTAAAGTGACTGAGCCACCCAGGCACCTGAATAAACCTACATACTATTTTATTTATTTTTTTTTAATTTTTTTAATGTTTTATTTATTTCTAGGAGAGAGAGAGAGAGAGAGACAGCACGAGCAGGGGAGGGTCACAGAGAGAGAGAGTCACAGACTGAAACAGGCTCCAGGCTCTGAGCTGGCAGTCAGCACAGAGCCCAACGCGGGGCTCGAACCCACGAACCGCGAGATCATGACCTAAGCGAAAGTCAGACGCCTAACCGACTAAGCCACCCAGGCGCTCCGCCTACATACTATTTTAAAAGGAAAACCTTAGTGGACACACTAAATCGGGAGTTAATAATAAGATCTGACATCTAGCTATACCACTGTCTGGGGCTCTGGAATCTGTATAAATAAAGGCTTACTGCACTAACCAAACAAGTTTAAAAGTAACAATGTGGGGCACCTGGGTGGCTCAGTCCATTGAATGTCTAACTCTTGATTTTGGCTCAAGTCATGATCCCAGGGTCGTGAGACCGAGTCCCATGTTGGGCTCAGTGGTGAGTGTGGAGCCTGTGTAAGATTCTCTCTCTGTCTGTCCCCCTCTGTCCCCTCCCTTGCTAGCAGATGCTCTCTTTTTCTCAAAAAAAGAAAAAAAGGATAAATGCAAGGAATTAAAATTATAATATGTAACAAAAATAATCTTAACCATAACATTTTACTTAAAAACAAAAGAATATTTGCTTTTTAACTTACCATCAAGATAAATATCGACCCCTAATTCAGCATCAACCCAAAACATAGAGGCTACAGCACCTAAAAAAATATATATAATATTCATCACACAAAAATACTTCTTCAAACCAAGAAACACTATTCTATCCATGCTATTTTAAGTTGTCCAAACAGAATTAGCAGGAGAACACATATACAAATTAAGAATGGGTTTCCAAGCTTCTTATGGGAATTATAATGATGGAATCTTTTTCTATTTATACTCATTTCTTCCCCTTTCTTTCTTCCTCCAAAAGAATGAATGAATGAATGAATGGAAGGAAGAAAAAGTAAAAGTGGACCAGCTCTTCTCATATACAAACCCAATACTAAGCTTCTATCATGCATAATAATTTACCAACAGATATTAGCAAATAATGTGGGCAGTATGGATATGTGCACACAGGACTCATTTTTTTTCTCTCTCAAATGTAAGAATCATACAGTTCACAAATAATGAATTATCTCTCTAAAGGCAAGCAAAACAAAACACAGATAATTCCAAAGCCACTTGTCCAAAAAAGAGAAAAACGTACAAGATGCGTAGAAGAAAAAGAACGAAAGGTAAAACTACACACTCTATGGCATTACTAACAAAACCTTATACTAGTTAATACGGATCTAAAATTTGAAGCTGAGGAAAAATGATTCCTAAGTAAGAAAATAAAACTTGCTTATGACAGAAAGTGGTCGGGTAGCAAACCACGCGCACGGGGTTAGCATGCCAGGACCCAGGAAAAAGAAAACGGACAGTAAAGGAAGTATTTGATTTTTCAAAGCATCAAAGGCGCAGTTAGTGACAGGGCTGTCTAGAAGAATGAGCACAGGGACAAAACAGGGAAAACTGAACTCATTTCGGTGTCTGAAGCTGTCCACCTATCGGGAGGAGATGTGGTCCCCCAAGTCTCACTCTGTGTCAACAGGAAAACACCTGTCAGCCAGTTACAGTGATTACTCATGCAAGATATAGCAAGGGCCCCAAGACCTAATGGTTTCCTGATACCTATTGATTTTTTCCCAAAAACTTAATAGTTTTCCAATTTGACTGAAATAGGATTTGTGAGTAACAGGGGCGAATCAATGCCTGTTCTTTTCAAGGAAATCACTTTACCATGACAATTATTTAGCTTACACCTGGAGGGTGTCAGTCTCCTAAACGGGGAAACAAGTGAATTGCCAATAAGAATTTTCTTCACTTACTTGGCTAACAACATGATTTTAATTAATGAGGGAGAAGAAAGTAAATCTCCCGTGAGTATCATTACTCCAAAGAGTAATTTAAAAAAAGTCTTAAATTTTTTTATGCAGTAAAATTCCACAGTGTTCATAAATCATTTTTGTTTTTTTTTTTAATTCATAGATTACTATTCAGATAGCTTGAAAGTCCTACACAGGTAACATGTATATTATTACGCTGAATTACAAGGGTGTATCCAAGCTTTTTTCTAAGTCTGATGTGCATGTCCGGTGATACTGCTCAGGCTATGCAAGAAAGAACTATTTAAAATTTAGATGCAGGTATGGGGCGCCTGGGTGGCTTAGTCGGTTAAGCGTCCAACTTTCACTTAGGTCATGATCCTGCGGTTCGTGGGTTCGAGCCCCGCGTCGGGCTCTGTGCTGACTGCCAGCTCAGAGCCTGGAGCCTGTTTCAGTCTGTGACTCCCTCTCTCTCTGACCCTCCCCTGCTCACGCTGTCTCTCTCTCTCTCTCCTAGAAATAAATAAAAATATTTAAAAAAAAAAAAAAAAGAAAATTTAGATGCAGGTATTTAGCAAGAGGAGGAAAGATGAGATAGAGTTGATCAGTGGTGCCAAACCCAGGGTGATTTTTCTCCCCAGAGAATACCTGGCAATGTCTGAAGATATTTTTAATTGTCTCAACTAAGGGAATACGACTAGCATTTAGTGGGTAGAAGCCAGGGATGCCATTAAACACCTCACAATGCAGAAAAACAAAAACAAATGAAAATCTTCCACAAGATGCACGAGACAATCCCCAAGAAAGAACTAGCCACCTAAACAACATCTGTGCCAAGGTTAAGAACTGAGCTAGATTACAGAATCTCCCTTATTCAAAGCCTAATATAAAAAATTTAAATAGAATGTAAAAAGCCAATTATATCAGCAACAACCAAATATACAGCCTCCTGCGGTAAATTCTGAGGTGAGACCATCGAAAAAAGAAACAAAGTCCTATGTGACTTATTATAATTCTTAATTCTACCCCCACCCTCAACCAGTGAGCAGTTGTGGGGAAATAGTTTATAAAATCCAAATACTTACCAGAAACAGCTCTCAAAATAGCAAGAAAGGGAAATGAGCAGAGATTAAGGGAAAAGTCAACAACCCAGGGTAAAAGTTTCTAACCATTTCTGCATCTGCGGAGGGGGGAGCACCTTCTGGGGCTCACAACGAAATGAACTGGAAGGTCCGAAGCTGGAGAATATACCGGCACAAGGTACGGAGCACGTCTTTACTAGAGGCTGGCAGAAAGCCATGAGGGCAACACGTGTTACGTAATGAGAGGAGAGCCCCAACTGGCTCTCAGTCACCCCCTTTCCTTTGCCTTCCCTTCGCTGTTCCCAGCAGTACCCAGCATTCAAACTGAGGCCCAGGAGAAGTACAAGTTTGGGTGGCATGGGTAGGATATTAAAAATAATTCATCACCACCCTATGTAAGACTGAATGTCTCCGAGCCTCCGACATCAAGTACCAACATGCTTGAAAAAACAATGCACACATATTACAGCTTAGAAGAAACAAAAAAAGAAAAGAAAAAAAAAAAACAAAAACCTGAAGAGATGAGTAAGGCATATAAATGGCAAAGAACCCATTCTGGAAAGCAACACAACCCAAGACGCCAAAGAAAACTCTCAAAGGCTTATTCACGATAAAGAACTTAACACAAACACAATTAAAAACAAGCACTAAAAGGCAAGGTAAAGCAGAATATGAAAAGGCAGTTTGCAGTGCTGTAATCATATAGCCAATAAACACATCATCAACTAATTAATTATTTTAAAACATCAAGGAATAGAACAGGCACTGGTGGAAACAGAATTACTGACAAAAAGGAGCATTCGAGAGGATTAAAGTGATGCAGAGGCAAAAGTTACAAAACAATTAGAAAACAAAAGATCTAGAGAATAAAACAAAATTCAGGATAAGGAAAATGTTCCTAAATGAAGAAATAAACCTACAGATTAAAAAGTATACTGTAATCCAAGAAAAACTGATAATCAGTGACACGTAGATGCACCTCGGTTATATTACTGACCTTCAAAAATAAAGGGAAAAATTGTCAGGCATTTTGGATGAAAAAGCAAGTCACTTTCAAGGAGGCAGACAGAAATCAGACTTTTCTATAGTAATATTCAATGCCCCAATATGATAAAATAATGAGCACAAAGCTCTAATCAAAGTGTTCCCTAAGGATATTACCTCCTGCCAAGTTGTTTTTCAAGAATGGAAATACCAGGTAGCCATACTTAAACAGTAAAGGAAACAACAGCGTTGAAACTCAAAAAATAGATCACTCACAAATCCTTCCTGGTGAAATAAGAAAGGAAATCCAACCAATCAAAAAGTTCTAAGAGATCAAGGAGCAATACCTGCAAAGTTCTGAGAGAAGGAAATTTATCCTTGCCAAGTAATTCTTCAAGTATAAAAACAAAAGATAAGCACTCTCAAACAAGTATCCACGAACTGAAGGCATACAGCATTTATAGCATGAAAAGATTACCTGAGCATGAAATTCAGTCAATCAAGAAATTCATCAACTCAGGAATGAAGAAGCCACAATAGTGGTAATAAGAACTAAATTTGTTTGACATATGGGGCGCCTGGGTGGCTCAGTTGGTTGAGTGTCTGATTTTGGCTCAGGTCATGATCTCACAGTCTGTGGGTTCAAGCCCCGCATCAGGCTCTGTGCTGACAGCTCAGAGCCTGCAGCCTGCTTTGGATTCTGTGTCTCATTCTCTCTCTGCCCTTTCCCAGCTTGCACTCTGTCTCTGTCTCTCAGAATTAAATAAATGTAAAAAATAAAAATAAAACTGTTTAACAGAGAACTAAATAAAGCATGACAAAATGTAAATGTTAGAAATCTCGACACCACAGCATAGAACACAATCTACCAAAGGCAGGAGATGGGGGTAGAAGTAACTTCCTAATCTTTCAGGTCAGGGAATCAAGAAATGCTCTGCATTGACACATGTAGTTTAAAAACTAACATGCCCCATTAGTTTATGCCTTTTCAAGTCTTTTTTCCCCTTAACTCATACCCTCATAGTGAAAAAGTATTTTTCTGATACTTAGCAAATCATTTCTTTCACATTCTCTTTTTTTCAATTATATAGTATTTTGCTTGTACCTATCTTTATTAGGCAATTTATTAGACAATGCATCTCAATGATATTAATAGCCAATTTATGGAGTATCTAATATGTGCCGGTCACAGGTGGTTTACATATAATGCACATATTTTTTTAATTGAGGTAAAATAGTATATGACCTTATATCAGCTCTAGGTGTATGGCACAATAATTCAGTATTTGTATACATTACAAAGTGATCATCATAGTAAATCTATGTAAAATCCACTACCATATAATTGGTTCTCTTTATCCATTTCAGCTCCCTAAATCTTTTCCCCTCTGATAATGATCCATCTGTTCCCTGTATCTATGGTTTTGTTTTGTTTGTTCATTTATTTTGTTTCTTAGGTTCCACATGTAAATGAAATCTATTTCACTTAGCATAATACCCTCAAGGTCCATTCACGTTGTTGCAAAAGACAAGACCATCATACATCATATATATGGGATATGATGTATGATGATCTGTGTGTGTCTGTGTGTGCGCGCACGCGCGTGCATGTGTGTGTCTCACATCTGTATCCATTCATCCAGTGAAGGTTGTTTCCATATCCTGGCCATTGTAAATATAATGCTACAATGAACACAAGGGTACAGATATCTTTTCAAATTAGCGTTTTCATTTTCCACAGAAAAATACCCAGAAGTGAAATAGCTGGTTCACATGGTAGTTCTATTTTTAATTTTTTGAGGAACTGCCATACTGCTTTCCATAGTAGCTGTGCTAATTTGCATTTCCGCCAACAGCGTAGGAGAGTTCCCTTCTCTTCACATCCTTTCCAACACTGAATTCTTGTCGATTTGATATTAGTCATTCTAACCCGTGTGAGGTGGTATCATGTAGTGGGTTTGATTTGCATCTCCTTGATTATTAGTGACGGTGAGTATCTTTTCATGTGCCTGTTGGCCATCTGTTTACCTTTTTTGGAAAAATGGCTAGTTAGATCCTCTACCTACATGTCAATCAGATTGTTTTTTGCTACCAAGTTCTTTGTACATTTTGGATATTTACAGACCTGGAGAAAATATTTGCAAATCTTGGTTCTGATAAGGGGTTAATATCCAAATTGCCTTTACATTTTATTGATGGTTTCCTTTGCTGCACCAATGCCTTTTAGTTTTGATGTAGTTCTACTTAACTGATTTTTGTTTTTGTTGCCTTTTTTTGGACTCAGATTCAAAAATTCAATGCCAAGACTGAGGTCAAGGAGCTAACCACCTATTTTTCTTGTAGGAGTTTCATGGTTTCAGGTCTTACAGTCAAGTCTTTCAGCCATCAAAAGCTAGGGGCGCCTGGGTGGCTCAGTTGGTTAAGCGTCCAACTTCAGCTCAGGTCATGATTTCACGGTTCATGGGTTTGAGCCCCGAGTTGGGCTCTGTGCTGACAGCCAGCTCAGAGCCTGGAGCCTGTTTCAGATTCTGTGTCTCGCTCTCTCTCTGACCCTCCCCTGCTCACGCTCTCTCTGTTTCTCTCAGAAATAAATAAAACATTAAAAAAAAATTTTTTTACAAAGCTAATTTTTGTGTACGGTGTAAGACAGTAGTCCAGTTTCTCCAGCACCATTTATTCAAGACACTGCTTTTCTTCATTGTGTATTTTTGTCTCCTTTGTCATAGATTAATTGGCCATATAAGCATGGGTTTTTATCTGGGTTCTCTATGTGGTTTCACTGATCAATGTTGTCTGTTTTTATGCCAATATCACACTGTTTTCATACAATAGCTTTGCAGTATAGTTTGAAGTCTTGGGCTGTGACATCTTCCATGTGTTCTTTCTCAAGACTGCTTTGGCTATTCAGGGTCTTCTGTGATTCTATACCAACCTTAGAATTATTTGTTCCAGAGGCACATGGCTGGCTCAGTTGGTGGGGCATGCCACTCTTGACCTTGGGGTTGTGTGTTCAAGCCCCAAGATGGGTTTAGAAATTACTTAAAAATAAAATCTTTTTAAAAAAAGAATTATTTGTTCTAGTTTTGTGAAAAATGCCATTAGAATTTTGATTATGTTTGTACTGAATATGTATATTGCTTTGGGTAACATAGACATTTTAACTGTATTAATTCTTTCAAACATGAGCACGGAATAGCTTCCCACTTATTTGTGACTTCTTTAACTTCTTTCATCAATGTCCTACAGTACAGGTCTTTCACCTCCTTGGTTAAATTTATTTCTAGGTATTTTGTTATGCAAATTGTTTTGTTAAGTTTTTTGCAAGGATTGCTTTCTTAATTTCTCTTTCTCACAGTTCATTATTTGTGTATAGAAACACAACAAATTTCTGTATACTGATTTTGTATACTGCAACATGACAGTTCATTTATTCTCATAAGGTTGTTGTTGTTGTTTTTTGTGGGGGGAGTCTTTAGGGTATTCTCTATATAGTATCACGTCATTTGCAAATAGTAATAGCTTTCTTTCTTCACTTCCAATGTGGATGACTCTATATTTTTTTCTTGGGTAATTACTGTGGGTAGGACTTCCAATACTTACTGAGTAAACTAACAAGAGTGGGCATCCTTATTTTGTTCCTGATATTAGAGCCAAAGCTTTCAGCTTTATACCACTGAGGATGGGTTTGTCATATACGGCCTTTATTTTATTAAAGTACATTCCATCTATACTCACTTTAAGAGTTTTTACCATAAATGGAAGTTGAATTTTATCAAAGGCTTTTTCTGCATTGAGATGATCACGATTATTATGCTTCATTTTGTTATGTGGTGTATCAAACTAACTGATGTGCAGATGTTAAAACATTGTATTCCTGGCATAAATCCCATCAATTATGGTGTATGATCCTTTTAATATATTGTTGAATTTGATATGCTAGTATTTTGTTGAGGATTTTTACATCTATGTTCATCAGGGATACTAGCTCATAATTTTCTTTTTTTTTTTTTTTGGTGATGTCCTTGTCCGGTTTTGGTATCAGGGTAATGTTGGCCTCATAAAATGAGTTTGGAAGCATTTCCTCCTCTTCAGGATTTTGGAAGCCTCTGAGAAGAATAAGTATTATATGTTTTTTAAATGTTTGGTAGAATTCACCAACGAAGACAACTGATCCTGTACTTGTGTAGGGGAGATTTCTTATTACAATCTCCTTACTAGTAATCCATCTATTCAGATTTTCTATTTCTTAATGGAAGACAGGAAGTCCCAAAAGATTGTATGTTACTAGGAATTAACCTATTTCATCATTATAGTAGTCTCTTGATTCTTGATTTTTGTTATATATCAACTTGTCTTTCATTTCTGATTATATCTTTTCAAAGCAGCAATTACTTTCATTGACCTTTTCTATTGTTTTTTTTTGTCTTGACTTCATTTATTTCTACTCTCAATCTTTATTCTTTCCTTCTACTAGGAGCTTTATTTGTTCTTCTTTTTCTAATTCCCTTAGCTAGGGCTGTCTTTTTATGAACTTGTCCCTTAGAACTGCTTTTGCTGCATCCTATAGATTTTGCATTGTTGTATTTACAATTTCATTTGTGTCACGGTATTTTTTTTTTTAAACTTTTTTTTTTTTTAATGTTTTATTTATTTCTAGGAGAGAGAGAGAGAGACAGCGTGAGCAGGGGAGGGTCAGAGAGAGAGGGAGTGACAGACTGAAACAGGCTCCAGGCTCTGAGCTGGCAGTCAGCACAGAGCCCGACGCGGGGCTCGAACCCACCAACCGCGAGATCATGACCCGAGCGAAAGTCGGACGCTTAACCAACTACGCCACCCGGGCGCCCCTGTCACGGTATTTTTTATATCCCCTTTGATTTGTTCATTGACCCACTGGTTCAACAGTTGCATGTTAAATTCCACATATTTAACATTTTTCCAGTTTTCTTCTTGTAATTCACTTTGTTTCATACCACTGTCATTAAAGACACCTGATATGATTTCAATCTTCTTAAATTTACTGAGACTTGTTTTGTGGTCTAATATGTGATCCCAGAGAATGTTTCACATACAGAGAATAATGTGTTTTCTGCAATTTGGGGACAGTATGCTTTGTATACAATTACCCTTAAACAATGCAGGTGTTGCGGCACTGACCTCCCATGCAGTCAAAAATCCACATATAATCTCTAACTCTCCAAAAACGTAACTACTAATACCCTACTATTGGCCAAAAGCCATACCTATAATATAAAGTCAATTAACACATATTTCATATGTTGCATATATTTCGTATTCTTACAATGAACTAAGGGAGAAGAAAATGTTATTAAGAAAATAGTAAGAAACAGAAAATGCATTTTATAGTATTGTACTGCAAAAAAAATCTGCATGTAAGTGGACCCACGCAGCTCCAACCCATGTTGTTCAAGGATCAACTATATACCTATTTAGTCCTATGGACTATTTAGTCCATAGACAACTGTAGACCTATTTAGTCCATCTGGCCTCACGTGTTGTTTAAGGCCAGTACTTTCTCACTGGTTTTCTGTCTGGATAATCTACCTATTGATGTAAATGGAGTAGTAAAGTCTTCCATTATTGTATTGCTGTCCATTTCCCCCTTTAAGTCTGTAATATTTGCTTTATATATTTAGGAATTCCCATGTTGGGTGCATAAATATTTTCAAATGTTATAGCCTCTCGTTGGATTGACCCTTTGTCATTGTGTAATGCCCATTTTCTTTTATTACAGACTTGTTTTCAAGTCTTGTTTGTCTGATAGAAGTACAGCCACATCAGCTTTTATTTGCATTTCCATGGAGTATCTTTTTCTACTCCCTTCACTTTCCGCCTCTGTGTGTTATTAGATCTGAAGTGAATCTCTTGTCAGCAATAACATATAGACGAATCTTTTTTTAAATCTATTCAACTACTGTACATCTTCTGATAGGAGATTGTGTGCATTTACATTTAAAGGAATTATTGATAGGCATGTACTTCTTATCATTTTGTTAACTATTTTCTGGCTGGTTTTGTAGTCCCTCTCTCTCTCTTTTTTCTCTTGCTGTCTTCCCTTGCAGATTAATGCCTTTCTTCAGTGCAATGTTTAGATTTGTTTCTCATTATCTTTTCTGTACCTCTCATAGGTTTCTGCTTTATGGTTACCATGAGGCTCACATATGACAACTTATACACATATATGCCTATTTCAAATTGATAGCAACTTAAAGTTGAATAACTGTAAAAACTCTACATTTTTGCTCCCCCATTTTAATTCTGTTGTCCACATGTTTTTGAGGTCATACTTTATATCTTTTTACTTTGTATATCCTTTAATTATTGTTGTTATACTTAAGTTTACTACTTTTGTCTTTTAGCCTTCATAGCAAATTTGCAAGTGATACCAGCAAGATTTTTACTTTCGTATGTTTTATTAATAGTACCTTTTCGGCTTAAAGAAGTTCCTTTATCATGTCCATAAGGCCAGTTTAGTGGTGAATTCCTTTAACTTTTGCTTGTCTAGAAACCTCTCCTTCAATTCTGAATGATAATGTTGGCAGGTAGATATTCTTGGCTGGAAGTTTCTCCTTTCAGCACTTTGAATGTATCATGCCATGATGGTATGCAAAGCTTCATTGAAAATATCAGCTAATAGTGATGTGGGGATTCCCTTGTACTTGACAACTTGTTCTCATGCTGCTTTTTTAAGATCCTCTCTTTAAATTTTTGACATTTTAATATAATGTCTCTTGACTTGGGTGTCTTTTGAGTTCATCTTATCTGGAACCCTGTGCTTCTGGGACCTCGATGTCTGTTTTGTTTCCCAGTTTAGGGAAGTTTTCTGCCTCTTTCATTCTGTTTTCCTTCTGGGATCCCTACAACGTGAAGGTTATTCCACTTGACGGTGTCCCATAAGCTCTTCAGCTTTCTTCATTAATTTTTCATTGCGGTTGTTGCTCTTGTTTTGTTTGGCTGAGTTTCAATGCCCTGTCTTCCAGGTCACTGATCTGTTCTTCTGCTTCATTTATGCTGAACCCTTCTAATATATTTTACTCTTCAGATACTGTATTCTTCAGCTCTGCAACTTGTGTTTGGTACTTCCTTATAGTTTCTTTGTTTAAGTCTGTGTTCAACCATTCTTCTAACTCTGGTAAGCATCTTTATAACCATTACCTGGAACTCTTTATCAGGTAGATTACTTCTCTCCCCTTCTTTAAGGTCTTTTTTCTGAGATTTTGTCTCATTTGGAAAATATTCCTGTCTCCTCATTTTAATCAACTGTTTATTTCTATGTATTGGGCAAAGCGACTACCTCTCCCAGTCTTAAAGGGTGTCCTTGTAAATGAGGTAAACCTTACTGGTGACCCTGCCCTAGCTCTTGGTTGTCTCTCTGAAACACTCGGACTACCGAATCAGCCTGATTTATTCTTGACAGACCCCAGTTGCTGAGGCTGTGTCAAGACCTGCTAGTGTCCCAACGGGAGGGATCTCAGCAACTAGTTTCAGGTTAACTAGAAACAGATCCTCAGGGGGACCTTTTGGAGTATGCAAATCTATAGCTCTGTAAGACCACAACTGTAAACCCTGTTGATCCCCAGGCCAAGAGATCTGCAGATGTCCCCTGAAGTCCAGGTGCAAAAGTCAGGGGTTCACACAAGTGTACAAGCTTTCTGGAGGTACCTGCAAGCTCTGGTAAGGCCAGAGAAGTGCTCAAGGAGAGTGTCTCCCTGTCTACACTCCCTGAGCACCTGTGAAGCCTGCCCCTCAGGCTAAAGCTCCAGCATAAGTGGACAAGCCTTTTCCATAGGCGGACGAGTGGTGTGTTTTAGCCTGTCATCTACACGGGGCCTTGGGTATGGTAGCCTTCCCATAACTACCTTCCTATTAGTCCCAAGGGGAGCAGAAACTCAGGCCCCTCTGGCCACCAGGGCCAGGTGATGCAGGGGCATTCCCAGTGTGGACTGCACTCAAAGGCAGACTTTAGTGAGGCTGCAGGAGTGCTGAGGGCGGGGCACACACAGGGCTTTAGGGATGCAGGAGAGCAATGTGAGCCGGATACACCCCAGGCTTCAGTGAGGCAGGGAGGCGGCTGAGGATGTGGGACCCTCATGCTTTAGGGAGGCTGTGCCCACACTGCCTGACTGCATTGGCAAAGCAGAAGGAGAGTGCAAAAATGGTGCTCACAAGCACCTCTGTCCCCAGACAAAGTCCCGACTGATCCTAGTCCCTCCAGCAAACACTTGAGGAGTAAAAAATGAATCTCCTTCACATACAATCCCGTCACGTCTCACACTGCTGCCTGTGCACTGGGGCCGGTCCCAAGATGAGCATACCTGTGTGTAAGTGCCTCCCAAGGAGTATGTCAGATTCCCCCCAGCCCCCAACATCCACTGTACACAAGCCCCTGTTTCCGAATCCATATGGGGAGCCTCGTCTCTCTAATGCAGGTTCTAAGGGTTGACATACCCGAAGTGGAACATAAACCCGTCCCTCCTCCAGGCCTGGGAAGCCCGTCCCTACGGTGGGTCACTGCACCAGGGTGAAGATTCTGGCAAGACCACATCTCCGCCTCTACCACCCATTGTAACGTGGCCCTTCCACTCCCTGTCGTACAGGGAATTCTTCAGCTAGTTTCCAGTTCTTCCTGAGCAGGAATTATTCCAGAAGCAGCTGCAGATCTGGTGTGTCTGTGGGAGGAGGGTAAGTTCAGGGTGTTCCTAAGCTGCCATCTTGAACTGCCTCCAAATTCTTTTCTTTTACGTTCAAGTGAAACTCAACTAATATTAACAACAGCACAGAAAGAGTAACCTGGGTGGCTCAGCAGGTTAAGCAACTGATCTTGGTTTTGGCTCAGGACACGATCTCATTTTCGTGACTTCGAGCCCTACGCTGGGCTCTGCACTGATAGCGTGGAGACTGTTTGGGATTCTGTCTTCCTCTCTCTCTGCCCCTCCCCGACTTGCACTGTCTCTGTCTCTCTCAAAAATAAATAAACTTTAAAAAATTAAAAAAAAAGAATACCGCAAAAAATGCAATCTAATTTTTATAAAATTATCTCTATATTTACACAGCTTTCAGAAGCACATAGAGCAAGGTTCCCCAAATTTATGAATGTGAACAATCACCTGGAAAATAAAACAGATTGCTGGGCCTCACTCTTACAGATTCTGATTCAGAAGACCTGGGGAGAGAGCCCAAGAACCTGCATTTTTCACAAGCTCCTAGCGGAACCTGATGCTGTCATTCAGCAAATAGCACTGGCACAGAAAAATCCCTAGAATAAAATTTACCTACTTTTATCTCAAGGCAGTAAAATACAGTGTGATTTATTTTAACTTTCTTCTTTATATTTTCTTAGGTATTGGGTAAAAAAGATTTTTTTTACAATGAATGTTCCATTTTTACGCAAACAATAAAATCATTATTCTAAAGAAAGTTAGAAGCAAGAAATACTAACCTGTTCCTACCTACAATTTGCACAAAAGCTTTTTCTGAGATCTTTATTTAACTTTTCTTTCTCCCTCCGGAAAGCTGAACCATGTTTTACTGAACTCACCTACTCTCAAAGAAAAGTTACAAGAGTTTTCCTCTTATTAAACAGCTACCATGAAAGAAAGTGATATTTGCTATTTCAAAACAGAGGCATACAATGTATTTCCCAATCTTACCAAATTTAAATGAATTTAATATTTAACATCAATGTAACAGTCCCACTCCCATCGTCAATCAAATCTATTAAAAATGAAGGAAGATGTACGCAGTATATCTCCAACAGGACAAAGCAGCCCAACTCAACACTAGCTGGAAAACACGAGGCAATCCTATTGTGCACTATTTTTAAGTACAACAACCACTGATTACATTTGGACCTACAGTATACTTCAATGTTTCTTTAAAACAATTATGATCCCTTTTGATTAACTTTTTTTTATATTAAGTAAGCTTCAAGCCCAACAACGGGCTTGAACTCACAACACTGAGATCAAGAGTCACATGCTCTACCGACTGAGCCAAGATGCGCCCCATGAGCCCTTTAATAAATTCTTCCTAAACAGTACTTTAGTGTGGTTTTATGGCCCAATGCCATTAACTCAGATCCAAAAAAAAAAAAAAAAAAACGGTATGATCAGACTTACAAGACGAACACTACATACTCTGAAAACTACAAATAAAGGTGTTACCTAAAAGGATATCTGGGTAAGAAGGAAACAGACACCTACTGTTGAAACCAGATCAACCCTGTGTAGCTTTCAATAGAGAAGTCTACATGTAATTCCACTCAGAGATTAAAATGCCATGGATAATTGTTAATTCCATGCCAGGAAAAAGGCCCAGTAGGCTTAATTGAACTCTGTACCTAAAGACAGTATTAACAAATAAAATTATTTCAACTTTAGTAGTAGAAAAGCAAAATGCTAACAATTAATTCAAAAGGACTAAGTATAGGTGGGATTAGAGTCCAAAGGCTCTTAAACATCTCTAAATGATTCTCTAAGAAAGCTGGATTAGAAGATAATCAGAAACAAGATCTCTGTACAGTATAACCAATCTATTATACACTTATAAGTAGGATGTCTCTATTTTTCCTAAATTTCCATACTTTCAACAACTTCTGTTCGTATAATAATTTTAAAACAATCAGTTGAAATTCAAATCCCACATCAGATTAAAAGTACCAACTACTCTGATCGTGATTTATCTACAAAAGAAACATGACAATCCAGTATTTTTCCTGTTTTAAACAACAACCAAAATTTTTAGTCTAAAGATTATTAAACCTACTTTACATATTTCTCTAATACATGTAAAATGTTTAAGAACTACATTCTGGTTATTAATAATATCATTTCTTACCAGGATCTGCTAACCCAGTGGTCTCTAATAGTATGTAATCAAATTTCCCCTTCTTCTCCATCAAATTCTCAATAGCTTTAAGGCCATTGTCCCTGGAGAATACCAAAATATAAAAAATAGTTGATTACCTGAATATTTTTAAGAGATCATTATAAACGTTTTAAAGTATACTTAGCAACCTGAGACAAATATACCATTAGGAATGTAAAAATTTGGGGCGCCTGGGTGGCTCAGTTGGTTAAGCGTCCGACTGGCTCAAGTCATGATCTCATGGTTCGTGGGTTCGAGCCCCGCGTCGGGCTCCGTGCTGACAGCTCAGAGCCTGGAGCCTGCTTCAGATTCTGTATCTCCCTCTCTCTCTAACCCTCCCCTGCTCACGATGTCTCTCTCTCTCTCAGAAATAAAATATTTTTAAAAATTAAACACACACACACACACACACACACACACACACACACACAAATGTAAAAATTTAACTCTTTCCCAAACTTCTAACACAAAGTCCGTCAATATTTACCAAAGGTGGGGGAAAATAGATGCACATGTGCTGATGAGTAAAATAAATCAGGTGAATGATGAATTAATACTGTAATTTTATTAAAACTAGAAACAGAGAAAATTTTAATGAATCTGACCAAAGTCAAATTCTGCTATTTTTATAGCACTAAGAAAAAAATCAACATCCAAAGCAATGATAAAAATTTACGAATTACAGTGGTTTTAATATAACAACTAAAGGGACACAATCATAAAATACTTTTCAATTCTGTTCTGAATTAGAGAACCAGACCTCAGTTTTCCTGTTTTCTTAGAAGATCAACAGTGCAAGAGAACACTTAATGGATTTCATTTTGGTTGTTCAAGAAAATCTGTCATGATTTTCGCTTTGTTAATATATTTGACTCAAAGTCAAAAACCTAAGTTATAAACAATGTAGGAAAAGTTCATTCACTAGAATATACAAAATCGATAGTACAGGTATTAATTTTCCTAATTTACTCAACAAATATCTGAGTGACTAGGTATGTAAGGTCCTTTTCACAGATCTATGGTATATTAGTAAAAAAAGAGACAGTGTCCTTGGAAACGACTATAACTGGTAGAACAGAGCTTGAGGGGTTTTTTTTGTTTTTTGTTTTTTGTTTTTTACCTTTTCAATGGTCATTTATTTTTGTTTTTAGAAGCTGAATCCTTGGAAATAAGACCAATGACCCATTAAAAATAAAATAATTTTTTACACATGAAATGTGAGTTTCATGTACCACAGAGATTATTCATTAAACCCTGACATCAAAGACAATAAATTCAATAAAAGGACCAAAGCATTAGAGCAGAGAGAAAAATAAATAAGACACCAAGAAACACTCTAAGAAATTACATCCTAATAAGTTATTTTCTATATCGAAAATACAATGGAGCAGACTATGTAAATTGAGTTAAATTACACAAGAAAATCAAAGCTGGAAATCTGACCAATAAACATTTATAACAGACCAACATGCACGCAGTAAACACATTCCTCACTTTACTGAACAGCAGAGGCAGCCATTTCTGAGTTCCAGCCACTCTTCATACAGCTCTCCACCCTGGCTGACGGCTAAGGACTTCTCCACGGCACTTCCTATAATAAGTAACGAGAAGCACTCTTTAGATTGTGTTCATTAGCCAACCAAAAACAAAGATGAGGGTATCAACAACACAGATTTCGAGTCGTTTTATACAAATACACTTTGTAACTTGCATTCTTCCATTCTATTCATGCAGCCTCAATGTTTTAAACTCTACTACCATAGAGTACTTTAGTTTTCATTTCTTTTAGAGGATTTAAGCCCCTCAAAAGGCAGATCCTAAATTAACCACTCATGCCTACTTCCTCTTCAGGTCTCCGACCTGCCCACTCCTATATCCTAATAAAATAGCTACTTCAAAAGCACTCTTTCTTGATATTATATCAATATATTGGTTTTTATATGGCCTTAACTCTCTTAAAACACTACCTCTTCTCCTTTTTTCTTTTTATTCTTCCTCTATATTGTTTTTGTTTCTATTAGACTACTAAATATTGCCAGCATGAGTAAAAACCCCAGTTCATTTTGAGGAAGTCTGCCTGGCCAGGGTAGCAATGTGTTCATTTAAAAATTAAATTTTTTAAGTTTTCTCATAATGCTTACTTAAGAAACAATAATAAATATGTGAAATTCTGAGATGCTTGTAATAGTAGAAACTGATTTTAAATATCTTACTTTTCCTCCAATAAATAAATATACCAAAGACAGAGAAGAGTTCTAAATGTCCAGTAAAGAAAATGGCCAAAAAAAAAGGATAATTTTTCATTTCCATATTTTTTGTTTATATTTCAGTTAGACAAGGATAAAGAGCTTTGACTTTATAAAAGGACTGCTATAAAATTCAGCGTTTAGACGATAATAATAAAATGCAAAGGAAAGTACTGCAAATGCTGTAAAGGAAAAATTACAAAATGATTCTCAAGGAATGATGAAAAAGAGCAACAAATACTAAAAAGTGTGATCAGTATCCAACAGATGAGTTAATGAGCTAAAATATAAGATTAGGATTTTTAAAAATCTTAGCATTTTTATTTTATCTAACAGGACTTTTCGCTTTGGTTTACTGAAATCAGAAATCAAGGGGCGCCTGGGTGGCTTAGTCGGTTAAGCGTCCGACTTTCGCTTAGGTCATGATCTCGCGGTTCGTGGGTTCAAGCTCCGCGTCGGGCTCTGTACTGACTGCCAGCTCAGAGCCTGGAGCCTGTTTCAGAGTCTGTGACTCCCTCTCTCTCTGACCCTCCCCTGCTCACGCTGTCTCTCTCTCTCTCTTCTAGAAATAAATAAAACATTTAAAAAAAAAAAAAAGAAAAGAAATCAAGTTTCACAGGTCTCCTTGTTCATAAAACCTAGCTCCTTTACTCAGTTACAACTGAGAAAATTGTGTTAGGAAGTAGCTCAACATATTTTTTTGGCAAAAAGTGAGCTTTAATTAAAATTCACACTTAGATTTTAATTAAAATTCACACTTAGCTTTTTATTATAAGAAGAAAAACTTACAAAAGTAATCAAAGAATTGTGTTTAGCACTGCTGTATAGATTTTTGTAAAGCACAGTTCAATATTAAAAACAAAAAATCTAGACTTTTAAGTGCATGCATTTCCACAATAACTGTGGGTGCTTGAGGATGGAAATCATATATTTAACTCATTTTCAAAATCTTCGGTTTTAAAGGACACCTGGGTGGCTAAGTAGGTTAAGCATCTGACTTTGGCTCAGGTCATGATCTCACAGTTCATGGGTTCAAGCCCCATGTTGAGCTCTGTGCTGACAGCTCAGAGCCTGGAGTCTGCTTTGAATTCTGTCCCTCCCCTGCCTATGCTCTCTCTCTCTCAAAAATAAATTAAACGTTAAAAAAAAAAAAAATTAAAATCTTCAGGGTTTTTTTTTTCAAGATTTTTCTTCAATGTTTATTTTTTGAGAGAGAGAGAGAGAGAAAGCTGGGAAGGGGCAGAGAGAAAAGGAGACAGAGGATCTGAAGCAGGCTCCAGGCTCCAAGCTGACAGCACAGAGCCCAACATGTGGAGTTTGAACTCACGAACTGTGAGATCATGACCTGAGCCAAAGTCAGACACTTAACCAACTGAGCTACCCAGGTGCCCCAAACTCCTCAGTTTTAAATGCTTTGCAAATTATTAATAAACATCCAACAAGGTAAACTTATAAATACTAAAGCATTTTAAAATGTTTTTCAAAAGTTACAAGTGAACAATATAGTCAGTACAAAAGCACCTTGAAAGTGCCTGAAAGAACTTTCTTTCATATGTTTAATCTCTACTTGTGGAGTTATTTCATGTAAAAACCTAAGTTAATTCTGATGTTATGAATTCCAAAATTATGGAATAAAAAAATCTTATAAAAGCTATATAATTTCAGTTCCTCAAATCTGTACAAAACAAAGCTTGACAGAAATTAATCTATTTTTCCCAAAACTATCTACAGTCATGGGTTCTCATTATAATACCTTGTATTTTCATTTTTAAATATGGAATATCAATATACCAGGGGAATAAAGCATCCTATAAATTCTTACAGTATAATATCCATTGAATTTTACTTACCTTCTCCAAATTCATTTAAAATAACAGCTACTCTTTTATTATGTTGTTCTGTCAAAATATAGTTCAGAAGTGTTGTCTTCCCAGCACCTAGAAAATATATGTTTTAAATAACATTGAAAGGTAAATTTTAAAGGCATATACACACAAAAATGGAGTCCCAATGTTTTTAAAATTGTGCATGCTATTTTATAAATATTATATAACTATGGCATAGAAGATTCTAGAGGAAAAGATTAATTATCCTCAGCAAAGTAGCAAAAAAGCTTTATGTTCACATAAAATCTTGTATTTCCAAATACTCCTACAACTTGGATCACAGTTTTCTTTGATCTCATACGACAAAAAATACACCTTCTACATAATTTATAATACAATTAATACAAAGACATCTAAGTTTTCTATTAAATAAGGAATTACTGAAATAATGGCTTACAAGGAACGAAGTACTTCATGGAGTTCATAAAATACTTAAATACTCTTACATGATAACAATTTTTCTTAGCCAAGAATATATGGTTTACTTTCCTAAAATTTACATATAAAGCCCTCTTTTATTTCAACATCCATCATTAACCAGCACAAATCCAAACAAACTATAGGGCCACTTTTAGCATGCTTAGTCTGTAAAGATTATGTAAATATACAGGTGACCTTCGAACTGTGTGAGGTGTGGGTCCACCTATATGCAGATTTTCCTCTGTAAATACAGTATAGTACTGTAAACGTATTTTCTCCCCCTGATTTCTTCAGAACATTTTTTTCTCTAGCTTACTTTATCATAATATACTATATCATACATATAACGTACAAAATACATGTTAATCAACAGTTTATACTATCAGGAAGGCTTCCAGTCAACAGTAGGCTATTTGTAGTTAAGTTCTAGGGGAGTCAAAATTTATATGCGGGTTTTCAACTGCACAAGAAGGTGGCGCCCCTAACCCCCACACCGTTCAAGGGTCAACTGTATCTGTCTACTTGTCTATAAAACACAAACAAAATGGGAGAGAGGGTGTAGGAAATGTTAACAATGTACAGAATATTCAGTATTTAGAAAGATAAATTCATTAAGCTACACTAACTTTATCCAGTAGGTGGCATGTTAAACCTAATATGCTCAGCTCAAGTAGAACATTTATCTTGTGAACCATATATGCCAAAGTTCAAAGAGGAAAAAAATATATACTGCACAGTAATGTAAATCAATTGTATGAATCTATCCTTTGTTTACTTTTCTGTTGGTAGACATTTGGGTTATTTCCAGTGTCTTGTTCTTCCAAACTTTATGTATAAGCTTACATGCATCTTCTGAAGTACATTTACAAGATTTCTAGTGTATAACTAGGTGGGATTTAATGATCATTAGGGTATTAATATCTTGAATATTTTTAGGTCCTACTCCTTTAAAGGCTGTTGAAGGGATGAAGGACTTGTGTTTAGGGTGCTTTAAAAAGCTCAACATCACAAAAGTGTCAAGTATTGGCTGAAAGGGAAGGAGCTTAAGGAGGCAGGGCAATGAGGAAATTCTTAGAACCAGTCCTAGTGTGAGACAGACACCCTGAACATGAGTGCAGCACTAGGGAGTGGCAGTGAAAATGGAAAGGAAGAAGTGGATGTTAGAGAATTTTAATAGATTTACTAGCACATAATAAACCATATTATGAAGCAGGAGACTGTAAGGCACAGTTCATTCCTTCAAGTCTACTATGGGGGCGCCCGCGTGGCTCAGTCGGTCAAGCGTCCGTTGGCTCAGATCAGCATCTCAAAGTTTGTGAGTTAGAGCCCCACGTCGGGGGTTTGTGCTGACAGCTTAGAACCTGGAGCCTGCTTTGGCTTCTGTGTCTCCCTCTCTCTCTCCCCCTCTCCCATTCATGCTCATGCGTGCGCTCTCTCTGTCTCTCAAATATAAATAAGTATTAAAGAAAAAAAATTTTTTTAATGTTTTATTTCTAGGAGAGAGAGAGAGAGAGAGACAGCGCGAGCAGGGGAGGGTCAGAGAGAGAGGGAGTCACAGACGGAAACAGGCTCCAGGCTCTGAGCTGGCAGTCCGCACAGAGTCCGACGCGGGGCTCGAACCCACGAACCGCGAGATCATGACCTAAGCGAAAGTCGGACGCTTAACCGACTAAGCCACCCAGGCGCCCCTAAGGAAAATTTTTTTAAGTCTACTATGGGCCAGATGTTATGCTGGGCCTTGGTGAAAAGGGCACAAAACAAAGATGAACTGTCCCTACTTTCACAACACTCACAAACACTAAGAGAGTGGGAGATGCAAGGGAATTCTGATCAATAAGACATAATTATGTCACAGGATTCTACAGTGGATAGGAGATGTACAAGAGGTTATGAAGCACCTAAGAGGGACGTCTAGACAAAGGAGTAACAAAAAAGAAAAGTACTCCAGGAGCTAAAATACGTGGCACCTTTTACACGTAAAAGTGGTTCAGTGTGTCTGGACCACAGTTCTGAAGGCCAGAAAGGCTGTCAAGAGCTGGATCATACAGGACCTTCTGATTCGTGTTAAGGAATCTGAACTGTAAACCAAATGGAAACCACTGATGGGTGTAACACAATCAGTTGACACTTACAAAGATCATTAAGGCTCAAGTACACGGAATATATTAAAAGGAAGCATGACACAAGACTAGTGAGAAAACTTTTTAGAGTATTCCAGGTCGTTGGAATCACAGGAGCAGGAAGATTGGAGGGCAAGACATGAGAGCTCTGGACCTGCTGAGTTTGAGGAGTCCGCGGGATATCAAAACGGAAACTGAGTGTGAAGTTAAAAGGATGCACAGAGGTGGAAAAAAATTTAAAAGGGAAAGGCCAGAGAAGTAGGTGGAAGAATCAGAAGAAAAATGTGATGTTTCGGGGCGCCTGGGTGGCTCAGTCGGTGGGGCGTCCAACTTCGGCTTGGGTCATGATCTCGCGGTTCATGGGTTCGAGCCCCGCATAGGGTTCTGTGCTGACGCCTTCAGATTCTGTGTCTCCCTCTCTCTCTGCCCCTCCCTAGCTCATGCTCTCTCTCTCTGTCTCAAAAATAAATGAATGTTAAAAAAAAAAAAAAGAAAACTGTGATGTTTCAAAAAAGAGAAAATAGTCAAGAATAAGCAGTGAAACTATATCCCCTATACTCAGCAACAAGGTTATTGACAAAGTCCTCATTCCTCAACCTCGGGGCCATTACCTCCAATGCTCTCCCGACCTACAGACAACCAAAATGGGGAGGGCCCCAGGGGCACGTCTGAACCATACCACCTCAGGCAAGAAAGTTTCTTAACTTCTTAACAGAGGAGCCCCTGAAAAAATAGTGGGGAAACACCAAAAATAAATTCCTTTCTGAAATTAGTCCTGAGTAAAAAGGAGAAATCTAAAAAATACATAAATAAAACGCACCAGTGATTTAATCCTTATTTTTAGGTAAAAGGTTCCCCAGGTCTAGGAACAGTATTATCTACCCCAAATCGCCTGGCTTTATTTACAGTTCTTAACTTTCCCCACACGCTTAATATGCTCGTGTATTTACTCTAGCCCTTCTATTAAACTGTAAGGGTTTAAAATAATACTCATCGGACTTTTCCAATAAAGGACCGCCAAGTGTAAACGCACAAAGTGTCCTTCAGGACACTTTGTACGTTTACACACCTATGAATCTAAGGGTGCCTGTGCACTCCTGAATGTCCACAGCTTGAGAAATACAGGTCTTGGAGGGTTGAGAATGCATTCTTACTCCTTCTCCAAGAGTGCTTTGGGGGGCGCCTGGGTGGCTAGTCGGTTGAGCGTCCGACTTTCGCTTAGGTCACGATCTCGCGGTTCGTGGGTTCGAGCCCCGCGTCGGGCTCTGTGCTGACTGCCAGCTCAGAGCCTGGAGCCTGTTTCAGTCTGTGACTCCCTCTCTCTCTGACCCTCCCCTGCTCACACTGTCTCTCTCTCTCCTAGAAATTAAAAAAAAAAAAAAAAAAAGAGTGCTTTGCAAACAGACCTCAGTTAAAAAAAAAAAAAAACAACGGTCTGAGATAGCAGTCCTCGCCACAAATAGCTGGAAGAGACTGGCTCCAGGTGGAAGGGGAATCTAGAATACCCTTGTGGGCCGGGCATTTTACAGACAGGGCACCCTTTAATGGTAATAGACTTCTACGGACGAGTAAACAAACTCAAACAGGTGACGAATAACACGTCCACTTTCAAGTGCGGTTGACGAGCTTCAGAAAGGTAAGACAACTTGTTAGCGGTCACCGGGATAATTAGGGGGCGGGTGCAGGCCTCTACGTGCAAAGCCAGACCTAGCTTCAAAATGCGAGGTTAACTTTCAAGCTCACGTGATAAATGTGGATCTAATACAAGAAGGGGTCTGGGCATCCCTGAGCCCCGAGATGAGAAGCAACCCATACAGGGAGCAAGTGACCCAGCCCCTACCTCAGAGACATCTGCGGCCGGCCAGAAGGCCCAGCTGCCTAAGGTGAAGAGGCACCGTCAGTCCCCAAAATCCCAGGCTACGTTCACGGCATTTTCTGACCGGGATGGTTAGTTACCTAAATACCCGGTGATAATTGTGACTGGGATCTTAGCGCCGGGGCCACACTTTTCCTCCTCCTCTCTGAGCTTCGTCTCAATGGGGACCAATTCGGGGCAGTCCTCCTCCGCCTGCTCCTCTTCTTCATACACAGCTCCAGCGGCCGGAAACATCCCGGCCACGCGCACAGTTCGCCTGCCCCCCGACCCCAGAGCGTGGACCAAAACACCGAAAGGCAGCGGCGCATGCCGGCCACGCCACGCCGGGCGCGTCCTTGACGTCATTACGCCGCGACGCGTGGCTCCTCCCAGCCCCGCCCCGATTACCTGGGCCCCGGCCGAGGACCGCCTCCTCTTAGCCACGCCCCCAGAGGAGCTGGGCACACCCCTCCCGGGCGTGCTCTCTGAACCTGAGCGAAGCGGGGCGGAGTTAGGGCTCCAGCCTCTGACCACGTCCTGGGTAGTAGGATCCCGGAGTGGGTAGCCCGACCTATACAGTCCCCGTAGAGAAGAGAGACTTGACCAACTTGATATTTTTTTTGTCTCATTAAAAAATTTTAATTCATAGAGGAAAGAACGAGAAGCTATACTACTACTATATTAATGGTAATTTTTCTACCAAAAGGAATAACCAGTAAAACTTTTTCTTTTTTATAATTACATACTTTACATGTGTATCCAACTTTTTACAATCTACATGCACTGCTTTTATTTATTTTTCTCATTTTTTTATTTGGATTCAGGTAACCTGGGTTCATTTATCATATTCTTTGGTTCATGGCATTCTCATCATTAATCCATAGGTAGCCCTCCTTTATAGTTCGATGTTTACAGTGAATGCCTTTGACCTCATCCCTAGTCCAGAAACATTACCAACCAGTTATATCTGCCTATATGGGGCCAGTATTCTATTCCAATCCTCTGCCTCTTCCCTAAGATAGTAACCATGGGCATGAATTGATTTGGGGGAACTGATCATTCCTCCCTTTCCAATTTTATCACATATATAGGTACATAGACAATATGCTGTTTAATTTTGGCTTGTCTTTGAACTTCGCGAAAAGAGTATCATACAGTATGTAATCTCCAGGGGTTATCTATATTTTCAACTTTTCAGTTGTGTGACTATACAGCAATTCATTCTCAATTCTTTTCAGCTTTTGCTCTACGAACAGCATTCAGTGCCCCTTCAGCACTGCATTACTGCCTGAACAGAAGCTGTTACAGCCCTGACCACAGTCCCTTCCACATTTCTCATTTCCTTACAGGGCTCTGACAGAACGTTATACTAACATTTCTTATCTCACCGAGAACCGGTGCACCACAAAGCCATCTGAGCCAAGGTGACTGGCAAATATTGCTGACAGTATATAGCCTCGGTCAGAGCAAAAGGCGTTCTAGACAGTACAATGGTCAAAGGTTAAAGACACTCGAATTGTTCATCACTGGATGAATCAGTAAACAGAAGGTGGTACATCCACACAGTGAAAAATTATCTCACAATTAACAGGGATGAAGTACCTGCTATAAGATGGAAAAAGTATTATGCTAAATGAAAGAAGGCATTCACAAAACACCACGTATTGTATGATTCCATTTATGTGAGATGTGCAGAGTAAGCAAGTCTATGGAAACAGAAACCAGATTAGTTGTTACCAGGGACGGGAGGGACTGAGAGAACTGACTGCCAATGTGTACATTTTGGGGGTGAGGAAAATGTTCTAAAATTAATTGTGGTGATGGTAGCACAACTCTGAAAATACAAAAAAAATTGAATTGTATACTTGAAACGGGTGTATTGTATGGTTTGTGAATGTTATTTCAATAAAGCTGCTATTTTTATTTTTTTAAAGTGCTTATTTACTTGTTTTTGAGAGAGAGCAAGTGCACGTGAGCGGGGGAGGGGCAGAGAGGACTCCCAATCAGGCTCTGAGCAGTCGGTGTGAAGTCAAACATGGGGCTCTATCTCACTATTTTATTAACTTTTCAAAATTTAACAAGCTCGTATCTGAAGAGGTGAGGGTTTTTATATATTCAGATATACTGCTTGCGATCTCAGCTCTCCCTACATGTGTGACTGTTTTTACTTCTGTCTTAACACAGGACTTACTGCTTTTATCCATTCTGTTATGAGTGAGACTTTGTTTTTGCTGTTTAATCCCAAATGACTTTTAATAGAAAAAGAAGAAGAAGAAGAAGAAGAAGAAGAAGAAGAAGAAGAAGAAGAAGAAGGTGAAATCCTAGGTATAATATTGTAGAACCTAGTACATCTTCAAATGTAACTTTAAAATTCCTTCTATTTTACAATTTTATTTAGTTTTCAGTTGCTTTGTGGTAAAACAACGATGACAAAATACCAATGTGTGGATCCCTTACCATCTGATAGGCATTGTGTTAGGCACATTAAATGCATTATCTCATTTAATTTGGCAGGATAAATTGTATCCGACTGTCCATTTTATAGACAAGGAAACTAAGCCTTAGGAAAGTTAAATATCTTGCTCAAGGTCATACACTTAGTAAGTGGCAGCCCAGGGGGCTCGATCCAGATTTGTCTGACACTGAATCTCATGCTCTTCTGAACAAAGATCTTCAAACTTTTTCTGTAAAGAGCGAGGTAGTAAATATTTTAAGTTTAACAGGTCAACAGCCAAAGTCAAGGATATTATGTAGGTACTTACATAAAAAGAGAGAACGAATTTCTGCAAATTTTGAAATTTGAACTTGATCTAATTTTCATATGTCATGAAATACTATTTCATATGAAATACTATTCTTTCATTCTGAGCTTGCAGACAGTACTCAAAGAGGTAGAGAGCCACAGTTCACCAACTACAGATCTAAGCTATAGGTACTGCCTTGTTAAGCTGCATTAAATGAAATTTTGCAAAAATAGATCATCCTTGTTATTTTTTTTTATTTCTTTACTATTTTTTTAATAGCATCCTTGCTATTTTAAGCTCGGTTTATAAATCATTCACCATTGCAACAACTCTTGCCCTCAAAGAGCTAGATACCGCTGTTACCACCGTATTAATATTCAAAGGAAGGTCTGAAGCTGAGAAGCTTCAACTCTTTCTCCAAGGAAACTGATACCCGGTCTCAGAGGGACCCGATTTAGGCAGGACTCGAGTCTGCCCAGCTGTAGGAACCCTCTTGCATTGGAGCAGGGCAGCTGGCTTCCTGCAAGTCAGCTTCACGGAAATAACCCAGCCTTAAGTCCTTTGGCACAGCTCCCTGGTCCTGGCTTTGCCTCATTTTACTCCTTTGAACAGTTATGAGAGTTTCCATGAGAAAATGGAAAGACGGTAGCTATATCCAAATCAGAGGAAAGCTAAAAATAATGCCAGGTTGGTTTTGCTTTTCTTTCTTTTCTTTCTTTCTTTCTTTCTTTCTTTCTTTCTTTCTTTCTTTCTTTCTTTCCTTTCTTTCTTTCTTTTCTTTCTTTCTCTCTTTCTTTCTCTCTCTCTTACTTTCCTTCTTTCTTTTCTTCTTTCTTTCTTTCTTTCTTTCTTTCTTTCTTTCTTTCTTTCTTTCTTTCTCTTTCTTTCTCTCTTTCTTTCTTTTTCTTCTTCTCTCATCTTGCAACTTCCTGCAAAGGAAAGAACACATTAATGGCCAGCAATAACTATTGGTTTAGAGAAAAGGAAACTTAAGGTTTCAAAATTAACCCACTTCCTCTTACCTAGCTGTGGTTGGTAAACAAACAACAAACAAATAAAATAGTTCTTAACCACTCGATTTATTTGCTACTTTTTCCTAGGTGCACTTGAACTTAGTGGGAAGGTCTCTGAAAGGCCAGAACCCAAAGGCTTTTATTTTTGTGACCGCTTTAGTTAGGATAGAATATCAATATTCAAATATCATATAGCCCTCTGTTTAGACATAAAACTCTTGTAAGGACATGAAATAATATTCTTTCCCCAGAATGCTTCCTTTACCACACTTACTCCTTCTATAAGCAAACTTTACAATCACTGACAAGTGAAATAGGTCCATTTTGGTGTTTTTAGAGAGTATAACTTTCATTTCAAAGGCTGTCAGTAATATTACTTGAGCTCATTGTCTTAGGCTGTTCAATCATACTGTAATTAATATGGCTTAATTACAGCCTGGTCACTTATAAATCAGTTTCACACTCACACACAAGAACACAGTATTTAAAGCCTGCTAGCTGATCAACTTGAGTGGTGCCCTAATCTCTCCAAAATATACTAATATACCCCAAGGCAAGGAACAGATGTAGAGCAACACTTAAAAAAAAAAGTCATGCAATGATTGTGTTATAATAGTTTAGGAGACCATCTAAATAATATCCTCTTTTCTTGTCAATGGACATTCAAAAGTGACATTTGTGGCTTTCATTTTACTTTCTAACTTTTATAGTTTTAGAGAGAAGCCAAAATCCATGGGCACTTATTCATGATTTCTCAAATGTAAGTAAAAAACACAAAAATCAAATACCTTCCTTCTTCCTTCTTCTTCCTATTCCTTCAAATCCCCTCCAAGAGTGTTTAGTCGCACTTAACTGAAATAGTATGCTATCAGCGAAGCCGGATCTTCCCAGTTTCAAAGTGGTATCTTGATTCCTATAGCTTGCCTCTCAATTAGGCATGTATTCACTTATGTTGAAAGAACCATGAATTCTTTTCAGATTGATTTACTTTCCTCCTATTATATTAATGTTTCTATTGTGGCCTTGAGTACCAATGTAGATGGCTCTAAATACATGGCAGCACATATTTTCAAGCCACCCACCCACCTCCATACTTACATCTCAAACCACATAAATGTTTATTTATTCTTGAGAGAGAGAGAGAGAGAGAGAGAGACAGAGCACAAGCAGGGAGGGAAAGAAAGAGAGGGAGACACAGAGTTCAAAGCAGGCTCCAGGCTCTGAGCTGTCAGCACAGAGCCCAAACACTGGGTTCAGTGTCTGACTTCAATTCAGGTCATGATCTCCTGCTTCCTAGGTTTGAGCCCACAGAGCCAGATGCAGGGCTTGAATCCATAAACCTCAAGATAGTGACCTGAGCTGAAGTCAGAGGCTCAACCAACCGAGCCACCCAGGCGCTACAAAAAATATAGGAAAGTATTCTAATAAGCTAAAGCTTGTACACGTGATAATAAACTTTGTTCTCATTCCAGCTTGGTATTTGACAGTTGTTGGCTTCTCTTAGTAAATTAGTTCACTTATCTTTTTATGAAATATTAAGGTTTAAGTTCATAACTTCCTATCAACAGTTCTAGGTTACTTACAATTAATGTGATTCTATGCATGTACTGTATTTCTTTTATAACAAGCTCAGATTTTGCATTGTGTGTTTACTACGCACTTTTATAATTTAATTGTAGTTTGTGAGTTTTGGGCAACAGTGTACAATACATGGCTTAAATTCATGGCTGAGTTGCTGTTTGCAGAAAGATTGAGTTTACATATTGGGTCTTGATCACAGTGCTGTTTCTTGCTTGAGTTATAACTCACCTCTTCAAAGCCCAGAGCAGCACTACTGGAAAGTATTAGCAAACAGAATATTTTACTGTACATTTTTATGGCTAGGTGGTTCTTTTAACTTGATCCATTTTTTTTTATGAAAGTTTCTAAATCCCACAAGCTAGCGATGTTGATGGCAGGAAAAGTTAAGCTTTGGCACACTTCCTTAAGCACGGGTAAGTACAAAGTATATATAGAAATGGTATTTATGTGACGATGTATAATTATTAGGACACAACTTGTTAACAGGGTTGTCTTTGAGGGAGAGGAAATAGGGAAGGTGATATGCGTGGCAGACACAATGAGGAAGAAGAAGCAAGCCCTTTACCCCGAAAGAAAAAAAAAAATTAAAAATAGCACGTAAAAAATACACAAAATTTTTTTGACTATGACAATATAATCCTGTTTAGATAAAATTAAATATATTTGAATATGCAATTGACCCTTGAAACAAATGGGCATTTTCAACCTCATGCTGTTGAAAATCTACACATAAATGTTGACTCCCCCAAAACTTAATTACTGATAGCCCACTGTGGGCCAGAAGCCTTGCCAATAACATAAAAAGTCAATTAACAATATTGTTACTATATACTTTATTCTTACAATAAAATAAGCTAGAGAGAAGAAAATTGTATTAAGAAAAGCATGAGAGAAAATACATTCACAGCCAAACTTGTGTTGTTTAAGGATCAACCGTCTAAAGGTATGCCTACGCTGATATTTGCATGTGGCAGCAATATGCCTAGAAGGGAATAGATCGTTGCAATAGCAGAGACTATCTCAGGGAAGCAGGACAGAGACAGACAATGGGATAAAGGAAAGGTGGTTATCTTTTATTTTTATTTACTTTTTTTTAATGTTTTATTTATTTTTGAAAGAGAGATCACGAGTGGGAGAAGGGCAGAGAGAGAGGGAGATACAGAATCGGAAGGAGGCTCCAGGCTCTGAGCTGTCAGCACAGAGCCCGACACAGGGCTGGAACTCATGAGCTGTGAGATCATGACCTGAGCTGAAGTCGGATGCTTAACCGACTGAGCCACCCAGTCTCCCCTTATTTTTTTAAATACACCTTTGTATCATATTCTTGGCTACAAAAGGGATCTATGCTTTTTTAATCTGAAAATTCAACTTTTTAAAATAAATAAGAGTAAGAATAAATTTTTTAAAATAAATCAACAGCCTTTTTATGAAAGACAAACTGTAAAATATCTATCAAAATACTAATTGCATACATCTTTTGACCTAGACATTCTATTCAAAGGTATTTATTCTATGTAAATGCAGACATTCATGACATTGCTAGTGTTCCTGTTCAAAAGGTAAAATGTTGGAAACACCCTAACTTTCCACGTGTAGGGAAATAGCTAAATAAATTTGGTTCATTCATACGTTTGAACATGATGGCAAGGTAAGGATTTGCATTGTATTTACATATGAAACTGTTCGAAGCACCTTTATTTATTTTTAATATTTTTTCATGTTTATTTACTTTTGAGAAAGAGAGAGAGACAGAGCACAAGTGGGAGAAGGGCAGAGAGAGAAGAGACACAGAATCCGATCCAGGCTCTGAGCTGTCATCACAGAGCCCATCGTGGGGCTCGAACTCACAAACCATGAGATCATGACCTGAGCTAAAGTTGAATGCTTAACCAACTGAGCCACCCAGGCTCCCTAAAGCATCTTTAGTTTGAATAGCCTCCAAGAAAAAATTGGACAAAAAGAGTAAATGGAGCATTCTGGTTAGTAAGGGAATCTACATTAAAACGTGGTGAATTTTTTTCATCACAAGTGTGGTAAATTCATATACAGCTTAACTGAAAACATTTAATAGCCTGTAATATATATATTCCATACATTAAATGAACAATTGGGATTTCCTTTAGCGAACATGTTTATAATTTCATGACATGCCTTAAAGTTAAAGGTTATATTCTGGGAGATTAAATAACTTTTGAGTTAACTATCGACTCACCTAGAAAGCTACTTGCTGTTTTTCAGTAAACATTGAGAAGAAAAATTAATATATTATAGAAAAACAGAGCACACACAGACCTATGCCCTATCTGGCCAGTGTTCTTCATGCAAGGTGCTTCTGTGGCCACCAAAATGTCAATGCTCACTTTATTACCTTCACTGAGCAATATAATAATCAAAGCAGTACTTTGAATTCTAAAAACTCCATAAGATTCTGTCTTGCCAAGTTTTGCATGAAACTTGCATGAAAATGCCAAGTTTTGCATTGTGACCTATAATCTGTCTTTTAAAAAAAAATTTTTAAGTGCAATTATCAAAAGCAGGAGAGTAACATCAACACAATGCCAGTGACCAATGTGCAGGCAATATGCAAATTTTGCTGGATGCCCCACTAGCAGCCGCTTTCTGGACCAGAATCCAAAACAGGATCTCACATTACACTTAGTTATCACATCTCTTTATTTTTTATTTAAGATTTTATTTTTTAAAGTCATCTCTACACCCAGCATGGGGCTCCAAGTTACAACCCCAAGCCCAAGGGTCGCATTCCCCACTGCCTGAGCCAGCCAGGCACCCCTACATCTCTTTAATGTACTTATTCAGGGGCATTGTTCTATCTCTTTCATGACTTTGACACATTCAAAGAATACTCGGTCAGTTATTTTGTAGATTTCCCTCAACTTTGGTTTGTCTTCTGCTTACTCAGGATTAAATTCAGGTATGCATTTTTGGCTACAATATCACAAGTCGATGTTATATCCTCTGTGCATCACTTCAGAAGGTACCTGATATCCATATATCCACTTACTGGTGATGTTAACTTTGATCACTTGGTTCAAATGGTGTCTGCCAGTTTCTCCACCCTAAAGTTACTATTTTCTGCATTATAGTTAATAAGTATCTAGCAGGGAGGCACTTTGAGACTATGTAAATATCTTATTTTTCATCATCTTTTAACCCACTAATTTTATCATCCATCATTCTTTTTTAAAATTACAGCTTTAGGGGCGCATGGGTGGCTCAGTCAGGTAAGTGTCTGACTTCGGCTCACGTCATGATCTCACAGTACGTGGGTTCAAACCCCGTGTCAGGCTCTATGCTGACAGTTCAGAGCCAGGAGCCTGCTTCCAATTCTGTCTCATTCTGTCTGTGTCTCCTCTACTTGTGCTCTGCCTCTCTCTGTCTCTAAAACATAAATAAATGTAAAATAAATAAAATTAAAAAAAAATAAAATAAAATAAAATTACAGGTTTATTAAGGTATAGTTTCCCTAGCAAAAAATTCTCCCATTTTCAATGTATAGTTCAAGAGTTTTAGTCCATTTATAGAGATGTGCAATAATCACTACAATCTGGTTTTAGATCACTTCCATCATCTCCGAATTTGCCTTTCTCTACCTTGGGCCCTGGGCCACTATGGATCTACTTTCTGTTCTTATTTGTACAATACGTAATTATTTCTCATTGATTTCCTTCATTTTTACCCTTGTTCATCTGCACACTACCAGACATAGATGCTGTAGGAATGAGAAGACTTGCATCGAACACATTGTTTGGTACATGCAGCGACACAGGATGCTGATAAGCCTGGAAGTCAAGAGAAATGATGAGTCATTAATTGATATCAGACTAAAAATGGACTTTGGATATTCTACCTATCAGCAGGACCTAAATGATCCAGGTATTAGAGCTCCAGTAAATTTGTAAAAGTCGTCCCCAGTTAAATCACCTCTCTGAATATGTGAAGTCAAAGGCATAATCTCTGATGCCTTGTAAACACTAAGTAATTCTGATTTTATCACATCAATGTGCCTTGGGAAAATGTTAAGGTCCAGAGGTTTTGTTTCTTTGTTTTCTTTTGTTCTGGCTTGTTAGTTTTATAGATCTTTGCTCCTTGGTTTGCTGTTTAAAATTATTTTCATCCGGAGCCAATTTTACTAACCCAGTGCAATATAATTTCAGGGATGTTAGGTCTCTCCCACACCCTCCAGGAGAGGATGAAAAAGCTTCATCGGTTTCATTGGCAGTATATGGACCAAATATAACCCACAGCTATGTTTTTTTCATAAAGTGGTGTTTTAAAAATCAGGACATTTACATTCCTGAGAACTTATCTGGCTTCTCTCTCTCTCTCTTTTTTAAAAATTTTTAAAAATGTTTATTTATTTTTGAGAGAGAGAGATAGAGCATGATGAGGAAGGGTCAAAGAGAGAGGGAGACACAGAGTCCAAAGCAGGCTCCAGGCTCCGAGCTGTCAGCACAGAGCCCAACTCGGGGGTTGAACCCATGACCGTGAGATCATGACCTGAGCCAAAGTCACACAATTAACTGACTGAGCCACCCAGACGCCTCCCATATCTATATGGCTTCTCTTATAAACATCCTTAAATTTTGTGATGTTTTTTCAGTTTATTTTTTTAAAGTTTCCTTATTTGTTTTTAAGAGAGAGAGAGAGCATAAGCAGGGGGAGGGGCAGAGAGAGAGGAAGAGAATTCAAAGCAGGCTCTGCACTGTCATTGAAGAGCCCAATGCAGGGATGGATCCCACGAACCCCGGGACCATGACCTGAGCTGAAACCAAGAGTTGGACGCTTAACTGACTGAGCCCCCCAGGCTCCCCTGTGACACATATTTTTATAACTGGATCTAAATAGGGGTGATCCACTTGCAGAACAGAATCCACGTCCTTCATTTTGCTGCATCCCCACTAATTCCCCACCTAATCTTACATCACTTAATTAGACTCACCTAGTTAAGCTCACTGCATCACTTAGTTAAGCTCTTTGCCTAGCCCCGTTGGGCATTTGTGCTTGCCGTCCTAGGTTTAAACCAGAGCCACATTTGTGGATGTTGGTTTTTGTTTTTAACTGAGCCTCAACCAACAGATAAGTCTCACTCGTCTTAAGTGTGCAGATTAAGGACTTTTTTTGACATAAACACAGTAATGGGAAATTTTAGCTTTTTTCCTGACCTCACCTACCCAGAGCACACCCAATACACAGCACTATTTCTATTTTTTCACACTTCCAACATACTTGTCTTGGTTAGATTAATATTTATTTTAACATTATTGAACATGTGTAAATGATATTCACAGTGGAGCCTCATGGTGTCCTATGTTTTTTACCTGCTCAACTTTTCATTTTCCCTGAAATTGATACTTTTCTTCTTTCTGTTTATGTAGTTTTGTTTGCTTCCTCTTCCGTACTTACCACTAATTTACCTCAAACTCTTATACACGTGTCTAAATGTCCTTTTCCTATGTTCAAATATATCAGGCATTCTTTTAATTTCACATTGTTAAAAAAATCTATCCCAGGGTCCATAACACCTTGATCTTGGACTTCCAGCCTCTAAAACTGTGAGGTGATGACTTTCTGTTATTTAAGCTACCCACCCTGCGGTATATTGTATGAAAGCCAGCCATCAAATGCATGCTGTTTGGAAATGGTACAATAATGTTCCTTGGGGTAGTCTAATTTCATCTATTATCTGGACACTCAGTAGCTCTTACAATCTGCAAACTCATGCCCTCTCTCTGGAAATATTTTGTTGACAGTTTCCTTCCTTTGGTTTTCTCTGTCTCTCATTATGGAGCTCCTCTAATGCAGCTATTGAACTTCTTATTCTTATCTTCTAATTTTCTTTCTTTTCAACTCTTTTTTTCTCCATTTCTTTCTTTTTGCTCTACTTTCTGGGAGGTTTGCTCAACTTTATCATGCAGACTTTCTCTGAATTTTTTAAAAAATTTATTTATTTTGAGTGAGGGAGAGAGAACTTGAGCAGGGGAGAGGCAGAGAGAGAGAGAAAGAGAGTCCCAAGCAAGCTCTGCACTGTCAATGCAGAGCCTGACTCAGGGCTCAAATCCATGAACTTCAAGATCATGACCTGAGCCAAAACTAAGAGTTGGCTGCTTAACAACTGAGCCATTCAAGAACTCCTCTCTGAATTTTTTTTATCCTGCTATCATATATATTTTTAATTTCACAAAGCCCTTTTTAATTCTATGAATAGTCCTTTTAAAAATTACATAATATTCTTGTTTCCTGGGTGCAATATCACCTCTTATCCAACTGTGCATATTACTAATAGTTTTCTTTTTTAAAATATTTTTAAATGTTTTATTTATTTCTGAGAGAGAGAGAGACAGTGTGAGCAGGGGAGGGTCAGAGAGAGAGGGAGACACAGAATCAGAAGCAGGCTCCAGGCTCCAGGCTCTGAGCTGTCAGCACAGAGCCCAACGCGGGGCTTGAGCCCAGAACCATGAGATCATAGCCTGAGCCGAAGTCGCATGCTTAACCGACTGGGCTACCCAGGCACCCCTAGTTTTCTGATCCCATTAGAGTCTTGCTTTTTTCCAAGTTGCTTTTGTTTTGGTCTTCATCTTTTTTTTTTTCTTTTTTTTTTGAGAAGGGAGGTACATATGAGTGTCAGGCAGGGGGAGGGGAGAAAGAATCCCATGAGAGGCAGAGAAAGAGGTGGGAGGAAGTGAGAAGAAGAGCTCACCTGGGGCTCATGTTCACCGGAAGTGGGGTGTGAACTCACGATCTGAGCCAAAGTCAGATGCTTAACCCACTGAGCCGCCCAGGCGCCCTGATGAGAGGGGAAAAAAAACCTCACTAAAGGTTTCATAAAGGCCTGATTTATAAAGGAAGGCCTTCTAGATTTCTCTGTAAGTCAGTATGACTGGCATAAACTTTGTTTAAACCAGAAGCATGCCGTATGGCCCGCCAAGCAGACATTGTAGGTCTGCCTTATGAGTACCTAAAGGAAAACAACCTTGTCTTTAAGACATCCATCAGTGCCCCTCCCCCCTTGACGTTAAATCTTGTGATTCCTGCCTCTATGTTAATTTATAATCTTCTGAGCTTTTACAAAATGTGAAAAAGTATATAGCCCTGTAAAACTTTTCATTCTCCAGAGCACTTTCTTCCCTGGGAAGAGCGTGTTTCCTGGGCTCAAATAAAACTCTTTGTTTCTTTTCAGAGATTCCCAAAGATCTGTTCCACACTTTCATGTTGGTGGGTTTCCCTAAATGTCTGATAGTTTTCGGTTTTCTGCTCAAATTTAGGAGTGAGGTACTAAAAATGCTTCCCGGAAGTTGTGGTCCCAGGGGTGAACCTCCTTGACTGCCAGCTTCCAGTTTCGGGTACTCTGCGTCATTTGATTGGGGGGCTCTTGATGTCAGTCCCATCATGTCTTTCCCCTCCACGTGGTCAAATACCCCAGTCAACATGCCAATCTCCAGTGTTCAGGAATCAGAATGGAGGCAAAAGACCTCTGCTTTTACTTGGTTACCAGTGTTTCCATAAATGGTCTTAGAAACCACCACCCTCCTGTTCACAGGGCTGAATCCCATCCCCAAATGTGCCAAGCATGTTCCACAAAGTGATTCTCTCCATTTACCTTATCTGGCCTCTGCGACGCAGGGAGGGGGGAGAAGGAAGGTAAATGGCTCTACGGTGTTGGATCAGGCATCTATCACTTAAAGTGCTTCTTAAATATACTTACAAACCAATTCCTCCTGTTTTTAACACCACGTTCTCCGAGTTTCCAAAGGTAGTCACATTCCCACACCTTTTGGGAGGTCTGTGATGCAATCAGGCACTCACTAGGTCTCTCTAGACAAATTTAGGGGTCACTTTTCTCGGATCCAATGAGATACCTCTTGGGGTGCCTGAGTGGCTCAGTAGATTTAGCGTCTGACCTCCTCTCAGGTCACGATCTCACAGCTCGTGAATACGAGCCCTGATTCAGATCCCATGCTTCCCTCTCTCTCTGCCCTCCCTCCCCTCGCGCTGTCTCTGTCTACCTCTCAAAACCAAATAAACCTTAAAAAAATTATGTTACCTCTTCTCTGTATGGCTTCTAAATTCCTAAGTCTGGTTTTGTCTTCCCTCCTAATCTCATTTTCACTGTGGGTTTCTGCCTGAAAGCAATGATTATTTTACTGTCATTTTATTAGGTTTCAGAAGAACACCAAAGGCAATAACAAATATCCAGCTGATCTCCCTACCCAGAAATCCACTTTGCATCTTCACAAGGGAACTCAAAGCTCACTCAGGAGTGTTTGAAAACAACCAGACCTGCTTTTTTATAATTCTGCTGTTGGCCAACTGTGTCCCTGGAACATACATTACTGCTCTGACTTGTGCTTTTATCCAAGCAACCACAAGTTCATTCACTTTTATGGCTCACTCGTCCATGGAAAAGGAAGAGAATTGCTAGTAGATTTAACTCTAGCCAAAGGGACCTTGTAAAACTCTTTTTATCTTCTAGGGTTTGGCCTTTGAATACTGATCCTCCCCTCAACTCCTGATTTTCTTCCAAATTAACAAAGCCTCCAATTTAAAAAAATTAAGTTTATTTATTTTGAAAGAGGTAGAGACTGCGTGAGTAGGGGAGGGGAGAGAGGGAGTCCCAAGCAGGCTCTGCACTGATGGTGCAGAGCCCGATGGGGGGCTTGAGCTCATGAAACTGTGAGATCATGACCTACACTGAAACTGAGAGTCAGATGCCTAACCTACTGAGCCACCCAGGGCACCCAAAGCCTCCAAATTTTGAGCGCTCAATATGTGCTAGGAACTGGGTTAGACACATTAAAAAAAATTTTTTTTAATGTTTATTTTTGAGAGAGAGAGGGACAGAGCGTAAGTGGGGAGGGGGCAGAGAGAGATGGAGACACACAGAATCTGAAGCAGGCACCAGGCTCTCAGATGTCAGCACAGAGCCCGACACGGGGCTCGACCTCTTGAAGCTCGAGATCATGACCGGAGCTGAAGTCGTGCACTTAACCGAGACCCACTCAGGGCCCCTGGGTTAGACACTTTTATATACATTATTTCCTTTAATCCTTCCTACAGCCCTATAATCTTCACGCTGTTCCCATTTTATATGATGAGAAAAAATGGCTCCGAAAAGTTAAAGGATTTGTTCAATTTCACATGTCTGTTAAGTGGTGAAGCTGGGATTTGAGTCTAAATTGGCCTGACTCCTGACCCATTTCTTTTTCTTCTTCCTTTTTTAAATGTTTGTTTGTTTGTTTGTTTGTTTGTTTTTAGAGCGAAGAGGGGAGAAACAGAGGGAGAGAGAATCTCAAGGAGGCTCTGCGCTGTAAGCATAAAGCCTGACGTGGGGCTCAAACGCACAGACCGTGAGATCATGCCCTGAGCCAAAACCAAAAGTCAGACGCTTAATAGAATGAGCCATCCAAGCACCCCGTGACTGATTTCTATTCTGGTATGCTGTCTTAATGATCGTTTCTTTCTGGATTTTTGAGTGTTTATTTTCATGTCCCTAGTTGATTTAATTATGTTCCCCTCTCCTTTTTTAATTCAATGTTTATACTATATGTTCTATGTCAGTTAATGGCAACTAGTCGCTTCAGCCTTTGTGAATGTCTACACCACCCTCTAACCCTAAATACCTAACGTGTATCTAGCTGCCCACCTTAGGTATCACTTCCTTGGGGAAAGATTTCATGAGCTACCAAAGATTGATTTGGTGCCTTTCGTGGGCTTCTATTATACTTACAGAATCCTATAGCACATATACAAGCAGCGATTACCACGTTCATAAGCCATTTACTTATCTATCTCTCAACTGCACTAAACTCTAGGCTCCTGAGGACAGTGGAATATTGTCCTTATTCATGTGACTCGTCTATAGCCTAATGCAATGCCTACTACACAGTAGGCGCTCCTTAAATATTTTGTTGAATGAATAAATAAATGAGTAAAACTATACACCCCAGTCTGAATGAAAAAAATTCTAATTTAAAATAATGTTTTAGGGTTGCCTGGGTGGCTCAGTCGGTTAAGCGTCCGACTTTGGCTCAGGTCATGATCTCATGGTTCATGGGTTCGAGCCCCGGGTCAGGCTCTGTGCTGACTGCCAGATTCTGTATCTCCCTCTCGATCTGACCTTCCCCTGCTCACGCTGTCTCTATCTCTCTCTCAGAAATAAATTTTTAAAAACATTTTAAAAATGATGTTCTAATGATATTTTACCATTTGTCAAACAGAATTTCACGAAAACACAAGTCTTTAGTGTTTTTCATTTATTATTCAGAGCATAGACACTATTTTCACTTCAACATTTTCTTTTTTATATATAAAATTTATTGTTAGATGGGTTTCCATACAATACCCAGTGCTCATTCCAACATCACTTCAACATTTTCAACCGAAGCGCTGACCTTGATCCATGAAGGGGACTCTGTCAAGTTTTCAAAATAGGTACTGAATTTGCAATTGTAAAATGTGAATATTTATTTAAATAAACTCAAGAGTCGTCTTATCCTTGATAAAAATCTATCCTACTTGGAAGTCTCTCATTTTAATGGAAAAAATGCACGACATAATTACAAAGTACAGTGCAAGAAATACTCAAAGAACTATTTTTGATCTTCACGTGTCATTTTGAATGGAACAGTTTCAATTTTTCTTGGGGCTAAGCGATAAAACTTCGTATCTCAATTCCTGAGGAAATAGAAACTCATACAACTGGTATCAGAATTTATGCAAAATGTTTCTCAGGAGACGTGTTTTTATCCAGTTTGAACATCCTATGATTCTAAGTTACCCAAATGAAAAGAGCAGATTGATGGGATACTATATAAAGAATGGGAATAAATAATACACTCTTTCCTGAAGGATCCTAACCTTGGACATAGTTTTTTAAAAATTGCAAGAGTTTAACTGCTTTCTCCTGACACTAAAGACAAGTCATTAGGGTGACTTTAGAGTCCTTTTGTGGATTCAGGCTGGAATCGTAGAAGGTCTGGAGATGCCACAGTCAACTCTGAGCTACCCTTCACGAAGAGATTTACTGATCAAATATTAACTTGTCCAGGTATGTTCATAACATGGCCACACAGTAATGAGATGAATGATCTCCCACGAAAGGTAGAAATATGAATGAATCTCACAAACATAGTGTTGACCAGAGAAAAAAGATTCTACTTCTATCAACTTCAAAAGCAAAAAAAAAAAAAAAAAATGGACTGAGGGTTAAGATGTTAATTTCTCTGGAGAAGTCAGATGGGAAAAGGGCTTCCAGAAGTTGATAATGTTCTCTATCTGGATCTGAGTGCTTGTTATGTGGGTGTGTTTGCTTTGTTGACTTCATGGAGTTGTGTGGTCATTATTTCAGACTCCGCACCATGTATATTGTACACTGAAAACAATTTCTACTAAAGTAAGGCATCAACTATATCATTTTCCGATCATCTATTCCTGTCTCCAAAGATCACCCGATGTAGGAAAAAAGATTGTCCTGAACTATGGCCTCCCTAAATGTGGCTTAATGGCAGGATATCTAAAAGCAGAGTAAAATAATGTTGAAACATAAGTTTCACTGGGATAATCACATATAACAAATCTGATATTCCAAAACTAGATCACCATCTGCAGAATTTACCAAGGAAACACTGAGAACCATTTCCACAGCTCTTCCATCCTACAGGGTTTTTGAAGAGATTATTTTGGAGGGGATTTTCCCAAGGAGAGCTTCCATTTCTGGCTGGGGTAAGATGGGGTGGAAATGAGGAAGAACTGCCACTTCCTTCCCAGGCTTCTAAGATAACTTTCAGAGAGTGTGAAATGACAATTTTCCTGCAGCTGGGAGGCTCAAGGATGCAGCCTGACTTCTGACCAACGATGGGTAAAGCAGGCTGGGCCACCAAGGTGAAGGTTGTTTTCAGATCAGCCAGGATTATTTATGAGCATTTTCAATGGCTCAGAGGTACGTCACAGGGGTGAGATCCAGCTGAAGGTCATCTGGGGTCCTACTCACAGGGTTACTTAGCAGAGGACACTAACAGCTGGAAAGTGAAAGTGGTTACAAATGAGCCACAAGAGAACACTGTGAACACAGGTGTATGAAACAAGTGAAGTGACATGGAGGAGATAAATCTTCAGGAAAACAATCTTCCAGAAGACCTAAGAAATGTCAAGAGTCAGCTTTGGAAATCTGTCAGGCACAGAAAATGCAAAGTCAGCTTAGAACGGTACCAGTTCGGGGCACCTGGGTGGCTCAGTTGGTTAAGTGGCCAATGTCCGCTCAGGTCATGATCTCACGGTCCGTGGGTTCAAGCCCCGCATTGGGCTCTGTGCTGACAGCTCTGAGCCTGCTTTGGATTCTGTGTCTCTCTTTCTCTGCCGCTTCCCTGTCTGTGCTCTGACTCTGTGCTTCAAAAATAAAGTAAAACATTAAGAAAATAAAAAAAAAAAGAACAGTACCAGTTCTGCAGTTCTGTAAGAGCATTTCTTTTCCCAAAAATTTGAGGTATAGTTGACAATGCAACAATGTTATATTAGTTTCAGGGGTGCAACATATTGATTTGGCAATTTCATACATCACTCAATGTCATCACCCTCGGTGTAATCACCATGTGACATTACCGCGTTATTATTGAATATTTCCCCTACGCAGCACTTTTCATCTCTGTGCCTTGGTTATTTTATAACTGGAAGTTTGTATCTCTTAATCTCCTTTATCTAATTTGCCATTTCCCCCAGCTATCTTACTTCTGGCAACAACCCATCTGTTTGCTATATTTAAGAGTCGTTTGTTTGTTTGTTTGTTCATTTGTTTTATTTTTTAGATTTCACATGTAAGTGAAATCATATTGTATTCATCTTTCTCTGTCTGATTTATTTCACTTAGCTTAACACCCTCAAGTTCCATCCATGTTGTCACAAATGGCAAGATCTCATTCTTCTTTATGGTTGAGTAATATTCTGCCAATATATATCATATGTATAGCATATATCACATCTTCTTTGTCCATTCATCTGTTGATGGAGACTTGAGTTGCTTCCATATCTTGGTTATTATAAATAATGCTTCAATAAACACAGGGTGCATGTATCTTTTTGAATTGATATTTTTATTTTTGTTGGGTAAATCCACATTAGTAGAATTACTGGAGTTTTCTTACACCTTAGTATTCATTCAACCAGAAGAGGTCGGAAACTGGCTGGCCAGCTGGAGTAGAAGAAGAAAAGAGAAGTGGCCCAAAGAGAAGACAAGAAGCCACTCATGCATTCTTCCCCTTCTTTGCCACTGCAGGGTGCTGGCCCAAAGCACACTCTGGCAGGAGGGCCATTTGTCATCACAGATAAGGTGGAGTTTTTCCGGTCTCAGACTTGAAACTATGTTTGCAGCTAAGGACTTATACCTTAGAGAAAGAGAAAAGTCATGGGAGCTGCCACACTCCCACGTGGAATTGGTAAGGGTTATCCCCATGGAATGCATTGGAAAACCTTAAAACAGATGTGTTTTGACTCCATCCACCAGTCATATGGTCGCAGTATGGGTTACATGGGCATTTACATGAGATGCTCAGATTTGTTTTTAAAGCTGATTGCTGAACCATGATCTAGTCCTAGAAAGAGAACCATTTCAGGATCCCGAATTCACAGCGTGCCTGCCCGTATAGATCACCTACCTGCCATTGCTTGCAGCGGCCCCTCTCACCCCGTAATCCAAGCTAACCCTCCAGCTGATAAGTGTTTTTAATCTTATGCTTTGAGGGATATTTTCCTTTTATTGGACACTCGCAAACAATGGTTCTCAAACCTCGGTAGGGAACAGAATCACCTGGAGAACTTGGCGGACTAACAGAGGCCCGTGCGTCATCCCTCTTCAATGAGTTTGGGACTCTGTATTTGTCCCTAGCTCTCTAGGTAATTCTGACCCTCCCAAAGCATGAGAACTTCTGTCCGAAAAGACACAGATTGCTCATGGATGGCCCGTAGGTTTGGGGACGTGGCAGGCAGTCATGTCCCCTGAGCCTTACGTCCATATGCTATGTCTTAGCGCCATGTGGGGATATTGTTGCAAGAATGGCAGAGATCACACAAGTTGTGTCACCGGACAACCTCCCGCCTGTGGCGGATGTGACTGCGCGGAGTGAAATCAACAGGGAGGATATTGGAGATGGATGAAATGGGGGATAAAACATTTCAAAAATTCATATGAACTTTGGCCTGAGGTTGACACTTGTCAGGGGCCAACAAAATTTCTAAATATTCTATAAACCTGTCTGGTTTCAGTTCTTCCCCAAACGGATCAAGGTATTTATGGAGACCTTTAAGTAGTTACTTAAAGGGAAATACTCTGCATTGCAAACATATTGCTTAAAGGGTGAATGCAATCAATGAGAAAAATGCTAAGATTTTTTTTAAGTTTATTTTGAGACAGAGACAGAGAGAGTGAATGGAGGAGGGTCAGAGAGAAGAAGAAAGAATCCCAAGCAGGCTCCATGCTGTTAGTGCAGATCCCGATGCAGGGCTTGAACTCACCAACCATGAGATCGTGATCTGAACTGAAACCAAGAATCCAACTCTTAACTGACTGAATAACCCAGATACCCCAACGCTAAGATCTTAGTAGATCTTAGCAGACAAGTGGGACAAGATATAAATAGATACACACGTGCACACACACGTAGTAAAATAGTACACACAACCACATAGAAAAATAACAGGGAAAAATACCCAACTCATTTAACTAATAGGCACATAAATAAAACATTTAAAAATGTCTTTCTAGTAAACTTGGAAAAACTAAAAATAAATGCTAGTATAAATGAGGGTAAAATGAAAGTCTTTAAATTTTTTTTCTTTTTTAAAATTTATTTATTTTGAGAGAGAGACAGACACAGACACAGAGCACAAACAGGGGAGGGGCAGAGAGACAGAGATAGAGAATCTGAAGCAGCTCCAGACTCTGAGCTGTCAGCACAGAGCCAGAGGCAGGGCTTGAACCCACAAACCACAAGCTCATGCCCTGAGCCGAAGTTGGACACTTAACTGACTGAGCCACCCAGGCGCCCCAAAATGAAAGTCATTTAAGCATTGCTTATAAACTGGCACAAACTAAGAAAAGTCAAAATTATGTTTGTCATTTTCATTTCTTATCTCTAACCTTTTATTTTCAAAATTTTTCAAATGTACAGAGCAGGAATCTCATAATCTTCATCTAGACTCACCAACTGGTTTATTTTCATTGTTACTTGTAATCTTATTTTAATTAATATCATTGTCATGGTCATCACTGATAGGCATCTGAGAGTAAGCTGCAGATATCATACCATTCTGCTGCTCTACCCTAAAAACTTGCGTGGTTATCTCCTAAGAATAACGATACTATCTTATGCAACTTCAGCATAAGCATCAAATTCAGAAAATGTAACTGTGATTACAATAGTGTGATCAAATACACAGTCAAGATGCAGACTTTGCCGATTGCTCCTGTAATATGCTATAGAGAATTTATTTTTTCTTGCTCCAAGATCCACCCCTCGCCTCCCTCATTACCTTACTTGCTCTCTCTCTCTCTCTCTGTGGTCTCTTCTGATCAAAACCAGTTCCTCCGCCTTTCCTCCTCTTTCATGACAGCGTCGTCGTTTTTGAAAGACTGGCTGGGGAATAAGAATGTCCTTCAATTTCAGTTTGTCTACTCTTTCCTCATGATTAGATTCAGGCATTTTTGGGCATGGGTCTATAACTTCTGACCTAATAAATTCCACTTCTGGGAATCTGTTATGAGAAAGAATAGCGAAATGTAAAAGATGGTTTATATGGCTTTAAATCAGCACATATGTCGCATGCGAATCAAATCACAGCCCCCACGCTCTCAGGGGATACTGGCTCTGCCTTATCTTACTTAGCTTCTCAGTGACATGAGAATAGCAGACCCTGTTCCCTGCCTACCCAACAACTACTCTCCTGTGTCCCTCTTTTATTTCTGCAGCTCCAGACAATGAATCCGAGCAGTCTAAGCCGAACGGGATTACTCACTCCTGCCACCAGGTAGTTTTCCCCAGCCTCCCTTGCAGCTGGGGGGGGGGGGGGGGGGGGGGGGGGGGGGGGCTAGTACTTGGGGGGGGGGGGGGGGGGGGGGGGGGGGGGGGGGGGGGGGGGGGGGGGGGGGGGGGGGGGGGGGGCTGGGGGGGGGGGGGGGGGGGGGGGCACTATCAGATTCATTTCTAGACCCTGAGTTCTAAAGGCAGGTTTCCTGGACAACTTCTGGGAACGGCAGAGCCTCACACAGAGGGAGCACTGTGCTCGGGGTCATGGGAGCCACCCTATGATCACGAGGTCGCACGGTGACTGGGTGTTTGGTGGCATTGCTGAGTTGCCGGCCTAATCTCAGACCCCTTTCCTCTAGTTCACTTGGGCGATTCACTTAGAGATTAAGCTACTTTTATTTGCACCTTTAGTGACTTGTTGCTATAGATGTTTCAGATCATGGCCCTAGCAAGAATACTGACATCATTTGCCAGAAGAGTTTTACGTGATTTAATCTTTATAACAATCCTGGAAAGTGGTACCGCTGTTAGCCACATTTTCCACGTGAAGAGTGCCGACCGCAGCCGGCACAGAAGCCTATCGCTGCATCCGTTCAAGCCTAGATCAGAGTCCGACTTTCCCTCTGCGCAAACAGCAGAAACAAAGGAGAAAGTAGGGCATTTCAGCGGATGCTTGGAAAATTGTCCAGACAGAAGGACAAACCAACAGATCGGTAGTGGATCGTTTCTTTAGGGAGTTGAAAGTAGACTGATGGGCAGATGGGAACATGGAGGGGCGGGGTGGGGTGGGGGAGTCAGGGAGAGAGGTGAGGTCAGGAATGAGGCAGTGACCATCTCCGTGGGAGGCATTCCAGTGAGGGGCAGAACGAACCAGACCAGAGGATCAGTCTTAACGTTCCGTCCCCCATAAATCCTCCCTCTCTCTGTGCGTTATGACTTTGGGATTATTGCCTAAATCTTTCTGTAAAGAACTGGGTGTTTCTTCATTAGTGTCCAGTGTGCGTACTCAGGTTGAGGAAGGTGGGGTTGGCAGTGCCACATCTAGGAGGCAAAATCCTCAACACGTGGACGGTCTACACGGTGGACCTCCAGGTAGCAAGAGGCATCCGCCAAGAGACAATGACCTAGATATAGAAAAGAGCAACCGCCTTGATAGGATAAAGGCCGCATTCTTTGACAGGACCATTGTATTCGGGCCCTGCCCCCCCCATTCACAGCTTCTTTTCTCACCTCTTCACTCCACACCTCTCCACCCCTCTGCTTTCATTGTATTTTTTTAAGTAGGCTCCACCCCAGTACAGTGCCCCCAGGCAGGATGGGGTGAGAGTGTGTGTGGAGAGGGCCTGTACCCAGGACCCTGAGATCAAGACATGAGCTGAGATCGTCTGATGTTTAAGGGACCAAGCCACTCAGGCACCCCTCCCATTGCACCTTTAGTTCCTGGGATGGCTGTGGGAGCCTCTGGACTCCCTGTTTGGTGCTCTCTGCTCCTGGGACATCCTGAATGCGTTTTTCTGCCTGGCGAGGGCTTCCTTGTTGGTTAAGACCCAGTTCCCCTGTCACTGGGTCAGTAAAGTCATTGTTCCTCAGCGTCAGTCTCTCTGCCAACACCCTCTCCATGATAATAAATCACTTCCTCCCTGTGTTTCCTCACTCACAAGAGTTTTGTGCAGCAAAGCGATCCTGCACTGTCACCCGGAACTCAAGCTTCTAATTCTCCTTTGTAACGCATCTTGTTCCTAGACCGTGAGTTCTGCGAAGTCAGGGAGCAAGTATTGTTCATTGTTGTGGCCCAAGTATCCTTTAGTTCAGAGCCTGACATATGGTTACCACTTGGTAAGTGTTTGGGAAATGAATAAAAGGCACATAAATGATAATGAGAGAATTCATTCATTCACTCATTCATGAATTAATCCAAGGTCCTTCTAGTTATAAAATGCTATGGTATGAAGTATTCCTACTGAAAATGAAATAGTACTGTACATTGGAATATAGTCTAAATAATAAATTAAATTTTTAATGTTTATTTATTTTTCACACACACACACACACACACACACAGTGCGAGTGGGGCAGGGGCAGAGAGAGGGAGACACAGACTCTGAAGCAGGCTTCAGGCTCTGAGCTGTCAGCACAGAGCCTGATGTGGGGCCCGAACTCACAAGCTGTGAGATCATGACCTGAGTCAAAGTTGGACACTCAACCGACTGAGTTACCCATTCGCCCCTAAATCCTAAATTTAAAATGCATACATATATACGTGTGTGTGTGTGTGTGTGTGTGTGTGTGTGTAGTAAAGTGTACATATAAAAATATATACGATATAGGGCACCTGGGTGGCCCACTGAGTTCAGTGACCGACCCTTGATTTCAGCTCAGGTCATGATCTCACAGTTTGTGAGATTCAGCCCCCATCAGGCTCTGTACCGACAGCATGGAGCCTGCTTGGGGTTGTCTCTCTCTCTCTCTCTGTACCCCCCCCATCACTCTCTCTCTCTCAAAATAAATTTTAAAAAATCTCCCTTAAAAATATATATATGCTTGTATACATACATATATCACCATGATCATTATTAAGGAAAAAATTCTTATTCTTTATTCTTTTCATATTTACAGATTTCTTATGACAATATAAGGAATAAAGTGGAGAAAACTAGGAACTCCAATTCTAATGTCTGAGCTATGGCTGGCTTTAAATGCCAGCACACAAATCTTTCTGTATCTGTCTTCAAGCATAAGACAGCAATACAAGTCTCGACTTGTAGTAATCATCTGTATGTCAGTTTCATTTCTCAACCCAAGAAATAAACCCAAAACGGAACTGGAAGATGTTCACACAAAGGCACAGCTTAAGTACTCAAAAGACTAAAAAAGACTCTTACTTCCTTCTGAAAGACCCATGAAACTCCAGTTCAAGTTCACTTTAACAAATATTTATTGAATGGCTGCTCCGGGTTCAATACTAGATCAGCTACTCATTCATTTATTCGAGTTGTTGAACACATAATGTGTGTCAAGCATTATTACAGGCAATAGAGGTTGACCAGTGAATAATCCAAAAATCTCAGCACTTACAGAATTATCTGCTAGGAGCATGAGCAATAATACACACAAATAAATAAATTAAGGGTATCTGTGTGGCTCAGTTGGTTGAGCGCCGGACTCTTGATTTCAGCTCAGGTCATGATCTCACAGTTGTGAGATCAAGCACTATATTGGGCTCTGCATTGACAGCACAGAACCTGCTTGGGATTCCCTCTCTCCCTCTCTGTCTGTACCCCCACCTTGCCCCACTCACTCTCACTCTTTCAAAATAAATAAAAACACATAAATAAATAAGTAAGTAAGTTATGTCAGATAGTGATAAGCACTATAAAGAAAAAATTGGAAACGGAGTTAGTAAGTGTCAGACTAGGGAAGGGGGCATTTCAGTTGCTAAATAGGTGGTCACGGAAGGTGACCTTTGAACAGAATCTAAGAGAGGTGTTCATTGGTTTGGGGAATAAAGAATGAGATGTGCAAATGATCACACTTTTGTCTGGAGTCCTGTGGGCTTGCATTCCACGAGGCTTTGTTTACTAATAATGACCTACACTTTTTAGCAAGTTCAAGGTGCTATCAGACTGAAAGACCTAATCCTATAGGTACAGGGGCAAGGTATAAATTCCATTCAAACTTTAAAGGACCAGACGGACTGGCTATGACATCAGATGACATGTCAGGGAGAATGACGCCAGCACAGGAGCCTCGGTCAAGAAGGCCTTCCTCACTTTGACAGAGAGGTAAGGTTTAGAGTTAGTTACAGGAGGGCCTAGAAACCAGTTGGAAAGGTCTCACTTGGTTGTAGGGTGTGGGAAGTCACCAGAGTTAATGGAGCAGAGAAGAACATGATGAAGGAAGTATCTTAGTGCAATTAACACAGCGTTAGGTCAGATTCAATTGGAATAAAAAGACGCTATAGGCAGGTAGGCCGTTAAACATTTTTCGTTGCTGTTCCCCAGACTGACTGCTGAGGGCCGGGCCAGAGGGGGCAGCAAGGGCAATGACATGGCATAGGAGTGAGGTGTATGAAGAGTAACTAACAGGACTCGGTGGATGATTCGATCCTAAAGATAAAGAAAGGGAAGAAGTGAGAGCTGACACATTGACAGAGCCCAGAGAGAGGCGAGCAGATGGCATCATCCTAAGACTGAGGGCTCTGTCACCAAACAGGGAGCCACTGGCTCTGGGTCACAGTCAGTGAAAAGCTGGATCCAGAATGCAGATTGCCTGCTTTTCCCACCCACGGTGACTCCAAAGCTTTAAAACTGGTAAATGGGGAAAAAGTGTCACTTAAATGAATGATTTGTGAGGGAGAACAATAAAAATGAGTGAGTATGGAGGGTGGAGGAGATGGAGAATTTTAGTTTTACGCTTGTGGAGTTTGAAGATACTCAAGTGGAAGTATCTGGAATTTAGGACTGGAAACGACTCTGTCCCTCACTAGTTTGTGATCGTGGGCAAGTCACTTAACCTCCCCCAGCCTCCGTTTTCCCAGTTGCAAAGTGGGGATAACGTTATTACTTAATGGCTATAATCAGTTAATATTTGTAAAGGGCTTGGAACAGTCTTGGTACAAGGTAAGTGTTATTTGTTAAATAAAATAGTCACAAGGCAATGTAAAGAAAGAGGTTGGTTTCCTGGAGAGGTGAGAAGATGTAGGGAAAATCAGAGGAACATTTACGATGATGTTAGGTCTGTGATAGAAGTCAAGGGAGGAATTTTTTGAGGGTGGAAAACAAAATCATATGACACACAGATACAGAGAAAAAAGAAGACCAAGCGAAGCCAGAGGTATGGAAAGTATCTGCATTCCAGTGAGTTGAGCATCTGACTCTTGATTTCAGCTCAGGTGATGATAGCACAGTTTGTGAGTTCGAGCCCCACGTTAGGCTCTGTGCTGGCAATGCAAAGCCTGCTTGGGATTTTCTCTCTCCTTCTCTCTCTGCCCCTTCTCCACTCTCACCTGCTCTCTCTCAAAGTAAATAAACTTTTTTTTTTTTTTAAAGGAGGCTTTCCAGACAGACAGGGTAACCGGGAGAGACATCCCCTAACAGAGAACTAAAGAAGTAACGAGAAACAAGACACATAGCTATTTTTGAAGTTTGCCAGTGAGCTGTGAATGCATCCAAGAGCAGATACATTTTTTAAATAGGCATTTGGGTAAATTAGTGGGTAACATATTCACCGTGAATTGTTAAAAGGCTGTTCAGGAAACGTGGAGTCATTTCTTTTTCTTTTAAACATTTTTTTTTAACACTTATTAATTTTTGAGAGAGAGAGAGAGAGAGAAAGAGTGCAAATTGGGGAGAGGCAGAGAGAGAGGAAGACACAGAATCTGAAGCAGGTTCCAGGCACTGAGCTGTCAACACAGAGCCCGATGCGGGGCTTGAACCCGCGAGCGGTGAGATCATGACCTTAGCCGAAGTCAGTCACCCAAACCGGCTGAGCCACCCAGGTGCCCCAATGTGGAGTCATTTCTAACCATCAGAGCGTGGACCGCATGGACCGTAATGTCAGCCTCACCTTTATAATTAGGTACCAAATACTCGGCTCAACGCACCATGTCCAGGTGTGAGGTGGGAAGTTTTATGATTCCATCCCCCCCAAAAGTTTCCTTGATTGCATATTCTGAAAATTTGAGAGACTCTCATAACATTTTATTTGTGTTTGTATGGAAGCTGTCATGTGTTTGCTCCGTATGAAAGTGTATGCCACAGATCTTCAGAAACTCAGGGAAGCCCCTATGAAAGGCTGGCTCGGAACACAGCTGACTCAAGACTCCAGTGTAAAAAATGTGTCTACGAATCATCCATTTGTTTCCAGCGTGAGAAGTAGTTACATGCTTGTTCTCCTAGCCTTCTTTTGATCTAAATCTTTGCTTATAAATCCCAGTGCAGTAAATGAACTCAGAATTTTGAAAGTCAGAAACTCCACATTACAACAAAAGCTTTCTTTTCTTTGGATCTTTTTTCATTGTCTATATAATGCTCGGACTTAAGAACTTTGTCTTCTGTGCTTAAGGGCATTGGTATTTGCAGGGAAAAGTCACCTAACCAGCTCTGAAGAATTATTAAGCTAACAGAGGCAGCCAAAACCTGAGAAAGGAAGAGACTGAATTCAGTCCTCAGGTGTTTACTCACCAGCAGAGTCCCACGGGAATATTGTGACCCTCACAAGTGAGCTATGTGTATAATTTAAATTTTCTTTCAAGCAAGCCACATTTTAAAGAGGGAAAAATAAGGGCATCTGGGCGGCTCAGTTGGTTAAGCGTCTGACTTGAGCCCAGGTCATGATCTCACTGCTCGTGAGGTCCAGCCCAGTGCCGGGCTCTGTGCGGACAGCTCAGAGCCTGGAGCCTGTTTCCGATTCTGAGTCTCCCTCTCTCTCTGCCCCTCCTCTGCTCATGCCCTGTCTCTCTTTCTGTCTCAAAAATAAAAACAGATTAAAATTTTTTTAAACGAATGGGAAATTAATTTTAGTATTTTGTTTACCTACGATATCCAAACTATCACTTTAACATGTAACTAACATAAAAAATCATTAACAAGATATTTTGCACGATCTTCAAAATGGGATGTGCATTTTACACACTCAACACATCTCCATTCAGACTAACCATCAGTTCCAATAGTCAACAGGCACACGGGACAGGAGGCACCTATGAACCAAAAAAAAAAAAAAAAAAAAAAATCTTGCTTTAGTATTTTTTAATGGACAAGTTGCCAGAAGCATTATTCAGAGAGCGCTCTCTGAGGGCAAACCCAAGACTGAATCGGTAACTTGAAATAAAGGCGTATTTCCCCCCTGTCGTGAGCATTGGGCCTTTTTAAAAATTTTTGAGTTGGGGCTGAGCCTCCTAGCAGACTTCTCATGTGAAACAGAAATACACAGCCGCAAATTCTTGAACCACGGCAAAGAGGCCTGCGGTGTTTTCCCAGAAAGCAAACAAACAAACCCGTTTATCCCACTGTTTAAAAAAAAAAAAAAATTGAAGAGGATGTTGGGGGATAACTTCCTATATTTACTCCTTGGATGGTTTATTATATTTACAGCAGGTGCCCCAGGAAGGATGAGGGACCCATCTTTTGCAGAAGTTGATTTGTATCCTGGTTTGTGTGTTTGCTGTGTTTGCAACCTGCCTTGCCCCAGGCGTGGCGTGGACCCCTAATACGGCCTAGTGACCCCCAGGGCTGGTGTCCCGGCCTCGCCGGGTCCCTGGGGGGGGTGGGGGGGCGGACGGCGCGTCCCCTCCTGCCCGCGGGCGCCGGCAGCTTCGGTAGACGGACTTTCCGGCCTCGCTCGGCGGTCGCCCGGCCCTCCGCCCGCGTTCCCTCCTGCCCGAGGTCGGGGCCCCCGCCCCCCGGGGCGCGCCGTCGGTCCGGGCATCCGGAGGGCAGGTCCGCGGCGTGTCCACACCCTCCCGCCCGCCGCTCCCTGCGTGCCGGGCCGGGCGCCGGGTGGCTGGGCTCGCCGCCGCCGCCGCCGCTCCGAGCTGGGCCCTCCCCCGCGGCGACCGCGGCGCCGAAGGTGGAAATGCGGAAGTTTCCGGGCCGGACTGACAGATGAGGCTCGCGTCCCGCTCGGCGCGCGCTGCAGCGGCTCCGCGGCGCGTCGGGCCCCCGCCGTCCGCGCCCCGCGCCCCCGGAGGCCGGCGAGCCGCGCGCGGGCCATGGCCACGCTGCCGGGCGCCGAGCGGCGCGCGTTCGCGCTCAAGATCAACAGGTAAGACGCGCGCCGCCGCAGCCGGCCGAGCGCCCCGCGGGGCGGGGGGGGCCCGAGTCCCGAGTCCCGCGGACGGCGCGGCGGTTTGCACCTGGGACCGCACCCCGAGCGCCGGTGCGCGCCCCCCCCCCCCCCCGGACCCCGAGGCCGCGCGGTGGGGCAGCCGAGCGCGCGACATCCCGCTCCTCCGCGACAATCCTGGGCCGCCAGCGACCCTTCCCGGGGCGGCGCTCGGGCCACCTCCCCGCCCCGCCTGCCCGCGCTGCCCTCGGGGCGTCTGGCAGGCGGCCGCGCGCGCGGAGGGTGAAGTGCGCGGGTGGCGCTGCGGGGGGTCGCCGCGCGCTCCCTTCTCCGCTGCGCGTCCTCTGCGGCTGAGCAGAGCTTTGCTTCTGGGCCGCCGCCTCCGGGCTTTGGTGGCTTCGCCCTCTCCTTTTATTTTTCCCCAAGAAGGTTGGCTCCTGTGGACATCGCTATTTTTACTCCCTGGTCCAGAGGAGGCTTGAAGTGGAAAAAGTGATTTTTTAAAAAAAATTCTCCATTTAAATAAGCAGAGGGGAATGACCCGGGGCTGACCTACAATTCATGGTCAACATGGCGCAAAGTACTTGGGAGCATATTGACGGCCCAGAGTTCTCACCGGAGGTGCTCGGGGTGCAGCTTTTCCTCCCCCCGAAAACTGCTGACAAGCAGTTGGGGCCGTTTGCGTCTTGCCCTGAGAAATCTAGACTGTCTGGTTCAAAGATAATGCGAAACCGGTCCTGAAGGGTCAACCATCATTCCCCTGCCCTCCCTGCGCGGGGACTTGCAATTCCTCTCTTAGCTGAGCCGGTGAAAGCGTAGTTCCCACAGTACGTTTTTTGTGCTGATGTTGTGCGAAGAGCTTGGAACAGCAAGGAGTTCCAAGTACGGAATAATCAGGCGGTAAGGGCTTCCAGAGGGTTCGTTGGGTTTTCTTGCGACTTTATTCCACCTGCTGTGTAGCTAAGGGCAAGCCGTGTCTCTTACCTTATTATTTCTTCATCTTTAAAGTGGATTTAATTGTCAGTGTGTACTGTACATTAATGTTGGAGGCCAAAAGGTACTAGTTTAAAGACCTGAATAATAACATGGCTGTTAAATATTATTGTTGTTGTTATTGTTGTTATTTTTGTATTAGGTTTCATGGCTGTTGCAAGCCGGAAAGGGCAGTTTAGGGGCGCCTGGGTGGCTTAGTCGGTTAAGCGTCCGACTTTCGCTTAGGTCATGATCTCGCGGTTCGTGGGTTCGAGCCACGCGTCGGGCTCTGTGCTGACTGCCAGCTCAGAGCCTGGAGCTTGTTTCAGAGTCTGTGAGTCCCTCTCTCTCTGACCCTCCCCTGCTCACACTGTCTCTCTCTCTCTCTCCTAGAAATAAATAAAACATTAAAAAAATTTAAAAAAAAAAGAAAGGGCAGTTTATTCATTTGGGGAGTTTGGGAATCAAGCTGAAGTTAGCAATGAGTGTTCCACCAGCCACTGCTGCTCCTCCCTCCCTGTGAATTTTAGGTCAGTAAAATTGTGACTGGGGACAGAAAGATGTTCGAAACTGTGGGGTTTGGAGGAGTTAATCTTGGGGGCAGCAGCAGGGCCTGCGCATATCCTAAAAGCACTCTTGAAAGCAGTGGTGGGGTTGGTGGGCTTGGGGGTTAAGAATAAAGGGCCTGGGGGGCTCCTGGGGGGCTCAGTCAGTTAAGCATTCAACTTCGGCACAGGTCATGATCTCTCTGTTTGTGGGTTCGAGTCCCGTGTCATGCTCTGCTGACAGCTTGGAGCCTGGAACCTGCTTGCGATTCTGTGTCTCCCTCTCTCTCTGACCCTCCACTGCTCACACTCTGTCTCTCTCTATAATAATAATAAAATAATGATAATAATAATAAAGACAGGGCCTGGCGGGAATCAGACCTGCTTGCGGATTGGCTCGCTGCTACAAACTGTTGTGCCTGATTCGCAAGTCCCCTGAGACCCCCAAGGAGCCGACACCGATACAAGTACAAAAGGGTCTTTATTAGAAGCTCGAGCAGGGGCTCACCCGCCTACCGGTGTCGTGGCAGAAGGTGAAGCCCCGAACAATAGTGAGCAGGGTTTTTAAGGGGTAAGGGATGGGGGTGTTACAGTGCACACGTTGTACGTATAGCATCATCACATAAGCACCAATTACAATTGTACAGCAGCACCCATGGTAACAGCTTTGACCGTTCAGTATCTGTGAGGTGTTCATTACTTTTGGTGGGACCCAATCATGACTTTTGAGAATCCTTTGGAAATCACCAATTACGAGGGGAGTTCAAAGGGCCCACGTGGGGTTCAGGCAAGCGGTGAGAAATTGGCTAGTTTGTACAGAATAAGTGTCTACAGTTCCCAGCCTTGACTCAGACCTCAGGAATGTTTTTTGATGAGCTGACCTGAGGGCGGTCCGAGGATGGCTTTAGCCTTGAGCAATCTGAGGAACTGGGGCTACGTGCAGCCCGAGGGTGCTCTTAATGGAATCCTTAATCTCAAAATGATGTTACTTAGGCTCTTCAAAACCTGGTGACAGTGGGCATGCCATCTAACCTCCCTAAACTTTGGTTTCTTTCGCTGTCAAACGGGATAATCGTGGTACCTCCTTTTTACGACCTTTGGGAAGATTGAGCAAAATCATGGGAACCAAGTGCTCATCGTGCCTGGCTGAGGGAACATGTCACGTGGTGGCTGTCCTCATCGTCACTGCCATCAGCTCCGTCTTTGTCACCGTTGTCTCTATTATCTCCTTTGAGAGACTGAGGGGGAAGGGGAGGCAAGAGAGCGTGAGATGGAGAACTTCCGTGCAGGGACCACTTTGGGCTGGGCGGGGCGCAGGCTGGAGCTGCTTGGGGCGGGTGTTCTCGCCCATATGCCTCCTGCCCCTGGGCTGAGATCCCCGGACATGCGCAACGGAACAGAATGTGCGATGCGCTGTGAACAAGCGGAGCTTCACTCAAGTTACATAAAGTAGAAAAGGTTTCCTAATCCTCAGGCACGAATAAGGATTGGATATTCCGATTCAGGGGGGTTCTGTTTTTTCTTCTGAAACACTTGTGTATTGGGTGGAAGGGTTAGTTATTTTAGGGAGCTTTGCAGAAATTTTTGCTCAAAGGAGTTCATTAATAAGGACATACATCGTATTAATAGCATATTAAAACATATTAAAACTCAACTTTAATTGATCACTTATTATGTCGCAGAAATTGTGATGTGCTTGAGGGGTTATATCATTAAACCCTTACAAAAATCTTAGGAGACTCACATGAAATCTCATATGGGAGGAAAATGAAGCTTAGAGATGTAGTTTGCACAAGACTATTCAAGTTCAAGGCCAAGAGCAGAGCTGGGATAATAAATGACTCCATAGACTGTACTCTTAATTGGGCATGTTCTATTTTGATGCCCTAGTCTTAGTTTCCTCTAAAAGCAAGCAGGGAGTTACCTTTTTTTTTTTCCTAACATTTATTTATTATTGAGAGACAGAGAGACAGAGCATGACCAGGGGAGTGGCAGAGAGAGAGGGAGACACACAGAAGCAGACTCCAGGCTCTAAGCTGTCAGCACAGAGCCTGACGCGGGGCTCAAACCCACGAACCGTGAGATCATGAGCTGAGCCGAAGCTGAACGCTCAACCGACTGAGCCACCCAGGCGCCCTGGGAGTTACCTTTTTTTAAAAAAATGTCATTTCAGTAGTAACATTGGCAAACGTTTCTGTATTCTGATTAGTGTTTAAACCACTCAGGTGACGTTTTAGAGTTTTGAAGTTGGGAAAAAAAATGTTTTCCCTTGCGTGCCTACCCACTATTTTTTAAAATAGATCAACTTGAGGGCACCTAGGTGGCTCAGTTGGTTATGTGTCCAAGTCTTGATTTCGGCTCAGGTCATAATCTCATGGTTCGTGGGATTGAACCCTAAATTGAGCTCTGTGCTGACAACATGGAGCCTGCTTTTGATTCCCTCTCTCTGCCCCTCCCCAGCTCTGTCTCTCTTTGTCTTTCTCAAAAAATAGTAGTAATAATAATTAACTTAACAAAATTAAAAAATAAAATAGATGAATTTACAAAAGCAAGACGCTGTTGAAATATGGCCATCGGTATAAATATGGCCATCAGTATATGCACGTGGGTTCATATTTTTTCCCCTTTCTACTTGTAAAGATACAAACTATCCCTTGAAAATGTTTGTGGAGTAATTGGAAATATTCAAGTCTGATATATTAAAACTTGTATTTGTAAAGAGCTCACCTCTGCCCACACTGACCTCAAGAAGGGGTGGGTAGGAAAAGAATGTCCTCCACTGTTCCCAAATTTTGCGGTCTCTTGCAAGCAACATCACCCGGTTTAGGGGCCGGGCTAAAACAAAACAGGACCCTGGGAATGCCCACCACTGCCCACCCCCCATGATTGCCCTGGCTCCCTCGCTCGTGCTCTGATGAAGCTGAAATTCCCCTATGCTGGAAGAGTCCTAACCTATAGGACTCTTTGTTTTGTTTTGAGCACAAGTAGAATTGTATGATGTAATCATATGAATTGTTATGGTTAAACACTTCTCTAGAACCCACTACAGGGAGATATACGGGGAAAAATCCACCACTGAATTTTTCTTAAAAAAAATTTTTTTTTAATGTTTGTTTATTTGTGAGAGAGAGAGAAAGACAGAGTGTGAGCAGGGGTGGGGCAGAGAGAGAAGGAGACACAGAATCAGAAGCAGGCTCCAGGCTCTGAGCTGTCAGCACAGAACCCGACAAGCGGCCCAAACCCACAAGCCGGGAGATCATGACTCAAGCTGAAGTAAGACGCTCAACCGACTGAGCCACCCAGGTGTCCCGGCCACTGAAGTTTTCCGAGCTGGGGAAGTAAAATTTAATGTCGTACAAGTGTCCTGTACTCGGCTTCATTTCAGTGTAACTGTCGCTGACTTCCTGTGCACAGAGGAAGACTGCACTCAGTTAAGAAATTCGTAATCATGTTTGGCATTTCAAAATTGCTTCTTTAAACATCTTAATACAGTACTTAACACGAGCACCACGTCTTCTCAATGGCCTTTCTTTTCTTACTGGCATTTAGTGCTTTCCGAGATTAGAAAAAATATTACTAATAATCTGAAATTTCATTAAGTAAAATCTTGGTTTCTTTCAAACAGAATAGATATATATGGTCACATATGAAAGCAAAATAAGGACCCTGGGTAAAGATGGCAAAAAAGGCAGAAGGCAGAAAAAGCATAAGTGATCTTGACATTCAGGTTTGAAAGGAATAAATAATAGTGGCTTAGGCTCATAAAATGGCTGTTATATGGCAGGTATGGGTTGAAATTTTTGCATGCGTTAAGTCATTCACCGCAGGAGAGAAACTGAGCAGAGAGAAGTCATGAAAATTGCCCAAAGTTACAAATCGCTAATGAAGGGCAGTGCTGGCATTCGAATGTTCTAGAATCCTCTAAGTAACGTTTATTGACTGCTCCCTGTGTGGCAGCTATTGTGCTAAGTACTTTATATTCATCGCATCATTGTCGAGAAGGAGCATCTGTTAAGTAAAATAATCATCATTAGAATGTGATCTTATGGAAGATAAAAACAGGGAGCTAAGAAAATAGATGGTATTCAAGAATCCCAATACTTGTGAGCCAGGACAAGATGACCAGCATGAGAGGAAGGTACAGAGATCTTCCTACGAAGCGTTTGCGGTTTTGTCTATGAAGCTGGTGCAGGCGTAGAAATATACGGATAAATGTGCATCTGCAGCGAAACGTTAGCAGGGATGGCAGAGGGGATGTTCGCTCTTTCCGGAATTGCTTCATTTTTTGGACATGTTGTAGACCAATGGCCAGTAGATGAGGCTTCAGGCAATCCCACTCAGGGTTTTGGTCTTTCACATTCAGAATCATTGTTTTTCTAGACTCTTTAAAAAATATATATATTTTTATGTTTTATTTATTTCTGAGAGAGAAAGAGAGGGAGACACAATCTGAAGCAGGCTCCAGGCTCTGCGCTGTCAGCACAGAGCCCGATGCGGTGCTTGAACCCATGAACTGTGAGATCATGACCTGAGCCGAAGTCGGACACTTAACCGACTGAGCCACCCAGGTGCCCCTGTTTTTCCAGACTCTTGGGAAAGTTCCACTTTAACCTCAGGCATCAAGTGCAGTTGAAGGAACCTTCTGCCAGGGTGAATTTGTCTTCATTTGGAGTCCTTTGAGCTCTGACAGTTCCCATGGGTGTGTGGAGCTAATGTTTACTTCTACATGGAAAAATAGCTGTGTAATTGCATCATGCAGTTACCTGTGGAAGGAGAATATCATTACATCATGTGGCTACCCGGGGAGAGAGGTGGAGCTCCAGGAACCAGGTCTCCCCAGCCAGACATCTAGCGATGGAATGCGGTGATGTTACAAACACCCCATCTTCCCATCCTTTTTTTTTTTAAGTTTATTTATTTTAGAGAGAGACACACAGGGTGGGTGGGGGAGGGGCCAAGAGACAGGGACAGAGAGAGAATCCCAAGCAGGCTCCGCGCTGCGGGCACAGAGCCTCGCATGGGGCTCGAACACAAGAAGCTGTGAGATCACGACTGGAGCCGAAACCAAGAGTCGGACGCTGAACCGACCGAGCCCCCCAGGCGCCCCATCTTTCCATCCTCTTTAACAAGGACCTTGCCAGGGCAGGGATGTGACTGCTTGGTGATGAAGGCCAAGAACCGGGAGCGCTCGCATTTTTCAGTGGCAGGTGATCAAGGGCTTATTCACGGTTTGCTCAATAATGGTCAGCAAAATGTACCACCCCTGTTCCCACTGGTGTCTGTTAGTCGCCAAGGTTCTCTAGGGTGGAGGAAAATGCAAGAGTTTTACGGTTGTTGTAAGTGTGTTCCCTATGCCTCTTGAGTTTGCACTGAAGTAGCACTGGTGGCTTACGGACAGCCTGGGGACACACAGAATAAGAGTTGGGCTCGTATCGGGGTGATTGGGTGGCTCGGTTGGTTGGGCGTCTGACTTCAGCTCAGGTCACGATCTCACAGTTCTTGGGTTCGAGCCCCACGTCGGGCTCCGTGCTGACAGCTCAGAGCCTGGAGCCTGCTTCGGATTCTGTGTCTCCCCTTCTGTCTGCCCCTCCCCCACTTGTGCTCTATCTCCGTCTCTCTCTCTCTCTCCTTCCCTCTCTCATGAATAAACGTTTTAAAAAATTAAAAAAACCGGCTGACATCTCTGAAAATATATATGAAGGCATCTGTATTCAGAGCTTTGATGAGCTCAAACTGTTTGGTAAAGCTGGCATAGGGTGTAAGACCATTGTACTGTGTCCTGCCTCATTGAGATCAAATGCAGGAGAAGAAAAGCAGAATCGGGGGTGGCAGAGCCACAGTGACTCCCGACCTCTGTCCTTTTCAACCATGTTCAGTGTGAGAAATAGGAAATAAGCAAAAATGTCTACCACCCATAAATTACAGACATTAACATTTGCTGCATACCCTTTCATTTTTACAAAAATAAGATCTTATCACATGCAGTGCTCTGACATTGGTTCTTAAAATTTTTAAATATTGGGGCACCTGGGTGGCTCAGTCGGTTAAGCGTCTGACTTTGGCTCATGTCACGACGTCACGGTTTGTGGGTTCGAGCCCCACGTCAATCTCTGTGCTGACAGCTCAGAGCCTGGAGCCTGCTTTGGATTCTGTGTCTGCCTCTCTGTCTGCTCCTCCCCTGCTTGCTCTCTCTCTCTCTCAAAAATAAATATTCAAAAATTTAAAAATTTTAAAGTATGAATAACTTCATGTCAGTCAATGTTGATTTACATTATAATTTACGTAAGACTGTAAAATTGCCTTGCTTTCATACATGGTGATTTATTGAATTCATACTCTGTTATCGTGCCTCAAGATAGTTTCTGATTTTACACAGAAACATACGGAGATTGATGGAGTATCTTACACATACATCTTTATGTGTTAGTGCAAAACTACCTTAAACACTTCTGGGAGTGGAATGGCTTGGTCAAAGGAAAGAAACATTTTTCAAGCTTTTGATACACATTGCCAGATTGTCTCCCAGAAAAGTTATGCCTGGTTTGCTAGGAGTGGTCGTTTCCTCGAATCCACACCCCCGCTGGTGTTATCATTTTTTTAAAATCTTTATTTGCAAGCTTGACCCCTTCTCTTCAGTGTCTCTTACCTCTTCCTGTTTAGCTTCTCTGTCAGGTCCCGGCATGGCCCCTGAAGTCATGCTTTAGGGATTAAAACAGTCGCCTGTTTCTCCTCTTCCCTTTGCCTAATATACAACTAAAGATTGTGGTAACCTCTGCCTTCCATACTTTCTTTGTTCATTGACTAGGTGGGTTAGTGATAAAGGGAGAATGTTCCAACATCTTAGTTCTTTCTTGATTATCTTTTAGACTCTAGCTGTCACACTTTGACTCACTTTTTACTTTAACAGTCTAATCGAATCTACCCATCCCTGGCTTAAACTCTAGCTCTTTTAGGAATCAGAAGTTTTGTCCATCACCAAAGAAGATTGCAGCTGATGTAATTCTCGGTGTTTTCCTCTTCGATCCGATTATAGAGACTGGACTTCTTTCATAATTTTTGGGTTCCTCTTGCTCTAGGATTGGCTTTAGGTTTACACAACATGTTTCCACACCCTCAGGAGGCTTCACAAGCTCTCTTATCATTCAAAGGATACAATTTATTGTTCTTCCTACGTGAAAGGCCAAAGATACAAATAGCAAACAGGTTACTTAATGATATTCTGGCTAAAGTCGAACTAGATGAAGAAATGTAGAACTTTAAAGTAATCAACTTCTTTCTCCTATCTCTTAACTTCCTGGTGTGTGGTTAATGTAGTAGGCTTGCAAATCCTAGGCTGGTAAGTTTTAAGAGTATATTGATTAATTCACTGAGTTACTGAGGGCTACTCTGTTCTGAACACTGCACTAGACCCTGGAAATACAAAGACAGCAAGTCATGCCCTTCACTTGCAGAAGCAAGGATGTTAACACAACATTATGGACTGGAAGAGCCTTCTTTGCTTCCTAGCCCTGCGTTTGGGGCCTTATGCCTTCAGAGTGGTCAATTTTGGGATCGTGCTGCTTATTCTAAGCATAGTTGTGGTATCCAGAACATTTAGGAGATCCTTTTAGAATTGCTCTAACAGACTGGAGTACATTTATTAAAAAAAAAAAAAGAAAAAGAAAAAAAAAAAAAGCTCAGGGGCCCCTGGGTGGCTCAGTTGGTTGAGTGTCCAACTTCGACTCAGGTCATGATCTCTTAGTTCATGAGTTTGAGCCCCTCGTTGGGCTCTGTGCTGACAGTTAAGAGCCTGGAGCTTCCTTTGGATTCTCAGTCTCCCTCTCTCTCTGCCCCTCCCCCACTCCTGCTCTGTCTCTCAAAAATAAACAAACATAAAAAAAAAGAAAAAGCTCAATGGCATGAAATCTTTTTCCCTTAAGGGAAAATCTGCTCTTTTGCTTACTTGGAAAGTCTCAAAGATCTAGAAAATACAGGTAGATGATAACGTGACAGGTGCCTGAGGACCTGCTGGCCAGAATTAACAAATGTTAACACTTGGTCACTTTTGTCTTAGGTGTTTCTAAATGAGAGACAAGAACATTAACAATAAGTTTGAATTCCCCCTTATTCTTCTTTTCTATCCTATTCTCTTTCTTTCTCCTTCAGAGTCCAGCACTCTCACCATGTTGTATTTTTATTCACTTTTGAGGTCTCTTTATTTATTTGGAGTGGGGGAGGGACAGAGAGAGAGGAAGAGAGCGAATCCCAAGCAGGTTTAGCACTCTCAGCCCAGAGCCTGACGTGGGGCTCCATCCCATGAACTGTGAGATCATGACCTGAGCCAAAATCAAAATCAAGAGCTGAATGCTTAACCGCCTGAGCCACCCAGGTGTCCCTCCAAGGTGTACTTATAGTGTGTGTTTGTGTGTGTGTGTGTGTGTGTACACGTATCCATGAATAACATATTGTATGGTTTCTGGAATGAGCCGAAGCTAATAGCGGGTCATCAAGCCTGTTCCAGTAGGTAGTATCAGTTTGAATTAATGAGAAGATGTGACTGTAAAATAAGGGAGCAGGGGGTTCAGGTCCCTCCTCAAGAAAGCTCCGAAAGCTGCTGCAAAGCGGAACCCCTGACTCCAGAAGACAGCTCTGTCAGATTCAGTTCCGTGGCGCCTCTGTGTATGAAGAATGACAGGTGTTGTGACGTGGACATTCTGCTAATGTTGCTTTTGTCAGTCACGCCTTACATTACAGTCACATCAGTCATTTCCTGGAAGGGCTAGGAAATTTCTCAGCCCCTAAGTGGCTCAGTTAGTTGAGCGTCTGACTCTTGATTCTGGCTGGGGTCATGATCTCAGGGTTCGTGGGATCGAGCCCTGCCTCAGGCTCTGTGTTGACAGTGCAGATCCTGCTTGGGATCTTCTCTCTTCCTCTCTCTGCCCCTCCCCCCCACTCTCAAAATAAGTAAGTAAATAAATAAATATATATTTTTGGTTTGCATCGGATAAATGTCCTCAGGATCTGCAGTTGACCTGAGATAAGGAGTTATGTTGTTAATATGTTTATTTTAAAAAAACTTTTTTTCAGTGTTTTGTTTATTTTTGAGAGAGAGAGAGAGACAGCGTGAGCAGGAGAGGGTCAGAGAGAGAGAGGGAGACCCAGAATCCGAAGACAGGCTCCAGGCTCTGAGCTCTCAGCACAGAGCCCGACATGGGACTCAAACCCACGAATTGTGAGATCATGACCTGAGCCCAAGTCGGGCGCATAACCAACTGAGCCACCCAGGCGCCCCCATTAACATGTTTATTTTTAAATAATACGGTTTTAAAAGCACAGAATACAACTTTTGTCTCATTGCCTGGACATGTGATTAGAGAAAGTATGTAAATTAGCAACGGGGGTGTGGTGTTTGCTACAAAGCACGTGGCTCTTCTGGCCTTGCTCCGACTGAGCCGCGGGGCCGGGTTCTCCCCTCTCTTAACAGGGAGACATCGTCCGCTGGTGCACCGCACCTCATATGTGGAAAAGTGGGGAGAATGGCCACAGAGAGCAGTGCTGTCCCCCAGATCGCCGCTTTGCCTTGCTGGGACATGGGGCATCACTCCACACACAGCAAGCCCCTTCCACGGTGCAAGTGGTGGAATTCTCCGGGTTCACTTCTGGGCCACGTACCGGAGCAGTCAGAGAAGCTGAACTCTCACCGAAAGGCTAGCCTCTGGGGGGCCTGGGTGATTAGGATGTCACACTCGAGATGCCTCGGGCATGCGACTCACCCCACAGTGATTTGCACTAGAATAATGTCCAGTTCCCTTATGCTAGCAGAAAAACCCAGGCTCAAAGTCCACTAAAAATGTACCTTATCCTGCTGTTTAACGTAGATGTTGTGTCAAGGCAGTGGTGGCCATCTGTTCTCTGTGGGAACAAGAGTGTCCCCTCCTGTTGACGTTCTGACTGGTTTGCCTCACCTACGAGTATTGTACTCTTCCGTTCTAAACCACTGCCCGTGCTCACAGTATCCCTTTATTTTTTTTAATGTTATTTATTCATTTTGAGAGAGAGAGAGTTAGAGCGAGCGGGGGAGGAGCAGAGAGAGGAGAGAGAGAAACCCAAATAGGCCTCATGCCGTCAATGCAGACAGAGCTGGATACAGGACTCGAACTCACAAACCATGAGATCATGCCCTGAGCCGAGATCCAGAGTCAGACGCTTAAGCGACTGAGCCACCCAGGCGCCCCTCCTAACATCCCTTCAGAAGGGGTAGCCAATTTACCTGTTGTATATTGTTCCCTTTCCAATAACCTCATTCAACTCACAACAAGTGTTTTGGAGTGCCTCGAACTTTCTCTAGGCATTGTGTGAGGGGAAGACATAACAACCAGCAAATGTTCCCAGAATTCAGCTGGAGTGAGCAGGTGGACACAGGAGGTGAAGTTTGTGTGGCTGGATGAGGGTTAGAGCAAGAATGTTGGCCAAACTCAGGGTGGGGAGGGGAGGGTGTTCCAGCGGCCCCGAGGGGAGGGTTCAGCTGGCCCTGAGGGACAGGGGGTGAGTGACACATGTTTACTGGTCACTGGTATGATGAGAAGAATAAGCAGCCGTGTGCAGAATGGATGGGTGGGGCCGCTGGGTGGGGGGGTCCTGTGAGATGGATGAGGAGGGAGCCACAGTCCTCCCCGTGTGAGGTGATGAGGTCTGGGATCAGGCTGGGGTCTGGAGAAGAGACTGGAAGGGGACTGTGTTCATAGATGCCTCAAAGGGAACCGACTGGACTTGAGAAGCACCTAAATATTTATTCAGTTGCTCATGTGATGAACACTGACGGCAGCCTACTGTGTGCCTGGCAGTGTTCTAAGGTCGAGCACAGAGCCCTGAGCAAGACAGATAAGGTTCTTGTTCTAAAAGAAGTCATTCTCCAGCGCAAAGATAACAAGGATGTAAAGCAGGAAATAAACAAGGAAATATCAGATAACATAGGTGCTATGCAGAGAATGTAAAAGGGCCATATGGAGAGTGTGGATACTTCAAAAGGTTGAGCAAGGAAGGGATCCCCGAGCCGGGTAGATCACTGGGAGCCAGACCAGGCAGGGGAATTAGCAAGGGCTGTGGCTGGAGCAAGAGTCTGGTGCGTTGGAAGAAAAGAAACAGCCAGGGTGTCTGGAGTGCAGTGGATGAAGGGGGGGTGGGGCTGGTAGACAGAGAGGGAAAAGAAAAGCAGGCAGCAACCCAATCCTTACAAGCAATGGGGGGCATTTAAATGTTACTCCAAGCGTGATGGGATGGTTTCTGGAACAGGGGCATGACTTGATTGACTTTTGGGTTTAAAAGCGCCCTCTGGCTTCCCTGCAGAGAAGCAGAGAGTAGAAACAAGGGGAGGGACCGGGAGGTAGTCGGGGTCCAGGGGACAGATGATGCCTACATGACAAGAGAGCTGGGTCTACAGGGGCCAGGGGATGTGAGGTCTGACACACAGCTTGGAGACTGAGTGGGCGGGCCAGATGTCAGGGAGACGGGCAGTGAGAGAAAAAGAGAAATCGCCATGTCTCCGGGGTTGAAGTTAACGGGTGGATATTGACGCTTTTCACAGAAATTGAAAAGCTTGGACGGAGAGCAGACTTTTAGGGTGAATCAAGAATTTAATTGGGGGCGTATTAAGTCTAAGGGGCATATTAGAAATTCAAATGGAACTTCCTACTGTGTAGTTTTATTTAGGAACCTGAGACTCAGGAGACAGGTCAGAGCTGGATACTTAAATTGGAAGGTCACGACCACGATATTTTTCAAAATGGAAGAAAAGAAGATACTGAAATTATCTTGATAAGATTTTGACAGTCACAAAGCTATATGTATGGGATGAAATAGTTCTTATTGAAAAATAAACGTGTATATATCTCCCTATAGAGATAGTAGATCAATACATGTGATAAGGAGGGTCCCAGAGGACGTATGCCAATATGTTATTGGTGTTATACCTGGGTAGTTGTATTATTGATGATTTTTGTTTATGGCACGATGAAGTGTATGGATGTATGTATATTTTCCAGATTTTCTTTACAGTTTTGTAATTGGGAAAAGTAATAGTTACAAAAGAGATACCCCGCCTCCCCGCCCGATTTCCAGATTTCCATTCTGGCAAATTGGATAAAGATGGTGCCAGTGAGAAAATGTGAAAACTTGGAATCTGAGTAAGTTTTGGGAGGATGATTTGGTACACGTCGTATAGAGTTTTTGTTTAAGAGAATGGAGCCGACTGCACATTGACATATATTCAGCTCTCCTTCCCTGTGACAGGATTTTACTTTTCACCTTAGGGAAGGTGATTGGGTCCCTTTGAGGTGAAGCTTCAAGAGCCAGCCCGGCACTTGGCACACCCTCTTTTCCCTATTCTGTACAACCAGCAACGTTCCCGACTGATCTGTCAGCCCGCGTCCTGGAGAAAAGACCATTAGGGCAAGGTCACGCTTGCTCCCTGGAGGTCTTGGTTTTAAGAAAGCCACTAAGATTTTTGGATTCTTTGTTACCACAGCATAACCAAGCCTACTCTGACTAATGCCGATAAAATACACAACATTTCTATCGGGCGGCTTGAGATACAGGCTTGAGGCTTGAATGACAGATCGGGATGGAATATATGAATTAGGAAGTCATCAGTGAAAGTGGGAAGGGATAGCGGGGAGAGAAAAATAATGGGTCTAGGCTCCAGCCACTGCCACTTGGTACAATAGAGGAAATCTACAAAAAGAGAGGAAGAAAAATTGGGCCCAGATAGGGCAGAGGGGGTGAAAAGCGAGCTAGAAAAGCGAGCTAACAGGGCAGTTAAAAAAGTCAGATGCCAAACGATGAGGACAAAGAAAGAGTCCTTGGATTTGGCCTGCTGGTGGTCAGCGTAAACGTCTGACCCAGCAGTTTTAGCGGAGCTGTGGGGAAGGAAGTCGGATTTCATAGGGTTATGGGGGGGAGTCAGTGCAGAGGAAATGGAGGAAGCTGGTAGAGACCTCTCCTTTATAAAGTTTGGATGAGGCAGAAGAGAAGTGGGACAACGGTAACCAGAAGGTTCTAAGGAAGCTTTGGCTTTTACAGACTTAACCCGCATTGCTGGATGTGTGCTCTGACCTTAGAGGGAAAGCGCGTGTATGTTTTGTTCCCAGAAAATAAGTCTTACATGTGGATAAAGAGGCTCAGAAGACCCGCCGCTGTCTGATAGATCGAAAATCTGGCATTACTCCAGTATTACGTCCCCCTAACAGTAACTAAAACACTCTATTTACATATTTTCTTCCTGGGAGATTCTGACAGTGTTCTCTGGCCACTGTCCTGTATTATCTTTCAGAACTGATAACCCTTTCTATTTTATTATCTGTATGTCTATCTTTGTATGCCTGAAGTACAAAAAATGCTAGGAAAGAGTACCAGTATCCATTCTATTTTGCTGTTTGACAAACCACCCGTTGTGGGTAGAATTGTGTGTTTCCCCCAAAGATTTCTAAGCCTTGGTGCCTGTGAGTGTCCTCTTATTCTGGAAAGAGCGTCTTTGCAGGTTTAAGTTGAGATGAGGTCATACTAGGTTTTTTTTTTTTAATGTTTTATTTTATTTTTTAAGAGACACAGACAGAGTGCAAGCAGGGGAGGGGCAGAGAGAACCCAGAATCCAAAGCAGGTTCCAGGCTCTGAGCTGTCAGCACAGAGCCCGCCGCAGGGCTCAAACCCACAAGTGCGAAATCATGACCTGAGCCGAAGTCGGACGCTTAACCAACTGAGCCATCCAGGCGCCCCAAGGTCATACTGGGTCATAGTGGGCCCTAAATCTTATCACTGGCATCCTTATAAGAAGAGACAAAGAGCCAGAGACACCCACGGAGACAGAGGCAGAGATTGGAGTCATGTCACCACAAGCCAGGGAGCACAAAGGTCTGCCAGCAACCACTGGAAGGTAGAGAGGCAAGGAAGGATTCTTCCCCGGAGCCGTCAGAGGGAGCATGGTCCTGCTGATACCTTGATTTTGGACTTCTGGCCTCCAGAACAGCGACAGAATAAATCCCACTGGGTCTGTGGTAATTTGTTACGGCCCTAGGAAACTAATCCACTACCCCCAAAGTTTATTGACTTAAAAGCAACAGCAGATTATTATTTCTCATGATTCTGTGGGTTGGAAATTGGGGCCAGGCTCAGTGGGGCAGTTCCTCTGGTCTTGCTGTGGTCGTTCATGTGCCTGTAATTACCTGGTGGGTCAACAGGAATGGAATGGCTAGGATAACGTCACTCGCAAGTTCAGGGCTATGGTGTTCCTGTCCCTCCTCACACGGCCCCTTATCTTTCAGGAGTCTAGCTTGATGTTCCATATGGGGTTGAGAGAACTTTCTAAGAAGAAGAGGTTGGAAGCCACTAGGCTCCTTGAGCCTTAATTTAGAACTTCCAGAACATTCCTTCTACCATATTAATTGGTTAAACCAAGTCGCCAGGCAAAAACCCAGCTTTAACGGGTCGGAAATAGATTCAGTCTCTCAGTGGGAGGAGCTGCAAAATATTTGGCCACTTTAATCTGAAAGAAAGAAATCATATTCCATTTCAAACTTCACGTGTCGAAGCAGAAAGTCTTGTCATTCCCTGCTCAGATCACAATACCCATTTTACTGGCAGGAACACTGAGAACAAATTAAATGGACTCCTTCAAAGCGGCCCATGAGTCATGCCTCGTGAAAGACTTTTTTGGTCCATGGAAGTTAGGGAAATGTCTGGGAGAGCAAATCACAGTCCTGCCTGGGGGCAGGTGAATGGACTTAATAACTTGGGTTTCTCTTCAATTCCATAATTACATCGATGGAGCCACAATTGTAGGGCTGTCTGGTCCAGAGATGAAGCAGCCACTTCTGGTTATCTTGTGTGTCACTTTCAAGCACGAGGTACTTGAAAATTCCTGTGTGTCACTCAAAGGAGCAGGATTTGAGGCGACATTATGTGACTGGAAAGGGGGTCAGCGAGTTCTTTATCCTCGGAAGTTATCGTATGGGCTTAGAAATTCAGTAGCGTTGTGGTCCGTTGTACGCCCTGGGCTGGGAAAATCACAGAGACTAGGAAGACAGAATAGAGCAAGGAGGCAAGAAGGCCAGCCTGTGAGGAAGGTACGTGTTACAGGCTGTCTCAGAAGGATTACCCTTGTATCAGTTAGGGTTGCTGCCAGGAACAGTCAACAAATTAGGAGTTTACTTGTTTTTCTTATATAGCAAGTGTTCCAGTGGTCGGCAGTCCAGACTTGGTAGGAGAGCCCAGGATTTCGGTGGAGACCAGGTTCCTTGTGTCCTTGTTTTCCATCATCCTTAGTGGGTGGCTCTCATTCTCATGGCTATACGGATGGTTCCTGAGACTCTGTGCATTAAAAAAACATTGAAGACAGGAGGAAGAGGGAAGGCAAAAGAGCCAGGTCTGCTAACATTGTTCCCTTTTAAGGGACTTTTCCAGAAAATGGAAACTGGACATTTGCCGTGTATCACATTTGGTCAGATCTGTGTTACCTCCAAGGGAGGTTGGTAAATATCATTGTTATTAGCCCAACACACTGCCACTTCCACAAAAGCAAGGTTGAGTTAGAATGAAGGGGATAACGGGTACCGATAAGCAACTAGTGGTCTCTGCTCTGGACCCCCCCAAATTGCCGTGGGTATGAGTTAGCGACAGGACTTCCATTTTAGCATCATGGCACCTCCAACCCCTGAATACTTGTGTTAGATTCAAGCTCTTCGAGTTCCAGGATCCTGGCCAAAGGAGGAGGAGGCATATCCAGTCTTAGAGGTCCAGTATGAATCAGGGTAAAGGAGCTGTGATAACAAATAGTCCCAAAATCTCAGTGGAATAACCCAACAGAAATCCATTTTATATTCATGCCACAGACTGAGGCAGGTCAGGTGGCCTTTCTCCTCCAAGTAGTGGCTCTGGAATCCAGGCTGCTTCACCCTTATGACTCTGTCACCTGGTAGCTTTTAGGTTACTCTGGCATCATTCAGCCGGTGGCCAAGAAGAAGAGACAGTGAAAGATTTTATACCCAGTTCTCATACCTCAGCTTAATAGGGGTGCACATCCGTTCTCACATTACATGGTGAGGACTACCTACGAGGTCCGCTGTTACGCAGGGAGGGCTGGGGAATACAGTTCTTGTCTGGTAGCCACAGGCCAGCAACAATGCGTCCCTGTGAGTGGGGAGCATGAATCTTTGGGGGCCCGCTAGCCGTCTCTGCCTCAGGGTCCTGGGCCATTAACACAATGGCCATTAACACAATGTCAGTAAACCTACAGACAGGCCTGCTTTGCTGTGCTCTGGGCGAATAGATAAAACCCATGTCCGTATGGATGTGGAGACTGCCAGGGAAGCAAAATCCAAAAGCGTGTGGACTGACTCTCCTGAGATTCTAGGTGGAGACACTCAGAATACAAGTCACACCTATCCTCTGAGGCAGGGTGGCCAAGAGTAGGGGAAAAAAAATTTTTTTAAATCTCATTGAAATCAAGACACCAGAAGGGTCCACTTGCCACGTGCAAGTGGATCTTTTCTAGACACCCCACACGGGGATAAGGTGCCAGGTTGCTCAGCCGTTTCTTTTTTCCCCTGTGAACAGCATTTTAAAAGTATTTGAGGAAAACCCAGAAGGTAAAGGTATTTTTGAACAGCTTTCGAGTGATTAAATTGGAATGAATATTTTATTTGGCACGAAACAAGATGCCATCGAAGAGAAAGAAGCACTCTGAAACAGCCGCTCCCACTTGTGGGGTCACGGTGTGATGGTCCCACCTGCCCTCTGTGACAGAATTTTGATGAGAAGCTGAGCCACTTTGCTTTCCGTGACTGGTGTACTTTGGGTCCGAGGACTCCTCTTGTTTTATTGGCCTTTGAATCATTATTTTAAAATATTTATTTATTTACTTTTGAGAGAGAGAGTGCACAAGCAGGGGAGGGAAAGAGAGAGAGGGAGACAGAGAATCCAAGGCAGCTCTGAGTTATCAGCAAAGAGCCTGATGCGGGTGTTGATCCCATGAACTGTGAGATCATGATCTGTGCTGAAGTTAAATGCTTAACTGACTGAGCATGCTCGGGTGCCCCTGCCTTTGAATCATTTTATCGTTTGTCGTAATGAAAAACTCTTCAGCCCTCACTGCAGGGAGGAAAAAGAGCATGGACCTTCAAGTCAGAATTTTGGGAGACAATCAGGTTCCCGTCCCCCTCCACGGCTTCTCAGTGGGAGCGTCTTTTGCAAGTTCTTTAACTTTCCTGAGTCTTAATTGTTTCCACCTGTAAAACAGAATGCTACCACTGTCACTGGGTCAGATGATATAATGTCTATGAGGATGCTAGGTAAACCAAAGAGCAGACACACGTATTAAGGAACCATCTGCAAAATGGGAATAAGTTTCACAGTCCTGTGATTAGTCAGTATATCATGCGGAAGACACCAGCACAGGAGCTCTCGTGAGGAAGGTGCTCTGAGAAGAAAACCAAAAGTATGAACAAAATAAAAACCACTGAAAACGAGAGGTAGAGAAATGTTTAAAAAAAAAAAGCCACCACAATGACCTAAAGTAAGATTTCAACTCATTTACAAAGCCTGTCCCCTAGAACGCACGTGCACACACGTATGCATTGTGCACAATGGACAGTTCACTCAAAAGGAAGGAGATGTAAAGGCCAAAGGGAGATTTGGACCTTGACTTTCCCCATGACCTCACATTTTCTGAATACCGAAAGAGATGATAGACATGCAAGGTTGCCTTTTCTAGAAAGTGACTTGTACGAAAACTCGTGGCAATTCTGAAAGCCTGCAGAGGGAACTTGGTAGAGCCAGTTAGGTAATGCCGGTCATGTGAGCACCAGAAATGTTTATGTGAGAGATGGGAGAGAAATGTTGGAGAAGTAGAACCATTTAGAAGGTGTGGTTCACCCTGAAGACCAGCAGCTATCGTTACAGATCGTTAACTACACACCTCTCTCCTATACTTTCCTTACATGAAATATGGCTTTTTAAAAAAAATTTTTTTAATGTTTATTTATTTTTGAGAGCCAGCCAGACAGAGTGTGAGTGGGGGAGGGCAGAGAGAAATCAGGCTCCAGGCTCTGAGCTGATAGCACAGAGCCCAACGCAGGGCTCGAACTCACAAACTATGAGATCATGACCTGAGCCGAAGTCAGATGCTTAACTGGCTGTGCCACCCAGGCGCCCCAAAAGTTTATCACTTTTAACAGCTTGATACATATATATTTTCCAACACACACATGCATGAATGTTTTCTACAAAATTGGAAACAGGTATATAGGCGGTTTTGTAGCCTGTTTTTTTATTTAAAAATATATCATGAACAACTTTTCATGTCACTAAACATTCCTGCGTGACATTTCTAAATGAATGCATAACAATTCATTGTGAGCATAGATCATAATTTATTTAACGAATTCTCATTCGAGTTACATTTGTTTCCAATTATTCACCACTAGAAATCACTACTTCACTCAAAAAATGTATGCATTCACCTTTACTTTCATCTTGAATGATTCTGTAGCGTAAGTGCTGGACATGGAACCACAGACCCGAAGATTAGTCACCGATTTACATAGCTGTCCAGTTGTCTTTCTGGAAGGTTTTGTGTGATATCTGTCTTTCGAGTGACATTTTAAAACACTTGTAAAGGTTGGCATCCCTGAAGTTTGCCTTAGTCCCTGGGTTAAGAACCAAAGGGTAGTTGTGTTCAAAAACGCACAAACAGGTAAGGTCAATCTTTTGTAGATGGCTTCAAGAAAAACTCAGCCTCAAAAGATGGAACTGAAGCCATTCTATGATTGAGTCAATGAACCCAAAGATAAATTTGGTCTGGACAAATAGTATTAACTCATGAAGTTTCCTAGGGGCCACAGTGTTTAAATGAATACTTTTCTGGATAATCTTGGTCCCTTTTTGAGGCTATTCCCTTTTTAATTCCCAAAGTTTCCAGCTATACCAAGAATCCATAAGCTAGCCCCCAGAAGATATTTATATGTATATTTTCTTTTTATTTTTCGAGAGACAGAGCATGAGCAGATAAGGGGCAGAGAGAGAGAGAGAAAGAGAGAGAGAGAGAGAGAGAGAGACAGAATGCGAAGTAGGCTCTCGGCTCTGAGCTGTCAGCACAGAGCCCGATGCGTGGTTCAAACCTACAAGCCACGACAAGATCATGACCTGAGCCCAGGTCAGACACCCAACCTACTGAGTCACCCGGGCGCCCCTGTTTTCTTGATGAGAATACAATTATATAGAAGTATAAGATCTCCTAAAAAATAATAATTTATTATATATAATTTCTTTTTTATTGCAAGAGGTACATGCTACTTACATTTAAATCTGACATTCTCTGTTATGTCCCTCATTAATTAGTTAACTCACTAATGCATTCATTCATTCACCCATTCATTCATGTGACAGATATTTATTTGAGCAATTACTGTATGTCACTTGTTGTTTTACACTTGGGGGATATAGAAGACCCTGCCTCCACCAAACTTAGGTTCTAATGATGGAAATGGATAAATGTACTGATCAGTATATAACATAATGTCAAGTGGTGCTAAGTGCTGTGAAGAAAATAGGGTGAGGGCTTATGGAAATGCAAGTCATTTTTGGAGCAAACATGAATAGTTTGAGTCACAGCAGGGTTCCAATGCCTATTTTCCCACCTCCTAACCAGCTTTTACTTCTCTGGGCCTCAATTTCCTTGTCTGTTGATTAAAAGATAATATTCTATTTTGTAGGATTGTTATGAGAATTGAATAAGATTATGTAGAAATTGCTTATCATATAGGTGTTTGATAAATACTGATTCCTCTTTCCTCCTGTCTTTTGGGAAAGGTAAAATGACTTGGTGTAAATAGACGAATTCTCACTGGAGATGGAGAAACTGGCAAATTCTTTATTCCATATTTAAGGAAGGGGTAGGTAAAATTTTTTAAAAGGTATTTTAGGGGTGCCTGGGTGGCTCAGGCAGTTAGGTGTCCAACTCTTAATTTTGGCTCAGGTCATGATCTCGCACTTCGTAAGTTCAAGTTCCTGCTTGGGACTCTTTCTCTCCCTTTCTCTCCATCCCTCCCCTGCTAGTGTTCTCTCTGTCTATCACAAAATAAATAAATACACTTCAAGAAAAGATGTTTTCTTTTCTCTGAGAAGAATTAAATACCAGCTGCTTCTTGGTACAGAAGGGCAATGTGAGCCTTCGCATCATTAGATAATCTTTAACATCCCTTTCAGGGCTCATGTCACTTTTTCCTTTTGTAAATTCCTCCCCTACTCCATCCACTTACAAGGATGAGTACCCAGCTCCAGACTCCCCTTGAGAAGAAATTTGGGTCCCAAGCCTGTTAAAAATGATAGCGACGCGACTACGAATTTTTTCAAAATTCCCTTTTACTGAGAAGTAGAAAGATCAACTGTACAATTCATCTTCATCAACTGGGGAAGACCAATATGCACTGGGAGAAACTGAGAAGACAGTGGTATGTTTCTTATCCTGCCAGAAGGAAAGAGAAACACAATGTGCTCACTAATAATTATTTTAACACATTAATTCTTACACTTATTGACGCTTGCTATGCCCTTCGTGTGCATATAATTACATACTGTACTATATATTCACATGCATGTAATTCACATGCATATAATTGTATATCATTATGTTATAGTATTATAATTCTATAAGTCTTGTAGAAACCCAGGTGTAATGCTGTTAGCTGCTTGCTGCTGCTCATGGCCAGCCGCTTGCGTGCCGAAATAAGTTTTCTCCATGGCCTTGCCGTGGAATCTGTTGAGATTGTTTTTTCCATGTGCCGTAATGTGTTTAGTTTCCCCTCAGCTGGATGAGCGGATTAACTTTCAAGAGAGATGGACTGTCTCCACTCTAAACACAACTAGAGGTAGCTTTCCAGCCTCTGAAAATCCTGTGGTGGCATCTCTTCATTACAGCTCAAATAACCAACCCTTTTATGGGCTTGGTGCTATTAGAGTGGGCCAACGCTGACTCGATTTTTCTCCGAAACTAGCTGTGAACCAAGATGCATTTTCAAACTCAGAAGTCTAACTTTTTCCACATCTCCACATTATCAAACCTAGAAACACTCTGCTTAAAACACTGCCCAGGCTTCAGGGACTTCATCAACTTGGTGCTATAATGCATGAACCTTGATTATCAGATGGAGGGGATGGATGTCAGGAGGGGACCTCTCTTGTTTTGGTATAACAAGAACATTTCTCTTCACATCTGGCCCTTCAAACCAATGCATGAGGCCACTCCTCAGTGCCACGCATCTTGTGCTGCAGAGCCCCCCGTGGGGTCCCTGCTCTGTTCATTCTCTGGGAAGACAGAGATGCTGCCCTGATGGTCAGCCTTGGGCCCTAGTCTCTGCTATTAATGAAATTTGAATTTTGGCTACAAAGAAGAAAGCTCTGATTGGCCCCCATACAGTTCATGCTGGCTGACATGTTTTGTTTGATGTCAAGACTCCCAGGGAGCCCCAGTTTGAACAACTGCTGTGTTTCCTACTGCGGTGTTTCCAGCTGTGGTGCTATGTTCTTCCTCTTTCCCTCCCCTCCCCTGGGGGCCTCAAGAGGCTCCAGATGAAATACGAGTGTGTGTGCATGTTGGTGGGAGTGGAGTCATCGTATACATCTCATTGCCCAAATCCACCGATCTGATACCTACTGTGTTTCCCACGCCACACGCTAGAAGATTACGTCCATGAAAGGAACCCTTTGATTTACGGTCCCTCTTTCTCACAGCGTCATCATCCATCCTCAAAGATGATCTGTGGTACCCTCTACTCCAAAATCTGGTCAACTTGGTCTTTAATAGTCACTTTCTAATGAGCCTCCAGTGAGCCCTTCTCCCTACCAGGGGCTGGCTCCATTTGCTCTCCTGCTGGGAAGAAAGGAAGAGGTTAAGATTGTAAAGCATCTACTCTGTGTGAGGTATCAGACACTTTCACACATATCTCTCATCCTCACACGATTCCAAGTCATCGGCAGAGTAAGGAAGCCATCCGAGACCTGTTGGGTCGGTTGGATGACATCAAGATGTAGATGCTAAGACTTCAAACTCATTAGACCAAGTAATATTGGAAATAGAGGTGATTGTGCAGACAGTTTAGACAAACAAACAACTAGGAGGGGCAACCCACAAATGGTCCTAATTGATCTATTTTATATCTGACAGAGGCAGGAGAGGCACAAGAAATTGGCTTTAGGTGTTCAATATAGGTTCGATTTCTTTGGAGATAGAAGGTAGTGGACAAATACATGTTTGAAACTTTAAAAATATACCTATAAAATGATCCCATTTCAACATGGTCTTGCTGTTGAATCCAAAGATGGAAAGCATGTCATTCACAGGTAATTTACCAACTTACAAGTAAGACTTTCAACAAGTCTAAGGAAGTTGGATAAATAAAGGGGGGTGCCAGAGAGAAAATGAGATTTCTGAGCTTTTTTTTAATCTTTGAGCATTGAATTTAGGATTTATTCTGTTTTTTCTTTTATACTTTATCATCAAGTTGGTTTCCGTATAGCACCCAGTGCTCATCCCAACAAGTGCCGTCCTCCATGTCCATCACTCCCCTTTCTATCCCCCCCACCCCCATCAGCCCTCAGTTTGTTCTCAGTATTCAAGAGTTTCTCATGGCTTGCCTCCCTCCCTCTCCCCAACTATTTTTTCCCCTTCCCCTCTCCCATGGTCCTCTGTTAAGTTTCTTCTGTTCCACTTATAAGTGAAAACATATGGTATCTGTCCTTCTCGGCCTGACTGATTTCACTCAGCATAACACCCTCGAGTTGCATCCATATTGCTACAAATGGCCAGATTTCATTCTTTCTCATTGCCATGTAGTATTCCATGGTATAGATAAACCACATCTTCTTGATCCATTCATCTGTTGATGGACACTTAGGCTCTTTCCATGTTTTAGCTATTGTAGAAAGTGCTGCTATGAACATTGGGGTACATGTGCTCCTATGCATCAGCACTCCTGTATCCCTTGGGTAAATTCCTAGCAGTGCTATTGCTGGCTAATTTTTTGAGGAACCTCCACATTGTTTTCCAGAGGGGTTGTACCAGCTTACATTCCCACCAAGAGTGTAGGAGGGTGTCCATTTCTCCATATCCTCACCAGCATTTATAGTCTCCTGATTTGTTCATTTTAGCCGCTGTGACCAGCATGAGGTGGCATCTCAGTGTGGTTTTGATTTGTATTTCCCTGATGATGAGGGATGCTGAGCATCGTTTCATGTGTCTGTTGGCCATCTGGATGTCCTCTTTGGAGAAGTGTCTGTTCATGTCTTCTGCCCATTTCTTCACTGGATCATTTGTTTTTCGAGTGTGGAGTTTGGGGAGTTCCTTATAGATTTTGGATACTAGCCCTTTATCTGATATGTCATTTGCAACTATCTTTCCCATTCCATCAGTTGCCTATTAGTTTTGTTGATTGTTTCCTTTGCCGTGCAGAGGCTTTTTATCTTAATGAGGTCCAAAAACGGTTCATTTTTGCTCCTGATTCCCTTGCTTTTGGGGATGTGTCACGTAAGAAATTGCTGCGGTTGAGATCAAGGAGGTTGTTTCCTGCTTTCTCCTCTAGGGTTTTGATGGCTTCCTGTCTCACATTCAGGTCCTTCATCCATTTTGAGTTTATTTTTGTGTATGGTGTGAGAAAGTGGTCCAGTTTCATTCCTTTGCACGTTGCTGTCCCGTTCTCCCAGTACCATTTGCTGAAGAGACTGTCTTTTTTCCATTGGATAATCTTTCCTGCTTTGTCAAAGATTAGTTGGCCATACATTTGTGGGTCCAGTTCTGAGTTCTCTATTCTGTTCCATTGGTCTATGTGTCTGTTTTTGTGCCGATACCATACTGTCTTGATGATTACAGCTTTGTAGTAGAGGCTAAAGTATGGGATTGTGATGCCTCCCGTTTTGGTTTTCTTCTTCAATATTACTTTGGCTGTTTGGGGTCTTTTGTGGTTCCATACAAATTTTAGGATAGTTTGTTCTAGCTTTGAGAAGAATGCCGGTGCAATTTTGATTGGGATTGCATTGAATGTGTAGTTTGCTTTGGGTAGTAACAACATTTTAACAATATTTATTCTTCCAATCCATGAGCAGAATTTAGGATTTCTTAATTGACATTGAAGATCGTTTGAGAATAGTGAGTATTTAAAAAGTTTTAAGTGACTTGAATGTTTTCCTTGTGACACTTAGTAAAAATATTTTCACATAGCCACAATAGAATAGAATCTGAATAAATTGTTATTCACGCCTGAAGTACAGAAAGAAGTGTGTTTCCTTGTTTATCATACTATTAACTTGAATTTGCTGTTTGTTTTTTAACATCTCTTGAAAGTCCACTGGAAAAACAGATTATGAGCTGTTATTTTATATCTTTCACTGCTCCCACATTTGGTAAATTAGCCAAATATAGTAAGTTAATGAGCCTGCAGAATTTACTTCCATTTGCTAATTTTTTAACCAAAAGGACACTTCCAACAAAAAATCTTTTATGGTGTCTATTTGCCATTTGTAAGATAGTCAATCTAGCTTTATGGCAGAGAAATCTTTGTTTTAAAAATGTAGAAGTCTCTGGGGGAATAAATATCTTCAGTTTAAGTTCTCTTGATAGTATTATCATTTATAAATAAAGCAAAATATTTCTAATTCCCTTCCATTGTCCCTATGTAAATTATATTAAAACATTCTTTTCTGACCGTCTCAAATGAAAAAAGAAGTGAAGTTGAGTAAAAAGCTGTATAGACTTTGTGGTAAAACTTTAATACCTTCAGGGGCAGCCTGGGTGGCTCACTGGGTTGAGCATCCAAGTTTGGCTCAGGTCAGGATCATATGGTTCGTGGGTTCGAGCCCCAAGTCGGGCTTTTTGCTGAAAGTGCTGAGCCTGGTTCAGTCTCCATCTCTCTCTGCCCTCCCCCATTCATGCGCATGCTGTCTTTCTCAAAAACAAATGTTAAAACAACTAAAAATACTTTTAGAAAAGGAAGCATGCATTTGGTTCAGAGCAGATTCTGGTAGTCTCGTGGGGTGAAGTGCCTCATTTGAAACCTTGACACTGGAGTGTTGTGTACATCCACACTCAGGCTTGACCTTGGGATTGTGTCCCCGAAGCCTCAGAAGGGAAGGGACTCCTCAGTTGTTTGGCTATGTTTCCTATATTCTCCTTGGCATGCACCTTTTAAGTTTATTTAAAGAGAGAGAAGCTTATTATTTAAGAGACAGAGATAGCGTGGTAGGGGAGGGGGAGAGAGAGGGGGAGAGACCGAGAAAAAGAGAATCCCAGGCAGGCTCCACCCTGTCAGCACAGAGCCTGACATGGGGCTCGAACTCATGAACCATGAGATCGTAGCCTGAACCACAACCACTTAACCGATTGAGCCACTCAGGTGCCCCGGCATGCACCTTTTAAACAAAACATTCACACTGCCTTGTTCTTCGGTCTCCAACCTTGAATTTTCTATCATCACGTGGACTCACTCATTACCAGAGTTATTTGGTCAACTTCCCATTTCTTCTTTCAAAGAAACACCATTCACCTATGTCAAGTGCTCTCTTTGTCTCTTTCTTTTTTTCTTTTATCTGATTCAGTTACCAGGACCTGAAGAAAACTGGGATGTAAGCGATGTTGCCTTTAGAAGCCCCCACACACCTTTCCCTCCCTCCCTCCACGGCTCCACCCATTTCTAGCATGTTCTCAGATTTTCATCCAGACTTGGTCTCCAAGGGTTCTAACTGTCCCTTTCTTCTCCTCCCCCAACCCCCTTCAAAACCGGCCTTCAGCTGATGGATCCTTCAACAAGAATTGGTTTGGGCTGCTAAGGACTTAGTGTGTTATTGCTCATAGAGTCAGTTGATTTTTACTGAGATAATGTGAGTAAATGCAGAGTGCTACCTGAGGAAACAACTGTCGCTGGGAAACAGGGACTTTCCACAAACATAATAACCTAAATTGATGGGCATTTGTGAGCTAATATCGTTACCTCATTCTGGGTGACAGATTTAGGTGCAGGCAACCCTGACTGATGGCTTCTGGGAGGAAGATGACACGGAGCAGGGAGGTCACAGCCTCCGCGGTTGAATTCAGTGCCCCGTCTTCTCATCTCTCTTTGTGCCTGGTTGTCTTTGTAACTGTTTTTTCTGCTGTAAAAACTTCCCTTACCTGAGACCTCATGGGTGGGGTGACGGAACAGGCCAAGTAATGGCAAGCTTTCAAGTCCAGAGGTAGCCCAATGGCGCGACTTTTGGGGACAGAATTTCTTTCACCAGAGCGTTCATGGTGTCCCAAATGTGCCCTCGTGAGTTCTCCTCTCCGACGGTAAACTCTAAACCAGTACAAAGAGAAGTCTCCACCCTACACCTGGCCTGCCTCTGACCACAACCTGTTCTTTCTAAAGGTAAAAGAAAGAGAAAAGTCTGTGACGTTTTGTATACTGTCAGCTCCGATCTGACAGCACCAGTAAGTTTTCCTTCAAAACTTTAAATGTCTTATAGCCAACCTTTCTTAGAGTGTATCATGTTTTCCGTGCTAATTTTGGCTTTTTAAAGAATATCCTACTACTTTTTTTAAAGTTTATTTCTTTTGAGAGAGAGAGAGAGAATGAGAACGAACTGGGGAGGGACAAAGAGGGGACAGAGAGGGGAAAGCAGGCTCTGTGATGACAGCAGAGAGCCGGACGTGGGACTCGAATTCATGAACTGCAAGATCATGACCTGAGCCTGAGTTGGATACTTAACCAACTGAGCCACCCAGGCACCCCGAGAATATGCTCATCGCTTTAAATTGTAGCATCAAGGCATTCGTAGCACCCTGAAAGCTCTTATGAAGGTGCCCTTGGCCAAGAGCACCTCTCCCTTATTTTGGAACACGGGCTGTGTAAGGAGGAGCCACATCTTGGGGCCATTGGAACTGCCTGACAGTATTCCCCACACTAAGGGTCTTTTAAATGTCACATGTCCCGGACAAGCAAGCATTCACCATCTCCCTAGGAGCATGTGGGGCTGTGGATGTGAGGGCAAGACAAGGCTGAGCTGTTTATTATTAAATTGACAGGAAACAGCCAAGGCTTCATGTGCTGCTGCTTTGGGTCAGGCAAAAGAGGATAAATTAATTGCTTTATAGAAATTCCTTTCTGCATTCTTTAGGAAAAAAATTTTCCATGTGCGCTAAATGATCAGACTGGGCAGTTTGGGGCTCAACAACTTTGACATTGTCCCTTGAAGGAATGAAACTGTTAAAGCAACTGATGACCTCTGAGAAAGGGCCATTTATAAAAATCTACGTACTCTGCAGAAAATAGTCGCAGTAGGCTCATCAGCAGACCCTGCGATACCACGTAACACTGGGTTTTTCATTGCTTGGGATTCTCCCTTTTTTTTTTTCTTTAATGCTTCCCCATGTTTTAGGAGTAAGATTTACTCATCTGGTGCAGCTGCTGCTCCTTTTCTTTTTAATTAATTAATTATTATTTTTTTTAAATTTATTTTTTGAGAGAGAGAGAGAGCGTGAGCAGGGGAGGCGCAGAGAGAGGGAGACACAATCTGAAGCAGGCTCCAGGCTCTGAGCCGTCAGCACAGGGGGGGCTCCAACCCATGAACGTGAGATCATGACCTGAGCCCAAGTCGGATGCCTAACCAACTGAGCCACTTAGGTGCCCCTCTTTTTAATCCCAAAGTTATCCCAGGACTGTCATTTGGGAACAAACAACATTTAAAGGGTCCAAAGGGGAAGAAAACCAAAAAAATAAAAAAACAAAAAACAAAAAACCCCACAAGAAAAAACAAAACAAAACAAAAAAACCCAAAAACCAAAAACAAAACCACTGAGAGCAGTTGGCGACGAGAGTTGGCAGGATGTGTATAATTCCAGGGAGGGGCTTCAAGAAGGATGGAGGAGGTCAGCAGTGTCTGATGCAACGAAAGGGCAAGTTAGAACGGGGCAGGAAAGAAGTCAGTGGCTGCCCAGCAAACGGTGCCAGGGTCAAGGACAGCTTCTGCAGCGGGGCGAGTGTGGAAGCCAGAGAACGCTGGTGTAGGCAGAGCGAGGGAGTAGACGGGAAGTGGAGGCTCAGTGGTCATGGGAAGTGGGAGAGGAGATTGGTGATGAAGGTCTTCTCAGCTGAGACTGAATCGAGCGGGGGGTGGGGGGGTTCTCGGACATTGCAAGGAGTCGGGGAATGGAGGGTGCTGGTCAGGACGAGTCACCATACACTCCAGGCAGAAAGAGCTGGAATAAAAGCCCGAATGGAATTTCTGTTCCAGGTCCCTTCTCTGCCTTCCCCACCCCACATCCTAGAAAAATACTTGGTGCACTAACAGCTGTTGGACTCCGAAGGGCTCCACTTTTATTGTGCTCGAGATTTGTTCCCCAGTAAAACATGAAGAGACTAAACTGTACACAAAAAAGAAAATGACGTTTGATGAAAACTCACCCTTCAGCGGTTGCCCTTAAATCTTTTGCCCATTGCTCCGATGGGTATTTGGATTATGTTCGGACCAGTTTCCAAGACTCCTTACCCTTAGGGGGATTAATGATCTTGGAGCTGAGTTCAGAGTCTCAAAAACAAGCCACAGCCCGTTCCTTTCAGTAGGCGGGGTGAAGTTTAATACCCTTCTCCAGAAAGCTTTCACACCCAAAGCTTTCCATTGCTAAGCTGCTGGAAGAGGAAAATGCCAGAAGTTTAACTCCTATAGCAGCTTTCATGTGCAAGTTACTTAGCCTTTCTGGCCCTCAGTTTTCTAATTTGTGAAGCAAAGGAAATACTACCTACTTGGTGGGGTTGTTTCGAGGATTAGGTGAACCAAAGAAAACGGCCTCTCCCAGACAGTATGCGCTTATTGTGAGCTTACGTGGTTACTTGTAGTAAAAGTAACTACAGTAGTAGGCTCTTCGGGGTTGTATGGATTCCAGACGCTCTCAGGTTACTTCTGTTGATGGTGGTTTATTTTAAGGGGGCATCTCACACTAAGAACTGACACCTACTTAGCCAGCACATTGGGTGTGCAGATCCAAGGGCATTTCTTCTCTCTCTCTCTCTTTTCCTTACCAACATTTACAAACTGCAGATTTCACATAAAAATCCAGATTTCCATACTGTATCTATTGTCCTAAAGAAGCTTCTCTAAAGCCTGTATGCCTTTTTCCAAAGCTAGAGATTGCAAAGTGCAATAAGAAAGAAGGACACCAAATGGTCTCTAGTTTCTTAGAAATTATTTGCTCTTATATTTATGTTTAAAAAGAGAGAAATTTTCTCTGAAATGTTATGAGTTTAAAAAATCATGTTCAAATGCCATTCAAAGATCTGTAACTTCTACTCTGAGGAAAAGGAGTCAAAATCCTATCCCCATACAAAAAGAGCCCCTAAGCCTATAAGTATTTAACTTGTCTGCAAGGTCATTAAGCTCAGTCATTAAAAGAATAATGATAACCCAGAGCCTGGACCTACTGGACAACTGAATAATATCACCTTTAGGCAGAGAACCAGAAGTTCAGTTAAGTGGTAAGTACTGTTTAAACTATTTGATCAGAAAATAAATGAATAGTAAAACAAAACAAACAAACAAACAAAAATCCAGATTTCCAGTAACACTAGTCACGTACAGCTGCATGGCAAGGATGGTCTGTCTGGAGCCGAACAGTCCCTCCTCCCTCCACGTGGGTCTGGGATCGTGGGTTTGCCAACGTTAGTGCCAATCCCTGCTACTACTAGACATGGACCCAGGCCTCTGTGTAAGGCTGTGCAGGTTGTTCACTGTACAAGGCACGTAGCTATGAGGCCAAATAGGGCCTGGATTCCTATCATCTGCAAAAGGCAGTTCTGACGGCCTGACAGATTTGGGACTCGGGGTCTCCTTTTCTTTTCCTGACCCTCCTTCCTCATCTGCTAGGCCCGTCGACATCTTTCGGTCTCGGAGCTTCTGCTGCTTTGCGGCCTCTACCTAGTGCCACTTGTTTGTGCATTTCTATGCCTCTCCCAGCTCCAGCGTACTAGACGGGACCAACTAATTTGCCCAGGATCATACAATTAGTAGGTGATGAAGCCAGGTTTGAACCGAGTCTATCCCTTGTTGGAAAACGATCACTAGGTAAGTTAGCATAAGGACATTGAAGATAGTTTCTTTAAAAAAAATTTTTTTTTAACATTTATTTATTTTTGAGAGACAGAGAGAGCACAAGTGGGCGAGGGGCAAAGTGAGAGGGAGACACAGAATCCGAGGCAGGCTCCAGGCTCTGAGCTGTCAGCACAGAGCCCTACGCAGGGCTCGAACTCACAAACTGTGAGCTCATGACCTGAGCCGACGTCAGATGCTGAACCGACTGAGCCACCCAGGCGCCCCGAGGATAATTTCTTATTAGATTTGATCATTTCAAAAAAGTCCTATGTAGATTTCCTTACGTAAATTAGGGCAAACTTTACTGGTAAATTTTATTCATAGCCAACGTGCATTTAAATTAACTTGTTATTTCCTGGTCTAAGGAAAGTTGACCCTAGGATGTCCAAAGGCACAGAGTGCTTTATTCTACCCTTGGGACAAGGGTTTGATTCAAAATGCGTTTTTCTGGGCCATGGGGGGTGGTGCTCAGTCAGTTCAGCATCCAACTTCAGCTCAAGTCATGATCTCAGAGTTTGTGAGTCCAAGCCCTGCATTGGGCTCGCCGTTGTCAGCACAGAAGCCCGCTTTGGATCCGCTGCCACCCCCCCACCCCCCCGCCCAGACCCACCTTGCATGCGCATGTGCTCACCCTCCATCTGTATCAAAAATAAACACCAAAAAAACCCCAAAAAGAAATGTTAAAAAATGCATTTTTCTGAGACTACCTGTGAAAACCTGGTTTTACCTTCTTTACTCCCCATCTCTTCTAGCGAAGGACCCCCATTCTCACCATTGCTTTTTGCGACAGGATCTTCCTCAGCTCCCTAGGCTCCCGTAGGATGGTCTGCACTTCATTTCCTCCGAGTTTGGGTGTGAGATTAGCGGAAACAGGTCAAACTGAATAGTGACCTGACACCATTAGCAGGTTTTGTTTATGTACTATTCTCTCAAATGACTAATCATTCCACCCAGTGAAACACTTCCGTTATGCTTTAAAATGGTGGGAATTATGAGCATAGGTCAGAGATTTTTCTCACCTTTTTCTTAACACATAGATGTCTGCCCGTTATGCTTATTTAGTACAACCTTCTCTAGATACAAAGACCGCAGGCTACTTTTTTGGGCACGGAGAGAACTGAGTTCTCATCTCATCTTTGCCATTTCCTTGGCAAGGCTTATTAGCTTTAAATATTTTTTAATGTTTTTTTTCTTTATTTATTTCTGAGAGAGAGAGAGAGACACAGCGTGATCAGGGGAGGGGCAGAGAGAGAGGGAGACACAGAACCTGAAACAGGCTCCAGGCTCTGAGCTGTCAGCACAGAGCCCGACGAGGGGCTCAAACACATGAACCATGAGATCGTGACCCGAGCTGAAGTTGGACGCTCAACCAACTGAGCCACCCAGGCGCCCCAAGGCTTGTTAGCTTTAGACAGTGGTTCAGCCTCACCGAGTGTTTTGTGACCTGTCGCCTTAACCTGCCTGAGCATTGTGGACTTGTCATGGCCACTTTGTAGGCAGTGAGGCTCTGGACGGAGAAGGGCCTTTGGAAGCTTCTAAAATTATGCAGAGCTGAAGACATGTTCACTGACTTCTTGCGGGGATCACTTTGTGCTTGACCAAAGGGGATGTCGCAGGGAGAGGGGTGTGTGTGTGTGTGTGTGTGTGTGTGTGTGTATGTGTGTGTGCTTTGTGCCCCCTGAGTGGCCTCTTCCCCATGTGTGAGAGCTTCATTTCAGAGATCAGTTTTAGAGTTTTTTAATTTCTAAAATCTCATTCATGTTAATTACCATGTGTTAACTTCACCTTAGTGTGTTTAGCGCACAGTCACCTGGCGCAGAGGCATTTGAACGTCCTCAGGGCTCATTAACTCCATAGTCATGCATCAAGCAAAGAGAGTGTGGCCAACATTAAATCGTGTTCAAATGCAAGAGACTTTCATGAAACAGAAGGGTTCAAGAACTGTAGGAAGTTGAAGCTATATGTTATGCCCTGGCTGAAGGAAAGAAGTAAAGCTGTGTTCCTTGTGTGTTTCATATTTGGGAACTGCACAGGGATGTGGTTCAAGAGGAACCATGATATCAACAGTGAGATACACTCTTAGTGTAATAGCCAAACTCAGGGGAGAGATCGCAAACCCTTAGTAGGAATACAGGTGGCTGAAGAAGAAATCTAATCAGCCAGATCTTGCTGAGAGACATAATCCCATTCTGCAATTTGTTATGGATTAAGATTTCTGAGGGCCGCCTGGATGGCTCAGTTGGTTGGGTATCCGACTTCAGCTCAGGTCATGATCTTCTGGTTCGTGAGTTCGAGCCCCGCATCAGGCTCTGCCGACAGCTCGGAGTCTGGAGCCTGCTTCAGATTCTGTCTCCGTCTCTCTGTCTCTCTCCCGCTCATGCTCTGCCTCTCTTTCTGTCTCTCTCTCAAATAGAAAATAAAACATAAAAAAATTAAAAGATTTCGGAACAAGATCATCCTTCTAAATTCTATGGACTCTACAGACAACATGAGGCCAGAATATGAATAGTTCCTCTCTTTGGTTCCTGGCCTGTTTGCTGGCGTAGCTGGTACATACCTTCTGAAGGAGACCCTGGAATTATTCTGCATTGACAGTGTGGTTCATCCTACTTATGTGAGCAACATTACCTTTCTTTCTTTAAAAAAAAAAAGTTTAATTACTTTTGAGAAAGAGAGAGCACATACACATGGGGGTGGGGGGAGGGTAAGAGCAGAGAGAGAGAGGGAGAGAGAGAATCCCAAGCAGGCTCTGCACTGTCAGCACAGAACCCAACTCAGAGTTTGAATTCAGGAACCGTGAGATCATGACCTGAGCCGAAATCAAAAGTTATATATTTCACTAACTGAGACACCCAGGCACCGCCAATATTAACTTTCTTTTATTTTTTCCTGTAAGAATCTTTCTTTTTTTTTTTTTTAATGTTTATTTACTTTTGAGAGAGAGAGAACAAGAAGGGGAGGGGCAGAGAGAGGGGTACAGAGGAACCCAAACGGGCTCTTCACTGACAGCACGGAGCCCAACGTGGGCCCTGAACTCATGAACCCTAAGATGATGACCTGAGCCAAAGTCAGACACTTAACTGACCGAGCCACCCAGGCGCCCCTTCCTATACATCTCACTCTGCCATCTTTCCTCCTTTCCCTTTCCTCTCAGCTTTTATGCCTTGACCTTGTTTCCACAGTGGATGAGGAGGAAATGATTGACTAGGGTATTCTGGGAACCTTGACCTTACGGTCTTACAGATAAAGTCTTCCCCTGCTGGGACAGGTGGGAAATTACAAACAGAAGCACTTACACATTCTGCCCCTAGTTCCATCTGAGTGAGCACGAAGTATGATCACCTGAGATTTTGAGGTCAGTCTCCCAGTGAGCTAGGATTCTCGGTCAGATTTTCCACGCACTTTGAGTTCCTAAGGTAGGGGCTGTATCCTTCTCAAAGCGTGCCTAGGCGGGCTGCACCTGAGCCCGTAGGGCTGTTAAAAATGAAGATTCTCAGGGCCCCTGGGTGGCTCAGTTGGTTGGGTGGCCAGCTTTGGCTCGGGTCATGATCTCACGGATCGTGGGTTCGAGCCCCGCGTCGGGCTCTAGGCCAACAGGTAGCTCAGAGCCTGGAGCCTGTTTCAGATTCTGTGTCCCTCTCTCTCTGACCTTTACCTGCTCATGCTGTCTCTCTCTCTCTGAAATAAATAAAAAACATTAAAAAAAAAAAATGAAGATTCTCATCGTGTCAAGACCAGTGGATCAGAGTCTCTGGGCATGGGACCCAGATGTCCGCGCTGTTTGTTGGCCAGCTCTCTCATTCATTCTCAAGTGTGCTGACGTTTGAGGCTCCCTGCTGGAAGCAAAAGGGTTTCTGGATGGAGATTGCGAAGCGGGTGTTCCAAGTTTGGTGAAGTTAGCATGTTGTCACAGAATTAACTTGAATATCAGGAGGTTTCGTGTTAAGGTTTTCTAAAACACAAGAGGGAAAGAAAGAAACACCATCTCAAATACATACAAGGAAAGTTGGTCATATACGTGCCCAATTAAAAGTTATGTTGCGTAATTTTCTAGAAGTCAGAACAGAATGTTGTCAGGTCATCCTTATCACTATTTTGAACCTCTTGACTGTTTTGATTTTAAGGAGGGTAATAAGGAGGAAATCACCAATTAAGAAAGAAAGAAATTTCGTTATATACAATCACATTTGCCATGACTCTTGAAAGGTTATATGACTTTATCTTTCATGTGTTCTATTCTTAACATTTTTCAGTATCAGGAATAATTTATACCCATTCGTGTAAATTTTACTATACTTTTACATAATAAATTATTATTCTAATATTGCACGTAATATTCTAATATTCTAATAAATACTGCATGAAAACCTCCCCCCCCCCCCCGAAAATTGGATGAGCTCTTATTTTTAGCCAGTATTCTCAACCTGAAATACCTTTTTGGTCTGGAGCACCTGGGTGGCTCAATCTCAAGGTTGAGCATCCAGCTTTGGCTCAGGTCATGATCTCATGGTTCATGAGTTCGAGCCCCACATTGGGCTTAGTGCTGTCAGCCTGTCAGCCAGGAGCCTGCTTCGGATTCTCTGTCCCCCTCTCTCTGCCCCTCCCCAGCTCGTGCTCTCCCAAAAATAAATAAATATTTAAAAAATACTTTTTGGTCCCAAACTAAAAATTCACAATTTTACCAAAGCAAATACCTTTGCTTGCTTTGATGGTAGTATCCGCCATCCTCAATAACTCTTTAGTGCACAGAGTGTATTCTGATTCATCAGGAAGGTGTTTAAGGCCTTTTACTTTTGTGCGTATTGTGCTAACATGACCAACACTTGAGTAAGGGATGAGCAAAGGAACTTATTTTTATAACTAGATAGAAATTTTATTAAGGATGCAGCATCAGGATTTTTACAGCAAGTAGTGGATGGAAAACAAGAACGAGGCTCTTTCTACCTGATGCCAGCAGGAAAGAATATTTACAGAAGAAGATAAAAGTCATGGTGGCTTTCTGAAACATGGCGACCAAAGACTGAGCATGAAAAATGGCGGCTGAAGACTGGCATCACCTCTGAAAAAGGAGTGCTATAGCTGAGCGAGGGTACATATGCCCACCCGGGCAAGGAAAGCACTTGGAGAGGACGACGGGGATCCTTAGGTCAGACCAGGCTCTGCTTCAGAACTGGATCCAGTCACTCAGTTCTTCTCTGCCTCACTTCCCTTCTCTGGGGAAGATGGGGATGTGACTTACCCCGTGGGAGATCTGTTACAAGGACGGTTTGGCTTTATAGAATGTGCATGATCCTTGAAACTTATAAAGACAGGGGCGCCTGGGTGGCTTAGTCGGTTGAGCGTCTGACTTTCGCTTAGGTCATGATCTCACGGTTCGTGAGTTCGAGCCCCGCGTCGGGCTCTGTGCTGACTGCCAGCTCAGAGCCTGGAGCCTATTTCAGAGTCTGTCACTCCCTCTCTGTCTGACCCTCCCCTGCTCACACTGTCTCTCTCTCTCCTTGAAATAAAAATAAAATAATATAAAAAAAAAAATAAAGTATCTGTTTAAAAAAAAAAAAAAAGAAACTTATAAAGACATAAAATTTGGAAGCCACAGGGAGACTTCCTTTGCTCTGTAAGTGGCTAAATTTGGTAGATGAGCTGGGGTCTGGTTACATTTCCCTACAGTCATGAAACACTACGACCACGAACCGAAAGATCACTGGATGGGGTGATGCTTGATGCAAAATAAGGAAGCTAGATACAAAATACAGAAGGGTGGGCATCAGTGCACATTTTAATATAAGCTTCTCATAAGGACAGGGGCCTTTGTCTGCTCCCCTCCCTGTAGAACCTTGAAAAGGGGGGTGCTCAATAAATGTTTGTTGAAAGAATAAATTAAAGTCAGAGTTCTGGCCTTCTGTCTCACCTTTCCCTTCTACTCTTTCTAACCAAGATTCTCTTCATTCTGCAACTTCCCTAATCTGTTCTTTCTCCAAAACATTCCCCCTCGTAGTCGTCAGTCTTGCCCCTCCCTCGCTAAAGAGCTTTTCCCTAAAGTAAACAGTAGTTAGTCATTAATAGCTTCATAGCTTAGGAACAGTGTAGTTTCTCTGGCTTAAGAAGTATTGTTTCCATCCTCCAGTTTCAAAAAAATTTTGAGAGAGGTGCCTGGGTGGCTGAGTCGGATAAGCATCTAACTTGGGCTCAGGTCATGATCTCGCGGTTTGCGAGTTCAAGCCCCGCGTCGAGCTCTGTGCTGACAGGTCAGAGCCTGGAGCCTGCTTTGCATTCTGTGTCTCCCTCTCTCTCTCTACCCCTCCGCCACTCATGCTCTGTCTCTGTCTCTCTCTCAAAAATAAATAAATATTAAAAACATAATAAGATAAATCTTAAGGAAAAATGGAGATGGTTTGGGATGGGGATTTGGTTATTTGGGGGTGCAGGTATTTGCATGAAGTTGCATACTTTGGTTAAATCTGAGTAGGAATTATAAACATCATTAAATGAATGTCTGTTAGGATCTTGATTTTCAAATTAACTGGGGAGGCAGGGTTATTTAGGCTAAGGGAGGATGGTCAGATGGCCAAGTCCAAAGTCGGAGGGAGGGTGAATGGAAGGTAAGGCAGCCTGGCAGGCGGGGCTGGAATTTGTGGGCTCACAACAGACCAGTGGTTACCCAGCTTGCAAGTGCATCAGAATCCGTTGGAGGGCTTGCTAAAATACAGGTGGCTGGCCCCCCACCCCAGAGTTTAGGGTTCAGTAGACCTGAAGTGGGGCCCAAGAATTTGCTTTTCGAACACACTTCCAGGGGATGTTGATGCCGCTGGTCCGGGGACCACGCTTTGAGAACACTTTGAGAACAGTTGCAACACAGGGAGAGCATGAGGAAACAACCAATCTCACTGGCATTCCACTTAGTACATTTGTCTGCCGCAAACTGAGGCTGGGTTCAAGGGCAAACAAAAATGTTCTTCCAGTTGTCTCATTAACTTCCATAATTTAAGAAAGGAAACTCCCCCAAAAAGAGTGGGTTAACATCGTCCCATTAAACCTTACAGTAAAGTGCATTTTTGGACTTCACAGCTGCAGTCGCCGTGGGTAGCAGAGGCCAGAAGTTCCTTAGGGTCTTACTGAAGGCACGTCCCGAAGTCACAGACATGCCGCTAAACACGGCCTCGGCCAGGATATCTGAGAACAAATAGCCCCGCGATATGGTCTCGGGTGAAAAAAAGGCACGTGGCCTCTAAATGGCCAAGGAGCGGGCCATGCCCAGGACGCATAATTTAGACCAATCACAAATCAGAGTGGAGAAATGGGGCGCTTTTAATTAAGAGCACCCAACAGTGTTTGTTGACTGTAATGGAATCCAGGCGGAAGAGCTATTGGGTGTGAGGGTACGAAGTATGCTGAGAACACGCTTTTACTTAGAGATTCCGGGAGACTGAGAAACAAACAAAAAGTAATAAAAGCCTTCAAGAGACTCTTAGGATGGTCAGGCTCATTCCTGTGTCTTAGCAGAAGAATTTACGTTACTCGGAAAGCTGACAACATGTAGGTTAAAGATGTGTGTGTGCTTATATGTGTGTGCTTTGTGTGTGTGTGTGTGTGTGTGTATACAACTTCCATCATAAAATTAAGGCAGCCACTACACAAACTGTATGAAAAACTATAAGAAAAGAGAATAGAACAAAAAGACTCTTTTCTTGTCTCTCTGACATAAGTGTGAATAGTATTTCCTGCTGGTGGCTTTCCTTCTATGTATTTTTAAATGGTGTGTGTAGGTTTTAAATACATTTTTTAAGAAGTTTATATCATCACAGTGACTAAGAGCACCGTTCCTGGAGTCAGTTAGTCTTGGTTTGAAACCCTCACGGCAGACATTTCCTGCCCTGAGTTTTGTATTTGTTGGGCGAGGGAAGACAAACTCAGTTCAGAGCGTTGCTGTGGGCATTCAGTGAAATGGTTCACGTCCAGTGGTCCACACAGGCCCAGGCCCAGTGCAAGCCCTCCAGACCTATTGGCGTAATTTTCTGTCCTCACTAAAAGGCTGTGTCAACCTCCCACACTCCTAATAACTGGGATGTTGTTCTCAACGTCGAGAAGCCTGCCTATTTGTATTTCGTGAGCCTGGCAAAGTTTCATTCCAGAAATGCTTCTGTGGTTCAGACACCCTTTTGAAAAAGATCTCCTTTGACCACCCTGTCGAGAGCCCTTATGACTTGGGTTCTCCTCAGAAGTTAGACTCCTCAAAGAGGAGTCCAGGTCACAGCACACAGACCTCCAAGGCTGCATATTCTGGGACTTTGCCATCTCAGGCACTGCTGACAGCCATCTACATGACAGGGGCGCAAGCGAGAAACTCTGGGTGGAGAGGTGTAGACCTCTTACCCTGGCTGGAAAAACAGCCGTAGACTCAACGTTGGGCAAATTTACGTCTGCAACCTGGACCTCTCATTTCTTCTCCAGACCTGGTTTATGTCTAAGTCAAATCTTCAGGCCGACGGAAGGTAGCCACACTGTCCTGAGCTTTGGAGTCGCCCTGGAAATGAAGGGCTTAATTTTGTTAGATGGCAGCTTCCATCCCACAACGGGGAAGAAAGAGCTGCTCAGTGAAGGCCTATGGGAAGAGTAATTACACACACAATAAGCAAAATAGGCAGTTAGTTTATTAACTCCTTGAATTTGATGAAACCATGATGTACATTCTCTTCATATTGCTAGTGAAAGTGTTAATTGATAAAATATTATGGAAAACAGATACACAACCCTTTGACTTAGCAATTCTGCTTCTATTCCACAGATATATTTATTCCACAGATATATTTATAAATGTATGAGTTAGCACGTGTGCAATTTACTGAACATCATTTGTGCAAAGTTGGAAACGACATAGGAGTGTAAACTGGGGCAGCCACTCTGGAAAACGGTGGAGACTCCTCAAAAAATTTTTTAAAAGCCTTTGCCATTTGCAGGAACATAGATGGACCTTGAGAGCATTGTACTAAGTGAAGTAAGTCAGAGAAAGACAGATACTATATGATCTCATTTATCTGTAAAATCTAAAACTGAACAAAAAATGGAGCTTGTAGATATAGAGAACAGATAGATGGTTGCCAGAGGTTGCGAGTGGGGATGGGCAAAAGGGGTAAAGGGGGGGTCAATAGGTACCAACTTCCAATTATAAAATAAATAAGTCTTGGGGATGTAATGTAGAGCATAGTGATTATCGTTAATAATACTGTATTGCATGTTTGAAAGTTGCTAAGAGAGTAGATCTTAGAAGTTCTCATCGTAAAAAAAAAATCTGTAGCTATGGAGGTACCAGATATTAACTAGGGTTCCTTTTTGGTCATTTTGCAATATTTACAAATATTGAATTGTTATGTTTTATACCTGAGGCTAATATAATTTTATGTCAGTCATACCTCAATAAAAAAAATTAGAAATAACAAAAATATGTAAAAGAGATTAGTTAAGAAAATACCCAGATATACAGTAGAATATATATACAGCCGTAAAAAAAGACTGAATTCTTATATACTTTTGAGGTGAAAAGAGCAAACTGCAGATCACCAGTGAATGGATAAACAGATTGTGGTATATCCATATAGTGTAAAGCAATTAAAAAAAAAGAATGACTATTAGTTCACACTACAGTATACATGAGTCTCAAATATTATGTTCCCATCTGTGTACAGTATTGAGGGAAAGAATATATAGAAATATTTGCATGTATGCTGTATATACACAGAAATATACACAAAAAACTATTAAGTGGGTTGTCTGTGGGGAAGCAACTTGCAGACAGAAATAGAAGGGAGACATTTTGTAATGCTCTTTTTTATACTTCTTATATTTAAAAATACAAAAAAAATGCTGAAAATAAAAAAGAATAATTTATAACCACGTGTACATATTATATATAATTTTCCTCTCTATTCCTTTTTGGTTTTGTAACTAGTTTTTGGGTTTTTGTTTTGTTTTGTTTTGTTTTATATTTTTATTTATTTCTAGGAGAGAGAGAGACAGCGTGAGCAGGGGAGGGTCAGAGAGAGAGGGAGACACAGACTCTGAAATGGGCTCCAGGCTCTGAGCTGGCAGTCAGCACAGAGCCCAACGCGGGGCTCGAACCCACGAACCGCGAGATCATGACCTAAGTGAAAGTCGGACGCTTAACCGACTAAGCCACCCAGGCACCCCTGTAACTAGTTTTTAAAAATTCATTTTTTCAGCCTATGTGCATGAACTTAAAGAAAATGTTCGATACTAATCCATTTGCAAAAATGAGCAAATATTTAGAAAGTAAGTATGTTTTTGTTGAGTTCTAGTTTAATGCTACTGTGGCATCAGTCCACCTGCTGTATATGACTTCTCAGCTTTGAAATTTGTTGACACTTGCTTTGTGCTCCAGTATATTGTCATTTTTGGTAAATGACACAAGAAGAGTGTATACTCTATCATTAGGTGTAGATTTTCAATATAAGTCAATTAGATCAAGTTTGTTCATCATGTTCAAATCTTGTCTCTCTCTGATTTCTTAATCTACATGTACTATCACTTCTTAAAAGAGGTATCCTAAAATCTTTCACCGTAATTGTGAATTTGATACTTCTCCTCTTTTGCAGTTCTTGCTTTATATGTTTTGAACCTTTATTACTTGGTGCATACACATTGCCGTATCTTTCTGATGAATTGACCTTTGATCGTTTAGGAAATGTCCTCTCTATCTTTTGTCATACTTCTTACTTTAAAGTCCATTTTCTTCCAGGGGCACCTTGGGTGGCTCAGTTGGTTAAATGGCCAACTCTTGATTTTAGCTCAGGTCATGAGCTCACAGTTTGTGAGATCAAGCCCCAGGTGGGCTCTGAGCTGATAGCACCGAGCCTGCTTGGGATTCTGTCTCTCCCTCTGTCTCTGCACCTCCCCTGCTCATGCTCTCTGTCTGTCTGTCTCTGTCTCAAAAATAAATAAATAAACATTAAAAAAAATAAAAATAAATAAGTCCTTTTTGCCTGATATTACTATGGCTATACTAGCTTTCTTTTGACTATTTTTGCCTAATTTTTGCCCAACACTTTGTAAGCAGTTTACCTAGGCATTTACCCAAGACAAATAAAAAGATATGCCCATATAAAGGCTTGCACATGACTGTTAATAGCGGCTTTATTTGTAATAGCCCAAAACTGGAAATAATTCAAATGTCCATTAACAGGTGAATGGATAAGCAAATGGTGGTATATCCACACAATGGAATATTCTTCTATGATAAAAGGAAATGAACTATTGATACATGCCACAACATAGACATCAGAATAATTATGCTGGTGAAAGAAGCCAGAAAAAGAGATCTGTTGTATGATTCCATTTATATAAAATTCTAGAAAATACAAAATAATCTACAATGACAGAAAACAAAATAGTGGTTACTAGGGGAGAAGGGTCGGGGAAGGGGCAGTTTGAGAAAGGGCAGGAGGAAGCTTTGTGATTGCAGTGATGGTTTAATCAGTGTACACATACATGTATCAAACTTTTGAACTGTCCACTTTAAATATGTGCAGTATATTGCATGTCAATTACACCTCGATAAATCTGTTTAAAAAATAAAGTATATAAGTATATCTCTTGTCAGTAGCATGTGATTTTTTATGTAATCTGATTATCTCTATCTTATCATTAGTGAATTTATTCTAATTATATTTAATGTAATCGTTGATATATTTGAGTTTGTTTTTTCCTTGAGCCCTTTCCTTCGTAAGACTCAGGTAACTTGTCTTGAATGTGATGATTACAAACAATTCTACCTATTTCCCTAGTTCATTTTGAGGAATGAGATTATTATATGTCAGAGTCTCCGTAAGTTACCAATCATTGCAGTTTTCAGTTTCTTTCCTGGTTTTCAGAAATGAGCAAGATGAATCCTAGGTAAAATTATAAAGTGGATGACCCTTTTCAACAGAAAGGTCTATACCTAGGCAAATTGCCTGGCTTTTTTTCTTTTTTTTTTTAAATCTTTTGACTCCCTTCACTCATTTCTCCCATCCACCTTGGCACCCACTAATCTGTTCTTGGTATCTATGATCTTTTTTCTGGTTTTGTTGTAGCTTCCATATATCAGAGATATCATACAGTATTTGTCTTTCCCTGTCAGACGTAATTCACTTAGTATAAAGCCCTCAAGGTCCATCTATGTTGTTGCAAAAGGCAAAGTTTCATTCTTTTTTATGGCTGAATAATACTCCACTGCATATGTATATACAATTTCTTTATCCATTCATCCATTGATGGACACTTAGAGGTTATTTCCCTGTCTTGGCTATTGTAAATGATGCTGCAAGGAACATGAGGATGCCTATATTTTTTTGAGTTAGTGTTTTTGTTTTCTTTGATTAAATGCCCAGAAGTGGAATTGCTAGATCATATGTAGTTTTATTTTTAAATTTTTTGAGGAACCTCCCTACTAATTTTGGTAGTGGCTGCACCAGTGTGCAAAAGTTCCCTCTTACCTTATCCTCACCAATGCTTATTATTTTATGCCTTTTTATAACAGACCTTCTGACAGGTGTGAGGTGATAGCTCCTTATGGTTTTGATAGGCAGTTCCCTGATGCTTAATGATGTTGAGCACTATTTTTATGTACCTATCAGACATCTGTATGTCTTCTTTGGAAAAATGTCTACTCAGGTCTTTGGCCCATTTTCAAATCAGATTGGGTTTTTGTTTTTTGCTGTTGAGTTATATGAATCGTTTATGTATTCAAAAATAGCCCCTTATCAGTTTTATGATTTGCAAATATTTTCTTTTATTCAGTAGATTGCCTTTTCTTTTTCTTGATGGTTTCCTTGGGTGTGCAGAAGCTTTTTTACTTCAGCATAGTCCCACTTATTTACTTTTGCTTTCATTGCTTTGCTTTTGGTGTTAGATTAAAAAAAAAAAATCATTGCTAGGGGCTGTCTGGATGGCTCAGTCGGTTAAGCATCTGACTTTGGCTCAGGTCATGATCTCATGGTTCATGAGTTAGAGCCATGCATTGGACTCTGTGCTGACAGCTCAGAGCCTGGAGTCCCCTCAGATTCTGTGTCTCCCTCTCTCTCTATCCCTCCCCCACTCACACTCTGTCTCTCTCTCTCTTTGAAAACTAAATAAATATTTTAAAAAATTTTTAAAAATCATTGCCAGGACCTATGTCAAGGAGCTACTGCCTATATTTTCTTCTAAAAGTTTTATGTTTTCAGGTCTTTATTTAAGTCTTCAAGTCTTTATTTAAGTTTAAATGTCTCTTTCTATTGTGGTTTTTTTTTATTTTTCAGCTTGTCTCTTGTTTCCAGAGAGATCACAACAATACACAATTAATAGAATTCTAATATTAATTAGTACTTTACCATTTTGCAGACAATGCAGGAACTTTAGAACATATGAAGTCCATTTACCCTTCCCACCTTTTCTATTATTATTAACATGGATTTTAATGCTATGCATATTTTATTTTTTAATTTTTTAAAGATTTTCATTTATTTAAATGCAGGGTTTTTTTTAATGTTTATTTATTTTTGAGAGAGAGAGAGAAAGCATGAGCGGGAGAGGGGCAGAGAGAGCGGGGGACAGAGGATCTGAAGCAGGCTCTCCGCTGACAGAAGAGAGCCCGATGCTGGACTCAAACTCCCGAACCATGAGATCATGACCTGAGCCAAAGTTGGATGCTTAACTGATGGAGCCACCCAGGCGCTCCAAGAGTTTTTATTTTCTTAAAGCAATCTCTACCACCCAACACGCAGCTCGAACTCAGTATGAGATAGAGTCGCTTGCGCCACCAACAGAGCCAGGCAGGCGCCCCAATGCTTTGTATATTTTAAGAGCCCATTATTATCATTATCACAGCTTTTTTTTATACTGTCACTGTCGGTCACATGTTTACCCTTTTGATGCACTTCATTGCTTTGTGCACTGCTGTGTACAGGTGCTGGGCACATCTGGGGTTGCCTTCTTTCTGTGTGCAGGGCTCTCTTTACGATTCCTTTAAGTATAGCTCGGCTGGTAATCATTCTCTCAGTTTTTGTTTGCCTGGTGAAGTCTTTATTTACCCTTTATTAATGAAGGATATTTTCACTGGGTGGGAAATTCTAGACTGGTAGCTGTTTTCTTCCAGCACTTTAACCATGTCATTGCATTGCCTTTGGGGTTTCACTCTTTCAGTTGACAAGTCAGTGATCAGCCCTCTGATTACACTTGGAAGGTAATGTGTCTTTTCCCCAGATTTTTTCAAGGACATTTAAAATCTCCCCTTTGATTTTCAGCAGTTTTTTTTTTTTTACCACGGTGTGGTTTGATTTTTGTAGGTTTGATTTTTCTCTGTATTAAATCCAATGCAGGTTTGTAGAGCTTTATGAATCTCTATGATGCTTTTGTCCATATATTTTTTTAAATATTGCTTCTGCTCCCGTTTCATCTCGCCTCCTCTCTCGGCATCAGCTTACATATGTTAGATCTCTTTCCTTATGAGTCAGCACACTACTCTTTTTTGGAGAAACCTTTTTTTTTTTTTTTTTTAAACAGATACACACAAAAATAACTCAGTACTTACAAGTGTTCTTTTAGGTGTTTCGGCTGCCTTATCAGTAGTGATCATGTCAGGAGAGAAGCTCATTATATGAGGTGTGTGTGATGATATGGAGAAAAGCAGTGCCTTAGACCCTGAAGACATTGAGGAGCTCTTCTCTAGACCTCCTGGGGGAACCCTCAAGCACTTCAGTCATCAAATACATATTCTTCCCTAGTCAGAGGAATTTTCCACGGGAAAGGAATTTGGGACTCCCCTGTGAGGAAGAAACCTAAGTTCCACAGCTCGTTACTAAGCGGCAAACTTCTTTTTGTAGTCATGTTTCCACCTGTTGAGTCATCTTTATAAATCTTGTGCGTTTATGGCATGTCTGTTTATGGGAAGAGATGGAAAATATGAGAAACGCTGAAACCTGAGACATCTATTTGGAAGCCCCAGGCTGACAAATTTCTGAGGAATTCATTTCAGATTTCATTGCTCAAAACATGTATGTGTAAGGATGGATATATCTATCTATCTATCTATCTATCTATCTGTATCTATGTTGCATTACATATATATATATTGCATTATATACATAATATACATATAACATTTGGTACAGCAACTCATTGTATAGCCTTTTACATGTATTTTTTTAAGTTTACTTTTTTAAGTTTATTTCTTTTTGGGGGGGGCCAGGGAACAGAAGATCTGAAGCAGGCTCTGCCCTGACAGCAGAAAGCCCGATGTGGGGCTCGAGCTCTTGAACTGCAAGATCATGACCCAAGCCAAAGTCAGATATTTAACTGACTGAACCACCAAGGTGCCCTGTAACCTTTTTAAATTTAAAGGTGCACTTCAGGGGCGCCTAGATGGCTCAGTCAGTAGAGCTTGGGGCTCTTGGTCTTGGGGTCATGAGTTTGAGCCCCATGTTGGGCACAGAGATTACTTAAAAACAAAAAACAAAACCGTCTTTAAAAAAAGGTGCACTTTACTAAAGGTATCTGAGGCTGCATCTCAGGAAAAGCCTTAGATCATTTTTATGTGGTCCATTCCAGGAACTCCTCACTCTTGAGCCTGCTGTGTGTTTTCAGACTTGACCCATGTCCTGCCTGGGGACCCAACTCTAGGCTATTTACTTCAGAGCTAGGTTTTCTACACACAACAAATTTAAAAATCTTTATTATTGTTGTTAAACTATACTGCCCTAACCTTATAATTCAGGAAGTGTGGGAAATAACATTCTTTCATTGCTCACTTGGTGCAAGTCTCTCTAGTCTTGAACCGTGGTCATTTTGCAAGGTCTAATTACACCATGTGCTCGCGGCCACGTCCATGTGTACACCACCCACAAATGTCTATAATTAGTATTTATTACTAGCTGAGTACTTTACACTTGTATTTGTTGAGTGCTTTGTTAGTTACCAAATCCATTGTTCATTACTACGGGTCAATTATGTGTTTGCATTTCTTTATCCCTTTAAACTATTGTTTAAAACATGTCACATTTAGGAAACTCACAAGCCCCTTTAAGTACTGATTGACGTGGTTTTATCTTGAATCAATTTTACATTTCTTCCAGCCTTTTTTGCCGTTGCCTGTCCCACCACGTGGCAAAAGAATTCCCTTTCAGGGGCGAAAGCCAGTGAGAAGCCCTCCGGGGCTGTGTGGTTTCCTAGCACAGCTGTGGGCACAGATCACGGCCACTGTTCCATTTGGTGATTCTTGAACAGTGTTGCCAGTTGGAGCTGGAAAGGTGCCCAGGAAATCAGATAGCCCGGCCCCTTCATTTTACATGTAATGAAACTAAGACCCAGCCTGGTTCACCAATATACCGCAACTCAAACAGCTGGCAAACGGCTACATTCGTTGTAAAGAAGTAGGGTGACCTGATAGTTAAAATACTTGAAGGAGGGAGGAGTATGGAGACCTAAAGGCTCGATGTCATGAAATGGTTAAAAAAAGTGCTTGAAATGCATTTTGTTCTTTTCTATCAAGTCTGCTCCTACTCATTTATTTTTTTTTAAATATGGTTCTAAAAGTCCTCTTATTCAAGAAGCCTCCTTAAACATTGTTAGGCTGAATTAGTAACTCCCTTCTGTTTGCTCACAAGGCACTGGGCACATTTTTTATTATAATACTCATCATATTGTATTATAATTATTTGTTCAGTTATCCATATGTCCTCCTCCCTCCCACCCACTGGGCCGAGCCTCTGGGCGCAACAACAGTATCATCTTGGACTTTAATCCCGAACACTTGGCCGAGAGCCTGGCACTTTTGTGCCCTTGATGTTTTATGGATGAATAAATGAATGAATGAATGAACGAACCAATACTTTCTCATAGTCTTGTGCTATTAACAAATCCTCTGCTTTACTGACATAAAAATCACCTGGAGTTGCTGGCTAAATATGCAGTTTTCCAGGCCACACTGTACTAGATACAGGACCAGGGGGTAGGATCTAGGGGAATCTGCAAATTATTAAGCAGGTGATAATTTGATGCACATGGTCCATGGGCCACACTTGGCGAGGTCTTTTCCATTCAGTTCCACTGGGACTTAGTCCCACCTGTGTGTATCGCAATTATCTGTTCATCTGAATAAAAACAGAGCTTTGAGGAGCGCCTGGGCAGCTCAGTGGGTTAGGTGTCAGACTTCAGCTCAGGTTATGATCTTGCTCTTCATGAGTTCAAGCCCTGCGTCGGGCTCTGTGCTGACAGCTCAGAGCCTGGAGCTTGCTTCAGATTCTGTGTCTCCCTCGCTCTCCCCTCTTCCCCACTTGTGCGCATGCTCTCTCTCTCTCTCTCACTTTCTCTAAAATAAATAAACAGTAAAACAATTAAAAATTAAAAAAAGAGCTTTGCTACCCATTCCCCTCTACCATTCTGACTCCTGAGTAGGGGTACCAACATTTTTAAAAAATTCCCAAGGCTCCCTCCCAGTAAGATTTGTAGAAATAAAGAAAATAATATTTTAAAGCATTTTGAATTATGAGAAGAAGAGTGTCTTGGCTCATCAAGCAAATATTATCATGCTATAAATCTAGCATCACAGAAGTTGTCTTGGACATGTTGAGTTTGGCCTGAGACTCAAACACAGAGGACATAAAACCCACACACAGTCAATACCGTATGGAGAGCAAGCCTGTATGACCTCTTGCCCAGGCTGAGTTCTCCTACCTGCAAAGGCAGGCTTCCCCCTTCACCAGGATCGGTGTGGAGGTGAAGAGGGGTGATTTTGACACTGGGACCCTAGGTACTTTTTTGAAAATGAAGTTCCGTATCACTAACTTAATAGCTGAAATTTACATAATTTTTTAAGTTCCCAAGTAGTGCTTCAGTGCTTGCAGGCGACTTTATATGTGCACACCTTTTTTTTTTTTAAACATAATGCCATAAGCAACTTTACTTCAGAAACAGCTGAGTGCGGTAGTTACTAAGCTACCTTTCTAGAACGACCAAAAAGATTTCTGATCCTTATAGTATATTTACACATATACTGTTATTTGTATTCAATTCCTCATACTACGTTTTACTTGTAACTTATTTGGCATGCATCCTTTTTTTAGGTTCACTTATTTATTTCAAGGGCGGGGGCGGGGGGAGAGTACCGGAGCAGGGGAGGGGCAGAGAGAGAGGGAGAGAGAGAGAGAATCTCAGACATTCTCCCCACTGTCCACGTAGAGTCTGATGCAAGACTCTAACTCCAGAACTGGGAGACCACAATCTGAGCCAAAATCAAGAGCTGGATGCTTAACCGACTGAGCCACCCAGATGCCCAGATGCACCTTTCTGTGGCTTAACCTAATTCATATTTTATTTTGAGTAGTAGAATCATATTTCAACTATTAGCTATTTATGTACTTGGTGCTCTCCCTTGTGTTGGGTGCTTTGGTCATTTGCAATTATTTGCTGCCATATACAGAGATCTTCTACTTACTCCTGCTCAAATTTTACGTTTGTATGAATTCCACGGGGTATATTCTCCATAGCAAAATGATTAGATTAAAAATTAGTGAAAGTTTTATAGTTCTTGTTGGGTATTACACCATTGCTTTCCAGAAACACTGAACCAATGTAGACCCCTGTGGGGTTCCCCAGGGGTGCGGGGCATGCCGAGCCCCCCCCCAACAGTTTGACCAACATGTGATCTCGTTATTCTAGCTTATTTTTGCTGGTTTACCTCTCCAGAAAGATATAATTTAGAAGTTCTTCACACCATGGAGGTTCGTTTCCATGTGGGATGATTCCCTATTTTCATTTTAAGGAACAAATTCATCTCCATGGCTGACAGTCTTGAAGAGACAGGTAGAATTGCTTTCTGTAGACCTGATCCTGTAGGGACAGGAAATAGGACCCGTGGTGAGGGACGGAGTTGGAAGCGACTGGTCAGGAAAGAGGATCGGTCTTCGAGCTCCGAATTAGGACACCAATGCGGAAGATTGTGCCAGAAGCACCCACTCCCCCTGTTTAAGAGGGATTGAAGAGCGGGAACATTCTGATTTCATGCTGAAAAAAATATTGGGGTTTTGGCATAGGATGACAGAGTCTGCTTCAAAATGAGAGCGGGAATCTGCCCCTGCTTCCGTTCTTGGATTCCCGCACGATCCCACTCCTTTGCTGAAGTGTTTCAGGCCTTCCCATGTCAGGTAGACTCCTCTGCTCTGTGGCTTCAGAAGGACCAGGAAACGAAATCATGTTATTTGAGAGGGTTTGGGGGCGGGGGTGGGGACATGGAGGCAGACGTCCCAGGGCCAGTCAGTCATGTCTGTCAGAAGGCATCCGGGTCACAGCGAAGGGCCTTTGCTCGGTTGCCCTGCCCTTCTGTGTGGACGGCCACCTCCCTAAGTGAGCAGATAAGTGATGGCGCTGCTGCTTTGGGTTCCTGGGGTGCCGAATGCAAGCGGCAATGTTATTCACGCAAGGTGGGCCTTTGATGGGGCTGTGGTCTCTTCTGTTGGTTTTCAGAAGTTGGTGATTGTTCAGCTTATGACAGTCAGCCCTGGGGCGCCTGGGTGGCCCAGGTGGGTTAAGTGTCTGAATCTTGGTTTGGGCTCAGGTCATGATTTCACGGTTCTGTGGGTTCGCATTGGGCTCTGCGTGGGCAGTGTGGAGCCTGCTTGGGATCTCTCTCTGCCTCTCTTTCTGTCCCTCCCCACTCATGCTGCCTCTGTCTCTCTCAAAATAAATAAAGTTAAAAAATTTTTTTTTTAATCAGCCCATTGAGTACTTGGAATCAAATTCTAAAAGCTTTGCTCCCTTCCTGGCTCTTTCATTACATTTGGTTACTTTTTGGGGCTCCTGGGTGGAACAGCTTCCGACTTCAGCTCAGGTGTTTTGTGCAACTGCTTTGAAAAATAGTCTGGCAATTCCTTAAAAAGTTAAACATAGTGGGGGCGCTTGGGTGGCTCAGTTGGTTGAACATGCAGCTCTTGGTTTTGGGTCAGGTCAGGATCTCCCAGTTCGTGAGATCAAGCCCTACGTTGGGCTCTGCTCTAGAGCCTGGATTCTGCTTCAGATTCTGTGTCTCCTTCTCTCTTCCCCTCCACCGCTTGTGCTCTTTCTCTCTCTCCAAATAAAGCATTAAAGGGGCGCCTGGGTGGCTCAGTCGGTTGAGTGTCCGACTACGGCTCAGGTCATGATCTCAGGGTTCGTGGGTTTGAGCCCCGCATCAGATTCTGTGCTGACAGCTAGCTCAGAGCCTGGAGTCTGTTTCAGATTCTGTGTCTCCCTCTCTCTCTGATCCTCCCCTGCTCATGCTGTCTCTATCTCTCTCTCAAAAATAAATAAAATATTTAAAAAAATAATAATATAGCGTTAAAAAATTGGTCACTTTTGCCTTCACTCTTGTGTCTTTAGAATTCTTACATACCTTTCTATCTATATCCGTACCTGTTTCAGCTCTATTTAGAAATAATTTACATATGACACATTTCACCTATTTAACATGCACAGTTCAGCAATTCTCAAGATATTCACAGAGCTGTGTATCCATCACTGCAATCAAGGTGAAAACATTTTCATCACCCCAAAAAGAAATTCCGTTCCCCTTAGCAGTCACTCTCGATTTGCCTCCAATGCCCCGGCCCTTGGCAATCAGTCGTCTACTTTCTGCCTCTGTAGATTTCCTTGTTCTGGAAATTTCATATAAGGAATAATAAAATATGTGGTCTCTGGGTTTAGTTTATTTCACTTAGCATGATATTTTCAGTGTGCATCCATATTGTTGTATATATCAGTACTTCTTTGCTTTTTTGTTGCTAAATAATACTCTATTTTGTGATAGACTACATTTTCTTTAACCATGCACCACTTAATAGACATTTGGGTTGTTTCCACTTTTCTGTTCTTATGAATAATGCTGCTATGAACATTCATGCATAAATTTTTGTGGGACAGTATATTTCATTTCCCTTAGATACATACCTAGGAGTGAAATCGCTGGTGTATAAGTGGGAACACCATGTTGAACATGAAAAATTTTTTTTCATGTTTATTTGTTTTGAGAGAGAGAGAGCATGAGCAAGGGAGTGGCAGAGAGAGAGAGAGAGAGAGAGAGAGAGAGAGAGAATCTCAAGTAGATTCTGTACTGTCGGCGCAAAGCCCGACGTAGGGCTCTATCTCTCGAACTGCGAGATCATGACCTGAGCCAAAACCAAGAGCTGGTTGCTCAACGAACTGAGCCACCCAAGCACCCCCACTATGTTTAACTTTTCAAGGGACTGCCTGACTGTCTTCCAAAGCACTTGCACCATTTTACATTCCTGCCAATAATGTGTAACGTTTCAGTTTCTCTTGGTGGTTGTGAAGGGGCAGCTCATGTGGTTTTGATTTGCGTTTCCCCAACGGATAATAGAATACTTCTTATCCTAGTTTTTCAGGTACTTAAAAAATTAAGTAAGGAAGATCTCTCCGGAAAATTAGGAATAAAATTAGTACGGGCTACTTTCACTTCCCGGGGGATCTCACACATCACCGTGTCAGCATGTGAGGGGCCGCCCCTGCACAAACATGCCTCAGCCATTTTCTTCCATCCTCGTATCCATTCATCATTCGGGACCCTGGGAAGGAGAGACTGTTGTCCTGTGTTGGGTTTTGCGCCCACCCCTTGCCTTTGTAGTTCTGCCTGGGCAGTGAACGGCATGAGTGCCTGGGTCCTGAAAGGACATCCTGAAAGGCGCTCTCGGATTCGGAGAGTGGAGGCCGCACGTGGGACCAGAGCAGGATTTCTGCCCGTGTAGATATACCATGTTGCCATGTATAGGAACCAAGCAGACCACGTCAGAAGCCTTATTGTGCAGGGTAATTAATAATTGTGCCTTAGCGCACATCATAATGGAGAAAATATAGTGAGCTTTATTTATAATATTCAAATCTTTTATTTTAAAATTATAATTGAGGGGTGCTTGGGTCGCTCAGTCTGTTAACCATCCGACTTAAACTCAGGTCACGATCTTGCGGTTCGTGAGTTCACGTCCCGCATCGGGCTCTGTGCTGACAGCTCAGAGTCTGGAGCCTGCTTCAGATTCTGTGTCTCCCTCTCTCTCTGACCACCTCACCCCTGCCTGCACTCTCTCAAAAATAAACATTAAAGAGAGAGAAAGAGAGAGAGAGAGAAAGAATGGCTGGATCCAAATGGGAGCATGGGGTTTAAAGTACTGCAGCAGGGACCAGATGTCCTCATGCAGAGATGAGGAGCTAAATCATCTGGGAAGAAGGACCCAAGGGCCCTGGGTCTTTCCCTGGGTCTCAGACTCTTCCTCTGCTTCATGCTCTCGCCCTTCCCCTACTGGGCAGCAGCTATGGTTGTAGGTGTCCTGACTTGGTGAACTTTTCAAGGATACACGCTGTCAGACAAAAGCCACAGCGTCCACGCAGAAGCCACCGAGAGCATGTTCGTCAGCTCTGCCAATTACCCAGCCGAGGCGTGTGTTTCACAACATGGGACCAAAGATTGTATCTGTAATTGTGATGATTTGTTAGAACAACCACTTCATTTAGATGTTTGTATTTTACCCAAGGTATTCTTCAGCGGAGATAAGGAAACAGTTTACCCTCCCACCAAACCTGGGCCAGTACCATCGGCAGAGCATAAGTACCTCTGGCTTCCCCTCCCTTCAACTAGTAAGTATGAGTTGCACAGTGTACGCTTTTGCTTCCTGATTGTCCCTGGCTCTTCCACTGCTCCCTTAACACCTCCAACCACCAGTTCCTAACTCAGTGCCCGCTCTTTGACATCAGTTTCCCTCTTCCCTTCCTTCAATAGGAGCATAGAACGCGCAGAGTGGACCTCCAGGGACTGTGGTTTTGAAGTCTCAGTCTTTAGTGGGCAAACAGGCTGCTTGATTTCACCCACATCATGACTCATATTTTGGGGAGAGGGAAGAAGCTGGGAACCTTGCTACGGTCCATGACACACTTTTATTAGGAAAATATATTCCAAAATCTGAAAAGCCAAGTTGAGAAGCTTAATCTTTAAAAACTTCTTTTCTTGAAAGTATAATTTGCATATAACAAATTCACTCATTTTTAGGCGTACTTTTTGATGAATTCTGCCCAGTTTCTCATCATTTAACTTCTGCTCAGTCAAGATCTAGAACAGTCTCTTTACCCTAAAATTCCCATCATGCCCCTTTACACTGGGTCTCTCTTCTTCCAGCCCTCAGCCCAAGGTGATCACTGTCGTGATTTTGCCTTATCTGGAACTTCGTGTCATTGGAGATCACAGTGCACACCTTCATTTTTGAAACAACACTTCCCCTTTTAAACTGGAGGTTGCTTACGTTTTTATATTAACACCAATTGTTGAGTGTGTCCCTCTGCGTTATATTATTTGAGGACTAAATGCCTGACATGGGTCAAATGGGATAAACCTGACTTACTGAGATGGTTTGTAAACCAGAAGTGAGTCCTCACTTCCTCTGTGAGAGGCTACAGCCCTAACTACTCACTTCCTCACATACAGCAGAGAGGCACTTTTCTCGCTTGTACTAGCGGTTATCTTGAGTAGGTTAGGTTATTTTTTTTTTTTTTTTTTGTTTCTCACTTATTACTTCAAAACCACTTCTGCTCTTCGAAGTTTTGTAACCTCCACTTGGTTTCCTGTGGCCGCCATCTTGCCTCCTGTAACAATTCACACGCTGTATAACTGGGTTTCTTTTAAAGGTATGTTTACGGGAGTGATGTGTGGTTGTTTCAGTAGGATAATTTGTGTGTTGTGTCACTGATGAAATAGTAGTAGTAAAAAATGTATAGCACCGTTTATTGCAAGAGGTAACTTGGGATGACATTCCTTCACAAAAATCTGTGACTGCGGTGGCTTGCTCAACTGCCCTTTTTGTCTGTACTTTTCTTGTTTCAAAACTGCAGACTACAATAAAAACACATTAATTCAGTGCATAATATCCATGCTTTTGGATATATTGGATAATCTTTAGACCAAGAAATGTCAGATATTTTGGGAGGGGGTTAATTTGGTGCAAATATGTATTTCAGTGAAAACCCCAAAAAAATGTTTTTTAGATTTTTGACTCAAGTTATATTCTAAACTTTGCAAAAGTCAGTTTAAAAGTAACCAGATAGGCAGCTCTCTCTGCCCACGGGCTTAATAAAGCTGTCCCTGTGCTTTAATAAAAGCTACCTTTTTGGCGCTTAAAAAATTTTTTTTAAATTTACAAAGGGGGACCAGATCCTTATATTTTAAAAATGGGAAGGAGGTGGGGTTCGGTGCCTTGCTTGTTTGTAAATTAAGACTTCGGCTTTCTGCACTTGGTGTCTTGAGAAACAGCGTGGATATCACAATTAGGCTTTAAGGAAGTTTCGCCGACAGGCTTTTTTAACCCCTTCTCTACACGCCAGCTTTGACTTAGGCTAGCAGCCTTGCATTTCTTTCTTTCTTTCTTTCTTTCTTTCTTTCTTTCTTTCTTTCTTTCTTTCTTTCTTTCTTTCTTTTCTTTCTTTCTTTCTTCTTAAAGCCATGAAGGAGAAAAAATCACTTAATATCTGCAGGTGTTCTTTTAGTAGTTCTGTGTCCTCGGTAGTGGGTTTTGTCAAAAGTGAATTTGGATGAATTTCTTCATTAGCTAGGTAGGCAAGTTACCACGTGGCTTAACTACCCGTTTTCTAGCAGAAGATACCAAAGACATTGCAAAAGGAAGCCAAAACGTTTAATTCTACAAGAATCGGGTGTTCCTACATGCCATCATTTATTATGGTCCTATCTGCAAATGAATAGCCCTTAGCATATATTTCTCGTAGTTTTCCAGGTTAGCTTCTGATGACCCCTTCTCAGAGCTTGACTCCGTTTTCCACACACCATGCTCTCTCTGTTCCTTCTTGTTGCCTGCATGGGACACGAGGGAGCCAGGAGGCCTGATTTTGATTCCCTCCTTTTTTTATTTTAAGAGAGAGAGATAGTGAGAGCAAGAGAGAGAGGCAGAGAGAGAGAATCCCAAGCAGGCTCCCTGCTGTCAGCACGGAGCCAGATGCACGGCTCGAACTCACGAACCTTAAGATCATGACCTGAGCTGAAACCAAGAGTCAGCCGCTGAACCGACTGGGCCACCCAGGCGCCCCCGATTCCGCACCCCCCTCTTTAAAAAAAAACACAGCCTGCTTAGGAAATCACCCTAATGTTTCCCTGCCTCCATGCTATAATGTCACAATGAAGTGTCTGTTCTTTCCCCTGAGTCATCTTCCCTGATGAAGGCTCCTCAACTTTATGGTGATTTCCCTTTACCTTTAAAAATTTTTTTTCATTTCATAGGAGGATAATGGGACATTTCAGCAAGATTCCTTCCTGGCAAAGCAGGGAAGTAGTTTATCATCTAAAGTCTCTACCTGAAGTAGCTTTAAAAAACCTCTTACATGCAAAGCTGTAGACTGTTGATTGTATTATTTTAAACATGGGAAAAATGAGACCAAGTGCATTTTGACCTTGTTTCTCTTGCCTTTACTTATATAACTACCCATTTCTACAACTCCACAGGCTGCTACAATGGTTGTTTAATTTTTAGCAGTATTTAATGGTGCCAAGCTTTTTTTTTTAATTTTTTATTTAAAAACATTTTCTTTCTTTCATAGTTTATTGTCAGGTTGGTTTCCATATGGCACCCAGTGCTCATCCCCACAAGTGCCCCCCTCCATGCCCATCATCCCCCTCCCGCTCCCCACCCCCCATCAGCCTTCAGTTTGTTCTCAGCATTCAAGAGTCTCTCATGATTCGCCTCCCTCCCTCTCCCACACTCTTCCCCCCCCCACTCCAGTCCTCTGTTAAATTTCTAAAGTTCCACCATATGAGTGAAAACATATGGTATCTGTCTTTCTCTGCCTGGCTTTTAGCATAATACCCTCAAGTTCCATCCATGTTGCTACACATGGCCAGATTTCATCCTTTCTCATTGCCATGTAGTATTCCATTGTATAGATAAACCACATCTTTTTGATCCATTCGTCCGTTGATGGACACTTAGGCTCTTTCCATGGTTTGGCTATTATTGAGAGTGCTGCTCTGAACATTGGGGTCCATGTGCCCCTATGCATCAGCACTCCTGTGTCCCTTGGGTAAATTCCTAGCAGCGATATTGCTGGGTCATAGAGGAGTTCTAGTGTTAATTTTTTGAGGAACTCCACACTGTTTTCCAGAGGGGCTGCACCAGTTTACATTCCCACCAACAGTGTACGAGGGTGCCCGTTTCTCCACATCCTTGCCGGCATCTATAGTCTCCTGATTTGTTCATTTTAGCCAGTCTGACTGGCGTGAGGTGGTATGTCAGTGTGGTTTTGAGTTGTATTTCCCTGATGAGGAGGCACGCTGAGCATCGTTTCATGTGTCTGTTGGGTGCCAACTTATTTAAAATCCAGTCACCTATAAGTTTGTTTGTTTGTGAGAGGGTTAAGAATTTGGCCACCAGCCCAAGTGGACCCCATTCTGCTAGAAGTTAACATACCCGCCTTTCATGAATTTGTAGATATAAATAGAGTGCTTTGCATTGCAAAAAAAAAATGCATTGTATCATAAAATTGTATCATAAAATCTACTTTTCTTTTATATATAAATCATTAAAAAGAATCACAGATTTTTTTTTTAATACAAAAACTTACCGGATGGATTTGGGGCAAAGCATTACTGCCACTGATTGGGTATATAATTGGGTCGAGTGAACCTCTGTGGAATCTTCTTATATGCAGTGTTGACATAACAGCGCCCCACCCCCCCCACATTAAGGATAACTGAATATGCAAGAAAAGAAATGGTCAGGATCTCTGTCGTAAGGTAGAAGGAAAGATTTGAGACACTGTACATGCTTACTAACCTTAACCTACATTTTCATAGAGGGAAAAAGTCCATTTTTAAAAGTGAGAATAGAAAACTTTTGAAGTGAAATGGAACGAATCAGCTGGAATGTAACCGTTTTTGCTGAAGAAAAGGATGTAAAAAGCCACATCCTAAACTCCATGGTTACAGGACATGTTTGTGTATAACATGTACTAAAAAAAAAAAAAAAAAAGTCTCATACCTTAGAAAGTATTCATTTTTGTAATGTGTTTAAGCTTCTTCTCAATAAAGCAACCTTTTTCTTTCACTACCAAAGATGACCTAAATGTTAGATCACTTGATAAATATGGTTCTTTTATATTTAAAAAAATTATTTTTATTTTTTATTTTAGAGAGAGAGAGAGCAAATGCGTGGGAAAAGGGGACAGAGAGAGAGAGAGACAGAGAGAGAGAGAGAGAGAGACACAGAGAGAGAGAGGGAATCCCAAGCAGGCTCCACGCTCAGCACAGAGCCCAGCACAGGGCTCGATCCCACGATCCTGGGATCATGACCTGAGCCAAAACCAAGAGTTGGACACTCAACCAAGTGAGCCAACCAGACACCCCTCCACCTTTTTTCAATTTTTAAAAAAATTTAAAATTTTTTACATTTTCCTTTTACATTTTTCTGATGCTGTTGTTCTTTTGTGCTTCATCTTTCAAAGCGTTGGGCTGTCCTTAGGTTTCATTGATTTCAGTTGAGGGGACATGATAGAAATGAAGATCATAATATAGTTTTTGAGCAGATTCACAGTGGAAGATAAATGACAGAATGGCACCCTGTGTGCAGAGCAGGAGTTTCATTACTGTCACTGAAAGGCAGAGAAATCAAAGTATATTGGTAAAAATAGATTGATGCCCATGATGGCATGTCAGCATCTTCTACTCAGTGGTGCCAGTGAAAGATTGCCATTGTGGAAGCAGGGAAATATGGTTTAACCTAAACCGTGAAGTACTTTGAAATTACTGATGCAGAAGAACCGTACTGTCTTCGACTCTGTTTACTTAAATATATAGAGAGGTGAGAGTGCTGTCTTAAGCATCCATCCATCCATCTGTCCACCCATCCATTCATCCATCCACCCACCCACCCATCCATCTATCCATCCATCCACCCATCCATTCACCCATCCAAGCATCCACCCACCCACCCACCCACCTACCCATACATCCCTCCCTCCCTTCCTTCCTTGCTTGCTTGCTTGCTTCTCTCCTTCCTTCCTTCCTTCAAGAAATATGCATTGGGTCTCACTGTGCCAGGCACTGTTTTAGGAGCTGGGGATATGTATACAACAAGGGGTCTAGCTTCATGGAACTTACGTTCTAAAATGGGAGACACTAGACTAATAAGTGCATGTAGACTGTATCATGGGACATTACGTGCCTTGTAGAGTAAAAGAGGGAAAGGGGATGGAGAGTGACGCAGAAGAGGAGTTATTTGGATGTCCATTGGAAAGGGGACTTGTGGGAAGAATTTCATGCAAACTGGACAGCTGTCTGAAGGAAGAGAATTCCAGTCAGAAGGAATAACAGTGCAAAGTCTCCAGGGCAAGAGTATGTGGTATGCTCCAGCCACAGCGAGGAAGTGGAGTATGAGCTAAGCAGGAGGAAATGAGATCATAGGGAAAGCAGGGTCGGGTCGTAGGCCGCAGAGACCACAGAAGAACGTTGGCTCTTTAAGAAGGGGGGGCACTTGTGGGGATGAGCACTGGGTGTCATATGGAAACCAGCTTGACAATAAACTATTTGTGTAAAAAAAAAAAAAAGAAGGGAAGTCTCTAGAAGCATTACGCCAGGGGCCAGACTCGATCTGACGTCTTATAAAGATGTCTTATAGAGTTCCTTTTATAAGGATCACTCTGGTTGATATGTGGAGAAAGAATAGACTGGGGGGGGGGGCAGTGAGGAAGTTGTCACAATAATTCAGGTTATTGTGTCTTCAGGTGTAGGGTGATACCAGTAGAGAAGATGAAAAGGTTGGATTCTGAATATATTTCAGAAGTAGAGTGGGTAGGACTTTCTGATGGACAATATGTAAGGTGTAAGACAGAGAGAAGCCAACATTGACTCCGAAGTGTTAGCTCTGGGCAGCTCCGAGAAAGGAATTGCCACTTGCTGAGATGCTGAGACTTGGGAGATACCAGGAAGAAAAGACTGCGGAGAATTTAAGAGTTAGTTTTGAATTCGGTATGTTTGAGAGTCCTGTTAGACCGCAAAATGGTGGTTTTCGGGTGTGAGAGGAAAAGTTAGCCTGGATTTCAGGGCAAAGGTTGAGGCTACGGATGTAAACTGGTAGTTTAAAAAAATGGTATTTAAAGCCATGGGAGTGGATGAGCTTGTCTGAGAGCGAATGTAGATTGAGGGGGAAAAAATATGTTTTAGGACTGAACCCTGGAACACTACACTGTAGGAGGGGAACCTAGAAAAAATGATGTCCTAAAGGTAGAGTAACCTACCATCCCGGTTTGTCCAGGACTGAGGGCTTCCCTGATACATGGACTTTCAGGGACTCGGACACCCTTGAACAATTGTTCACCCTCCAGCTGAATAAAGTGTTGCAAGAAGGAGGGAATGGTTAGCTGCGTCCCTTGCAGATAAACCAGGACTGGGCCATGGTCATTGAATTTGGCACATGGAGGTCTCTGGTGACTTTAACAAGACATCGCTCATGAACAGCCAAGTAGATGTGAAGACCACCCTCCACTGGGGTAAACCAACAGTGGAGAACAACAGGACACCAGGCCTCTCCCCCCAGCCCCACACAGAGCAGTGTGAAGTCCCCTCGGTACTGTAACAAAGGACCCAGGTCCCTTGTGATTGCCTCTGTGACTTGGGGCAAGTCATTCGACCTCTCTGTTTTTCAAATATCCTTATTTGTGAAGTATTGTCCCGATCTGTTATTTCACTCTGCTGTCAGTGTGCTATATCTGCACCCTACACTGTGCGAAGATAGATTAACGTGAAACAGATACCGTTTTGGTGCTACAGGAATTTTTCAGTTTCAGAGCGAATTGAATCCAGTTCGTGTCAGGAGGACCAGCCTTTGATGGGGTTTATGGGACAAGGAAAAGCTCAAACTCCCTTAATTAAAAAATTCATATCTGCCTGTGAATAATCGAAGCTTTTAGGGTATTTATAATCTTGATGAGGCCTCTGGAAAAAGTAGCTAAAAAGAAAGGCTGCACGCGTCTTCCCTACAGAGGTGTTGCAGGTTGCTTCAGGGCAGTGACTTTGTCCCCTCACCCCGGCACTGGACCACTGGAGGACCCGGGTGACTGTTCGTTGAATGAATGGAAGTAGATGTATCGGGCCAGGTTTAGTCAGAGCCGTGGAACCAGGAAGAGATGTACATGCATGGATATTAAGGAATTGATTGCAGATAATTGGCTTACCCGCTGGTAGTGGCTGGCTAAACAAGTCCCCAGTGCAGTCAGGAAGTCAAGTTCACAAGCAAGCTGCAATTCCATGGACAGGAGCTGAAGCCTGGAGTCTCTGAACGGGGAGAAGGCTGTCAACTAATTAAGTCAGCAACCACCTGATTAAGTCAGGACCCCCGGGGGCGGAGGGGGCGGGTGTCTCCCTTTTGATTGACTTAAGGTCAACTGATTAGGGATGTTAATTACATTAGCTATATCCGTTCGACAGCAGCACCTAAATTAGTGTTCGATTGTATCAGTAGAAGGTGTATGTATGTTCCAAATACTTGCAGCCTCTCTTCTGTCCTCCAGCTCTGGCAAGAGAAAAATCCTGTAGCCCTGACTGGAAACGCTCCAGGAGAGGAATTCAGGGAAATGTAGTTCAGCCTGGCCAAATTGACCATCATGAGAAATAAAACCTGGTCGAGGATTATTTGTAGTCTTAAGAGTTTTTGTTGTTGTTTTAAGAGTTTGGGGGAGTCTACTTGGATTATTTGGGGGGTTTGCTTCTATTATGTTAGCATGTGACGGACACAATGTGGTAATCCGTGGTACAAGGTGACCTTGGAATTACTTTGGATCATACCATTTAATCTAGTCTCGGGCCACCACTGACCAGAAGGCCACATGGATAGCTCAACAGCAGAGGAAACAAAGTAATTAATTTTCATGTTTTGGCTTTTAAACTCCTAAGAGCCCCAGTCTTCCCTTGAGGACCGACCTTCTACCATCCCTCCCCGACGCTGTTCTCAAACTTCAGCCCCCAGAGAAATAAAATACCACCGTAATTCTGTTCAATATTTGTTTCCTTCCTTTGCGTGTCACTAATTCGGCATAGTGTATGTGTTTGTGTGTATGTGGTGACCGCCTTATAATAAAACCTACTCTTGAGATTACGACTTCAGAGAGTTTAGAAAACAGAGTCTCTTTTGGTGCCTGGTGATTATTTGAATTGGCAAGAGGAACGGCTTCCTGGGAGGCCTTATTAACAGTAGTTGGGGTCTCTACCCGCTTGCGAATACCGAGACTAGTTTACATCACCTTAGGAATGAACAGTCTCCTCCCTTGTTAGTTTCAGTGTAGAAAGAATAGGGAAGGTTGGTTATCAAATGCCCACTTGTCTGTAGTGCTAGAACCATCCTCAGTAACTCTATCATACTGGTGACGTTTCAGTCTGTTCGGTCCTGAAATATATTCGGACTGAGAGAGTTGGACTTTAACGATCAATTGCGTGTATCGATCACCCTTGGCATATTGCCATACGATTAGTGCTCAGCCATGGCCCTGTGTTCTTGACCATGGCTCCCCTCTTCAAAGGTAGCGATCTGTGCAGAGATGCCTGAGATTAGCTACCTGTACCCTTCACACCGCTGCCACCCGGCTCAGTGACTTGCATTCAGCAGACACTTAGCACATCATTGCTGAAGGAGGGAGCCAGCCATCGTTTCATCCAAGTTAGTGGACACCGTGGTTTATAGGCAATAGGCGCTGCTGTCAGCCGGCTTTTTCATCATTTGGATTACAGGGTCAGAATACTGTGTCTGGCCCTGAATTTTTATTCTCTGATGATCTCACACAAATGCCATTTCTCCCTGGAAGCTTCTGCTGACTAGTTATTAATGCTAGTGTGGCAATGCTTCAAACTGTGCTTCAATGTAATTTTTAAGCTGTATATTTAAAGTGCCTCCTTAGCTTGAGGGATTGATATTCTACATAATAAACTAACCTTTATTATTATATTCATTAATTAATTACTTTATGTTACTACTTGGAGCTGCTGGTCTCATGAGAAACACAGAGCGGAACTTGTGGGTAGTGGGAAATGTAATTTTTTACTCTCTCCCAAACACACTATTGTGTTGTGTTTTAATTATTTCTGGAAGTACAGATTCCCTAAAATGCCTGCAAGAGAAAACCCAACTAATATGGGTAAGAACACTAGCCAACCCCCCCCCAGGTTTGAATTCCAGAGGGCCTACTTCCCAGCAGTGTAACTACAGGCAAATTATTAAATGTCTAGCCTCCAGTGTTCTCCTCTGTAAAATGGATTTACTAAGAGCATATACCTTTTAGACTTTCGTGAGGATTACATGACATAATGTGTATAATGACCTAGCCAATTTCCTGGCACATAGTTAAGTGCTTAATAATTATTCGTTCAATGAGTGTCCACTTTCTAATAATAAGGTTGCAAGAAATATGATTTTCTTCATTTCAGTCCCATCCTGGGGATGGTAAGGGGTGGGAAAATCCACCTCCACCTTTGGGGTTGGTCTTATGCGAGTCTGCATAGGTGATGCCTGTCATTTCCTCTGGCTGAGGTCAGTAATGACCTTTTGCAAACTCCGTCTCCTCCTAGCTCCTGCACAGGCTGATCGCCAGCTCCCTGAGGCCCCTCTCACCCCGTCTCTTCATTTTGAGAGGCACCATGTAAGGACTATGGTCTTCCCCTTAGCTGACCTCCAGGTCCCTGGTCAGAACCAGGTCCCTTGCCCTCTGTCATGTCATGTGGGAGTCTCTGCTCTCTCTTCCGGACAGGTGTGTATCCTGTTGCTTCTCATCAGGCCCCCGTGTCCCCGCAGCAAGTAAGTCCACCACCTTCAGAGAAGGAGAGCATATGTGCGCTCAATTCTTAGCTCTGGCCTCTGTCCCAAGCCCGTCACTCACGTCTCCCCCACCACCGGGGACAGCAAGGTGGGGAGGAGACCCAGCAAGCTACCTTGACCTTCTCAAATTTTAAATTTTTTTTAATGTTTTATTTATTTCTAGGAGAGAGAGAGAGAGAGAGCGCGCGTGAGCAGGGGAGGGTCAGAGAGAGAAGGAGTCACAGACTGAAACAGGCTCCAGGCTCTGAGCTGTCAGTCAGCACAGAGCCCGACGCGGGGCTCGAACCCACGAACCGCGAGATCATGACCTAAGCGAAAGTCGGACGCTTAACTGACTAAGCCACCCAGGCGCCCCTTGACCTTCTCGAATTTTATGTGCTTTTGCCCCTTCAGGAGCACTTTGTCGCCCCCCCCCCCCCCAACTTGGAGCCCTCACGTCTAATTCGCTGTATGGTTTGGGGGGAGGGGGGTGAAAAACCGGTTTTGTTAGCATTTCCTTTGGATCCGGCCGTGTTTTCCCATCCCGGCAGTGCGAGTCAAGAATCTAGAGTGTTTGTTTTATTGGTTCAAGGGACGGATGGTGGGGGTGGGGTGGGGGACAGAAGTTGAGAGCCGTGTACCTCCTTGGGCTGACGGCCTGCCATCAATTTGAATACCAGTGCGTTGCTGCTAGTGTCATTATTCCAGAACTCTGCCTGGGCTGATTCTTTTACTTCCTCAAGGCAACGGTTCCTGTTTTGGAACTTCACAGACAAGAAAAATATTTGCCTCGTTGCCAACTTTTTATTTTATCAACTGTAGAAAATTCTGCGTGGAATTGCCACCCACTTCTGTCATGTCTTTTGTCCCCTCCCTCCCCCGCTGTGCAAGGACACGATTGAGGAGCAAAACAAATGAGTCCTTTAAGAGGGAGTGCATGTAGGCCTAGGGAAACTCAGCCAAGTGCCCTTAGTTTACTTACTCAACTGCAGTCTAGTGACAATGTCTTCCTGACCAGCACGAGTCAGTCCAGAAGCATCTGGAAATCTCTGCCTTGGAGAATTTCAGTCCCCAAGTCTGGTTCAGTGAGGGCTGTGATTCTGTATGAAGTGCTTTCGAGAACCAACATACAGGATGAGGCAGGCCCAAGGAAGCACCGTGCCCAGTACCCACACAGAGCGAGTGTTGACTTTGCCTGAATTTCTAGAAGATTGCCTCCATCCGCTACTTCACTGTATTTGGGTAAACATGGCCTCAGAGAGCCTTTCGCTGGAGAAATTATAAAATTCAGCAAAGCCTCGTGATCTCATTTTGGATCTCCTCAGGATTCCTCATCAAGATGCAATTAAGCAGAGAAAAATTCTGCCTGGGGGTGTGATTTGGGTGCCTCGCCGTGTTCTGACTTGACTTTCTGTGCCGCGGCTCTTTCCCTTTCCATAGCATCGCTTCTGTGTCTGACAGCCGGCTCTGCGGAGCTGTGCACGAAGGGACAAGCGCTTGCTGAGCGGAAAGGACGAGCAGGGCTGTCGCTGCGCCCTTTTCCCAGAAACTTTGTGGGAACCCCCTTTCCCTTTCTCTCGCTCTCTCTCCAGCCTCAGTTTTATGACCCGGTGGAGCCGGTGGACTTTGAAGGACTTCTGATGACACACCTGAACAGCCTGGATGCGAAGCTGGCCCAGGAGCTGGGAGACTTCACCGAGGACGACTTGGAAGTGGTGTTCACGCCAAAGGAATGTCGCACTCTGCAGCCCTCTTTGCCAGAGGAAGGGTAAATCGGTTTCCTCAAATGCAGATGGGATTGTGAGGTCATGACTGGTATGGGTCACGGGGGTTGGGGGGAGGAGATGCCTTAATTCTGGACTTGTTTGAGAACTCAGGTTACTCAGATCCATTGAGATGTACAGGATGACAGCAGGGTACCCCCGGCTGGAGAGTTTTTACCTTGGTTTCACCAGAGGCTTCCAAAAGGTGGGTGGAGACTAAGCCAGTGCAGAGGAAGCTGTAGGACAATATAAAAGGCTCGGGGAGAGGTGAAGGTGGAGGTGAAGGTGACCGCCTGGAGGTCAGCTCAGTGACCTTGGGCGACTCATGTGAGCTCACAGAGCCTCAGTTTCTCCCTTTGTAAAAATGTCAAGTTTTTTCAATAATGATTAGTGGAGTGATTCCCAAGCATTATTGTTTCCACCCAAGAGGCTGCAGTGAGTCACAAATAAATTCCACCCACGTTTCTTGAGCGCCCACTGTGTGCTGGGCACAGCCGCAAATAGATGAAGAGGGCAAAGTTCCTGCCTTGGAAGAAAAGTTTTGCCAAGTGGGGACACAGTGGGGAAAGCTCTGGAGAGCGAATGTGTGAATAGCTGGTTAGAGTCTGAGCCTCTGTCATGGGTTAGTCTGGGTGTTTCTAGGTGGGGGCGTCGGCTCTTGGTAGCAATGGAATTATATCCACATGAAACTCGTGTTATTTCCATGGCATAAAAAGCAATGGCTCCTCAGAGGCTTAGGATGAACTTTTAGTTGCGTTTACTTTCAAAAATTTCAAAAACTTCAAAAAATTCAGACTCCCATCGCTCCTGGACGTTTTCAGTCTTATCATCCCCAGAAAATGTCCGCCAAAGGAGATCATGAAACAGCCCCTGCTCTCACTACTGTGGAATCTTCTGGTTCTATTTTGGATTTTTTTCCATCAGTTTAAAGAGGGTGGGTGACATCCCCGAGGGCCTTTGCTCTCCTGTTCAGATAAGTTCTTATTCACGTGGGAGAGCTTACAACGTGTTCCGCTCAGACATTTCAGAAAAACTCCCCAGAAAGCAAACACCGGGAAACATTTTCCCCCATTGCCAACCCATGTGTTCAGATGTGACTTTAATCTAGGTAAGATCTATCTTTTTTTACCTTTGACAGAGATCGTATTATTTCTTTGTCTGAAATCTATGGTTACTTATTTAATTATTTTCAAATGAGGTAAGAATCTTGGAAAATCCTGTTTAAGACACTTAACATAGATTTAGAGATAGGAGGATTTTTATTATTTAAATTGTGATGAAAGAGGCATTTTTTTTTTTTACCTGAGCCTCAGTGAGTCAGCATAATGCTGCCTTGTGACCAGAATTTGTAGCTCACGCTGTCTATCTGATGACTTTAAAACCACCTCTGCTCCTTCAATCATGGCCAAAAAGCCTGCCGTTATAATCGAAACCCAGAAAGGCCTCATTGTCATCACTAGAGTAAAGAACAGCTGACCCTTGTGCACCCAGAACTTCCGGGTGAACTCTGACAGTGGGATGGTGGAAGCCAGCACTCCACAGGTGAATGACCTGGGTTTAAGTCCCTGCCCTTCCGCCCGCTGGGTGACTTTGAGCAAGATCCTTATCATCCCCTACTTCCGTGAAATGTGAATAAATTGTGCATGGCCATGCCTTGTAGGGCTGAGTGAGAATTAACTGAATTAATATATATAAATTGGTGACATCAGTATCTAGCACATAATACGTAGGTCGGAAGTGTGAACTATCCTATATGAGTCTTATCATGTGCCTGATACTCTCCTAAGCACTTCCCTACTGACCTAATCTTCATCCCGCCCCTGAGGGAGGCACTCCTCTATTAACGGTGCTCCAAGTTAAGGACACTGAGGCACAGAAGGGTGGGGTGACTGGCCCGAAGTAGCTAATAAGGGGCAGGGCTAGGATTTGGGCAGTCAGTGTCGAGTATGCAGTTGAACTCTTAGACCCATTTATCTCAAATACCAAAACATTTGGGAAAGCAGCAGAAAGCTCTGATACCGCATGGAATTGGCGATTTCTGATTTCAAGCCTCTGAAGGGCTTGGAAAGTCTTTCCCATGACACACTCCTATGCAGGCATGATAAGCATTAATAGTCACCGGCCAAAGCCAGCGTCTGCTCCCTGAAGGGTAAGACCACTGTTCTTCATGGCTTTCCCAAAGGGAAACATGCGGCCCTAACTTGGTTACACGCGAGTCAAAAATATGCCCCAATTACCCCTGTGGGAAACTGGCATTTATACTTCTTTCTCTTGTTTCGTCCGTGATTAAAGCTGGTTCTACCTCTCTGCTGTTGGAATGCCTTTAAGGGATAGGTACAGTTTAACACGATTCTCTGTAATAAAGACAACCCACAAAGCATCAAATGCCAACACGTTGGTCTCATGCAAATGAAAATGCTGTAGCCTGGGGAACACTGCAGACGCTTGATGAATGGGCAGAGGTGCGTCCGGGGCTCTTCCTCCATAGGATTTGAAATGACGCTCCTCTCCTTGGTTATGATAAGGGACGGCTTTCTTGTATCTCTCCAGTAATAACGTGATTTTATTTCATTTCCCACCTCACTAGGGTTGAACTGGACCCTCACGTCAGGGACTGTGTTCAGACCTATATCCGGGAGTGGCTAATCGTGAACCAAAAGTAAGTTCATTTTTCTTTTCTCCTGACATATATATACGTGTGTCTCATATTGTGAGCTTGTAAAATTGTATTTTAATTACATTTTGCAAATGCAGTATGGGGTTTGCAGGAAAACTGAAGAGAAAGTACTGGGCGTTCTCATATGCCTCCCCCGAATAGTTCCCCTTATCATCAACCTCTTGGGGTTTGCGGGGAGTTGGTGTGTTCATTTGGTTTGGTTTTTTGTTTGTTTGTTGCACATGTGCCCAGGTGACCGTTACAAGTACATTTGAGCAAGGAAGCAAATTTGCAAATACACAAGCCATGACTAATGAATGCAGAGGGAGTGTATCTTGTCCCCTATTTGTACACCTGCTCAGGCTCCATACTATCTACTGTATAAAATATCAGCTCCGCCTGCCTGCCTTTCAGGGGCTTTAACAATCTGGCCCAATGTAGGTACTGAAACTTATTTCCCTTACCTCCCAGACCCATTTCCTTTCTTCTGGGCCCGGCACCTCTTCCTCAATTCCTCCATATAACTCAGTCCTACCTCCATAATGCAGCCCTTGCTGTCTCTCTCTGGATGCCTTCCCCCCACATTTCCCTGTCCATCAAATCCTCCCTGTAGAGTAGAGGCCAGGACAAGTTTCTTTTTTCTGTACACAGCCTCCTCTGCCTGAATCCATCTTTTGTCGATGGACCTTACTTAAGTGTGATACGTTTCTTTCTTTTTTTTTTTTTTTAAATGTTTTTATTTTTATTTCTAGGAGAGAGAGAGACAGCGTGAGCAGGGGAGGGTCAGAGAGAGAGGGAGACACAGACTGAAACAGGCTCCAGGCTCTGAGCTGGCAGTCAGCACAGAGCCCGACGCGGGGCTCGAACCCACGAACCGCGAGATCATGACCTAAGCGAAAGTCAGACGCTCAACCGACTAAGCCACCCAGGCGCCCCATTGTGATACGTTTCTTATAACTGATGAGCCCATAGTGATATTTTATTTTTTTAAGTTTATTTTGAGAGAGAGAGAGAGAGAGCATGTATGTCCACGAGCAGGTGAGGGGCAGAGAGAGAGGGAGACCGAGAAGCCCAGGCAGGCTCTACGTTGTCAGCACGGAGCCTGACATGGGGCTCAAACCCACGAACTATGAGATCATGACCTGAGCCAAAATCGAGTCAGACGCTTAATCGACCGAGCTACCTAGGCGCCCCAGTGATTCATTATCATTAACTAAAGTCCATGGGTTACATTAGGGCTTATCTTTTGTGTTGTCCATTCTACAAGTTTTGACAAATGTGTAATGGCATGTGTGCCATTGCAGTATTGTACAGGGTAGTTTTACTGCCCTAGAATATTCCTGTGAACCCACGTTCATCTCTCCCTGGCGATCACTTACCCTTCTACTGACTCCATAGTTTTGCCTTCTTCCTTCATGTCTTTTTGTGACTGGAGAGCTCATTTCTCTTTTTGCCCAATAACATTCCACTGTATGAACCAAGTTTGTTCAGCCATTCACCTGTTGAAGGAGAGTTACATTTTAAACATAAAGCATAGGGCCTCTTTGTTTTGTTTCCATTCTGATGAATTCTTAGGAGGAGAAAAATAAATGAATTGAAACTTGGCCTCAAATTGAAAGGTGACATTTAAATTTGTAACCATGAAATAGATTAGTTACTAGGTTTCCAGCCAAAAGGACCCTTCTCTTCTGGGTTGGTTACTCAGATGTGCTACAGTATTGTTTGTGCTTTCTGTCCCTATGTCACTGATCTGGACATCACTCTCCTGTGAGAAACCTGTATACACCCCCAAAATCCTCAACCTGTATGTATGTATGTGTTGGGGAGCGGGTCAGGGAGTGTCTGCAGATTGGGGGAACATCCCATTAAAAAAAACATCTGATGGGGCGCCAGGGTGGTTCAGTCGGTTAAGCGTCTGACTTTGGCTTGGGTCATGACGTCACAGTTCACGGGTTTGAGCCCCGTGTCGGGCTCTGTGCTGACAGCTCAGAGCCTGAAGCCAGCTTCAGATTCTGTCTCCCTCCCTCTCTTTCTGTCCCTCCATTGCTTGTGCTCTGTCTCTCTAAAAAATAAATAAACATTAAGAAAAAAAAGAAAAAGAAAAAATCAGGGAGGCTTTACCAAGACATATATAGTTTGAAATTCTGCTGTCCTCACTGACTCTTTATACACTAGTAAGAATTACTGTTCTATGGTGTAAACAATGGAAGACGTTGGGGTTAGGGTTTTATCCAGCTCCTGGAAGTGTGCCACTGCATTTGTGCTGATGGTTTTTGGAACTGTGTCCATAAGCAGGCGATTTTCAATAGCTGAGCAAGAGAAAGCATCGCTTGTAAAAAGTAATTAAGAGAAAGTTAGATGCTAATCCATCATGTATTCTAATTTCCAACGTGAATGGAAAACGAAGTTGGTCGGGCAGTCAAGTAAGAGTGTGCTTTGTTGCTAATACATTAAAAAGTTCAGAACAAGTTGTTCTCAAGCTTTTAAATGTTATAATTAGAGGTACTTTCCTGGATATTACGGTTCTAAAAATGTCTGAGAAGGAACAATAAATAGAAAGGTCCATTTTACTACATTTGGTTTTTATTTTCTCCTTGGGACACTGTACTTTTTCATTCCTTGTGGCAGCTCCCACTGGGGTATTCTTTTTTTTCCCCCTCTCTATCTTGCACAAACTTAAAAAAGGTCTCTTTCAGAAAAGTCCTTTCAGAAGTTTTAGAGATGGTAGGGAAACCAAAGGAGAAAAAAAAATCACTCCATTTCAGTATAGACACAAAACTACCATTAACATTTGATGCATAACCTTTGAATCATATTTCTTTATATACATATATATATTTGTATAAAAGCTAAATCACATTATAATACTATTTTGCAGCTTGATGCTTTTTCAGTCTTTATAGTAGGTCTTTTTCAGTGTTATACCCCAATATAGTAATGTCCCTGTGCAAATCTATGATTTTTTTCCCTTCAGAATAAATCCCTATAAGAGGAATTTCTGTGTCTAAGGTTAAGCACAAATTCAAGGATTTGAGAATAATATATTGGAAATATTATTAACAAATATGCATGAATCCTAAGAATATTGGATGCTATCTTTTCATACATTTCCAAATTACTTGTAAAGAGACTTTCTTTCATTTGCATTTTCTAAATTACGAAACTGGGCCTGTTTTTCTATATATTTGTTGGCCATTTGTCCTTTTTCCTGCGTGTCTTGCTTATTTGTAAAATTTGTACACCTCTATTAATGTATTTGTCTGGGCTTGTTTATGTCTAGGATTATGTTTATTTGTTAGGGAGATTAACCCTTTGTCTATGATATAGTACAAATTCCTTACCCTGCGGGTTCTTTGTCTTTCAAAATTGTTCATAACTTTTTAACAAACAGAATTATTTATGTAATCAAGTCTATATTGGTATTTTTCCCGTGCTTTCTATTTTTACTATCATGCTTAAATTTTAATTCACAAACCTGATATTATTTACTGGGAATTTTGGATTAAAATTTTAATTCAGATCATGAGCCACTTGATGGTTCTTTTTTTTCTTAGGTGTCTCCGTTTGTTTTCATCTCTTCTGTAGGAACAATGATTATCAGTATTTTTATTTTATGCAAATTTTTATCTCCCCTCCCGCCCCCCTCCCCCCCCCCCCCATAAAACTAAGCAATATCTGCCTTACCTTTACGGTGCGGCAACATACTAGAGATGGGAATTGCCACCGGCCCTGTTTTCTGCACACTTGTGGAAAGGTCCAGTTCCTTTCCCAGAAATTAGGTAGAAGTATGCAACTCTGAAACTCATCAGTTTCGGGAAGCTTGGACAAGTGTTTTAGTGAGGAAGCACCTTTATCTGCCCGGCTGTTTGATTTTTCGGTACTCTGAATCTGTTACTCTGCAACTGAAAGCTTCAGTTCCCAGCACACGCTCCTCCCAGAGATCAGTCGGCCCCGCTGTGCGCACCTTTGATATTTTATATGTGGGGAGAATCCAGTCCACTGTTCCCAGATGCCCTTCCTCCTGACCCTGCATATATCGTTAGCTCAGTTGTTTTCTCAGAGTTGTTTCTTGATCATTGCTGAATGGCGGTAGAAAGAGACAGGCAGGGGAGGGGGGGTGGGGGTTGCGGTGGTGGTGGTGCAAATGAGTGCAGCCAGGTGGAACCTGGGAGGGGCTCCATCCATAAGCCACTGCGGTGAAGAAGGAGCATTCAGATTTCTGGCGAGTGTAGACATTGACTGCTCAGGGAATGGCAGGAAGGAAAGCACCACGTGCCTTCCTTTGAGCTCCGCTCTGGGGAGACGAAGCATGGGAGCTCCTTCTGCCAGCCCATCTGATCCACAGAGATTCTGGCCAGATTCAGGTACTATCTGATCATTCTGGTGAGCGTACGCTTATCCCACATCTTCTCCAGCAGTGTTCTGGGAAGTTGGCAGAGAACACAGTAGGGTTTGCTTGCCCGTTGTTACTTAGTGGTTAATTAGCTCTCCTTTGAATTTTTTACTTTATGTGTCAAATAATGCCTGCTTGTTTGGAAAGAAATCAAATAATGTAAAGTGTATTAAGTAAAAAGCAGTCTTGCCTCACTCCTTACTCACCCCCTGCCCTTCTCTCCAACCCACTCTTAACTTCACGGGTGTTGCTGTATAGACTTCCAGAGCTTCTTTTTATACCCTCGCAAATATATATATATATATATGGATATTTATGTTTTACATAAATATGTAGGTGCATATGTGTAAATATATATATGTTTACGTATATATCCCTCACTGCCTGGTATCCCAGGGGTGAAGACATGTATCGTAACTCATTGAATCTTTCTCTATTGAGGGACACTGCAAGTGTCTCCATTTTTCAGGTATAATTAACTCACATATAATTTTTCACATGTTATGTATGTTCACATATTATTTATAATAATACCACCATAGACATCTGAACATCTGCCCTTCCGCATGTGTATGAGTATTTCTGAGAGTAGAAATGGAGCCAGTGCACATGATACATTCTCATAAGAACTGCCAAATTCTCCCCCAGGAAAGCTACACTGATTCCCTCCATTACCACCTGGGTGTGAAACTGCCCTGTCCCCCCCATATCTTTGCCAGTGCTGGATATGATTGATCAGAACAAAATATACATTCCTGAAAGTTTATTCTTGTTATTGTAAACTGGAAGCTGTTATGCGTACCTTCTGAATGTTGTTTCTCTGATTTTTCCTCCCTTATCTATCCCAAAATCCTAGTTAAATATTTACTATGCCCCCTGAATTCCAACTCCTAAGTATTTACCCAAGTGAAATGAAAACGTATGTTCACATAAAAAATCCATATGACAATGTTTATAGCACTTTTATTTGTGATTACCAAAAATTAGAAACAATGCAAATCACATGCAGTTGGATAATGGATAACCAGACTTTGGCACACGCATACAACGGAATACTACTCAGCAATAAAATGGAACATATTCTTCATACGTACAGCCACATAGAGGAGTCTCAGTTACATGATGTGAATTGAAAGAAGCCCGACCAACAAAGACAATTTCATGATTCCATTTTGTAAGATCAGTTCTGCAAAAGGCAGAGCAGTGGGGGCAGAACACAGATCATTGGTTGCCAGGGTCTAGGGGTGGAGAAAGGACTTGGCTGCAGAAGGTCATTGGAGACTTCTGGGGTGCTGGAACTGTTCTAAATCTTGATGGTAGTCGTGGTTCTCCAATGTCTGCTTTTGTCAAAACTCACCGAACTATAATCCAAGGAGAATGAATTATAATTGTTCCCACAAATCAACGGGTAGAAATCTACAGTGATCCTTCCTGGCATCACTTAATTGCTCATTAAATGTAAGCTCTAATCATTTGCTATGGTTTATTATATTATTTCACAGAATGGTAATTCTCTGGAGCAGGAATAAATGGATTCAAGCCCCAGCTCCGCCACTGGCTAGTTGTATGGCCTAAGGCGGACTATTTTGTGTGTGTGGTGTGCCTCAATTTCCTCCTCAGGAAAATAGGAATTAGAATAACACCTTCCTCATAAGGTATATTGTATACAACAGGTAAATTAACACCTGTAAAATACTAAGATTTCTTGGCATACGGCAATAGATTAGCTACCACTTACGATATTTATTAAATAATATTACAGAGCATGCCTCCATTGTCCCTGCCCAATTGACAAATAATTTCGATTAGATGTATTAGGATATGATATGCAAAGGAAGAAAGCAGGGGACAACTCGGTGTTATTGAAAGTTTATTTTCATTGAATGATCCAAGATAGATTTCCCATCGTAAGTACCATAATTTATATATTCTTGAGATAAAGATAAAATTTGGAAAACCAGAATGCCTACTACTTTAGGGATTATCTCTTTCCAGTTTAGCCTATCCAAAATATTCCTCTCAAGTGAAATAAGACTTGAAGGCTTCAGAAAAAGTGCTTATTATATTAGTGTGTTAAAGGAATGAACCAAAAACTCTGTCCCGTGTATTTAAGTGCACTGTTGGCGGGGTGGTAAACTCCTTTCCTCTGGAACACCATACCATACTTAATGAAGCCATTTCACCTTCCATGGACATGTCTGTCATCCATAACCATGCAGTCAAACACTGATTTAGTTAGCTGTTTTATTCCTCAATTATCTCCTTGCTGATATTACATTTCTCTGTAATATCTAAGGATAGTTTTTTATGTCCTGCTATCTGTGATAATGGCTTTGAATCCCACTTAGGGGGCCAGGGAGTGGAATAATGGCCACTGTGTTCCCTCCCCCGCTCATAATTCTATAGAGCATTGCCACTCAAGTTCTATAATTGAGGCTTTTAAATCAGACAAGAGTGCTGCCCATGAAGGATAGAGGAAGTTTTTAGAATTTCTTTTTAACTTCATAAGAAAAATTAAACTACACAGAAACACAAAATGCATGATCTTCCTTTGGGAGAAATATATTTTCCTACTTGACGTGTTTATGTTGCGTAGACTGGAAGCTGCCTTGAATGGATTCTGTTCCATCTTTCATGTCTATAGCATAAAATTCGGTGTCATTGTTCCAAAAATAACAGTGCTTTTCTCTCCGTGACTTTTAGAAAAGACCCTTGATCTAATGAATAGAATGGTCGTTGCGTGTTCATCTCATCTCATTTCCAAATTCTTGATAATTTTGCATGGATTGATGTTTCCTGGCATCTTTTGAGTCACAGTAAATGTTTAAGCGTTACTTCCTCTGCCATTTTCTCTAAGAGAACTAAAAGAGCGATTAACTTAAGACTGTGTTTGGTGTCTTAGTGGAAAGTCGAACTCTTCAGTAGTTAAACTTGCTTACATGCTATTTATTCTTGGGGTATTATCTGCAGCGACAGTGAAACATTTCATGAGTGTTATGAGCACCATCATAAAAGCCCTCAGACTCTGTCTTTCATCCTGGGTGATTAAGGTAATTCCGAAGGAAGGTCGTGCTCAAGGAGAGCTGGGACATCAAGGAATGGGGTATCATCTGTTTTATTACTCCATATTTTACTCCCAGTGAACTGGTAAACAATTAAAATTCAAACACATCATTGCCTATAATTCAGTTACTCCCAAAACACCATAAAAATGTCTCCCTGATCAATAATTGCTTATTATGACATGCATTTGTTGTGCTGGCTGTCAAGGTGTTTAGCTATTTGCTTTCTCAAAGCCACCAAAGCCCATCGGCCGCTGCAGTTACAGAGAGCAACCCGGCTGTGGAGATCACTGAGCCACGCCTGAGCCATGACGCACAGGCTCCCAGGCCCACGGCTCCCCACCCCCTCAGCCCACAGGCCCGGGCTGTGGCGAAGCCTTCCCCGACCTGGCTGGGAAGGAAACTGCTGGAGGAAATTGCTCCCTTCTGTGAATTTTCAAAGCAGGCTGTTCGTATATCTCTCAGAAGCTCTCGTCACACTCTACATTGCATTCCGGTGACTTGGCTGAATGTTTATCTCCCCTGCTAAATGTGTGGTCTTTTCTCACTAGACTATGACCTCACGGAGGACAGGGCCTCCTGGAAAGCTAGGGTTCTTGTGTCTTCCTCTTGGCCTCCTCTCTGGTGCCTTAGTCTCGGGAGATACTCTATGTGTTGAATGGGAAAATGAAAGAAGGTTCACTCGGCCACTGTACAGGGTGCTCTGGAGCGATCACACTGCAGCGTTTTCTCACCGCCCCACTTTGGGGCAAGGGGTGGGGATATTGTAGACAAGTCAACCATTGGTTACAACCATGGAGCCCCAGGGGGAAGATAGAGGGCTGGCGGGTAGAGTGAATCACTCAGTTGTCTCTGGACATGGCAGCTCCTGTGCTCACAGGATGGATGCACATCTTGGTAAGTAGGACCCATTAGCGGTCTGCATTACATATAATACAGTGCCACACACCGAACATATATTCTTTTTCTTTTATGTTGAAACAATCTCAAATTTACAGAAGCTTTCAAGTGTAATACAAAGATCTTTTTTTTCCCTCCCCCAAAACATTTGAGAGTAAGTTGCCAACCTGATTTTCCGTTACTGCTGAATACTTTGGTGTGTAATTTCTCTTTTTAAAACTATTTGTTCATTTTTGAGAGAGAGAGAGAGTGAGAGAGCGAGCATGGGCACGGAAGGGGCAGAGAGAGAGGAGGACAGAGGACCCAAAGGAGGCTCCGCACTGGCAGCACCGAACCTGATGTGGGTCTCGAACTCACAAACTCTGAGATCATGACCTGAGCTGAAGTTGGACACTCGACTGCCTGAGCCATCCAGGCGCCCCAGTGTGTAATTTATACAAACAAGGATGTTCTCCATCATAATTAGCGTATAGCCGTCACATTCAGGAAATTCACATTTATACATTATTACCATCTAATCCTATTAGACCTTATAGACCCTATAAGCTTTACCAGATGTCCCAAGAAGCCCTTTAGAGTAAAATCATCTAGTTGAAAGGCATGCATTGCATTGCGATGTCACATGGCTTCCGTATTATTTACTCTGGAACAGTTCCCGAGTGTTTCCTTAACTTTCATGACCTTGAGATTACAGGGCAGTTATTTTTTTTAAGTTTATTTATTTATTTAGAGCAAAAGAGAGAACACAAGCAGGGGAGGGGCAGAGACAGAGAGGGGGAGAGAGAGAAAGAGAAAGAAAATCCCAAGCAGGCCATCAGCACAGAGTCCAAAGTGGGGCTCAGACCCACAAACTGAGATCATGACCTGATCTGAAATCCAGAGTCAGATGCTTAACCAACTGAGCCCCCCAGGTATCCCCAGACAATTATTTTTTATACATAATAATCCCTTCATTTGTATTCGATTATTGTTAGATGCTTAGTTCCTCATCAGACTTTCAGTTTATTTGTATCAATATTGAATCATAGTTTCCTATTTTGTTCAGTAGGTTTGAATCCAGTTCTGTGGTTTATTTTGATGCTCTGATTGTCCTCACTTTGCCAAGTCTGAATTCCTTCGACTGGCCATTGTGTCTTTTTTACATCAATCACGTCCTTCCTTTCTGCCACAAGAGATTCCACACTGATCGAATATTTTCCTTTCCTTACCCCCAGAATCAGTCATTTCTCCAAGCGGCTCTGATTCCTTTTGAGTGGAAACTGGTCCTTCAAAGCCAAGCTGTAGGTGTTGGGTGTGCTCATTGCTATTAAGGTGTTGCTTATCCAGTGTCTTCTCAGTGAACAAAGTAGGGAGTGTGTGTGTGTGTGTGTGTGTGTGTGTGTGTATGTGTGTATGTGCACGCATGTGCACGCACCACAAGCCACGAGTTCATGTTGATACGTGCAGATCCAATGCCACATCACAGTATTCATTCTCGTTTTCTTCCTTTCCATATTTTTATCTCTTCTTAGATGGTGGAAAACCAGACTCATTGTTCTTAATATGTTTACTTAAGTGATCAGTCCCCCTACATGTAGCCGTCGCCAGCCCCACCGCCAGCCCCGCACGGTCACCTTCCTCCTCATATTCTGGCCATGACGCCCTCACCAGGCTTGCTCCTCCTGTGTGGATGCCGTTCTGCGCCTGCGCCGGTACTTAGTGCCAGGCCGCCCCTCCCCAAGGTGCATGCCCTGGTTCGCCACAGTGCGTCTACTCTGTTCTCACAGGCCAGGCTGTTCCAGGTGGGGCGCCCTCCTCACACCACATGGGTTCTGATTCCCCACGCCCGGCAGCTCTTTCATACTCGTGCTCTCCTCACCCCGTTTGGCCTTCGACTTCCCATTCTGAGCTGCCTCACCTGCCCCCCACCCTGAGGCATGGAGCACGGCCTTGTTCTGACGGTTGTAGTGCCAGACTGCATAGACGGGGCAGGAGAGGAAGGGAAGGGGAAGAAGGAAAAGAAGCAGAGGCCTGCGTATTGTTTCTCAGTCATCACAACAGGTCACTTGCCTCGCTAGGGTCTCTTAGCTGGCACACAAGGAGGGAGCATCTGAACCCGGGTCCTGGACTCTGCAGCCAAATGCTGTCTACTCCACTCTGCCCCTGATGAGCCTGGTCTGGGGGCGCCTTTGTGGCTCAGTCGGTTAAGCCACCGACTCTTGATTTTGGCTCAGGTCATGATCTCACAGTCCGTGAGTTCAGTTGCCACATCAGGGTCTGTGATGACAGTGCGGAGCCTGCTTGGGATTCTCTCTCTCCCTCTCTCCTTGCCCCTCCCCCGTGCATGCTCACGCTCGCTCTTGCTCCCTCTCGCAAAATAAATAAATAAATAAATAAATAAATAAATAAAAAGAGTTTGGTCTTTAAAATAGGTTTGGTCTTTGGATGGTTCCCAAATATACAATAATAGCATTTGGAGAAAAAAAAAATACAGTTTCTTGAAAGCAATAGGTCGTGCTCATTTTCAGAGGATAGTTCTTCTACCGCTTGGCCGACTTCCCCATCTCGCTCTTGCCTGCAGATAGGCTCCACAGGAGCATGGCTTTATTTGGCTCCGGTGTCTGCGTCGGGTAATGAGGTGGGGCCTTCTGGTGGCCGGTGGCCCTCAGCCAGCAGTCTCACTACCTACCCGATGGTGGCTTCTGCCTTCCATGGCTGGCACTTCTGAAATGAGTCCTCTTTACACGCTTGCCAGCCCTAGCCCCGCTGCCACAAGGGAGCTGTGTGACTTTCTGCAACGTCAAAAAGGGGAAGTAGAAGCTAAGTCTAGAATGAGGAAGGGGAGAAAAGTTTGTTCTGGTTCCAAGCACACAACCAGGGAAAACGTCAGTCTTAATGCCTCCAGCCCCCAAGCCCTCCGGGCCGGTGCATGTATGGACTTACGGTATACATGTTGCAACAGGAACTTTTAATACTCTTCAGTGACTCATTTTTGTGATGCACGTTTGTCAGTCTTTGGGGATCATATAAAGGCCTCCAGAAAACATTCTAACCAAACGGAGGACAAACAAGAAAGCAAGCCTCCATTGGCCGAACGTTGCAAAAGAAACGTAGCCCGATAAACCTGACTTCTCCCAGATTTAAGCGTCGTTAGGAGAAAATTGATTTGAGTGTTTCCAGGTATAGTGTGTGTGTGAACTTTTTATCATAAAATCTTAGAGCTGTTCGAGTGTCTTAGAATTCACCTCGTGTTTATGCCTCACCTGTGAAGAAACGGAGGCACTGGGGGGGAGTGATTAAAGATAAGAGAAGCAGATGCATGGCTGTAGTTGCGTGTGTGTGTGTGTGTGTGTGTGTGTTGTTACTTGGCAGTAAACACTCAGATAGGTGCAGTTATGAGGCAAGAAAGCTAAGGCAGATATAGTTCTGGTTGCCAAGGCACACAAGCTCTTAAGTTAGGCTGCCTCCTGATTTTTGTTCCTGTGGCCTGAACAGGTGGCCTTGTGAGGAGACATGTGACATTGAACCTTTCGCATCAGTCCTCCCTGGAGTGTACAAGTCCCAAGAAGGGCAAAGGGCAGATACCAAAGCGTGAAATTTGTGTTTTAATTCACCGTTTGCATTTGATTTTAGAATGACATTTTTTAGTGTTTATTTATTTTTGAAAAAGAGAGAGCACAAATGGGGCAGTGGCAGAGAGAAAGGGAGACACAGAATCCAAAGCAGGCTTGAGGCTCTGAACTGTCAGCACAGAGCTTGACACAGGACTTGAACCCATAAACTGTTGAGATCATGACCTGAGCCAGAGTTGGATGCTTACCCGACTGAGCCACCCAGATGCCTTTAGTTAATTCCTTTGGGATTTTTTTTCCCCTTAAAATTGGACTCTGCGGGGAAAATAATCACTGATTTGGTGTGTTGTAATTACAAGAGGAATCTTAGGATGCAACTCCTTACTTACCACTATTTTGAGTTGGGTGTTTTTCCCCCAGGACATTATATTACATGTAGGTTTTTCTTTGAACCCTTAAAGAGAGTCCAAAAAAAAAAAAAAAAAAAAAAAAAAAATTTTTTGCACTAGCAAAGCTACCCAGCCAGTTCCTAAGTTTCTATTGATGAGAATAACTTTTAAGAAGCTAACAGGTTGAGGGGCACCTGGGTGGCTTAGTCGGTTAAGCATCCGACTTTCACTTAGGTCATGATCTCGCGGTTCGTGGGTTCGAGCCCCGCGCCGGGCTCTGTGCTGACTGCCAGCTCAGAGCCTGGAGCCTATTTTGGAGTCTGTGTCTCCCTCTCTCTCTGACCCTCCCCTGCTCACGCTGTCCCTCTCTCTCTCTCTCTCCTAGAAATAAATAAAAATATTAAAAAAAAAAAAAAGCTAACAGGTTGAAATCCTGTGTAAGGCTGTCTTTCTCTCAAAGATTTTCTGTTCATAGAAAAGAAATACTATAATATAAAATAAATTTTGCTCACACGTATATCTGCTCTTCTGAACACTACCATCTGCACACTTAGAACAACTGGAACCAAAATCATTTTCTTAAATATTTTAAGTAGTTATTACTTCTGGGGAATTGTTTGAAGGGGTCCCCCAAAATACTTTTTGGGAATTGATGCCTGTGAACAATGTGATATTTTAGATTTCATTTATTGTGTTGGTGCTTAGGAATTCCAAACCAGAAGTTATCCTGGATGTTTCCCTTGAAATCTTTTCTAAATGCCTAATTTTATTTCCTTATTCTGAGTATACCTTACTCATTTACTTATCTTTTCTCAGTTCCCCAATTTGGCCTGCCGTTCAACCAGGCCCGTCAGTACAGGTTTGTATCGGAGCAGTGCACGTGGCCGAGAGCCAGTAACGATGACCATTTATAGTAAACTTTGACTTGACTTAGTCGCCAAACCCATCTTGCGCCTCTTCTAGGCTATTTCTTGTCTCCTTTCACTCAAAACAAATGGTTTATCTTTAGAGCACAATAAAATCTTTATTTTTTAATTTTTTAAATGTTTTATTTATTTCTAGGAGAGAGAGAGACAGCATGAGCAGGGGAGGGTCAGAGAGAGAGGGAGTCACAGACTGAAACAGGCTCCAGGCTCTGAGCTGGCAGTCAGCACAGAGCCCGACGCAGGGCTCGAACCCACGAACTGCGAGATCATGACCTAAGCGAAAGTCGGACGCTCAACCGACTAAGCCACCCAGGCGCCCCATAGAGCACAATAAAATGTACAGACAGAGCTGATTCTCCATGCAGACAACCTTGGGACACCTCATTTTTCCTTTAATTAACTTAATCAACTAAAATTTATTGACTACCAGCTCTGTGCATAACCCAACACTTCATCCCTCCCTACGAGTTATAGGCTGTGGATCTGGATCGTTGCTAGCAACTCTCCCACATTTCCTGCTTAATCTGTCTGCCATTTGATCCGCCCAATAAATCCTAACTCATTTCATATCCTTTTACCAACCTGCTCAGGGGGGTTTCGAAAAGTGGGAGAAGTCAAACAAAATGGCAGCGTGGGTGTGCGGTTGACTTCACAGCCTGTTTTCCAAGAAGACTTTGAGTCAGAGGAAGGGAAATAAGCACGCTGGTTTCTGTAGTTATTATTTGACAACTTCTGTCTGTTGCCTTTTTCAGGGTGGTCTCATTTCTTTCTCCAGTGACAGTGGTAACCATTATCTTTTAAACCCTTTTCATAGCTAGGCATTTTTGAAACACAATTTTAATGGAGTGCATGGAGTGGAGATTGAGAATATGAGCGAAGATTTTTGGCACGTATGTCATTTATCCCTATTTTTTCTTAACCGTGGCCTGCCTTTTTAATTCATTATTAAGAACACTGATGGGGACATGAAATGTTTCCCTTTATTTTTATCTTCAGATGATCTTTATTTGCTGCTCTGCACATTGCTAGATTTATTCCAGCCTCTTAACACTGGGGTCATAGTTTAGCGTCAGCTTGGAGCCAAATGCCCGGAGGCTGAAATGACGGCACCTCCAAAGTGGCATTTTCCCAGACCATTCCTGCCTTTAATAACGAGCCAGGCAGGAGGCGAGGCTGCATCTCATCACAGCCCAGCCTTGTATTAGGCCTGGTACATAATTAGATGTGAGGAATTACAATCGGTCTCTCTTTGCAAGATCCTTCAGTGCCGTGTGTACACTTAAGCCATCGCTTTTATTTTTAATCTAATGTGTGTGTATCTCTCTCTCTCTCTTCAAATGATGTAAAAACAACAATAAAAGAAACCAAGGAAGTTCAGAGATTTGCAGCTTTAAAAAGACTGGATCCCGAAGAGACTTTCACAAGACGCTTCAGAAACAAACGTTTGAGTCGGAATCCTTGGAGAGCAGTGAACCCAGCGCACAGGTATTTTCTGTCAACAGACATGGTTACCAGGTTACTGGACTGTTCTGCCCAGGGCATGCTGTTGATGTTTTAACTAGAAAAAGGGCTAGACTCAGAAAATGTCAGAGTAGAAGGGATTCTACCATCTGAGTCAGGGATTTTTTTTTTCCCCCAAACCTGTTTGTAGCTACAGAAGTTGCTGTTTAAATGAAAACCACACATTTTCACAAGAAAATAGGTGAAAGTAAAGGGAGGGTGCCCATGGGGCCCACCCCGTAACAGTTCCTGAGAAGACCCAGTGGTGCCCCTGAGGGAGGCGCCATGCAGGGTGGAAGCGCTACACTGAGGCCAGACTGCCTGGGTTCTCTGTGATTTTGCCACGTACTCACTCTGTGGCCCCAGGCGAGATAATTAACCTCTTTGGGCTTCACTTTCCTTCCCCGGAAAACAAGGATGATAATGAAGCCATCTCTTATTATAACTTTGACTTTTATCTCCTCGTTCCATTAAAGTTTTTTGAGTTCACTTTAAAAATAATTCTGTGTAAGTAAGTTATATCATCTGTATATTACATTTCAGGATAGAAAAGGAAAAATTAGGAAATATTTACATTAGAGAGGAGCGCTGGGTATGGAGACCCAATGGCATCAATGAAAGAGCACCTTAGGGGACCCGCTGTGTCACCATCTTGGTCAACTGTTGTGTGGTCTTGGAGAAGTCACGTTCTCACCCCAGTCTACTTACTGGGAAATGATGGTCCCTTTACTCAGTCTCTTCTCACTTAACATCACAACTCCCTGACTTTGACACTAGTTTAGGTTTGAGAATAGTCAGGCCCTTTGGGAAAAAAATGGAAGCATCTGAGCTAACTGGGCAAAGTAAATATTTTGAATCTGGTACAGTCCATGGAACGTATCTGAATAATTTCTCTAGAGAAGGACAGCCACGGTTGATTGGAGAGTTTCATAACTCAGGCAGGGACTCTGTGGAGGAGTAGTTGAGCATATGTATTTTGTGCATCTGTTAAAATTATGGAGCCGTTGAAATCTTAGAACACTTGGAAAATATGGGAAATACTAATGTTAAGCCAAAATCAGGAATCAAAATGAAGAACACTGATGGGGAATCGAAATTTTGAACTTGGTGGGAAAAAGATGCCTACAGTACACACAGAAGGCATTCATCTTTGGGAACTAGAACTCCTTTCATTCTTAAAAAGTGTTCTTTTCTCAATTTTACATGGTTTCTCTAACAATTACTTATTATTCAGGAGAAGCTCACTGTCTTAGTTTGGGCTGTGTAATAGACTACCATAGACTGGGGGAGCAAAAACACCAGACATTGGTTTCTCATAGTTCAGGGAGGGGGAAGTCCAAGACCAAGGTGCTGGCTGATTTGGTTCCTGATGAGAGCCTTCTTCCTGGTTTGCAGACACCTTTGTTTTGTTTTGTTTTGTTTTTTTAATAAAAATTTTTAAAGCTTTTATTTTTGAGAGAGAGATACAGACCATGAGTGGGGGAGAGGCAGAGAGAGAGACAGAAACACGGAATCTGAAACAGGCTTCAGGCTCTGAGCTGTCAGCACAGAGCCCTGTGTGGGGCTCGAACTCGTGAACTGTGAGATCATGACTTGGGCTGAAGTCTGACGCTCAACCGACTGAGCCACCCAGGCCCCCCAGACACCTTTTGATATGTCTCCACACAGTGGAGACCAAGAGAGAGGAAACAAACTCTCTCATGTCTTTTCTTAGAAGGGCACTAATCCCATTCATTAAGGCCCCATCTTCCCGACCTAATCACCTCCCAAAGGTCCTACCTCCTAACTGGGCATTGGGATTTCAACATAAGAGTTTTTCAGGGACACACACATTCAAGTCCATAACGCCAATGACACTAACAACTAGTAGCTCACACATGGCATCTTTTGAGTGTTCAGTGAGTTAATTTGTGTAAAGCATTTAGGACAGTGTCAGCTCATACTTAGTGCCCCAGACATGCTGCATAACAACCAGTCACAGAAGAACAAAAAGTGTATAATTCCATGTGAGGTGCCTGGAGTCGTCAGATTCCTCGACACAGAGCATAGAACGGTGGTTGCCTGGGCTGCAGGAAGAGGGAGGAACGGAAATGACAGTTCAGTGGGTACAGGATTGCAACACACATGGGTACAGACTGGTTGTCCAGCGGTGTAACTGGGCATCACACCGCTGAGTCGTGCACTAAAAAATGATTAACATGGTAAATTTTCTGCATATTTACCACAATTAAACATTTTTTTAGGAAGCCCGTGCTCTGTTCCAACTTGTCCATTTCAGAGATGGGAAGAAGAATCAAACAAAGAGGAAGGAATGCCCGCATTTCTATAGGACATCTTCTGAACTGGTAGAGCTTTCAGCTTGGCCCGCATAGGCACCTCACCCTGCCGAATGACTAGGGTTTTAAAATCCTACCTGTTTTTCAAACAGCATGGTCTCTACAGCCAAGCTGACTGCCTCATCTGAGCTCTACCTAGGAATCCGCCATCAGTTCTAGTACTAACTATGGTGGACTTCCTGAAACATGGAATACCTGTGCTCGGGGCTGGGGGGGGTGTTCACTGGTGATTTTGACTAAATTCATTTTTTTTTCAGTTTATTTATTTATTTTGGGAGAGAGCGAGGGAGAGAGAGAGAGAATCCCAATCAGGCTCCCCGCTGTCAGCACAGAGCTGGACACGGGGCTCGAACTCATGAACTGTGAGATCATGACCGGGGTCGAGACCAAGAATCAGATGCTTAACCAACTGAGCCACCCAGGTACCCCGACCCAATTTGATTTTTATTTTACATCGTGACCAGCTCAATTATTTCTTATCCTGGTCAGATATCAGAGAAGCCACCCCAGACATCTTAACAACAAAGATATTTAACATAGGGAATGGAGTAAACTGGCTTGGGAAGACCCAGAGAACCAACGAGGAAAGGTGAAGTGCTACAGAAACTTGAAGTGCAGGCAACAGCCCTGGGGCCTAGAGCAGTGGCCCTAAACCTGGAGCCTCACGCAGTCCCCTGGAGGGCTTGTTTGAACTCTGAACTAGTGATCAGCGTTTCAAATTCACTAGTTCCGGGGCGGCACTCAATAATTGCATTTCTCATTAGTGTTTCCCAGGAGATGCTGATGCCACTGGTCCCAAGACCAAATTAAAGAATTGTGGGTCTAGTGGGAAGAGTCTGGAGGTATCAGAAGCTAGAAGCTCTGAAGAGTGGCTTCAAAGCTGGGACTCAGGTCACCAGGGAGCGGGCAGGACCTAGCTGGAGGTGGTATTTGGGGATCTCAGAGAAAAGACCCCACAGGGTCTGGGAGTCTAGGCTCTGACCCCCTAGGAAGCGGGACTGTCCAGCTGGTGCGGGTACCTCCAAGGAGGTGAGATGAAGATGGTTCTAGAAGTGCCCAAAGAAACTGAAAGCCGGAACCAACAGCCTCTACCAAAGTGTGAGGAAACAGAAGGAAAGAAGCCAGCCCCTTCTCCCTCCTCCAGCCATCCAGTCCCCCCCCCCGTAGCGCCCCCTCCTGGCAGAACTCAAAGGGAGCCGTGGCAAAGCCGGAATGTGACTTGCTGAGTGCCAGAGTTTAACAGTTGAGGCAGAGAAGCAGCAGGCAGGTTACCAGCACCCCCTTGCAGCCCCCTCATTCAGCGTACTCACCGCACTAAACTGGGTCATCAGCTAGGTTACAGAGCCACGCTACGCAAAGGTTGTGTGGTTTTAAGTGTTAGACTAATACTCATAATGCAGAGATGCTCACTGAGACCACGGGCAGCATCTTCCACGCCACTGCAGTCTTGGCGCCTTGTGAGTAGACTGGCGAGGCCAGGGGCCTGAATGTACAGAGGTGCCGTACGTGTATGATACAACTCCATGACACATGCACATTTCCTAAAAATTAGATCATATTGTACATAATGTTGTGTACGCTCTGTTGTCATATTAACAATACGACAGACTGTGATCCTCTTTCTCTTCCAGTGAATATGTGTTTACTTGGGTTTTCTTTAAATGATTACATAACATTCCATCGGATGCAAGTTCCAGAATCTCGTAATGCTTGCTCTTTTGGGGGACGTTTAGATTGTTCCTCTTATTTTGTTACTATAAACAATGTTCCAGAGATGCTCTGGTCCTCACATCCCTTGCTCATGTGTCCAGTTTATACTCTTAGAATACGTTACAGAGATTATATATGTTTCTTGACATGCCTTTGAGAGAAACTTGGGAAATTCACTTCCTTTTCCCAAGGCGCTCATACATTCTAAGCCAAAAGAGTACCAATGATTAAAATACTAGTAATGATTATTGCTAGCACATTCAGTTAGATCAAATTTATGATCTAGCAGAGTAGAATTTTTATAAGATCGATGGATGTCACAAAACATATATATTATAGAGAAACTGTCCAGTAGCGTGTCCACTTAGTAGAACTTTAGGATATAACATGTTACCATTAATTTTATAGATGTTTATAATAATTTCATCTATATTCTTACAACATATCATTGATTATGGTTATAGTGTTTGTCCAATCTTTGGTTGGGTTTGCAGTTCCCTGTTACTGAAACGTTCCTAATGGAATAAAGCATCTGCCTGTGAATGCTTTACAACTTTCTTCAAACACACTGCAACTCAAAGTGGACACTACTTGAATAGCAAATGCTTTCTTGCTTTTTTATCCTGGCGCGTATTGCCATAACTATCACTAAAGTCCTGTAGAAGAGTGTTCCCACCCCCACATCCCTGTCTTCGGGAGCATAATGTTCAGTTTGGGAATTTCTGTGAGGTTTTATTCGGAAGGCTTCTCACACATCATCTTCTTTTCAGTTTCAAAAGCCAAGTTCTGGAGTTGAGGTTAGGAGGGGGTCCCTCCATGCCCCCTCCAGCCCCCTTTTCTATTCTACCTTATTCCAGCTCTGTTCTGCTTGAACGTGAGACCAGAGTGAGGTTCCCAAGAGACTTGGCTCCCATTTCCAGAAAAGAACATGCCCCCAAACTAACAGGAACACGGCGCTATGTTCAAACTTTTCCTCAAGGACCAGTTTATCTACATCCAATGAGTAAATTACCTGCTTGCAGGTGGGAAGGAGACAGTTCCCTTTAGGATTGTCTGACCAGGAAGATAAGATGTGATTCTTGCCAAACCCCTAGATAGCTCAGAAGCCACTTGAGACGTGACTCTGTAATCCCACGTTGGAGCAGGGGGTTGACATCTCAGATGCTTCCGTACCCACTTGGGACCCGCGATCTCTCTCACAAGCCATGTCTTTTCTTTCAGGCACGCCCCCGCCACTTAAATGTGCTGTGTGACGTGTCTGGGAAAGGCCCCCTCACTGCATGTGGCTTCGACCTCCGCAGCCTACAGCCTGACCAGCGGCTGGAAAACCTCCTGGAGCACGTGAGTGCCGAGGACTTCGAGAAGCAGAATGAGGAGGCTCGAAGGACCAATCGGCAGGCAGAGCTCTTTGCCTTGTACCCATCAGTGGACGAGGTGGGTGTGGCCATCTCCATGTGTAAGTTGCACTGGGGACTTGTTCATCATTACTGTATAACACTGCCAGAAGGCTTAGTGGTATGATCTCTGGGCTGTTCTTTTTACAAGAACAAGCCTGTAGAATAGCAAAATCAGTTATTGATCAATCTCATGAATGAGATTCCAACAATACCAACCAGGATTTCCATAGCTCTTTAGTAAATACTTCCACTAATACCGTCTCATTTAATCTTCAGAACATTTCTTTAAAAAAAAATTTTTTTTTGTGGGTTTGGGCCCTGCATCGGGCTCTGTGCTGACTGCCAGCTCAGAGCCTGGACCCTGTTTCAGCCTGTGACTCCCCCTCTCTCTGACCCTCCCCTGCTCACGCTGTCTCTCTCTCTCTCTCTCTCTCTCCTGGAAATAAATAAAACATTAAAAAAAAAAATTTTTTTTTAAATTTTTTTTTAATATTTATTTATTTTTTAGAAAGAGAGAGACAGAGTGTGAGTAGGGGAGGGGCAGAGAGAGAGGGACACAGAATACAAAGCAGGCTCCAGGCTCTGAGCTCTCAGCACAGAGCCTCACGCGGGACTTGAATTCACGAGCTGTGAGATCATGACCTGAGCTGAAGTCGGACGTTTAACCGACTGAGCCACCCAGACGCCCCTAATCTTCAGAACATTTCAAGGGTCTACATGCAGTAACCTCACTCAGTGAGTCACCATTCAGTTATTTGGGGGTCTGTTTGCAGTTAATTCTTCAAGACGTGTTTGCTTAAACTTTGGTGTTCTTTTTTTTTGGTTAATGTTTATTTTATTTATCTTGAGAGAGAGAGAGAGCATGAGCAGGGGAGGGGCAGAGAGAGAGGAGAGAGAACCCCAAGTTGGCTCTGTGCTGTCAAACTCACGAAATGTGAGATCATGACCTGAGCCAAAGTCAAGAGTCAGACGCTTAAGCAACTGAGCCACCCAGGGGCCCCTAAACTTTGGTGTTCTTAAGTGTTTTGTGAAAATCTTTTTAAAAATAATCTCTGTGAACAGCCTGAAGAGAATTGCTTTGAAAACATTCTGGCCTAAAGTGATCGTCGCTGTGCTCTTAATGCACAGAACTGCAGAACCTTGATTGTCCACTTCTTTATATATTGGACTTGACCCAGACCGATGTGATAATGTAGGCTTTGTCTGCCGTCACTCCCAGGGGTACTTCAGATGGGCTGAGAAATGACCATCATCCAGTGACTGTCTTCTGTTTAGGCTCCTCATACTTGATCTGAGGCTCTCAGTCTTTCCGCTGAATGTCAGAATAGCTCCTTCTGTTTCTTGTGAAAACTGTCTATAGCAATGTATCTGTGGTCCAAATTTTATTAAAAGTTCTGTTGCAAAATATATGATTTGGGGGGACATTTTTGCCTCAAAGATATACCATCCATCCCTCTAAATGTTTGAAATTTAACTTTTGGATCAAGCAAGAAGACCATTAGGGAGCCTGATTCTTTTTTTTAAATGTTTCTTTCTTTTCAGAGAGAGAGGGAGAGAGAGATGAATAGTTGAAATAGATTGTTGGCAGTTACTAGGACTATTATAGTAATGAGGAATGTGAGTGGAGGAGGGGCAGAGAAGGAGAGAGAATTTCTCTAGGCATAGAACCTGATGTGGGGCTTAATCCCACGAACCTTGAGATCATGACCTGAGCTGAAATCAAGAGTCGGTCACTCAGCTGACTGAGTCACCCAGGTGCCCTTAGGGAGCTTGATTCTTAAACCTTGTGAAGCCCCCACCCCTGGGTATTGTGTCTGCTGACTTGCCCTTCCGTGAGCTTGCCAGTGGTCAGCAGAAGGGACAGGAAGGCAGGCAGCAGTCACAAAATAGGATATCGTGTCCACTGTGCAAATATTATTGAGGACACCGACCTACTCATCATCTGCCTCAGTGAGGGTCCAGTGGGACATTGTCTCTGGCCTTCAGACAGAGAAGAATCCGTATCCACTGGGGAAATAGAAACACTTAGGAGACATGTGCCCATCTTGTAAGTGGCATTCCTAGATTCTTAGGGTTAAATTTCAGTTCACCACTACTAAACCTAGTGGCTTGCTTATTGGTGTCCTGAATTTTATTCAGCTTTCTTTCCTTCTTTTTGTTTAACTGATTATTATTATTATTATTATTATTTAAACTTATTTCTGAGAAAGAGAGAAAGAGAGACAGCATGAGCAGGGGAGGGTCAGAGAGAGAGGGAGATACAGAATCTGAAACAGGCTCCAGGCTCTGAGCTGTCACCACAGAGGCCGACATGGGGCTCGAACTCACGAACCGTGAGATCATGACCTGAGCCGAAGTCGGACGCTCGACCGACTGAGCCACTCAAGTGCCCCTTGATTTTTATTTTTTTTCATGTTTATTCATTTTGAGGGGGGCGGCCAGGACGGCAGAGTGGTGGGGAGTTGGGGTGGAGCAGAAGAGCCTAAGTGGGCTCTGCGCTGACAGCAGCAAGCCTGACATGGGGCTTGGACTCCCGAACCATGAGATCATGACCTGAGTGGAAGTTGAACACTCGACCGACTGAGCCACCCAGGCCACCCCTTCTTTCTTTCCTTCTTATCTTTATTTTCCAATCAGTTTGTTTTTCTCATCTATTTTCTTATTTGCAGTGGCCTCAAATTCTTTTTCTGGAAGAGGCAGATTACAAATAAATACGAATGATATGAGCAGTGTAATCACACGGGAGTCTCACAGTGATTGCAAGAATGAGTTACAGACTGTGTTGAAGGAACTTCGTTTTATGGTCTTTGAAACAATGCAGAGGCTTGATTAGGACTGAGAGTTATGATCGAGCAGAGGCCCTAATGGGCCTGCTTTATTGAGTGGAGAGGAATGCTTTGTAATTAGTGCACCAATTATTTGTAAATGGGTATGTCTACAGTGCTCAGGGCCCCTGTAGCAGCAGCCTCTAATATTTTGAAGCTCACACACCCCGAAATTGCGTTTGCCCTTGTAATTTGCACTTCCTCCAAAGATAGCCTTGTGGAAGAACAGTGAGCTTCTGGCTCCCATGAAGTAATCACACATGCTGACTGCTTTTGGAAGCACATTAATGAAACTATTTAATATTACCATTACTTTATTTCCTGGTGAGGAGGATTAGAAGAGAGGCAGACTGTTATATCCAAATTATGACCGAGCCTGCAGGAGAGGCAGAAGTAGAATGCACCCATTAAGCTGCTGCTTCTTTTTTTTAATGTTTATTTCTTTGAGAGAGAGAGAGAGAGAGAACCAGCAGGGAAGGGGCAGAGAGAGACGGAGATACAGACCGAAGCAAGCTCTAGGCTCCGAACTCTCAGCACGGAGCCCGATTTGGGGCTTGAACTCATGAACTGCGACACCATGACCTGAGCCAAGGTCGGACACTTCACTACCTGAGCCAGCCAGGTGCCCCACAGCCGCTAAGCTTCTCTGAGGCAGGTTCATTCCCGGATTCATTGTGGGTTCTGTAAAAGGCATCCTGTGTCGGTCCCTAAAAAGACGCCACTATGCTCTGAATCACAGAGGAGTTTGCATTCAGACTCCTTGGGCTGCAAGTGACAGAGCCCAGTTAAAAACCAATTTTTAAAAAAGTGATGGGGGGGCGGATTTATCAGCTCACGTGATGAGGTCACTGGCAGGCAGATGGAGAGCTGGCCTCAGGATCCATCGGGTTCGCTGATGAAAGAACATCTCTCATACTGTCATTCTCTCTTACTAGCTCTCTCCCTCCCATTCTTTGTCTGTCTCTCTCTCTAAATACACACATATGCACATTCAGGAAGACAGAAAAACAAACACCCACAAAAGCTTCATATTTTCTCTTCTCCTTTGGAAGCTAGTTCTTACTACAGACAACTGTAAAGACTTAAGAAATACATATGGATTAGAAGAGACTTAGGAAAGGGCTGCCTGGGTGGCTCAGTCAGTTAAGCGTCCGACTTCGGCTCAGGTCAGAATCTCGCAGTTCATGAGTTCAAGCCCGGCATCGGGCTCTGTGCTAACAGCTCAGAACCTGGAGCCTGCTTTGGATTCTGTGTCTCCCTCTCTCTCTGACCCTCCCCTGCTCATGCTCTATCTCTCTCTGTCTCTCAAAAATAAATAAAAGTTAAAAAAAAAAAAAAGAAAGAAAACAGTGAACTAAGGAAGACACTATATTATAGTCCTGATGGTTTACATGTAGCCTGACATGAGCTATTCTGACTCAGACCTCAAGTCTGAAATTCATGTATTTACTAGTAAAACTTTGGCAGGAGAAATATTCTGAATGTGTGTTTAGAACAAGCAAAAAAAAAAAAAAAGCCAACAATACCAACAATAGGTATTAGATTTTGCAATGCCATCTGGTGGATGTTACTCAGCCGTATTCCTGTTCATGTTTCCTTCCTTCCTCCCTCTGTCTCTTTGTCTTAAATGCTTAGCTTTCTGAAAGGAGAAATTGTTTGCTGTCACTGTTGACTTCGAAGCTTGGGGCTGGATAAAAAGTCCAAGTGTTATTATCCCACGATTAGAAAGAAAGCAAATGACAGTCAAGCACTGGACAGCAGTGTTCCCTTCCCTGGACTCACTTTGACTCGAACCCCTCATGGAAATTCATTCATGGTTTCTTTACCCTGTGATTAATAATAGGAGGATGCCGTGGAAATACGTCCGGTACCAGAATGTCCTAAGGAACATCTGGGCAACAGAATACTGGTCAAGGTCCTGAACTTGAAGTAAGTATCAGAGAACAGACCACACACTACACTGAGGTTTACCTTGCCTTTTAGACGGAAACTGTTTCTATAGCCAGAGCCTGAATGAGGAGAGTTTTCCAGAGCTGTTATGATAGCAGGCAGCTGTGAGGTAGGGGAAGGAGTAGACTTCGGAGTCAGCTAGACCCAGAGTCTGTTTCTACCAAGTCTTCGACCGTCACTCTTCTATAATAGGGGAGGCCCACCCTGAATTAGTCATGTAAGGTAATTGAGCGAAGGAGCGTACATTAACAAAAGTAACGAGAAGAGCTGAACAGTGAGGGGGAAAAAAAAACTAAAAAAAAAAAACGACTAAAAACCAGTGAGTGGTGTATTCAAGTCCGCTCTAATTCATGAGATCTGACCGTGCATTTCTCTTCCCAGCTCTGTGTTCTGTGAGGTCAAGTACGTAGCTTGAAGTTGGCCACGGGGGAGTATTTACAACATAGAGATCAGAAAATACTACAAATGAGAGCTCTTTCTTTCCAGAGACTTGTTGGTTAAACAATTATCAGCGCACCACTATTGGAACGTACTGTGAAATGCGGCTAAACCCAGTCTCAGTGTCAGGGACAGCAGAGTGGCTGGGAGCAGTGAGGACTATAGCAGACCTTTCCAAGGAGATACTCGCTACTGCTTAGGGCTGATTCTTGCCGTCTAAGCACACTCACCCTTTTTTTAAATCAATTGTCTGCTTTGCTTTTTTTTTTCCAAGAGAGCTGGAAATTCAATTTTTTTCTGCACAATTTCCTGACTTCTTAACTATCTTCTCATTTCCTTTTTATTATTATTATTATTTTAGTGTTTGTTTATTTTTGAGAGAGAGAGAGAGACAAAGTGCAAGTGGGGGAGGGGCAGAGAGAAAGAGGGAGACTCGGAATCCAAAAGAGGCTCAGAGCCTGACACTGGGCTTGAACTCACCAACCGTGAGTTTGTGACCTGAGCTGAAGTTGACATTCAACCGACTGAGCCACCCAGGCGCCCCAAATTTCCTTGTTAAATACGACACAACTGCGTGTCTGTAGTCTGGATTCCTCTTGTGGGCCAACTGTTTGCCAGTTTAACTTAAAGTTTACTTTAAACTTTTTTTTAATGTTGATTTATTTTTGAGAGACAAAGTGCAAGTGGGGGAGGGGCGCGTGCCCACACACACACACACACACAGAAAATGAAGCAGGCTCCAGGCTCTGAGCTGTTTGCACAGACCCGGATGTGGAGCTAGAACTCATGAACTGCGAGATCATGATCTGAGCCAAAGTCGGACACTCAACTGACTGGGCCACCCAGGCACCCCTACCACAACTACTTTAAAGCATTTATCTCCAAATATTTTTATTGTTTAACTTTTATAGTGAGAAAAAGTCTTATATCCTCCATACATGTGTGTTAACTTTGTACATGCATATTAAAATACTAGATGCATTTTAGGGACCCCTGGGTTCTATAGGAACGTCAGGCTCTGTGCTGATGGTGTGGATCCTGCTTGGGATTCTCTCTCTTCCTCTCTCTGTCTCTCCCCCTCTCATGCAATCTCTGTTTCTCAAAATAAATAAATAAACTTTAAAAAATAAGTATTATATGCATTGTAATAAATTTGAAATAATAATTTTAAATAAACTTAAATAAGTTTTAAATTATACATAAATTTTAAAATATGAACTAAATAAATGAAAGTAAATTAGAATAGCTTTTCCAACACACGAGCAGGCTGTCTTGCATATACCCACTGGAGGGTTCGTAGGCTTCTCCCGCAGACGGCTGCACTAGAGAATTCTTCCAACTCAAATCGCAGACTCTTTTGAAAACATTAAGTTGTAAATGCTCCACCTAGGCAACAGTCCATGAGCATAATATATTTTCACACCCTATTGGGAGGCTCATCCATCTCTTGAAGTGAATTCATGGACCCCTAAAGCAGCCCCTGGTTTGCACTCAAGGCATCTGGACTCTGGACCCACGGCTGTGTTTCAACCCTGGGCACGTCCCTGGGAGTTGGAGTTCTTACTGATAAATGAGGTTGTTACACACACGGGCTGCTCTCGAGCTTCCTACGTGCCCTACACGTCTGCCTCCGATGCAGAGCCTCCCCACAGCCTCTGCTGAGAACCAGGCGGGCAGAGCTGCCCACCCCCGGCCCTGGGGCCTCTCTTGATGTTGTAGGCCCTCCCCCCAGCCAGCTCTATAGGTGGCTGGGGAGGAGTGAGGGCCTTTTGTCTATAGGAGGATGGGAGCAGCCCAGAAGCCAGCAGTCTGTCCAGTCAGGGCTGCAGAGAGGCAGACGCCAGCCCATGCCACCCAGCCCGGAAGGGGGGCCTGCTCGCCTCGCAGCAGGGCAGCCGAGTGGAAGTGGCCTCCCACCCCCTCTCTTGCTCGGGAAAGCCCGCCATGTTGGCTGAGGCCCTCGCACCCCCCCCCCCCCAGGAAGTAGGTTCAGTATCTGTGCCATTTGGGACTGGACGGATTCCCTCTTATGGTGTCACTTTGTCACCAAGCTCTCTAGACCTTCCCAGTAGATACATAGCAGCGGTTCTCACAGGTGGGAAAACATGGCCACTGAGACCAACATGTATTATTAAAAAAAAAAAAAAAATAGAGCCGTTTGGATTTCTCTTAATGAAAATCGTCAAGTGCGGATTTCTGGTGATGTTTTCCCCAGCTGCCAAAGCAGAAATCAGGTAGAAGTGAGGGGTTTGCCCGGTGCGCTTGGCCCACTCGTGTGTCTTAAATAATGTCCATATCCACATATGCCTGCGGGAGGGGAGATGCACCAAAGAGCTTGTCCCAGCTAGAACCACTCTGAACAAACTGGCTTAAAGAAACAAAAAAGAAAGCAAGTTCTCTGTCTTTTTTAAAATTCTTCATTAAAATGTATTTGTTTGGAGATAGAGAGCATGAGCAGGGGAGGCACAGAGAGAGACAGGGAGAGAAAGGATCCCAAGCAGGCTCTGAGTTGTCAGCACAGAGCCCAATGCGGGGCCTCAGCTCACAAACCGTGAGAGCATGACCCCAGCTGAAATCAAGAGTCAGACCCTTAACCGACTGAGTCACCAGGCGCCCCAAGAAAGCAAGCTCTTATAGGTATACCTACCATGTCAACAGATGAATAGTAAAAACTTAAGGATAATGTTAAGGACTTCCATTTCCCCACTGACACTGATCCGCAGAATTTTATTTCTACTACTATAGATTTAATCGGCTAGGGAATTTTTCAAATACTTTTGATCTAGAGCTGTTACTGCTTTACTTTTGAGAAACATGTAAAGCCTCAAGCATAGAGGAAGAATCAAGCTGACGCCACATCTGTAGATGGCTGTAGCACCCGGAAAAGAAGAAAAACAATGACAACAAAGTATTTTTCTTGTCTGCATTTTATGTGGGGAAACCTTTTTGTTTTCTTTTTTTTTTTTAATGTTTATTGATATTTGAGAGAAAGAGAGCACAAGCAGGGGAGAACGAGAGAGGGAGACACAGAATCCGAAGCAGGCTCCAGGCTCCGAGCTGTCGGCACAGAGCCCGATGCAGGGCTCGAACTCACGAACCGTGAGATCATGACCTGAGGTGAAGTTGGCCGCTTTACCGACTGAGCCACCCAGGCGTCCCTATGGGGAAATCTCTTAATGGAAAATTTAATATCATCTTATGCGAAGTAACCTTGGTGGTAAAACTAGTGTGTATCAAGTTTACCTTGTTTTCAATACAGACATTGAGACACTTTCCACCATCATTTCCCCCAGGAGATTCTGGTTCGGGAGATCTTAGGAAGGACAAAGAAACTGGTGTTTTGATAAACTGCTCGTTTGCTTCAAAATACTAGTTTCTGGGGACTCCACTCGGAGATACATTGGGAGGGAAAAACCTCAGGTTCTGTGAACAGATCAGGCTGGGCTCTGAACCCCAAACATGGCCATTCCTAACCTCGTAGCCTCTGGCCAATGACTTACTCTCACTGCAACTCAAAATGGGGGTAATATCTGCATTACAGTGTTGTGAAGTTAAAGGAATCGACGGGTATTAATCACTAACACCACCCGATTGTAAGTATGTGACAAATGTTCATTCTCTTTTCCTTTCTCTGAGCACAGAGAACTTAACACTCAGTACCTGCCTAAGTAGATCACAGCAATAATCAGACCTTGGAGTGCACAGTTCAATACAGGCAGATGATACCAGGCAATAGCTTGTGAGCTTAGGCCAAGGCATGCCCAATTGGTGTGCTGTTACTTAATGATAGAAAAATTGTGGAAACCCTCTCTGTTATTTCCTTGTGGTGAAGTACACACAGCATAAAATTGACCATCATCACCACTGTTCAGTGCACAGCTCAGTGCCATTAGGTACGTGCCTACTGATGTTCAGCCCACCACCGTCCGTCTCCAGATCTCTTTTCTTCCCAAACTAGAGCTCACTAAACAGTAATTCCTGCTCTCCTTCCCCCAGCCCCTAGGACCCGCCGTGCCTTCTGTCTGTATGAATTCAACTACTCTAAGTACCTGATAGACGTAGAATAACACAATGCTTGTCCTTCTGTGGCTGGTGTATTTCACTTAGCATATTGCTTCCAAGGTTCATGTCGGAGCATGCGTCAGGATTTCCTTCCTTTTTAAGGTTGAATAATATTCCATTGTATGTAGACAAAACCATGTTTTGTTTATCCATTCATCCTCAGATGGACACCTGGATTGCTTCCACCTTTTGGCGATGGGGATACTGTCCCTCGACCCTGTTCTTGTAGTATGATCCATACAACAACATTGGGAAATGGGGAGAGCAAGAGTCCCTTCCTCATATTATAGATAAATAAATGAAACTGGGAAAGTCAAGTAGCCGGCAGCGGGGGGAGGAACAGAACCCAGGCGTGCTGGCCGCAGTGCCTGCGAGTCCGCCATCTTTCCCAGCTGCCTGATCCCCAAAGGTGCCATTTGACCAGCTAACCCCTTTTGTCTGTGTGTCCCTCTGCCCAAATAATTCTTCTAAAAAGTCCTGTTTTTAGACAAAATTACCTAATGATAAGGCCCTCCGCTCACACATGCCTTGAAACAAAATGTGGCCTAATTTAGATGACTTCTGAAGTGGTGGTGGTCCAGGGCCTGGTTACTGGTGCTCTCAGCTGGCCGTGCCCAAGGTCATGGGTTGTTAGCCTGAGAGACTTGGAATCTGCACATCTGTGCTCCCTGTGCTTCCTATGACTTATGGAGGGATTTTGCCTTGTTGTCTGCAGTCTCTTCAAACCCACCATTTCAAGGGCAATGGCAATTAGGGCCAATATTCTTCTAGGTCTCGCTGGGCCCCCTCAGCTCAGTGTTTCCTGGCAGTACTTGGCTCCCTGCCCCCACCAACTACCACCTCAGCAGCTCCCCTTGCACTGGAGTTAGGAAGGGCCAGACATTCACCCCTATAAATGGTCCCACAATAAGTCCAAGGGAAAGCAACAGCATTTTCCTTTCTTTACCCTCAGAAAAGCCTTGTCCTTTAGAATTGAATAATAGGGATTCCTACCCTAGCAGTAAAGGGTAAACTGTGAACAAAGCCTTTACCTAAGACAGTCTTTCCCATCCGAAAGCAGGACATCTACTGATAAGAAGGGCCATGTCGGGTCACACCATGGGACCAGTCTTCCCTCTCCCCTGTGACACCGCGAACAAGTGCGTTTTAGGAGACTGTACCCTCCGCCACCATCTCCAGCGACTAGGAATCTTCCACGATCCTCCCATATCTCTCCACTCATATCCCAGTGTGATTCTCATCTGTGTGGAGGGATCCAAATATTTGGGGAAACGATTTACATTCTTAACCAGTCAGCGTATGTAGCTAGGCACTTTGAGCAAATTTAAGATCATCTAAGCTAAAACTCCGTTTTTCCTTGTCTCTCTGACAGGTTCGAGATCGAAATTGAGCCTCTGTTTGCCAGCATTGCCCTCTATGATGTTAAAGAAAGGAAAAAGGTAAGGAAGCAAAGAATGGATCCTTGAGGGCACACGTACCGCTCGTGATTTTTCGGGTTCGTGTTTTCAAATGTCACGTCTATGCAACGGAAACATACCAGATTTGAAAGCAAATGACCTTTGATACATCCAGTTCTACTGGGAACACTGGTCATTTGTGTTCTTTGAAGAATCTTAAAGGGAAAGCCTGTTGGAAGTGGCGGCCTGTTTGGGATTGAGAGAGAAAAGAAATAGCAGCCTATAGGATGACCTGTAAAACAAGGCAATTTAAATTCATTGTTAATGAGCTTGGACATATATGTAACGTTACATCAGTTTGGGAGTGTTTGTATTGTGAACTAGCCTCATCGTGGATGGAAGGCGGCATCCTGTGTGCAGTAAATGTATTTATTTGCCGTACGAGGAAGACCTCACCAACTTTGATGTGCTTTTTTTTAATGTTTATTTATTTTTGAGAGAGAGAGAGAGAGGCCATGTGTGAGCCAAGGAGGGGCAAAAAGAGACAGTGACACAGAATCCGAAGCAGGCCTCAGCCTCTGACTGTCAGCACAGAGCCCGACGCAGGGCTCGAACCCACAAACCATGAGATCATGATCTGAGCTGAAGGTAGCCACTTAACCAACTGAGCCACCCAGGTGCCCCTTTTTTCCTCATTCTTGACTATAAACTAAGAGCAGAGACAGCGTCCTGCTTTTCTTCACTTTAGTGCCTAGCATATCCCTGGTGTTCAGGAGCTAAGGATGGGTTGATAAAAATGTTAGCGTTTCAAGGAACTTCTCCCAAACAGCTCCAGAATATCTAGAAATTGCGACAATATATGAATCAGAATGTCCTTTCGCAACATTTCTTTGTGGGTTTTATTCTTCAAACATACTTAGACCATAAAAGCAGCAGGTAGGGGGCGCCTGGGTGGCTTAGTCGGTTAAGCGTCCGACTTTCACTTAGGTCATGATCTCGCGGTTCGTGGGTTCGAGTCTGTGCTGACTGCCAGCTCAGAGCCTGGAGCCTGTTTCAGTCTGTGACTCCCTCTCTGTCTGACCCTCCCCTGCTCACGCTCTCTCTCTCTCTCTCTCTCTCTCCTAGAAATAAATAAAACATTTTAAAAAAAAAATAGCAGCAGGTAGGACTGATTTTTTTTTCCTTCCTCCTTGTTGACAGATCTCAGAAAATTTTCACTGTGACCTGAACTCCGACCAGTTCAAAGGGTTTCTGCGTGCTCACACGCCCTCTGTCGCCCCGTCGAGTCAGGCAAGATCAGCAGTGTTTTCGGTCACCTATCCGTCGTCCGACATCTACCTAGTAGTCAAGGTAGTTACACACAGCGTCGTCTGTACACTGTGCATGTGTGTGCTCTCATTGTTGCGTAACTCCCAGGGCATGTTGGGGGTGAAAGAGATGTCAGAACGTATCCACATGTTCTCTGTGTGATTCGCTGTCTCCTTTTCAACTTGCCCCTTTTTCTTTTCCAAGCAAATTCTGTGTGGGGTGCTGCAGCAACGGTGGGTTTTGAGGTCCTACAGTCTTGATTTTGAATCCTGCCTCAGGAACTTGATAGCTATGGGACTCAGGGTAACCCCCTAAACCTTTCTGAGACTTCGTTTCCTTTTTTTTTTTTAATGTTTTATTTATTTCTTAGAGAGAGAGAGAGACAGCGTGAGCAGGGGAGGGTCAGAGAGAGAGGGAGACACAAAATCCGAAACAGGCTCCAGGCCCTGAGCTAGCTGTCAGCACAGAGCCTGACGTGGGGCTTGAACCCACGAACCGCGAGATCATGACCTGAGCCGATGTTGGATGCTTAACCGACTGAGCCACCCAGGCGCCCCTGAGACTTCGTTTCCTTATGTGTGAGGTGGGGATGGTAATCCTGCCCTCAGCAGGCGGTTGTGATTGCGGAACAGAGCCTGGAACATTCCAGGCCCCCTTCCTCCTGGCCAAGCTGTTCCTCCTATGCTTGGCTGTCCAGCTCTGTGAGACTGCTGTGGAGGAAACCTCAGATAGACTTTCCTGATTCTGTTCATGTCCTTCTAGACACCTGTAGTTAAATGTTCCCAAGTCTAGGCTCTGACTTAAGGTGTGAGCTATACTCTCTGCGTTTTACCCTCACCTTTGATCACCCTGTCACAGGCTGTGTACGTGCAGTGGGACTCGAAATCCATAGGGCAGTCCCAAGTACAAGGACCATTTGTTCTTGGCTCTACTCTTTCCTGATGTGAGAAAACCAGAGACTTTCTCTACGCACCAAAGTGCATGGTTAGAGGTTAACAACAAACACTGAGTATTTCATTTACCTTAAACCAAATATTTAGTCTGATTGACTGTTGCCCTCAAAACTTTAAAAATAAAATAAAATCCAGGTGTTTTGATTTCAGGTACACCCAGAGTTCCCTGTTTGGAAGCTTTTCTAGTTAGCGCTGTGTCTTACCTCCATAATCTCATTGATTCCCCCCATGAGCCCATGAGAATAGCATATCGATTGCAAAGAATTTAAGTGACATGGAGGTCACTTAACAAAGGGGCAGATGGCTCCACGTGCGAGCTGCCTTTTCACCATTCTACAAAGACTCTAAAACGTTAACTCTTGCTTGCAGGGAATCTATTTAAGCTTTTAGGAAACATTAGAGTTAAAATCCTTTTGCTAAAAAGACACCTCTCTTGTTGTCACACTTAACACATTATCCATTTCCCGCAATGTTACTTAGACACGTAGGAAAATTAGCTTCTAGTCCACCCCGGCAGCCCTGTAGTTAAACTCAAGGTTCTCTCAGCCTGGGAAACTGAAGACGCTAGTCCCATGGAGCCGAATTTCACTTCAGGCCCTACTCCTTAGTGGAGGACCTTATTTTGGTAAATCTGTCACAGTCTGCTAAGTGCCAGCTGTTACCTACAGGTTACTGTTACCTTTCTTTTTTTTTATTTTTTTTTAAATTTATTTCTAAAAAATATATATATTTTTAAATTTATTTCTAGGAGAGAGAGAGAGAGAGACAGCGTGAGCAGGGGAGGGTCAGAGAGAGAGGAAGACACAGACTCTGAAATAGGCTCCAGTCTCTGAACTGGCAGTCAGCACAGAGCCCGACGCAGGGCTCGAACCCACGAACCGCAAGATCATGACCTAAGCGAAAGTCAGACGCTTAACCAACTAAGCCACCCAGGCGCCCCATACTGTTACCTTTCTAAATAGGTTCCAAAGCTTTCAAATGTACAAATGCTTTCATGTGGCGTAAGGAGCATTCCATCAATTGTCTGGATACAGGGAAGACATTTAAAGCCCCGTAAGACATGCCCTGGTTTGCCTCTGGCATCTTTTCCTTTACTGTAATGACGTCTTTGCTGTTTCTTTCTCTCTAAGTATATAGTGAATGGTGTGTAATAGTTAGCACAGCCAGGCCGATGCCGTTCAGTTCAGTCAAGAGGAGCTCTTTCTTATTTTTATTTCCAGGCTTAGCACCAGGTTCTTTTTATTTTATTTTTAAATTTTTTAATGTTTGAGGTGCTTGGGTGGCTCAGTCATTTAAGCGTCCGACTTTGGCTCAGGTCATGACGCCACACTTTATGGGTTCGAGCCCCGCGTCAGGCTCTGTGACACCTCAGAGCCTGAAGCCTGTTTCAGATTGTGTGTCTCCCTCTCTCTTTCACCCTCCCCTGCTCACACGCGCTCTCTCTCTCTCTCTCTCAGAAATAAATTTAAAAAAAATTTTAATGTTTATTTTTGGGGAGTAGGGGCAGAGAGAGAGGAAGACACAGAATCCAAAGCAGGCTCCAGGCTCTGAGCTCTGAGCACAGCGCTCGACGCAGGTCTCGAACCCATGAACCACGAGATCATGACGTGAGCTGAAGTCAGAAGCTCAACCAACTGAGCCACCCAGGCGCCCTGAACATCTAGTTCTTAACTATATTTTAGGTAGCGTTTCCTGGTTTAGTATTGCATTTACAATTGCTTTAAAGGACTATCCAGGCTTAAAGGCTTTGTTTCTCAGTTAAGGGATGGAGAGTAAGGGTGAGACTTAAAACTTTAAATATAAACATGTGAGACAACGAACCAGCCCCTCTGTATCTGACAAAAATTCCCTGGTAATTCCACCGCACCCCTCCGCCTCCCATGGTTGTGAGGACACATGTGTTTGTTTTACACATAAATGTGATGGGCCGTACCGTGGGCCCTCACAGCAGCCCGCGGCTTCTCACCGAGTACCTGGGGTTACCCTGGTCCACCTCGGGGAAGGGAATAGGAGCTGCTGGTCTGGGCAGACCTGGAGCCCCCACTTCCACATTCTGGAGACCCCTCTCCTGGGGTTTCCACAGCGTACACTACTAATGCCTGAAGCCATGGCGTTCCCATTGTTGCTGCAGGGTCCTCATCTAAAGGGTCTTCATCTGTGTTCAAATTTCGTGTCAACAACCACATTTTTATCCACTGGCTGCATGGAAACACTAACTTCTTCCCGTTTGTTCTTCACGCTCCTGACTGTGAGCTTCAGTAGAATAGGGGCCAAGTGTGTCCTGTAACCACAGTGTCTGCTCAGCAGTGTTTTTTGAATGAATGAATGAATGAATGAATGAATGAATGAGTGAGTGAGTGAGTGAGTGAATGATTGCTGACTAACAGTAATACCGGCCGGACTCTAGCTCAAGTGCTGTGTGTCTGTGTTCTCAACCTGGGGCATCTCACGGGAATCAGCCTGGCCTTCTCGCCGTGCCAACGGGAAGGGGTTTTAGACTTTCTTTGTGAGAAGTGAGAGACTTCCTGCCTGTGGTTGTCCTGAGACAGACAGCTGCCCAAGGAACAGCTCCAAGCCGCTTTCTCTGACCGCCATTAAACACCCTCCATCACTGGGGTATTTCTGGTTTAAATACTTCGTGCCTGTCTGATAGTGTGTGGCTGTGAGTGGGTGCCTATGAGTGGTGACTCACGGGAATCTACTCCTAAAGCCAAGACTACACTGTATGCACTGTGTGTTAGCTAATGTGACAATAAATTATTAAAACAAAAAACAAGCAAAAGAATGTGTGCCTAATGGCATACGTTAACCCAGATTCTCTTCTTCTTCTTTTTTTTTTTATATAGTTTATTTATTTATTTTTTTTGAGACAGAAAGAGACAGAGGATGAGTGGGGGAGGGGCAGAGAGAGGAGGAGACACAGAATCCGAAACAGGCTCCAGGCCGTGAGCTGTCAGCACAGAACCCGATGCGTGGTTCAAACCCACAAACCGTGAGATCATGATCTGAGCTGAAGTCGGACGCTTAACCAACTGAGCCACCCAGGCACCCTTCTTTTTTTTTTTTTTTTTAATTTAAACTTTAGTTAGTTAACATATAGCGCAATATTGGTTTTAGGAGTAGAATTCCGTGATTCATCACTTATGTCCAACACCCAGTGCTCAACCCAACAAGTGCCCTCCTTAATACCCGTCCCCCATCTAGCCCATCCCCCTCACCTCCCCTCCAGCAACTCTGTTTGTTCTCTCTCATTAAGGGTCTCAAGTTTTTTTTGAAGGAACATCTCAACTAATGTCTAATCTCAACACAGGCTAAGGGGATCAACTCCACTTGTTTTCCTCTTCACCCTCCAGGTTTAACTGCATTGTCTTGGAGCAGAGGGTTGGGAGATTTCAGATTTCTCCTTTTCTTTCTCCTAAACAGGGTGGCCACATTTATGGCCAGCCAGATCATTTACCTGAAGCAAAATGGAAGAAGATAACGTGCCAGTAGCGATATCAATACATATGACCAGCCAGTTAGCAAAGCGAAAAGTTGTACCATCCGCTGCTTTTGGGTTTTTTTCCCTCCATGTCTGTTAAATCCAGAGAAGTGGCCCTAATAGGAAATACAAGGAAGACAATTACAGATAATTTATTCTGTTCATTTATTCATTTTGTGGAAGGTTTTAGTCCCCAACCTGACTTTTACAGAGGCCATATCTCTTTTTTACATTGTAAGCAATAATAAAGAAAATGAGCTTTTCACTTCTTACATATGTCTCATGGGTTCTGTTTTATACAATAACTTTTATTGCATTTTTATTGTAGGCATAATACATGTTTATGGCTTAAAAATAGAAAATACACATAAGCAATAGGCAGAAAATAAAAATAGCACATAATCTCAGCATACAAAGATAACTACTGTTAACATTTGCTGTGTATCCAAGATCATCCTTTTAATGTGCCTTTAGGATTTTTTTTTTTTTTTTACAAAACTCTGTGGGACTCTTCATACTTATTTTTTTCACACTAATTTTCTAAATCAAAAAACATGTAACACGAACATCTTCCTTGTATCCCATACCGTCACCAAACATCGTTTTGATGGTTGTCCTGATGCCATTACATGGATGTCATGTAAGTGTCCTTACATTACAAACCCAATTCCTGAGTTTTGTTTTAATATTTTTGTTGGTAGATTGAAAAAGTCTTGCAGCAGGGAGAAATTGGAGACTGTGCGGAACCCTACATGGTTATCAAAGAAGGAGACGGTGGGAAGGTATGATGTTGGGGGATTACTAAATGGTGACATCTTAGAATAAGCAGACATTTTTCAGAAGGTCCACCAGGTAGTTAAGTCCATAATATGTCCCCATAAGTTGTGTCTTTAAAAAGAAGGAAGAGAAACTGGTCAATGATCATAACTTTTTAAAGAAATAAATTCTTGACTTTAACAAATGATGACATATACACCAGCATCTAAAAAAAAAAAGGTGGCTAGCTCAAAGCCACTTCCTGTTGTGTGTTCATTCCAAGGCTCTGACCCAGGTCGGGAAGGGTCGGGAAGGCCGCAGAGACCTCACGCAACTGACCGGTGCCTGAGCTCTACTGGGCTTTCTCAACAGTAACAGCCGATTTCCAAATATCCTTTCTGGTGTGAATATTTGGAAACAGGCTGAGACTTCTGTACATCGTAAAAGCACTAGGAAAACATAGGTTCTGAGCACGTGAAAGGGACATCTTTTCTCAGCAACGATTTGCAAAAGTTTCCAATGTGACTTTTAAAACATGGCCTTTCTGGACTAAGACTTGACTAATCAGGGTCATACTACAGACTCATAAATTTCAAATAAGATTTCTTGAACTGAAGACATTTATTTTTTAAAACCTTCTGTTCTGAACTTAGAACACCTTGGAAGTGTGGCCAATCTAATAAGGAAGTCGTTGGCAACCTTTATACGTTTTTCTGGAGGTTCCCAAGGCAACTTTTGAAAAACAACCTCTCTTGAGAGCTTGGTAGATACTATATAAAATTTTTCATTCCAAAATTTTGTTGTGCAAAAATCCAAGTCCTGTGGCTAGTCCCTAAAAGAGGCATTATAGCAAGCCTTGGACTTTTTTTTTTTTTTTTTTTAGCTGAAGGCGTATTTAATAATTGAATATTGGTTTTCTTTAAACTCTTCCATTTCAAATCTGTATTTTCTTATCAGTTAGACCTCTAGGCTGAGTTGTATCTTTTTCTTGCCTATTCGCTATTTTTAATCAGTAGGGTGGGGATTTTGGAGGTGTCTGTCCCATCCATGGTGGGAGACCATTGACTTGGTGCCAACGCCATATTGTTTGTTTCTACTTGTCTCTTTCTACTTTCGTCTAGAGTAAAGATAAGATTGAAAAACTAAAACTTCAAGCTGAATCCTTCTGCCAGCGTTTGGGGAAATACCGGATGCCTTTTGCCTGGGCTCCCATAAGCTTAACGAGTTTCTTCAATGTCTCCACCCTGGACAGGGAGGTAACCGATGTGGACTCCATGGTTGGTAAGATTTCCAACTGCAGTGGGGAGGGGAGGGGTCCCCAGTGTACTAACTCTAAGGCCAGCTACTTATTAGTGGGGACTTGGGGTGCAGGAAGGTGTGAAGAGTAGGAAGGAAGAAGGAGATAAATAGAATGCAATACTACTGTGACTGACTTACAAATGCTTGATCGGACAGTGGTCCCCAAAGCAATTATTATCATGAACATTTGTGGAGCTGAAATACACTCTTATAGTAAGATGTTTGGTTGGAATTTTCTGGACACCCTGACACTTTAAAAAGTTAATTTTCAGTAGCCACCTCATATTCAAAGTAAAATTTTTGAAATAAAATGCAGTGACCATCTCTAGTGGGTTCAGCAACGCCACCAAGGTTGGCTCATCAACATAAGAAAAGCTACATTCAGGAAGGCTTCAAAAAGCAAAACTCAGGTTCTCAGCAAAATTTCCAGTCCCTTCAAGTTTGGTGGGTTTTTTTTCTTTTTTGTAGCCAAGTGCAATGAAAAAGATGCCAAAAGAATATTTAGTGACTGTTCAAATTTATTTAGCATATTTCTCCTTTTCATCACCTCACCCTTGATCTGAGTCATTGATTTCCTAAACAGATTGGGTTATGGAAATGTTCAAGAGGGTTCAGAGTTTTCAGGTCGACTCACCCCACCTGTGGTGGAGCGTCCATTTTCCTAAGTGTCTGTGTGTCCAGCAAATGTTTAAGGCTGTGCACTTTTCTCCTGCATTCCTAAGCCCTGATGTTTCTGAAATGCTGCCTTTAATGGGAGTCTGGTGGAAAAGGTCTTTGGTGATTGTTTCTGCTGTTCTAGATTATTGTTGCATCGCTGCCAGTCAGAACTGCTGGGTTATATCTGATTCACCACTAACAAACCTCACTTTAGTGAGTCCTGACCTTCACACCACGGTGTGTGTGTGTGTGTGAGTGTGTGTGTGTAATGGCAACTTCTGTGTAGATCCAGGTAGCCTTATCTGAAAGAATTCTGCATAGACTTTCGAGGGCACCATAAGTAAGTGATTCAGGCATAGGGTTTGCTGAGGACTCCGTAATCTCCAGGTCGAGGATACATCAACCTAACGTCAGAGGCTGCTTCTTAAGAAGCAGCCAGGAGATGCGGTGTATTATACTGGGCAGTGTGGCAGATTCAGGTGGGCAGTAGAGTCACAAAGTGCCATTTCAGCATCACAGCAAGAATTCAGAATACGAGAATATTCAAAGAGGAGCATGGTGACATTAGAGTTCCCAACAGTTTTACCATCCACAACAGAACCCCTTAATTTTGCAGTACAAAAGCAACAAGTTCCCCACCTAAGTCACAGAAGCGGGTAACAAAGAACTGAGCAGAGTACTAGGGTGTGAGCCGAGGCGCGGGTGTGCCTCAGGGTTCTAATCCCTGCGAGGTGGGTCAGCCAGGGAGCCGGCTCCGTTGCCCAGGGCTCACAGGCAGAAGAAAGCCCAGGTTCACAACATGCACGGGCCAACCCTAGCTTGTTTGGGTCGCAGTCCCAAATGCGCTCAGGGCCATTTGAGTACATGGCCCTCCCAACGGAGTGCAAGTGTAAAAATAAAACAGAAGCAAACACTGTTGGCTAAATACACCTCATCTGCCGACCCAGCTCTGGCTGCAGTTTGGCCCCTGCAGGGAGGCCAACCCTGATCTCCACGTGGAAGGGGCTACGGCTGCTCATGGCTTCTCCCCTCAGGTCAGGGGGGGACTAGGCGCCCCAACAGGGGGACCGAGAGAAGTAAGGCGAGTGGAGGGAAATTTTCATTCAAAACAAGGATGGCCGTGTTCAGTGTTCTGGCGTAGTGGCTTTAAGTATCTGTTTTATGTACACTGAGACTAAGATATCATTGTTTGTCAACTACACCTTAATAATACATTCTTGGGGCGCCTGAGCGGCTCAGTTGGTTAAGCGTCTGCCTTCGGCTCAGGTCATGATCTCACAGTTTGTGAGTTTGAGCCCTGTGTGGGGCTGTATGCCGACAGCTCAGAGCCTGGAGCCTCTTTGGATTCTGTGTCTCCCTCTCCCACTGCTCCTCTCCGACCACCCCCCACCCCCACCCCCTGTCTCTCTCTCAAAAATAAACGTTAAAAAAAAATTAAAAATAAATTCTTAAAAACCTATCTTTTATATGATAAAGTTAATGACTGCAGTGTATTCAAACAGAAAGGCATGCTTTCGAATGACAGTTGTTTTCCTTACAGGGAGAAGCTCTGTGGGGGAGCGGAGAACTTTGTCCCAATCTAGAAGGCTTTCTGAAAGAACCCTCTCCTTGGAGGAAAACGGGGTCGGATCCAACTTCAAGGCCACCCCCATGACCATTAACAGCTTTTTCAAGCAGGTATCTCTTCACATGATGGTGTGTATGGATTTCTCCCCATTGTGGCATGGGTGTTGGAGCCCAGAGGGGGAGATATATGTAATGATGAAGGGGGCAAGTTAGTTACCCTCATCAGACCTCAGTTTCAGTGTGTGCAGAACGGGAATGGCCGTGCTCGTTGCTTGGGACAGTTGGGAGTGTTAGATGACACAAGGTGTGGAAAGCTCTCCTCACGGTGACTGGGATACAGCAAGGTTTGGCTCATTTGATTGACAGAAGGATTCGTTCCCACTAATGCAGACTCTTCCTATTTGAATCCTCATAGTCAGTTCATTTATTAGGCTGTGAAAACTATCTGGCTGAAACATCCCTTTCTTCCTTGGCCTTGGGGTTTCCTGGCCTGGCTATTGTCCTTCCCCCCCGCCCACCCCCCCCACACACAGGCTTTCTACATTTCCGCCATATTTATTTCCTCATAGAGGGTGATCATTGCAGACAGTGCTCTTTATTAGCTCAGTAGACACTGCAGTTATTTAAAAACCAGAGGATTTCTTAGAGTCATCAACGTCATAGAGACAGGAAGTAGAATGATAGTTACCAGAAGGTGGAGGAGGAGAGGAATGAGAGTTTGTTTAACAGACACAAATACCTTCAGATTTGAAAGATGAAGGAATTCTGGAGATTGGGTGGCCAACACTGTAAATGTCCTAACGCTGATAACTGTACACTCAAAGTGGTTAAGATGGTAAGGTTCATGTTATGTGCATTTTACTACACACAGAGTTGACTTAGACTTGGTTCGACTCTGCTTTGGAAGTTTTCCATAGATCAAGCGGTCTTCATGAGGTACTGTGAGGGCCTCTGTTAACAATCCCAAATGCAAAAGGGGTGCTGGGGTGTGGTTGTGGCTCGTGCCATGTCACAGAGTAGGATCATGGGACTGAGAGAGTTTCTATTTGGGATAGGCCCCTCCCATTCTATTGCCTTGGTGAGGGGGCCGAGTACTTCACGGACATTTTTCATCTATAATTGGGAATAAGACCCACCTACCTACCTTCCTGGGCTTTGGATTAGAGCTCTTGCCCTTGAATCGTTGAATCCTTCTCAGAATACCTGTCCCATGTAGGCACCTGGAGAAAGGTATTTATGCTTAGCCTTCTTAATCAAGACAGAAGTGAAGAAAATGAAGATAGGAAAAAAGATGGAAAGATGCTTTCTCCATCTTTAAATCTTTGAAGAAGAAAGGAACCTCACTCTGTATTGTTCCAGAGAATAAGACAAGCATTAGTGGATTGAAGTTACAGGGAGAGAAACTTTTGGCCTAGATTACTAATGGTCACAGAGGCTTCCTTAGAATGTAGCAGAAGGATGGTTAAGAGGCTGAGGACAGAAAGTCCGGAGTGGTAGAGAAGGAATACTCTTTTTTTTCTTGTAAAAGGGGTCTTTATTTTATTACACTCTTTGATTCAGTCATTTGACCTAATTGCAGGTTTATGATCAGTCTTTTGTTTCTTGTCCATGTAATATCCTTAGAAGCAAAATTTTTTAATGTTTATTTATTTTTAAGAGAGAGAGAGAGAGAAAGCACACACATGAGCAGGGGAAGGGCAGACAGAGAGAGGGAGACACAGAATCAGAAGCAGGCTCCGTGCTCTAAGCTGTCAGCACAGAGCCCAATGTGGAGTTCAGACTCATGAACCGCGAGATCATGACCTGAGCCGAAGTCAGATGCTTAACCAACGGAGCCATCCAGGTGGCCCTAGAAGCACATTTTTAATTGTCCGTCTTAGCCTGTGACAGACCAAATGGACAAATCAACCTGCAGAATTGCAGCATTTATCCAGCACTACACCCAGAAGCACTCTTCTGAGCCCCGTCAGTGTTAAGCATATTTATGTGTTCCTCCTAAGTAATCCTCTGATGTAGAGTCTATTATTATCCCACTTTACCAACAAAATAACAAGCCTAGAGAATGCAAAGTCAGGCTATAAATGAACCAAGTAACCTAATTGATAAGGCATATCAAATTGATGTACTTAAATCTCTACCCTGATAACCATGAAAATCAACCTTTTTTTCAACTTTCCAGGGAGCTTTACTTTATTTTTATTATTTGTTTGTTTGTTTATTTTCTTCATGGTAAGTACACTCCTTAATCCCTATCATCTATTTCACCCATCCTGCCACCCACCTCCCCTTTGGTGACCATCAGTTTGTTCTCTATAGTTAAAGAGTTTGGCTTGGTTTGCATCTCTCCCCCACCCCCTTTCCTTTGTTTTGTTTCTTAAATTCCATGTGAGTGAAATTGTGTGGTATTTGTCTTTCTCTGACTGACTTTGCTTAGCATTATACTCTCTGGCTCCATCCATGTTGTTGCACAAATGATAAGATTTCATTCTGTTTTATGGCTAATATTCCGTTGTATATATACCACATCTTCTTTATCCATTCATCTTTTGAAGAACACCTGGGTTGTGTCCATAGTTTGGCTATTATAAATTATAATAAATTTATAATAAATTATAAGCATAGAGGTACATGGAGTTCAATTACTGGATCATAGGGTAGTTCTATTTTTAACTTTTTGAAGAAACTCCATACTGTTTTCCACCATCAGTGTGTGAGGATTCCTTTGTCTCCACATCCTCCCCAACATTTCTTGTTTCTTGCATTCTTTATTATAGCCGTGCTGATGGGTGTAGGTGATAGCCCATTGTAGTTTTGATTTGCATTTCCCTGATGCTGAGTGATGTTGAGCATCTCTTCATGTGTCTGTTGGCCATCTGGATGTCTTCTTTGGAGAAATGTCTGTTCATGTCTTCTGCTCGTTTTTTAATTGGATTACTTGCTTCTTGGGTATTGAGTTGTGTCCGTTCTTTATATATTTTGGATACTAACCCTTTATCAGATAGATCATTTGCAAAGATCTTCTCCCATTCAGTATAGATTGCCTTTTAGTTTTGTTGATTGTTTCCTTCATTGTGCAGAAGCTTTTTATTTTAATGTAGTCCTAATAGGTTGCTTCTATTTCCCTGGCCTCGGGAGACATATCTAGAAAGATGTTGCTGTGGCCAATGTCAGTGAAATTATTACCTGTACTTTCTTCGGGGATTATTTTGGTTTCAAGTCTCACATTTAGGTCTTTAATCCATTTTGAGTTTACTTTTGTGCATGGTGTAATAAAGTGACCCAGTTTCCTTCTTTTGCATTTAGCTGTCCAGTTTTCCCAACACCATTTGTTGAAGGGACTGTCTTTTTCCCATTGTGTAGTCATTCCTCCTTTGTCGAAGATGTATTGACCATAGAATTGTGGGTTATTTCTGGGTTTTCTATATTCTATTCCATTGCTCTAAGTGTCTAGGAAGGAATATTTCACAAGAGGTTGAACTAAATTATTTCAGCATTAGCCACAATCCTAATTCTATGAAAAGTGAGTTAGAATAAAACTTAAAAGTCCCAATCTTCCTGGAAATCATTGGCCCCTACCCAGGAGCCAGTGGTGCTTTCTTACTAGCCCTCACTTCTCTTTTTGCAGGAGGGGGATCGCCTTAGTGATGAAGACTTATTCAAGTTTTTGGCTGATTACAAAAGATCTTCCTCCTTACAGAGAAGAGTCAAGTCAATTCCGGGTATGGATGGTGTCTTTTCCCCTCTAACTTTGCCAGAGCCATTTATGAGGAGACACATTACTTATCTGATGCTACACTTTATAAAATAATGTTTGCTAAATGAGACATGGGATTTTGCCATAGGAGTTAAGAGTCTGAATTAGTCCACTTTTTTCGAAAATCTGTTTCTATTTCTATTTCTATTTCTATTTCTGGAATATCATGCTTCAGATCTGGTTTCTCAGATAATCAGATAATTGTTTGAACAGAGGAACCTCTTTTATCAAAAAGAATATTTTATGGGACTCGCAGTATAAAAAGAAAAGTGAAAGTGAGCTGCCTTGGTAGAAGATGAGAGCGTCTTCTTTATTATCAGTTTGATAGCTCCTGAGGCACTTCTGCCGCACCCTGGGGTACCAGGGAACCCAGTTTGAAAACCACCAGTGGTTGTGTGTGCTACTGTAGTGTGGTAGTAGTATTGTAGTGTGGTAGCTTTGAAAGGAAGCTGAAAGATCCATTTCTACTCATTGTCCAAATTTCTTGCTTTTTAATTTCTAGAAACTGGATCTCAAAAGTGGGCATCGCATGATCTTTCTCCAATGATCAGAAATCAGCTGGGAATTCCAAAAGTCTTACCCTCCCACAACTTATCCCTTTTCTCATAAAAGAAATCTTGTACAACATTCTTTCTTGACTCCCATGTAACATGAGAGCGTCTTTACTGAAATAGCCCTGTTTCCTCTCTGTAGGCTTGCTCAGACTGGAAATTTCTCCAGCTCCAGATGTCATCAATTGCTGTCTGACTCCTGAAATGCTGCCAGTGAAACCTTTTCCTGAAAACCGGACACGCCCCCACAAAGAGATTCTGGAATTCCCAATCCGGGAAGTCTATGTCCCCCATACTGTGTACAGGTAAGAAACTAGGGCTGTTGGGACACCATGGAACCCACTTTAGAGTTTTGTTTGAATGCTTTGAATGCTTGAATGCTTTCTTTATCCTTCAGCTGATCTTCTCAACTTCCTTTAAGTTTTGGGGGGGAAATGAACTATGATGCTTACGTAACTATGGATAATTGCTAGATCAGTTTCTAAAAATGGTTTATCTAATTGTACTGAACAAGAACACATTACATTGGTCATAGTTGGAATTTGGGATTACAGTGGACATATTCCCTCCAGGAAGGAAATAATCCTCCAATGACTATTACCTTGGTATTTTATACATACAGAAGGCCATATTAGGGAGACCGGTGTGACCAAAAATGTTCTCATTGTCTGACAGAAAGGTTTGTAGCTCTGTCCAGTATCGTTTATAGGAGTGATAGAAATCTCCATTACGTGCTGCCCAGTCCGGTAGCCCTGACCACATCTGTTCTGCATTGAAATTGTGGCTAGTGCTGGGGCGCCTGGGTGGCTTAGTCGGTTAAGCGTCCGACTTTCGCTTGGGTCATGGTCTCGCGGTTCGTGGGTTCGAGCCCCGCGTCGGGCTCTGTGCTGACTGCCAGCTCAGAGCCTGGAGCCTGTTTCAGTCTGTGACTCCCTCTCTCTCTGACCCTCCCCTGCTCACGCTGTCTCTCTCTCTCCTAGAAATAAATAAAAAACATTAAAAAAAAATTATTAAAAAAAAAAAGAAATTGTGGCTAGTGCAGTGGAGGAAGTGAAATTTTGAATTTACTTAACATTTACTAATTTCACTTTAAATTCAAGTGGCTGCACGTGGCTGGCGGCTACCATATTGGACATCATGCAGCTAGAGAGGAAAAACCTGACCAGTTAGGCTGCCTCGGTTTTTTACAGTCCCTTCTCAGGGGGCTGGGACGGAGCTCATCAACACGCATCTTCCAAAGGCATTGCTGCTCATCTATGTTAGGTTTTATCTTGAAAAAAATTGTAAGTGTGGGGACGAATGTTATAACAAGTTCCTTTCCTCTACCATCTACAAATGACATTTGTTGTTTCTTGTATTTTATACACACACGCTTGTACATTCTTCCTGGTTGTGCTGAAGCCTCCTTGATCCCCAGACTCAAATCACAGACTTCCACCTTGCTGCCCCCCTGCACTGTTATCATAAACTTGGATGGGTCCTTCTTATTTCTCTGGTTTCACACACACACACACACACACACACACACACACACACACACAATCTGTGAACACTGAATGGTATTACTTTTATATTCAATTAAAATATACCTAAACAGCTTTACACTCTATGTTACCCTGCACTTTCATACAACAGTATGATTTTTCTTCTTCATTATTGTGGATTCATGAGTTTTATTGATTTGGTGGGTTGCACTCAGTTTCAGTCGTTATCCTGAATAGTTACTCCATTTGTCACAAATGTAACCAAGGGGAAGTCCTTAACAGCTATGTTTTAGAAATGTTTAATATCGATTTATATAGCATTTGTTTTTTTCCTGTTTATTTATTTTGAGAGAGCGTGCACATGCTTGCATGAGCGGAGAGGACCAGAGAGAGAGAGGTAGAGAGAGAATCCCAAGCAGGCTTCACATTGTCAGTGCAGAGGCACATGTGGGGCTCAGTCCCATGAACTGTGAGATCATGACCTGAGCTGAAATCAAGAATCGGAAGCTTAGGGGCGCCTGGGTGGCTTAGTCGGTTAAGCGTCCGACTTTCACTTAGGTCATGATCTCGCGGTTCGTGGGTTCGAGCCCCGCGTCGGGCTCTGTGCTGACTGCCAGCTCAGAGCCTGGAGCCTGTTTCAGTCTGTGACTCCCTCTCTCTCTGACCCTCCCCTGCTCACGCTGTCTCTCTCTCTCTCTCCTAGAAATAAATAAAACATTTAGAAAAAAAAAAAAAAAGAATCCGAAGCTTAACCAACTGAGCCACCCTGGCGCCCCTATATAGCATTTAGCCATTCTTTTAACTGCTGTATAGTATTCCTTTGTGTGAAGAGGCCATATTTTACTTATCCATTTCCTATTTTTCTATTGATAGATATTTCTGTTTTCTTTTTTTCCAGTTTGGGGCTCTTGTAAACCCCGTACGAGGTGAGAATTTTTGTCTCTGTCTCTCTGTGCACATCTGTGAAAGTGTCCTTAAGCAGTGTGCCTTAAAGTGAAATTACTGGGTCACAAGTGACACACATTTTCAGCTTTTTTCATCCTTCCCCTTAGTTTCCCAAACTGTACGAGTCCATAATCCTTCCAGCAGTACAAGTGAGCTGGTCCCCCCCACATCCCCACACACACCTGCCGGTAAGATGTGCGTGTGAGACTGAAATGCAGCAAATCTCAGAACTCACCCAATCAGCACCCCCACCCCCACATTTCCCGATGCACAAAATTGAGACCCAGGTACGGGGAGTCATTCATTGAGGTTGAAAATCACAGAGACAAATATGAACAAACATCCGCTCAGTTAGAAATGAGCCTCTTCATGGGGTGCCTAGTGGTTTAGTCAGTTAAGCATCCGACTTCAGCTCAGGTCATGATCTTACAGTTCATGGGTTCGAGCCCCACATCAGGCTGTGTGCTGACAGCTCAGAGCCTGGAGCCTGCTTCGGATTCTGTGTCTCCTTCAGCCCCAGTCCCTCAGATAAGTATTCCTGGGATAGTGGTTTTAGCTCCCTGCTCCCTCAGGGGAGATGAAGGCATGAAAACGTTTGCTTGTGGATACTGTGTTTATATCTTTTTAGAAATTTTATCCTATATTTGGAAAAGTAAATGCTGGTGGCGTTGGAATAAATTTGCTTCAAATGAATTCTGTAGTCAGTCAGCTTCTCCTCAGCATTTGATAACCCAGGGGAGGCATTTACAACTCTTTCTACTCCTTGCTGCAAACGTTATCCCTTAATGACCTCATAGCGGGACACAGAATGCATTCGTGCACCTGACCATTCAGGGATGGAGGCGTGAGGACAAGTCCAGACCAGAGTCCTCTGCACCTGACTTGGCATCAGGAGAAACGGACCCGCAGGTGCACAGAGAAGGTTCCTCAGCCGTCCTGGATAGTCTAGATGGACCAGGTCTCTCATTCTCCTTCAACACCTGCTCTTGGCTCCGAGGCCGCCATACTTTCTAGCTCATCTAAGGAAGGAGATATACAGGAAGTTGGCTCAGAACCTCACGGTGGGAAAACATCAAGGAATTTGGAGAGCTTCGTGTCTAAATCTCTCATTTGGTAGCTCTCCAGCCGTTCCCACATGCTTTAGAGTGGTTTTAGTTAGGTTGATCTTAGCAGCAACTCAGTCCTGGATAAATCTTCCCCCTTCCTGTACCTCCACGCCCCTTTCACAAAATAGAAATGGGAGACTAGGTCAGGACTGAGCCGCAGATTGACGGGTGGACCGTTGACCTTGCTGACTTGGTCTTCTCATTTCTGTCAAAATCCCGCCCGCCTTTTGTTCCTTCTCATCTCCTTCTACCTCAATAAACTCGTAGTCTTGTGCCTTTTCTATTCCCTTCTCCAACATCTCTTTCCAAGCAAGGATCTCTAAACCTTTCTACAGTACAGTATCAACAGTGGGTTTGTCCTAAAGGCTCATCTCTTCTGAGAATCTTATTTTGCAGCGGCAGCTGTTTGTTTTTCTTCTAGAAAAGTTTTCTTCGACTTAGTGGGATTCTGGAACCACCCTAAGGGTTCAACATGTAGGGGATCTCTCCCTGTTGACATTGCCGTTTCCGGGTCTCTAATCCTGGCCACGCCTGCGTCCATCTAGCAAAATCAACCAAATGAAAATTAAAATTCCCAGAGCTGGTAAATTCAGGCTTAATTCTTTGTTTTGTGGAGGATTCACCTCATGAATTTGAAATAATAGCTTCACTGATAAAAATGGGATCTACCTGGAACTTAGGGAGAATACAGCTAATGGGTCAGGCAGGGAATGCGGGAAATTATCAAACCCGTGATTTGAATTTCACATTTGTGTAATTTTCACCTAAACTGCAGAGGCCCCCTTGGCGGAGGGAGCTGTTATGTGGATCTAACGGCAGATGAAAATTTCCTGGCCTTGAATGTAAGTGGTGGCCAGGCCCACACATTGCAGGATTCCAATATGGGTGAGGCCTCAACTGAACACCGTGTGAGTAGCACTCAGCAGAACTTATTTTTTACCTCTCTTAAAGGAGCATCTGTCACGGAGCCTCAAATAGAATTAGGATAGGCTGAAATCGACTTCCCAACTTCAGTCCCCGCCCCCAACCCTCCTGACCCCTTCACATGCCCTGGTTCAGGGTCACTACCTTGTGCCACACTGTGTTCTCTGTGGCCGCACGTGGTGCCTCTGCCTTGCTCAGGCTGCTTCAAGGAGGAATCTACGTTATTTAGAGGAGCATATTATACCAGGGCTCCAGAAATAGCCCCTGAGCCAACGCGGGTTTGTCACTTGTAAAATAAACATTCTAAGGGAGGAGGTGAACTTGGAGCCAGAAGCGCCGTTCCCAGGAACGGCCAGTGTCTCCCAAACCAGGGGCTTTGGCCCACTGCGGACCACGGGCTCCGGTACAGGCGTGGGGTCCGACAAGCCTTGTTCCCCGCCGCAGACCCAGGCCGGGCGCTTTGCAGAGTCACAAGCAGGACAGTGATGATTGTGAAGAACAGCTGGGAAAATTAGGTTGATAAACAGGATTATCCAGAGCTGAGTTTGGCACTCCTTTCCCCGTGGCCAGATTAAGAAAACACTAGTTGTTAGGCCAGAAACATGTTTGAGCCCACTCCTGGCTTATTTCCCGGGGGCACCCAGCAGCTGGTAACGGGGACACCAGCTGCTGCCTTCCGGTGGGGGGCTTGGGGGCGACAGCAGGGCTCCCGCCCAGGCGCAGCACGACCTTTCAGGGCACCTCCTTCTGCGGCTGCCACGGGGGTGTGCGCGGAGATCACAGGTGCTGAGGTTGTAATGAGCTTGTTAACCTCCTCGCCGTGCCTTTAGCTGGTGATTATATCAGAGAAAGCCACATCAAGTGCGTTTTCATTTCTTATCCCAGCCCCCGGAAGCCTCCGAGGTCTTTTTATCCAATTAGCTGACTTGCTGCGGAGGACCATGCTTGCTGAGAACAAGTATATCAGTTAGAACATGATTTCTTTGATGGATAATGAGCTGTTTTCAGGCCTCCTGCTATTTGGCTGAATGTTCTCAGCCCAGCAGTCTGCATTCCCAAAGCTCGCCCGACGTCTGGGTGAACAGAGAGGTGCCTCCCATATCGCAGGGAGGGGGTCTGCAAACTACTGGCGGACCTGCATCCTACAGGGGTAAACAGGACGGCAGAGTGGAAATGTGTGAGCGGATCCTGCATGGATGTCTGGAAGTTAAAATGGAGTGAATGCGATTCATAAGGAAAGAAACTAGAAACAATTCTGGATGAGATGGTCAGGAAGGACCCGGGCCATGGAGAGGGGATGGTGTCCTTGACAGAGACTTTTATTTGGTCTGGGAAAGGGACTCCCAATCCGGGCGCAGCTGGCCGTGCATCCACAGTGGATCTTTTCAGCGCTGTGTGTTGGGGCTGGGGGTGTCTCAGAGTCAACTGTGGGGAATTAATAACAAAGTACAGGGGTGCCTGGGTGGTTTGATTGGCTAAGCATCCGACTTCAGCTCAGGTCGTCATCTTGTGGTTCATGAGTTCGAGCCCCGTGTCGGGCCCTGTGCTGACAGCTTGGAGCCTGGAGCCTGCTTTGGATTCTGTGTCTCCCTCTGTTTCTGCCCCTCCCTTACTTATACTCTGTCTCTGTCTCTCAAAAATATATTTTTTAAAAAGTACAGATGTCCAGCCCCCACCGGGAGACCCCCCCTGGTGAGCGCCGGGCAACTCCATCCACCTGACTTGGGAAGCAATCCCAGTATTTGCTGGGGTATCAGGTGAGGTGAATTTGGCAAAGAGCAAGGACCTGTTTATCCAGACGCTATGACACAGCAGGAAAGCTGTCCGCGTGAGGACAGTGACAGCACAGCGTGCCCAGATGCTGTCAGCATTCTTCTGGGGTTCCTGCTAATTAATCATTGGTGGTTTCTGAGCTGATTGGCCCTGGTGTAAATCACCATCAAACAATACCTTCCTTAAATAACTGTCACAAAAATGATAACTCCCCATTCTTGTTTCTTGAGTTGTTTGAATTTTACTTATTTTAGGACACATAGCCGATTCTAATGGGTCTAAATTACTAAAGTACAAAACCGCAGGGTGAAAAGTGTTTGACACTCCTGACTTCTAGCCATCCAATGCCCTTCCTTCGGGACAGCCTTTTAAAGACGTGTGTATATATACATCTATTTGATGTTGTTCATTTATTCTGTAAATTATGAGGGCCTACAGTGTGCCAGGCCCTTTTCTAAACACGAGAGAAATGCTAGTGAACAAAAATAGATGAAAGTCATGTATTCCACAGTTCAGGCCTATTTTTGACCCATGGAAACAAGTACTGTTACCAGCATGTCTCCTTTCAGAGAGAAGCAATATCTGTATGAGCCAATATAGCCCTCGTGTTTTTCCTCACACAATGCAAACTCTTCACCTTGGTCTGCACCTCGATCTCTCGTCGAATACCGTATTTTGTAGAGCACTGTCGTATGAATACAGAGAACTGCCTTTTTTTTTTTTTTTTTAAATTTACAGCTGCACCCAGTCTCATTTCAGTGTATCATGATTTACTTAGCCCATGATCCCGGGCATCTAAGATGTTGCCAATCTTTTGTAACAAACATTACAATGAAAAAAACCTTACATAACTTTTCACACCTGTGCAAGCATATATATTGGCTAAATTTCTGCTTCGCACCCTTTCCAGGGATCCTTAAAGAACTCTAGTGGTGGGGCGCCTGGGTGGCTTAGTCGGTTGAGTGTCCGACTTTCGCTTAGGTCATGATCTCGCGGTTCATGGGTTCGAGCCCCGCGTCGGCCTCTGTGCTGACTGCCAGCTTGGAGCCTGGAGCCTGTTTCAGAGTCTGTGACTCCCTCTCTCTCTGACCCTCCCCTGCTCACGCTGTCTCTCTCTCTCTCTCCTAGAAATAAATAAAACATTAAAAAAAAAAAAAAAGAACTCTAGTGAAAGACAGCCCCAAACCCAGTCGTTGGTTTTACTAGTCTTAGCAAGCAGTTGCTTGAATACGAGGCTTATTATAAGCAAATGTTTCATTTGCAACCACAGGGCAGGCAAAAGCAAAGTGGATTCCTGGTCCCTGGATTGTCCGAATACTTAGGTCCCCGCACTTGACTTTGCTGTGGCAGGCTGGTCTCCAGAGTAGATTGGGAACACAATCCCACTGTCCCATTGCCTTGCTCCAAAACTCCAGTGTCCTCTTTGTTTTTAGAATGGAAACAATCAGGAGGGAGCCAGTTACCTAAGATGACTTACCACCCAGTTCAAGTTTTGCAAAGCCAGCCCTCCATTACCACATTCAGCCACTTGAGGGCACAATTTGCTCACTTTCTAGGTGCAGACACCACTAGTTATTTTTTCCATTACAAAGCAGATGGAGCCGTGATTTATTAAAGGAAAACACACACTTAATTTTTTTGCCCTTGCAGAGCGAGACCAAGAAAAACTGGAAAGTATCCCAATGTCCCTGGAGATTGCTATTGTCATTTTTTTGCTGAGACACGTATTCTAACCTGTCAACTTCTGCCTTCTTTCCCTAGTAAGTCATGACCTTAGAAGGCTGGCACTTTTCAAATCACAACGTTGTACATCTAAAACTTACATAGCATCATGTGTCAACTCAACTCAACACAAAATTTTTTTTAATGTTTTATTTATTTCTAGGAGAGAGAGAGAGAGCGTGAGCAGGGGAGGGTCAGAGAGAGAGAGGGAGACACAGAATCTGAACACAGCCTCCAGGTTCTGAGCTAGCTGTCAGCGCAGAGCCTGATGCGGGGCTCAAACCCACGAACTGTGAGATCATGACGTGAGCCGAAGTCAGATGCTTAACCGACTGAGCCACCCAGGCGCCCCTCATCTTAATTGTTTTATCTGTGTTATGTATATGCCTTGAACCTGACTGTAAACTCCTTGAGGGTCGCAGACACTCTATGCTTCTCCCTGACTCAGGACCTAACGCTGTTCTGCACGTGGTGGGGCCCGCTGAGTAAATGCTCTTTGCACTGGCCTGTGGTGGGGGTAGAGGCAGATTGGGTTTTAGCCGACCCACTGGCATTTTGCTCTGGTGGGGGTTTGGTGGCCTCAGGGGGCCAGCTGTCTCCTCGTGGCTCTAGAACCCTGACATGCCAGTGTCTCCTCTGCAAAGCAGCGGTAAAGCCGGGGTGACTGCCTCACTTTGCCTTGTGTGGTCTGTCTCCCACTGAGATTAGACTCAAGCAGGTGCCCGGGGAAGGCGTGACTCTCATGCGAAGGTTTTGGTGTGATCTCGTCATCGGGGATTGGATTGGACCTGCCAGCTGGGGCGGAAGAAATCAATCTTCCCACGGTCTTGTCTCAGGAGAGCCCTGGTCCCATGGAGGTCAGGAGAGTGGCGGTTGATGACCACTATTAGGGCCGGAAAAGAGGCCCTGTTTCTCTCGTGCCCCTGTAGGGGGCACCTTTCTCACCAGTCATCGAAAATGAAAGGTAGTCTGCAGTTCTTTTAAATGCCAGGAAGCTGGCATGGAAACTGCCCATCGGCACAGCATGTAAAAGCTTTTGATAGTCCCATTATTTTCTTCACTGGTTTCCTCCCCCTGCCTGAATTCCAGGACCGGGGGAGTTGGATTCTGTGCGGAGGAAGCAGCAGACTCATGGTTTACAGGATCTACTCAGCAGACAGGCCCACATGCAGTGAGTGGCAGTGACAGAGTGGAATAGAAGTGGGGTTGGGAAGGGCAGAAAGCTCTGCTCACAATGTCCAAGATCTGTTGACACATCGGGACGGGATGGTGGCCACGCTGTCCGGTAGAGATATTCCAGCCGAGGCTCCTGGCCAGCCTGCTAGCGATAGCGAGAGTCAGGTGAACCCTACCTTTTTCCACGGTACCCATGCGGAGCTTCCCCTGGAACATTCCAGAAATTTAGCGTTTACCTAATACGTGGTTCTGTAGACGTGTCAGCACCTCCCAGCAGTTTCCCTGCTTGATTGGCGGGCATTGGGTGCGGGGCCGTTTGCAGAAGGAGGTGGAGGAAGACACCTGTCGGAGGAGTCCTGTTTGATGTTGCTGAGCCAAACCCCACGGCGGGCCCGGAGCCGAGGCGGGTGGGGGAGGCCGGACGCTCAGCTCTGCGTGACCCTCCCAGGTAGTGGACTTTTCTAGGGACTGCGGTACCAGGTGGGCACAGAATCTCTGCGCTACTAAGCGCAAGGCCACCAGGACAGACTCTGCGGGCGCAGAGCACCTACTGCTTTCACGCGGTCTCTCCTGTCTTCTCCCAGAGTCACGTTCAAGCGAACCCAGACTCTGGCAGGAGAACCCCTGGCCCGCAGCCAATGGCGCGCTGACGCTGTGTGTCCCCAGGGCAAGGAGGAGGGCAGCCCATGACAATGATGGCTGGCTACTCAGCTCTCCTAGTGGTCTGGGGACGGGCACAGCCTCCCCCCGTGGACAGGTCACGCTGCTGTGAGCATGGGGCTTGTCGTCCCTCCTCACCCCTGCCACGGAGCACCGAACTTGTTCTTTGCAAACCTTGCACGCCTAGCAGTACGGGTCTCCCTTGAATACTGTTGATACAGTCACCTGGCCGGTACTCTGGGGCCTCCGTCACACGCCAGGCGCCGTGCTGGTAGTGAAAGAGACCAGGAGTGACCCCTCTCTTTGGAGGCAGAGCCCAGTCTCTTAAGAGATACCAGAACCACTCACAATGGTGCCAATCCGCTGAAAGACACGCATACGACTTTGTCCGCAGACACCTTGGGAAATCTGCGAGTTCTCCCACCTCCCAAACCCAGACGAGCCCCCTCTCACCCAGAGCACCGATAGCAGGCAGTTGTTTCTAGAGGGAGCTGGGAACATTGGGACCATTTATGTCTTAGTAGACTGGCTATTTTTCCCAACTGCAATACTTTCTTCCCCAGCCCACACCCAGGCACCTGACAATATTAAAACCATCAGGGGGCGCCTGGGGGGCTCAGTCAGATGGGGGTCCGACTTTGGCTCAGGTCATGATCTCATGGTCTGTGGGTTTGAGTCCCATGTCAGGCTCTGTGCTGACAGCTCAGAGCCTGGAGCCTGCTTTGGATTCCGTGTGTCCCTCTCTCTCTCTCTCTCTCTCTCTCTCTGCTCCACCCCGACTCAAGCTCTGTCTCTCTCTCTCTCTCTCTCTCTCTCTCTCTCGAAAATAAATATACATTAAAAAAAAAACCCATCAGATGCAGCAAGCATTTTAATGAGTACTATTGACTTACTCACTCGCTGGGGTTTTTTGTTTTCTTTTTGAATGGATGGGGGACTAAATAAAGTCTGTGTCCCAAACCAAAGGAAAAAAAACAAAAACAAAAGTCAGTTGCTGTCACAGCAGAGATTGAAAATTTTCTGGTATGTGGATGTGTTTCTGTCGGCGGGGCAGATTGGTTTTAGGAAAGTATGTGCAAAGCCTGGAAAAAATGTGCTCCTTCTGTGCTTTAGAAGAGTCTGCAGGTTGGTTCATGTTCACCGTGCACGCGCCAGTCCTGTCTGGTGGTCTTCGAAAACGTGCAGCCCAGCCCAGATTTTGCATCAATGCAGGGTCTTTAAACCTCAATTGTGAGGCTTTTACAAAGCCAAAGGTTATTGAAATGTTTGTTCTTTTTTTTTTTTCTTGGGGAAGCTTTCGTTAAACGTTTGCTACGTTAGGGGAAAAGGAATGATGTTTGTGGTCAGTCCTTCTGGGCGCCCTTCTTACCTTCATCCAGCCTGTCACAGCCTGTTGAAGAGACATTAATTAATTCAGGTAATGGAATCAGAACTAGACCCAAACAAAAATTACTGATTTTTGTTTATTTATTTAAAAATGTTTTTAATGTTTATTTATTTTGGTGGGGGGCAGAGCATGAGTTGGGGAGGGGCAGAGAGAGAGGGAGACACAACATCCGAAACAGGCTCCAGGCTCTGAACTATTAGCACAGAGCCCAACGCGGGGCTCGAACTCACAAACCGTGAGATCGTGACCTGAGCCAAAGTCAGATGCTCAACTGACTGAGCCACCCAGGCATCCCTGATTCATGATTTTAGTAATTCTCAAGTTTTTATACTTAGTTGGAGATTGGATCGATGCCAAAGAGGCCATTTCGATATTAAGAACCTTATCCTGTAGATCGTCATTATATTATATTCCTTAGGCCAGGAGGAGAACTCTGAGATCCAGTTAAGAGGCAGAAATTTTACAAGGTGTAGGCATTGTTTAAGGAATCCCAAGTTTAAATGTCAGCGAATCCCTGACCTATGCTTTTTAAAAACATACGTTATCTATTGCTGTGTAACAAAACCTTTGCAGCATAAATCAACAAGCAGGGGCCCATGGGTGGCTCAGTCTGTTAAGCATATGACTTCTGATTTCGGCTCAGGTCACGGTCTCACAGTTTGTGAGATCGAGCCCGGCGTCAGGCTCTGCATTGACAGCGAGGAGCCTGCTTGGGATTCTCTCTCTCCCTCTCTCTGTCCCTCCCTCCTTTCTCAAAATAAATAAAAACATTTTTAAAAATCTAAAAAAAAAAAAAAAAAAGTAAAAAAAAAAATTGAACAAACACTCATTATCTCACGGTCCATGTGATTTCTTCGGGTGTGGCTTAGCTGGGAGCCACTGACTTGGGGCTCCCAAAGCCCACAGGCAAGATGGCAGCTGACTGATCACTGCAAGGTTTCACCGAGGGGAGGGTTCACTTCCAAGCTCGTGCGTGTGCCTGGTGACAGGATTCAGTTCCTCTTGGATTGCAAAGGCTCTAGCTCCTTGCTCGCTGTTGGCAAGAGACCTCCTGAAGTATTTCGCTGTATTGGTCTCTCCATAGGGTGGCTCACAGCATAGCATTTGGCATCTTCAGAATGAGCAGGAGGGAGCTTATGTGTGTACGCAAGACAGAAGCCAGAGTCTTTATAGAAACTAACCTCCAAGAGACATCCAGTCCCTTCTGCTGTGTTCTGTTGGTTAGAATCAAGTCCTGGGTCCAGCCCTCGCCCAAGGGAGGGTTGTACGCCGGGCAAGAATACGAGGAGGTACGGATTAGCGGGAGCCATATTGGAAGCTACTTTCACAGTTCTAACCCAACCGCAGACGCTGGGGTGCTCCAGTTGTGTGAATTTGAAGGGGTCTAGGGAGGTGGGAAGAGGAGTGACAGAGGAGGATTGGCTCTGCGGATGCTGAGGACACCGCTTGCTATGGAGAATCTTCCGGTTGTCCTGGTATGTTTCCAGGACATCTCCAATACATCGCTCCCTGGTAGAAAACTAACAACTTCTTGACAGATCCTCAAAGGTGAGAAGAGCCTGTGTGCCTGCCCCTCAGTAACCCACACTCCAAAAAAACAAGCCTGCAATACAGGAAGGGAAAAAAAATTTTTTTAACCTGGCTTAAAACCAATAATCCCAAGTTTTCTTAGATTCAGTAGTGAGGAAAAACCCTAAGCTATACATTTGAAGGCGTGTGTTCGTTTTTCTGCTTGCCCAGCACTCCAGCCCCTCACCCCGCACCCCTCCCTCACACCCCACTATGCCCTCACCTTCCAAGCATCTGTAAATCTCTACACTTATAAAGTCTATATCAAGTGCTCTGAGTGAAGTAGAAAATGTAGCCATGGAAGGGTGAGTTTTGCAGGATGTCTGAAGTGCGTACTGCTAAAGTGGTTCTGTTCGAATCCTGCCCGTGTAGATAAAATACATTCTTATTAAACATTTGCTAGTCATTCAGAAAAAGAAAAGAAAAGAAATCATTGAAAATAGGGATCTCAGAAACCAACCGGGGGGTTGATTGATTCAACACATTTCTGAGGCCCCCCATGGGGGAATCACAAAGAATATCCAAACAGCAGACCTTAAAACCACACCATGGGTCCCATGGGGTAGCTGGGAGTTGGGAGAGAGGCGGTTTTCTGGTGAATGTTTTGACTGTTTGGTCAGCGTCAAGTTTAAGAAAGTTTTAGGACAAAAAGAAATGTGCAATAAAAAAACATTTGGATTTGGGACCTTTCTGTGTTTTGTCACTCCTTGGCATTCGAAATATCCAGATCCAGATCCAGCCTCATGATTAATGATGACCCCATCTTCCTTTCTGTCCACTTTCTCCATTCACACCCACAGTCCATAAATCCAGCCCCTTTGGAGGGTGGAAAGGAACCAAGAAAACTAATTCATACTAAAGTGGGAGTGGATGATATTTAAACCTCTTAATACTTGAAATCTGCTAAGCAGTGTTTCAAAAAAATATTTGATAACATGGATATCTTAATTGGTAAAATTTCAATTAGCTCAGCAATGTGTGGCTTTAAAAAAGTTTCAAGCAAGATTAGAGAGAAATACACTTTGCAGTCAGTTTTCTTTAGCAGGTTCCAAATGTTTATATGTATTTATGATTCTTTTCAGTGGGAATCTAATCCAGATAAGACTTGAGATTGTAAATGTCTCAACTTTCCCTTGGGACTTATACTGTTGAAAACTAGTTGACTTTTTTAAAATTTCTATATTTTGAGAGAGAGAAGGAGAGAGAGAATCCCAAGCAGACTCTGAGCTATCAGTGCAGAGCCTGGCATGGGACTCGAACCCACAAACGGTGAGATCACCTGAGCTGGAATCAAGAGTTCAGATGCTCAACCGACTGAACTACCCAGGTGCCCCAAAAAACTAATTGACTTTTTTTAAATGTTTATTTATTTTTGAGAGAGAAAAAGAGAGAATATGGGCAGGAAAAGGACAGAGTGAGGGAGATAGAGAATCTAAAGCAGGCTCCAGCCTCCAAGCTGTCAGCACAGAGCCCAGTGCAGGGCCTGAACCTACGAGCCGGGAGATCATGACCTGAGCCAAAGTCAGACTCTTAAACCACTGAGCCACCTAGGCGCCCCTCTACTCAACTTTTCTTAAACAAGTAACTGGGTTTTAAGGAGAGCTCACGCGTATTCACGTGTTCCTAAAAGGTGGGATTCTCTTTGCCACAGCTTGAAGTCCTGATTTACTTAACAAGCGTGCTGGCTTTCCAAACTCTCACTTAAGAGGAACTTTATGAATCACAAGAGTAAGGGATAGGATTGAAGTATGAGAAAAGGTGCACTACAAATATCATTGGAGCTGTATTTAGTTCATGTTCAAAGACAATGTAATAATAGTTGTTCTCTATAAAGAAACTGGTGCTTTCTCATCAGTTGAGAAACCATGGACATTCCACCTCCCCACCCCTGCCGCCATCTTGAAAAGTGGTATAATAAGACTTATTAAAGTCTACCGTTGTTTTGCTTTGTTTTTTTCCTCTCTCTCTCTTGATTTCTGTTTTTGAACACTTTTTTTTTTTTTAAAGCATAACAGGACTGTAGAGAGAAAATATTGGGTCATTTATTGCAATGTTTCTAAACAATTTGGTAACATTCTGTCTTTGGCTTCTTAACTGCATTTGCTTTTAGGGGTGGAGGTCCCCAAAGTTCAGAATACAGTCCAAGCATTTATACAAAACATTGGAGCCTGGTCTGCTGAGCACAGAGGTTACTGAGGGGCAAGCTGCTGCTTACGATAAGGCCGTCAGTGCCTCCTTCAAATCTTGTGCCGTTTCGCAGGGCAGGCGGCCTCGTGTGGGCTCTGACTGGTGCCCCAGGACAAGTTTGACAGTCCTTTTCTCTCGCTCTGATTTCTAAAGCGGGACTGTGCTCTTCGCCCTACACGTGAGGGTTTTTCTTTCCCCGGCAAATTTGTGCTTTGATCTAACCAAAGTATTAGACGCAGGAACAAATACAAATAATGGCATGAGACCCTAGAATGACAAGCCAGGACATGGAAGATGCCTCGTTTTTATGCATTTATTTATACACCTCATTCTGAACGTTATTTTGGGCACCTTAAGGAGGCTGTAAAACAAGTATAAAATTTCTGGGTGGAAGGAAAATAAGGAGAGGGAAATCCGTCTAAATCTGGGTAAGGTTAATACCAGGCTGTATCTTAATGTCTTTGGCAGCCCCTTAAAAAGTTAGCTGCACGTTTGACCTTGTACTTCCTGGCAGCCAAGCAAAAAAAGAAAGAAAGAAAGAAAGAGAGAGAGAGAGATAGAGAGAGAGAGAGAGAAAGAAAAGAAAGAAAGAAAGAAAGAAAGAAAGAAAGAAAGAAAGAAAGAAAAAAAGAAAGAAAGAAAGAAAGAAACATGATGAACTACAGGATTCATATTTCTTTTCCAAATGAAAAACAGACTAGTTCTCTGGGCTCCATGCTGTCAAACTTGAATGCACGTGCATTTGAATCACTGGGGGGAGGGGGGTGCTAAAATGCAGATTCTGATTCAGTAGGTCTGTGATGTGTCCTCACTGGCTCCCAGGTGGTGCCAATACGGATGCCTGCTCCTCCCTGGACATCCTCGGAGTGGCAAGCCCTGGCTCGCTCATAAGCATGTAGTTACAAAGCCTGGTGCCACTTAAAATGTTAGGGTTGCCGGTTTCCTAGGTGATCCTAGAATATCTCAGATGCTGAGCTCAAAGCTTTCTAACTCCAGTTTGCTCTTGATGTATTTAAAACCTCCAAGCCTCTATCTAATAGTGAGGGATAGGACTCGCTCTTCAGAGCTAACTGTGTTATTTCACACCTTAAAAATTTTTTTTTTGTTTGGGCGAACATCCTTTTGCCCTTGTGAATAATAAATTAGAAGACTACGTTGTAATAAAGTTCTGGTCGGTCCATGGACGGACCAAAGAGACATTTACTGTTGTTCTTAGACTTGGCAAAGATTATGTGCACTGGGTCTGGCCTCTTGGCACCTGGATCTGAATCCCACTGTGCCATTAGCTAACTGTTAGCAAATTTTGCTTCCTGCCTGTGCTTATGTTTTATTGTCTGCTAAGTGAAGGCTATCAGAGTGCCTGTCATAGGTAGCTAGGATAGTGCCTGCACACAGTCAGAATCAAATACTGTGAGCTGTTTTTATTATTACATTTAAAATATATTTTCCTTGGGGAGCCTGGGTGGCTCAGTCGGTTGCATGTCCAATTTTGGCTCAGGTCATGATCTCACGGTTCATGAGATCTCATCTCTCTCTCATCTCTCATCTCACACTCTGTCTCTGTCTCTCTCTCAGAAATAAATATTAAAAAATGGAAAAGAAAAGCCGAGTGGAGGCACTGTAGTGAGATCAGTTTTGCTAAAAAAAATAAAATAAATGCTTACTACATACAACATTTTATTGATTTCTAGGAGAGAGAGACAGCATGAGCAAGGGAGGGTCAGAGAAAGAGGGAGTCACAGACTCTGAAACAGGCTCCAGGCTCTGAGCTGGCAGTCAGCACAGAGCCCGACGTGGGGCTTGAACCCACGAACCGCGAGATCACGATCTAAGCGAAAGTCAGACGCTTAACCGACTAAGCCACCCAGGCGCCCCGATCTCAATATGTTTTAAATGATGTGTGGTCAGGTGCTTCAGGTTTAGGGAGACCTTACAAGGATCTTGGCTATGAATATGCAGTAGGGAGAGAATAAAATACCAGCAAAACCAGCTTTGCTATTTTATTTTAATTTTTTAAAGTTTTATTTATTTTTGAGAGAGAGAGAGAGAGAGACAGCGTGAGCAGGGGAGGGTCAGAGAGAGAGGGAGACACAGAATCTGAAGTAGGCTCCAGGCTCTGAGCTGGCTGTCAGCACAGAGCCCGATGCGGGGCTCGAACCCACGAACCATGAGATCATGACCTGAGCTGAAGTCGGACGCTTAACCGAATGAGCCACCCAGGTGCCCCCCCCCAGTCAACATTTAGTTTTAAAATCACCAGGCACCTGGCTGGCTGCTTAGTCAGAAGAGCATGTGACTCTTGATCTCAGGGCCATGAGCTTGAGCTTGAGCTCCACGCTGGAGGTAGAGGTTACTTAAATACATTTTAAAAACAATGCAATAAATAAAATCATTAATTGTGATTTTGAGATTTTGCTTTTCATATTTTGGAGCTAATAATATTGGAGGCCTCAGACATTTTCGTGAAATTCTAAGATGTTCCTAGATCTTGGGCTCTGTGCCTGTCAGCCTGAGTGGGGGTGGCCCTGCCCACAAGCCAGGCCCAGCCCTTGGCAGGAAATCATTATTGCTGCAGATGTGGAAAGAAATGGGTGCTAGTCGGAGCTGGAGGAGAGCTCCCTCGTAAGGAGCATTTTGTCATTTGCTGAGCAGCTGTGAGAGAGAACGAGAGAGAGAGAGAGAAAGTGAGGAGGAGCTACAAAAGAGGCACACACACATATTGCAGACAGAGACAGAGAGACATTGAAAAGATGGAGAGAGAAACCTGGAGAGATGGACCCGTTCCCTACGTGACGTATACTGAGACCTCAGAGCCCTGTAGAGTGTTGGCGGGCCTGCTAGAGCCCACTCAGCTGATGCCAGCTTGACAGGAAGACCATGTTCAGTGACATCTGTGTTTGCAGCTGACAAAGCGCTTCTCAGGTGTCACTGCCTTGGAGACTTGTCTCCAACCTTTTTCTTACAGGTGAGGAAACAGACTTGCCCGCCTTACACCGAGAGAGCATTCTCTAGTCTTTTGTTTTTGTTTTTGTTTTTTTAAATATTTTTATTTATTTCTAGGAGAGAGAGAGAGAGACAGCATGAGCAGGGGAGGGTCAGAGAGAGAGGGAGACACAGACTCCAAAACAGGCTCCAGGCTCTGAGCCGGCAGTCAGCACAGAGCCCGACGCAGGGCTCGAACCCACAAACCACAAGATCATGACCTAAGTGAAAGTCAGACGCTTAGCTGACTAAGCCACCCAGGCGCCCCTCTCTAGTTTTTTGAAGGACATTTCCACCCCTTGCCTCATTTGGTAAGGACCACTGATTACCGATCTCCATCCAAGCCCATCTTCCCTGGCATAAAAGCAGCTTAAATTCCACGGTGGGGATGACTCCAGCCACAAAATAAGCAATCTAAAATTTTTTCTCCTATTTAAATAATTTTTTAAAATATTTATTTTTTTACAAAGAATGAGAGAGAACATGAGCAGGGAGGGGCAGAGAGAGAAAGACAGAATCTGAACCAGGCTCCAGGCTCTGAGCTGTCAGCACAGAGCCCGACACGGGACTCGAGCCCACGAACCAGGAGATCATGACCCGAGCCAAAGTCAGACACTTAACTGACTGCTCACCCAGGTGCCCCACCTCCTCTTTTTTTTTTTTTAAAGTATGTACTTGATATTACTTCTTTGTTACAGCTTCTGTTCTGAAATAACAGAAGAAAACCAAAATTGACACCAATTCCATTTCTAAATCAAGTTGCTGTTTTTATTTCTCCGTTATCATCTGTTAGACCTTAGCCTTCATGCATAATCAGTTTTTGAATATTTACAGCCCTGTCCTCAATAAAATTTTATATTCTGAATTCTCACTCAACATTGTTCAAGGAGGATAAGTCATTTAATGGAGTTCAGGGTCACTTTCAAAGACACACAGGAGAAGCACCAAGAACTCTTTGACCTTGAACTTTGATCCTCTTTAGGATTTCCAAGATCCTGTAAGTAAACTATTCTGAGTCTAGACATCTAGGTTTCTGGCTTTATGACATGCCTAGGTGGTCCTCCATCCATTCCTTTGGGAGTAAATGACACAACACAGTCAACACAGATTATCACTCAGGATCCACTCACCATGACACCGTCCACTGCGTTGTAGGACCAAACCCACCTGCCTTGAAGACCGCAGCCACCAGCTCCTGCTCCAGCAACTTGAGCTTCTCATTCCATTGCTCCCCGTGCCTCACACCTGCAACCAGCCGGTGCTGGAGCTCAGCTACGGCCAGCGGGGCCTTCGTTCCTCTTGCCAAGCTGTTCAAAGTGTCCCATTGTTTGGACGCTTGTGCAGTGTTCTCTTTGCTATAAGTCACATGCTCCTTGAGCCGCACTCCGAGCTGGAGAAGCCTCTGGGAGAGACCACGGATGTCGTCGTGGGAATACGCGATGGGCTCCGGTTCTTTGTTTTCTCGCACTGGAGAGAGAGTACACTAAACCGAGTAGGGGGCACACTGGTGTACTTTGCACTGTGGCTTTGCAAGATTTCTGGGTCCCCTGAGCTAACCTGTTTTCAGCTAAGGAAACAGAAGACAGTCTCAAGGCGGTGAGGCGCAGGGAGAGTGTGGTCCCCACTTGGATCTAAGAATGATCAAATTCCCCAACTCAACTTCTGACTTCCTGGAGCCGCTCAGTCACAGCAGTTTAAACATCAGTGGAGGGGCTGTGGCTGAATCTGTGGAAACAATTTGAAGTTTCCAAAGCAGTTTGCAATCAAGAGAAGCCACCTGAAGTGGCTCTGGAAAGAAGGCTGTTGGTAGATACTATGTGTTCGGTTAAATGTCCTGGAGCAGAGAACCAAAGAAAACAGTTGTGTCTGCACTGGGGAAAATCGGATTGTACTGCATTTGCACATATGCTGGACCCGCACTCACTAAAGCAGCTTTCACAATCACTCGGCCACAACCAGTGATGCCTACTTTGGTTATAGGCTACCTTCTCAAGAATCGTTAGATAACATAATTCTTAGGATTTTTCTCTAGCTACTATGAGGCACGTCGGGGCTCCTGGGTGGCTCAGTCGGTTAAGCGTCTGACTTCGGCTCAGGTCATGATCTCCCGGTTTGTGGGTTCGAGCCCCACATCTGGCTGTGTGCTGACAGCCAGCTCAGAGCCTGGAGCCTGCTTTAGATTCTGTTCTCCCTCCCTCTCTCTCTGACCCTCTGCTGCTCACACTGTCACTCTCTCTCTCTCTCTCTCTCTCTCTCTCAGAAATAAATTTTAAAAATAAAAAAAAACATTAATATGAGGCATGTAATTTATCACATATAAAAATACGAGCCCACTTGTCAGTTTCTTGATAATCACCCTTGCCTGTTTAGACTCAAAGAGGTTGCAAGGTAACCGTATCAGCCCCATTCTGCTTCCAGAAAATCACTCCATACAGAGAATCTGGGGTAACGTAAGACATAATAATGCGGCTGAAGGTCGCCTCCCTGACCTTTGAACTTGCCTGAGCAAAGTTAAGAGCTCCTGTGTGTTCTCAATAGTTCCAAATGTCGTTTTCTTCCTTGGGCACCTGAGAGTCGTCACTCATTACCTTGCAGCCTCTTTGAGCAGATCTCTGAGGCGTTTTTCCTCCCTGGGTGTGGGACGCTCCTCTGCCCCCAGATAAGTTTATTTCAGTGTTTTCCCCAGTGATTTCTCAGAACATTCCACATGTGAAACATACTGTGAAAGAACAGATCAATGAAATGAATCCTGAGGTCAAAACATTTAGGGGAAGGAGCGGCCTCTTTCCCCCTCAGCAAATTCAGGACGCAAGTTAACCTGTGTATCTTGGTCGCTCCCAATCTCTCCCAAGCATTTGGTCACCCGGCTCCTCCACTGCCCCACATACTTGTTAGCGTTCTGCAAAGTGCTAGGCTTCTGTGGAACAGACGGGCAGCACTGTTTGGTGCTCAGCTTTCAGTGACCAGCAGGCTAATGGAGGAGCCTCGCTCGATGCTGGTCTAAGACTGAAGGTTTTATGACAGTCAGTGAAATAAGCCTCTTTGCTTTCCACAGTGATAAGCTGCATGAAATATATTACAGAACGGAAATTTCTTTTTTTTTTTAAGTATTTTATTGTCAAGTTGGTTTCCATATAACACCCGGTGCTCATCCCCACAAGTGCCCTCCTCCATGCCCACCTCCCCCCTTCCCCTCCCCCCCACCGCCATCAGCCCTCGGTTTGCCTCCCTCCCTCTCCCCCACCATTTCCCCCCTTCTTCTCCCCCACGGTCCTCCGTTAAGTTCCTCCTGTTCCTCCTATACGTGCAAACATACGATATTTGTCCTTCTCTGCCTGACTTATTTCGCTCAGCATAACACCCTCAAGGTCCATCCATGTTGCTACACATGGCCAGATTTCAATATTTCTCATTGCCATGAAGTATTCCATGGTATAGATAAACCACATCTTCTTGAACCATTCGTCAGTTGATGGACACTTAGGCTCTTTCCATGTTTTGGCTATTGTGGAGAGTGCTGCTATGAACATTGGGGTACATGGGCTCCTATGCCTCAGCATTTCTGTATCCCTCGGGTAAATTCCTAGCAGTGCTATTGCTGGGTCATAGGGGAGTTCTCTTGTTAATTTTTTGAGGAACCTCCACACTGTTTCCCAGGGGGCTGCCCCAGTTTACATTCCTACCAGCAGTGTAGGAGGGTGCCCTACAGAACGGAAATTTCAAACTCTGAAATTTCCTTATGAAAGCGAACCTAGGTTGAGAATACGACATTTTATTAAAGGCCCGGCTCCCAGTGCTTGTCCCTGTATTCTCATATGTTCTCAGCTCCGAGGCCACTACCCCCATCACAGAACATTCAGAAGGCTTTTCACTTCTTCTCTCCTGACCAGGCCAGGGATTCTGAGGATCACCGCATCCATTCCTGGTAGTTCAGGGGGCTCCCCCTTGAGCATTCACTTTGTCACATGGCTTGCTCTTTATTTACATGGCTGGTACCAAAGCACTGAGTTGGGGCTGTCAGCCACGTCCTTCCGGAACAGGTTCACTCAGCCCATCCATTTGGTCTTGTCCTGGGCTGTGCTTATTAGTGTTGTCCCTGCTGATAGTGTCGTAGCAAGGAAGAGCCATGGGGTAGATCTGGGCATTTATGCAGTCGCTGGTCCAACATGACCACTTTCACACACACATGACGGCAGGATCGATCTGGTTATTACAACGAAGGGGTTACAGTTGCATGAACGGAGTCCATGCCAGCTTAGTCCTTCCCTTTTGATTTTCCAGTCCCTCACAATGCAGACTTCCTAAATTAAACAGATTTAAATTTTTCTTCTTCTGCCACGTACTTGAGTATGGACTTCTCCCTTTTCCAATGGAGCATACTTTACATTTGAATACAGACCCAGAGAGTGACATTGACTATATCTATTAAAGATGGGAAATCTGGGGCACCTGAGTGGCTCAGTTGGTTGAGATCCAACTTCAGTACAGGTCATGATCTTGCAGTTTGTGGGTTCAAGCCCTGCATCAGGCTCTCTTTGGTCAGCGCAGAGCCCACTTCCAATCCTTTGTCCTGGTCTCTTGCTGCCCCCCTCCTGCTCATGTGTGCACCCTCTCTCTCTTTCAAATAAATAAATGAACATTAAAAAAAAAAAAAAAGATGGGAAATCTGCTGGGTATAGCTGTACAGATCCTTACTGCACAAATTTACATGTGTAGATAAGTAGTTCTCAAATGGGGGTGATTTGGACCCTTCAGGTGAACATTCAGCGATTTCTGGAGACATTTTTGATTGTCACGACTGAGTAGTGGGTGGAGATACTACAAATATCTAGTGGGTAGAAGCTGGGTATGGTGTTGGATGTCCCACAATGCACAGGACAGTCCCACAACAAGAATTTCCAGTCGCAAATGTCAGTAGCGGTGAGGTTGAGAAACCCTCATATCAATTAATAGGTAATTCTTTATAAAGTAGGATGAGAACTTAGTATTGACAAAAGGAAAATCTGGTCACCTGGTCCTTGCTCTCGGTCACTCCTCTCCTGGTGTCTAATTCACACAAAGGTAGTTTTGTCCTCTTGAGAGCCTTTGGGACAAGAATGTGTCTGTCTGAGGAGACTGTTACGGAGGAGGTTAAGACGTTTGCCCAAAGAAGGTGACACTAATTGAATCAGCCCTTGTATACTGTTGACACTCATCTGTTAATAAGACACAGAAAATTAGGCACACTTGTCACTGAGAGATGTCATGAATAACACAGTATGAAAAGGCCATTCTTGTCATTTCTGTGGGGGTTTTGTCAGAAGAAATACAGCTTAGTAGTTAAGAGCCCAAGCTCCGGGGCTAGACTCCCTGACTTCAGTTCCCAGCTGACATCTCCTACCTAAAAGATTTGGGGCAAGTGATTTAACATCTCTGTATCTCAGCTTTTCCTTATTTGTGACGTGGGCATGATGCATGACAGCAATGCCTACATAGAGGATAATCATGAGAATTGAACAGTTTAACAAACACAAAGTATTTGGAACGTTGCTTGACTCAGGATAAGTGCTCTGTAAATGTTAGTGGCGTTGTTTCTTTGCGTCAGGAATATGATGCTTCAAAAATATACACATTTGTTCCCTTATTCCACAAATATATATACAGCAGCTACTATGTCCTAGGCAGTATTATATGCTGAAGATTCATCAGTGGATTAAAACATCAGATAACGATCTCTGCCTTCCCAGAGAGCATATTTAGTGGAATATACTGGTAATAATGCAAATAGAAAAAAAACATACGGAATTATAGTTAGCCTGGTAGCTGTCCCATAGTTGTTAGATGGATGGATGGATTTTTCATGTGGTTGTTGTGTGATGGTCATACAGCTTGTGGGCCGGAGGTTTGAACTGTCATCTTAGGTAGGAAAAGAGGGCCAACCAGCTCTTGGTTTCAGTGGAGGTCATGATCCCACAGTTTGTGAGTTCAAGCCCCGCATCAGGCTCTGTGCTGACTGTGCAGAACCTGCTTGGAATTCTCCCTCTCTCTCTGTTTTTCTCTGCCCCTTCCCTTCTCTCTCTTTCTCTCTCTCTCTCTCAAATAAATAAACTTAAAAAAAGAGAGAGAGGAAAAGAAAGCTAAGCCTATCCAGAATTCAATGCCAAGAAAAAAATCGAAACCACTACATACAGATTAGAAAGGAAAAAGAGAAAGAAAAGAAATAAAAAGTAAAGAAATGAAATATGGCCATGAATTTTGTTAAAGATGAGCTGAAGCTTTTTTGCTTTTCTTGTGTCAGTATAACCTTTAGGCAGATTTCCATATCCTCAGATGGTAAGACTTTCTGAGCTGCAGCAGAAACTTCTTTCAAAGTAGCAAAGTAGAGAACCATGTTGGTTATTATCCAATGACTGTAGTCGTTGAAGAAGAATGGATAATTCCTCACTCCTCCCAAAATAATTCACTTCTGAAAGGAGAGTCTTCGTCGGAATAATGACCTCATGAGTGTAGGCTTTAGCATTCACTGAAGAACTTGGCAAAAACACACACTCGACTTGATTCACTGGTTCTTTATCTTTCCTTTTCCAGAAACCTTCTCTACGTCTACCCGCAGAGGCTGAACTTCGCTAATAAACTAGCCTCTGCCAGGAACATTACAATAAAGATTCAGTTTATGTGCGGAGAGGATGCTAGCAGCGCTATGCCGGTAAGAGGGAGATGTATACGTGCTTCATGCCCGGGTGGCTGAACGTCCCTTGTAAATCCACATGGACACACCCGCGTGGGCTGAACATCCCTTGTCAATCCAACATGGACAAAATCCAGGGCTCAGCCCCATACAGAGTCTGCCTATTCAGGCCAACCAGCACATCTCAGCATGGGCGAAGGCCGTTGTGGCTAGCCTGATATTGGTCACCAGCGTGATGATGGGGAAACACGGCCAGTCTAAAGTGAAAGTCCCTTCCCTAACTTATTTCCTAGTGATCTGTGACATTTGGAAATGCAGATCATTGTAGAGAACTTATAAATACTGTGAAGTCGTTCCAAACCACCCTCGTGCCATGAGAGCTGGGGAGATGGGCCCACTGCGTCAGCCATGTTGGCTGTGTTTCCAAATATGCATTGCAGTACCCTTGGCCCGAGCGCCAGACCACATCTGGAGATATCATGATGTCTAGTCATGATAAATACACACCATCTCGACACTTTTCGGGAATGGGTCTTCATCTTGGAGCAAAATATAAATCATATAATAAATAATAATAACCGTGTTCTCTAGGGAACACGAAAGGCCAGAATTTGTATTGTATTATTTTAACTATCTGCCAGTGAGATGGGCAGTTAGCTATTACTATTTTATGTAAGTCCCAGAATCCAGTTAATATACCTTTCTACTGAAGTAATTTTTCCAGTGCATCCATTCTTTAAGTATATCTACTTTTTTTTTTTTTTTTTTTTACAATCCTGCTACTGACCCACTCACCTACCCAAAGGTATCTTCTTCTTGCAACAGTGGTGGGAAGGAAATGCTCAAAGAAGACCCCCCGCTAGTTCTCTCTGCTCTGGCCCCTAACAAGGCTCCCAGGGAAGCCAGGTACAGCTGTGCAGAAGCTTCTCGTAGGCGTCAAGAGGGGGCCAACCCCAGCCCGTTCCCCATTCCCCATGCCCTGGGACCTGCCATTTTTGCATCTAGTAAAAAAGAGCTCTTGTTTTCTTTGCCTAGAGGTGAGGCAAATCATGTGCCTTTAGGGCTGAGTCAGGAGGTGTCTTTTCTATAAGTAACACAAATGTGGACAGGCCAGCGAAGGTCTAAACGACCGGGTCCGTGTCTTTGGAGGGAAAAGAGCCTGGGCCAGAGTCACTGGCGGCAGCCCTATGTGGCTTTCCCTGGAGTACAGACCTCTCAATAGTGAGGCAGAGTGGAGAAAGTGCTGGTCTTCCGGTGTCCCAAACCTCTGGCCCTTGGTCACTAATATACCAGGTCTGCATTGCTATGCAGTTGGACCATTTGTAAGCTCAGCACCCTGAATTTTAAAAAATGCAGCTCCTGGTTGACCAGAACATCCACTGGGCCGATGACAGTTGACTTGATAAACCCATATATCACCGCTGACTTGGGTCTTTCTGTATTGGCGAACAGGTCATCTTTGGAAAATCTAATGGCCCGGAATTTCTCCAGGAAGTTTACACAGCCGTGACATACCATAATAAGTAAGTACATGTCACACCTTTGCCACGGTTATTTCACTATCTCCTGGCGTTTCTGAACCCCCTAGGTGAGTCCTCCCCCAAATTCTTATGAATTCAGGGATTGAGGGACCAAGGAAATATATGTCAGCTCCATGATTCTATGTCGGAGATGCACATTTTTTTTTTTTTTTTTGCCATTAACTAAGACCGGGAGAAGGACATATCTTTAAGAAGTGAATGTTGTTTTGCCTTTTCTGGAGCCTTCTGTTCTAGTATGATACTGAGAAGTTTTATGGTATTAAATAAACACATCTCTTACCTTGCTCTGAGATACTGCAGGGGGCCGGACACAAAACCAGCTCTCCTTTCTCTGTGTCTTCTCACGATCACTCCACACCTGCCCCATCGTCTCCTCTAAGAAAATTTAAGTTGGCCAAAAGAGAAATGGAACACTCATTGTTCTGTGGGTACACCGAGTCACAGAATAACATCTAAACCATTATTCACAGGTCACAGGAAGGGGAGATGGACAGGAGATGGAAAGTCCACCCTTACAGGGTCAAACTTGGGTTTGATCCTGGCTTGACAAACTTGGCCCATTTAAGCATTTGTCTGAACCCACTTTTCTGGGTTGGGCTGACAGTTTATTGAGTGACGTACAGTGAAGCCCTTAGTAAAGCATCTGGGACTTGGTAATTCACTAAAATCAGGTTCCTTTTCCCTCCTAACGTCATTCATTTGCTAATCCAAATTCCTTTGATGAGTGCCAGCCACGTGACAGTCCCCGTTCTTGGGGTCAAGATAGAAAAAGAGGTCACAGCAAGACTCCGAGCCTTATCCCGTTTTCAGATGAAGTTGAACGTTTCCACTGTGCGTGCAGAGATTTTTTTTTTCCTGACAAAACCTTTAGTTTGTGAGCAGTGTTAGGTAGGCAGAGTGCAGCCGGTGGCATAAGGTTGGGCTTAAGCATCTCCAGCATGGGAATAGAATGATGTAGAGTAAAAAGCAAAATACCTTAATTTGGCTATTGTGGACAGCGCTGCTGTAAACAGTGGCGTCCATGTGCCCCTAGGCATCAGCTCTCCTGCATCCTTTGGATAAATCCTAGTAGTGTTATTGCTGGGTTGTAAGTCATTCCAGTTTTAATTTAGAACTACCCTAAATGTCCATCACCTGACGAATGGATAAAGAAGATGTGGTTTATATATATAACGGAATACTCCTTGGCAGTGAGAAGGAATGAAATCCTCCCATTAGCAACAGTGTGGATGGAACTGGAGGGTGTTATGCTGAGTGAGATAAGTCAGAGAAGGACAGATACCATATGTTTCCACTCATATGTGGAACTTGAGAAACTTAACAGAAGACCATGGGGGAAAGGGAAGGGGGAAAGATAGTTACAGACAGAGAGGGAGGGAGGCAAGCCATAAGAGACTGGTAAATAGAAAGAACAAATTCAGGGTTGATGGGGGGTGGGTGAGAGGAGGAAAATGGGTGATGGGCACTGAGGAGGGCACTTGTTGGGATGAGCACTGGGTGTTGTACGTACGTGACGTATCACGGGAATTACCCCCAAGGCCAAGAGCACGCTGTACATACTGTATGTTAGCCAACTTGACAATAAATTATATTAAAAAAAAAAAGTCAAACACCAAGCAGGCAAACTCAGAAAAGCAAAGGGTCTGTGGCCTTACAATTTAGAGTCAGAGAAGTCATCATTCTTGCTTACAGTTATTTGTGTGTCATGTGCTTTTGAAACAGGTCTCCTGACTTCTATGAAGAAGTGAAAATTAAGCTTCCGGCTAAGCTCACAGTACATCACCACCTCCTGTTCACCTTCTATCATATCAGCTGTCAGCAGAAGCAAGGAGCCTCCGTGGAAAGTCTCCTGGGATATTCGGTGAGTCGTTTTCAACTTGCCGACACCCTGCAGCTGGGGGACTCGAGGTCTCCACAGAGATAAACGACTCAGTTCTACTCACTTGCTTTTTCTCCTTCTGGAAGTAGCAAAATATGCCAAAGCAGATGAAAGCAAAGAGCAGGCATGACTTGATGCAGCAAATGAGAAATTTCTGGAAGGGAAAGCTAGTGGATGCTAGATACTGGAAGAATGCTCATTTATAAAAAAAGCATTCCATTGTCCATTATTTCCAGATTGAACATACACACTCCACATATAAAATGAGCTCTTTTTTTCCCCAAGGGGAAGAAAGTTGCTTCTTAAATAAATATATAAAAAGTAAGAAAAACATTGATGTTGTTTAGACACTCATAATCATGGGCTATAAAGAAAAATGCTACTACTTGTGTCCTGAAAGCAGTAAATCATTGATATTACTATCTCAGGAGCTCTCCGGGAATTTAAAATGCAAAGAAATGGACAGAAATGACTGCCAAAAAGAGACCTGGTCAATATCTAATCATCATTTAGTTGCATTTGATTATTGTGAGCTTAGATAAATGGCCAGAATGATGTGCTGTAATACATACCACTTTGTTCTTTACATCGTCTGTTTCAGTGGCTGCCAATTCTCTTAAATGAACGCCTTCAAACTGGATCCTACTGCCTCCCGGTTGCCCTTGAGAAGCTGCCACCCAACTATTCCATGCATTCCGCGGAGGTAACCAGCAAGTGAGCCCGGAGCCATTTCCTGTCCGGCCACGGTCTTGGACCACCTGCCCAGATCCACTTCTCCTTCCCTTAAATGTGACCGAGGAAGCTCCGCGTGTTTGGGGGAACACCTCATGTCAGCCTGTTCCATGTTCTGAGAGCACATTGCTCTGATAGAATGGGAGAGAGTCTGGGCGTGGGACCCCATTCACTGACGCATCCCCTGTTGGGTGTGTTTGGCGGTTGTGCCTTGCACCCAAGGAAACGTGACCTTGCATTTGCCATGACAAAGGATTCACAGAATAATGTGTTCTGAAGGAGGAGCCCATCTGTGTACAGACCCCTTCAGAAGGTTCCCACACTAGCTTGGTTTCACCTCCGGGCCCGTTGCCGCCGTCGGCACTGGAGCACCTTCATTCCTCCAAAGCTGCCAATGTCCATAGTCTTTGCTTCCTCCTGTTTCCTGTGCTGCCTGTTGCGCATGCCCAATGTTGCAGCCCGCCCTTTTAAGGGAGCCCAGTGGACTCTCCGTGGTCACCACAGAGTCACTGGCCCTGCGCCAGCTCTCATACCCCGCCTCTGCTTGGCGCAGGCTCGCATCAATCAGTATCGCTTGGAAGCAAATCCCAGATGTTCTATCATTTCATTTATAAATATTTTAGAATTTTCTTAAAAGATGAGGGCTTTTGTGGTGCCTGGGTGGCTCAGGTGGTTAAGCGTCCGATTTCAGCTCAGGTCATGATCTTGCAGTCCAGGAGTTCAAGCCCTGCATTGGGCTCTGTGCTGACAGCTCAGAGCCTGGAGCCTGTTTTGGATTCTGTGCCTCCCTCTCTCTCTGACCATCCCCTGCTAGCACTCCGTCTCTCTGTCTCTTAAAAAAATAAATAAACATTTAAAAAAATTTTTAGACATATTAAAAAAAAAGCACTCTTATTTTTGACCATCATACTAGTTAAAAATTAATAATTCCTTTGTCTTCAAATATCCAGTCAGTGATCAAATTTCCCATTATCTCAGCAATGTCATTTTTTTTTACAGTTGTTTGTTTCAGTCAGTATCCACATAAGGTTTACAGATTGCTGTTAGCAGAGATGTCTTTTAAGACTCTTTATAGGTTTCTCCCCCTTTATCTCTTTCGTTTTCCTTGCAATCTTCTAGTTGAGGAATTTCCCAGGAATTTGGATTTGGTTCCAACTTTTAGAGTCAACTCCCTTTCCCATTCAGACTACCCATCCCCCATCCCCAGGCTATTCAGGTTTTCTCATGTTTGCTTTTATTTTACTTATCTATCTATCTTAGAAAGAGACAGTGAGCATGGGTGGGGAGGGGCAAAGGGGGAGAGAGAGAGAGAGAGAGAGAGAGAGAGAATCCCAAGCAGGATCCATGCTCAGTGCAGAGCCTGATGTAGGGCTTGATCTCATGAACCTAGGATCATGACCTGAGCTGAAATCAAGAGTCAGATGTTCAACCAACTGATCCGCGAGGTGCCCCTCATATTTGCTTTTTTTTTTGTCCTGAAGAGAGAAGCTTCCTTTGCTCTAGGCCACAGCCACGTGGCTGCATTCCCACTGAACCCCACTCTCCTCAAAACCACCTGAGAGCAACCTCAGTATGGTCACAGATGTCCCTTGATTACTCTATGATTGGGACACACGGCCTCTTGCTGTAGCCCTGGAAACCAGCTTTTCGTCATCAAGCTGCACATTCTGATTTCCTAGAATGCCCATTATTTTCTTAAAATAATTTTTTAGGGGTGCCTGGGTGGCTTAGTGGGTTAAGCGTCCGACTTTTGCTTAGGTCACGATCTCGCGGTTCGTGGGTTCGAGCCCCACGTCAGGCTCTGTGCTGACTGCCAGCTCAGAGCCTGGAGCCTATTTCAGAGTCTGTATCTCCCTCTCTCTCTGACCCTCCCCTGCTCACGCTGTCTCTCTCTCTGTCCTAGAAATAAATAAAAATATTTAAAAATAAATAAATAAAACATTAAAACATTTAAAAAAATAATTTTTTAATGTTTATTTTTGAGAGAGAGAGACAGAGAGAGAGATAGAGAGAGCGTGTGGGAAAGGGGCAGAGAGAGAGGCAGACAGAATCCGAAGCAGGCTCCAGGCTCTGAGCTGTCAGTACAGAGCCCGATGCAGAACTCGAACTCAGGAACTGTGAGATCATGTGCTCAGCCGGAGTCAGATGCTTAATCAATGGAGGCACCCAGGCACCCCAAGAATGCCCAATTATTTTCTTAACCAACTGAGCCACCTGGGCGCCCTGCCCAATTATTTTCTTAATGCTGCTAGGCAAACCTGGGTTTTTAGAGACAAACACATCTGGATCCAAAATCCAGTTGCTACCCCGCCCTGGCCAACAGAGCCTGGGTGAATTACTTGCCTTCAGAGTCTCAGTGATGTCACTGAGCACATTCCTGCCTGTAAGGTTGTCTGGACATTAAATGTGATCATGCATAGCAAGCAACGAACTCAGTGCTTAAAGTAAGTTCCTTACAGGGGCACCTGGGTGGCTGGGTTGGTCAAGCATCTGACTTTAGCTCAGGTCAGGATCTCTCAGTTCGTGAGTTTGAGCCCCGCATCGGGCTCTGTGCTGACAGCTCAGAGCCTGCAGCCTACTTAGAATTCTGTGTCTCCTTTCTCTGCTCCTCCCCCACTCATGCTCTGACTCTCTCTCTATCTCAGAAATGAATGAACATTAAAAAAATATGTTTCCAACAGTGGGCCGAACAGAACTTGTCTGTGGGCTGGACCCAGCTTTGAGCCCCCATTTGTGAGCCTGTCTCAGGGGGCTCCACGGGTCCACACCCCGTGTACACATCCCCCCCTGTGGTTACAAGCTTCCTCTGTTAGAAGGAGAGAGATGCCCACACTCACGTGGCTGGGTCAGGCGGGGCCGTTCTCACTCAACACTGTATGATCATGTCTCCAGCAAATGACAGTTCTGGTGGGAATTTAAGGCAAGAAATGGTCCCTCGGGACCGCAGAGCTGTTGATCTATAAATGGTATAAAAGAGTCCTTCTGAGTAATTAACGCAGGAACCCATCCGGACTGCTATTTGGAAACACTGTGTTAAAAGGGAAAGTAACTACAGGCACTCAAAAGCATTAAAATTTCATGTCCCGGAAGATATTCTATACTTGGTCTCTTCGTGCCTGACCGTAGGGGAAATCGCTGCGGCAATACCTTACAGTACTCCCCAGAGCCCAGGGTCATCACTGCTGGATTGCAGTTTAGGATACATCACTCACTTCTTTTTTTTAATAATTTTTTGTAATGATTGTTTATTTTTGAGAGAGAGAGACAGAGCATGAGCCAGGGAGGGGCAGAGAGAGAGGGAGACAGAATCTGAAGCGGGCTCCAGGCTCTGAGCTGTCAGCCCAGAACCTGATGCAAGGCTCGAACTCACGAACTGTGAGATCCTGAGCTGAGTCTAAGTTAGATGCTTATCTGACTGAGCCACCCAGACACCCCACATCACTCACTTCTCCTTCTAAAATGGGGGTTTATGCGACTTGTCAAAGCAACGGTGACTAAGTTCAGGAAGACCTGAACTTGAACTCCAGCCTCCTAACTCTTAGGCCACTCAGATTAGGCTTCTAGGTAACGTTATATCTGTAGAACCCTGACATTTACGGTCAAGTTGCTTCACTTGGGTAGTCAGTAACAAGAAAAGGGGATTGAACTGCTAATCTTTTTTTTTTTTCCTTTAATGCAGAAAGTCCCTTTACAGAATCCTCCCATGAAGTGGGCTGAAGGACATAAGGGAATATTTAATATTGAAGTGCAAGCTGTTTCTTCAGTTCACACCCAGGTAAGGAGCATCAAGGTCTGCTTCAGATCAGAGCCAGAAGGCTAATAAGGAAGATGGGGGTGTGGCAGAGAAACCCGTAAAGATGGGGTACAATAAAAGATCAGTGACCGTCTGTGCAAGGGTAGAACAAAATAACCTAAGGTTCTTTGTGCAGACTTACAGGCCTGTTCAGGTTTTCTTTGTGGTTTAGACCTCATAAAAAGGTCGGGCCCTTGGATGAGGGAACCCAGTACCCACACTGCTGGCTGAGAAGTTGTGGGAGGGGGTCCCATTTGCGACGTTTTCTCCGGCTGCCTCATTTCCTTCTGTCATTCTGCCATTTCTCCAGCCTTCCCCACTTCCCCCAGTTCGACAGTCGCTCCTGTACTTGCTCCATCCACACTCTGCTCTCCTCAGACCCCGTTTTGCAGCGTGTCGAACATGGTGTGCTTGCCTCTGCCTATAAACGATGCCAGAGTCCAAATCATATTTTCTTCAGTTAATAGTTACCGAGAGATTGTTCTGGGGCGCCTGGGTGGCTCAGTCTGTTAAGTGTCCGAGCTCGGCTCAGGTCACGATCTCACGGCTCGTCAGTTTGAGCACCGTGTCAGGATCTGTGCTGACAGCTCAGAGCCTGGAGCCTGCTCGGGATTCTGTGTCTCCCTCTCTCTCTCTGCCCCTCCCCTGCTCATGCTCTGTCTCTATGTGTCTCTCTCTCTCACACATGTAAAATAAAACCTAAAAAAAATTTTTTTAAAAAAAGCGATTGTTTTGTGCACACCACCGCGCAGAGGAGTCCCTACCCTTGTGAAACAGCCGAGGCCTAGGGCTTCTGGTCTGGAATGCAGGCTGAGAGGCGTAGAGCGGTGTGTGTGTGTGTGTGTGTGTGTGTGTGTGTGTGTGTGCGCGCGCACCCCTGCTGGGCACGGAGGGGGTAAGCCCCAGGAGGCCTGCCCTTGCCTTCCTAGGACAACCACCTGGAGAAGTTCTTCACCCTCTGCCACTCCCTGGAGAGCCAGGTGACCTTCCCCATCCGCGTGCTGGACCAGAAGATCAGCGAGGCGGCGCTGGAGCATGAGCTGAAGCTCAGCCTCATCTGTCTGAACTCCTCCCGCTTGGAGCCCCTGGTGCTCTTCCTCCACCTGGTGCTGGACAAACTCTTCCAGCTGTCCGTGCAGCCCATGGTCATCGCCGGCCAGACAGGTGGGGGCCCGCGGGGCTGGGGGGGAGGGGCAGGCAGGAGGGGCAGGCGGCGCCTTCTCTTAGGAACCGTAGGAACCGTGATTTCCCGGAAATCCTGAGACGAGGGGCGGTGCCATCTTCCTTTCCTTTGAAGATGTGAGTCCAAGGGAAGTCAAGTCCACTGTTGTTTGTTTGTTTTTGTTTTTTTTTTGAGACTTCCTGGATCTTTTAGAAAAATGCACGTTAGTACAGGATGCTTAAAATTATAGTTTTTAAAAATATACGTACTGAGTGATTGAGGCAGTCTTTCAAATTCCGTTTCTTGTAATGGATGGATTTATTTTACCTCTGAGATATTTGTGTTTTCATGACCAACAAGGAAATATGTTTTCAAGAAGTCAGACGATTCCTGTTAAAAGGGAGGAAAGGAAGTCTCTGAATTGAAATTCAGTATGCTCGCTTTTTTATTGAGATATAATACACATCCCTTAAAATTCACTAAAGCATACAATTCATTGGGGTTTTTTTTTTAAGTTTATGTATTTATTTAGAGAGAGAGAGAGTGGGAGACACAAAGAGAGCATGCAGGGGAGGGATAGAGAGAGAGGGAGGGAAAGAGAACCCCAAGCGGGCTCTGCCCGTCAGCACAGAGCACCACGCGGGGCTCGAACCCCTGAACCATGAGATCGTGACCTGAGCTGAAATCACTAGTCAGACGTTCAACCCGTTGGACCACCCAGGAGCCCCACAATTCATTGATTTTTAGCACATTCTCATAGGAGAATTGTGCAACTCTCACTGGTATCTAATTCCAGAACATTTTCATCAGCCCTAAATTTAGGAAGCGTGTACCTATCTGCTGTCCCTGCCCGCTCACATTCCCCTCGGTCCCCAGCAACCGCTCCTTGAGTTTTCCGTGTCAGAGTATATTTTAAAGGCTTCCTTTGAACAGATTAGCTCTAACTACAACGTGTGAGACTCCCTCTGGAGACAACGTCAGGTAGGACCTGGGTCCAGAGGTCCCCCCGAGCCCCGCAGGAGAAGACTAGCAGCCGCGAGGCACCTTGGTGTGAGGCTGTGTTCGGCCGGGTCGTCTTGTGCCCTCCAGCCCAGCGGAGGTCTCTTGGGCCCTTCGCACACTCCCAGTACTTACTCTGCGAAGTGTTGCAGGCTTTGCGGGACAGTCGGGAGCGTATGGGAGCTCTGAGGACTTGCAACACAGCAAAGAGTCCTCAAAGAGGGGCTCCCGGGGGGCTCAGTCGGTTGGGTGTCCGACTTCGGCTCAGGTCACGGTCTCACAGCTTGCGAGTTCGAGCCCCGCATCGGGCTGTGTGCTGACAGCTCAGGGCCTGGAGCCTGCTTGGGATTCTGTGTCTCCCTCTCTCTCTGCCCCTCCCCCGCTCATGCCCTCTCTCTCTCTCTCTCAAACATAAATAAACAATAAAAAAAAAAAGTCCTCAAAGGGACACACAGCTAAATACCAGGGCAGGGGTGGTGACAACATCCACCTGGGAGTAAGAAGACGTTCTTATTTATAAATAAGAAGGTGTTTGGGATGGCTCTGAAGGACGGGGGGAGGGGAAAAGCATAAAATGGGGACAGTAAGATGCGCAAGGCAAAGGCGGAAAACCCGAGTGTCTGGTTTAGGGAAAAAAAGTGGTTCAGAAAACAGTATCAAAAGACACTTTCCAGGGAGGGTCGGAAGAGAAGTAAGTAACCCAGCGGGGCTGCGGCTCGCGAGTGAGTCGGCGGGAGGGGGCGGTGAGCTCGTGGTCTAGGGCGCCCCAGGTACCCTGCAGAGCCAGGGAGAGTCCTCGAATGCACTGCATCTGGGGCGCCTCTTTCATGGCTCCACGGATGAGACACCAGCGCTGCGGGGCGGCCAGCGTTTCGTGTGGGGAGCTCCTGCCTCTCCGGGGAGATTCCTGCGAGCTGGACGCTAGCCCCCTACCCCTCCCAGATTGCCTTCCGTGTCCCCCTAAATTTGCACTCTGCTTTGTCTGTCCCGGCTGTTTATTTTTAAGTTGATATTTATTTATCTTGAGAGAGGGAGAGCAGGCAGGGGAAGGGCAGACAGAGGGAGACAGAATCCCAAGCAGGCTCCGTGTCATCCGCGCAGAGCCTGATGCGGGGTTCGAACTCACACGCTGTGAGATCATGAGCAGAAATCAAGAGTCAGATTCTTAACTGGCTGGGCCACCCGGGCGCCCTGTGTGTCCCACCTATTTAACATAGCCTTGTTCACTAGACAAAGTGTGCCTCCGCGTGTTTTGAGCTTCTTTGTAGCAAGTTGCTGCCTGTCCTGGGGGCCAGCTAGTTGCAGGCACTGAGGGTACAGCATTTATTCAGAACCCACCGGTCAGGCACTATGCAAGGTGCGGTGGGGAGACAAGAAAGTAGAAGTGCACCTCCCCCCGGAAGGCTGGAAGCCTGCTCAGAGAGACAGAGTTCACCTCCAGGAGCGGCCAAAGAACTTTATGTCTTGCTGTTATTGAAGCCCTGAGTGCTGGGGCGCCTGGGTGGCTCAGCTGGTTGGGCATCCGACTTCCGCTCGGGTCATGATCTCATGGCTTGTGGGTTCGAGCCCCGCGTCGGGCTCTGTGCTGACAGCCAGCTCGGAGCCTGGAGCCTGTTTCAGATTCGGTGTCTCCCTCTCTCTCTGACCCTCCCCTGCTCACGCTGTCTCTATCTCGCTCTCAAAAATAAATAAAACATTAAAAAAGAAGAAGAAGAAGAAGCCCTGGGTGCTGTCCGAGGCTTCGTGGAGGAGGAGGGATTGTGCCCGTCCCCAAGGGGCTGGTGGGATTTTGCCGGTGGGAGCAGAGAGCGCTCACCAGGGGAGGAGAGCAGCAGGGGGAAAATGCAGCCTAAGACGGGGCAGACACACGATGGGGACCAGACAGCTGCGTCATGTGAAAGGGAGTTGAATTTGAGCAGAAAAGGGTACAGGGCCGGATCCGTAGGGTGGAGCCAAACCAAATCGTGGAGGCCTTGGAGCCCCTGAGCAGGACCGCCCACCGTCATCAGTCGTTTGTGCGGGTCCGCCTTGGAGAACCCCGCGGCACGTGTCCATGTTTAGATTAACCTGCGCCCCAAGAATCTACGTGGTGCAACAGCACAGCTCAGACCGGAGCGCACCTGAGAATCACCCGGGCCAATCGTGAAATGCGGATTCTGACCCCGCAGGTCTAGGGCGGGACCCGAGAGTCTGCCCAACATGCTCCCGGGTGCTAGTGCCCGTGTCAGTGCAGGTCCCGCTGGGAAGCACTGTTGAGAGGCGGAAGGACGTGTAGACGGCCCCAAGGCTTTGTTGTAAAGAGCCATAGCACTGGTCACAGGGGGAGCTGAAGGAGGAAATGTGAAAGTCATTTCCAGGAAGCAGAGGCAGCCGGAGGGCTGTCCCTCGCACGGCTCATTCTGCCCCGGCCAGCATCGTGACCAGCCGGGGTCGGTTGGGCAGCAGTGCGGAGTCCTCGACTCAGCCCCGGAGAACGTTCTACCTCTGATCCATTAAGGACCCTGCCCTGGAGGACATTCTACCTGGATTCATTAGGGACGGACGATCAGACCACCCTGTTTCTCTTGGTTCCTCAGCCAACTTCTCCCAGTTTGCCTTTGAGTCCGTCGTGGCCATTGCCAGCAGTCTACACCATAGCAAGGACCTGGCCAAGGACCAGCACGGGAGGAACTGCCTGCTGGCCTCCTATGTGCACTACGTCTTCCGCCTGCCGGAGCCGCCGAGGGACTCACCCAAGTCAGGTAGCGCTGCCCGCAGTGTGGGCATCCGGCCAGCAGGCCCCCTCCCCCACCCCACTGCCGCGTAATTCAAAATACAAGAAAAAGCCCCACATTACATCTTACACAGATTTTTTTTTTTCAGGGAAAACCTATTTTGTTCATTTTTCATTTCTCTTTGTATCAGGGATACAAAACTTACATGAATGCTGAACTGAAAAGTTTATTTCTAGAACCTTCCCTCTTGCTTCCTTCCTGCCTCCCTCCCTCTTTGCATACCCTGAGCACTTTTTTTTTTTCCTGCCACTGGGATGACCTCTCACTGGTCTTTACCCAGTGGGTCATTTCTGATGCAGGTGAGGAACTCCCTTTTCAAAGGTGGTGAAGTAACAACATTAGGATGGTAATGAGCAGGAAAGCCACAAATACCTGATTGCAGTGGCGAGCGCTGCCTCCTAAACTTCTCATTACGAAGACACGAAATCCCTGTCCTCAATTCCCCCAAACTAAACTGTTGAAATAACAACAGTGCGTTTCTCCATGCTTCCCAATTAGTTACAGAGGTGAGAATCGACCGGAGCTTCTAGTCAACAGGATGTGAAAAGTAGCATTTACAAGTTTACAGACTTCCAGGTCCTAACGAAGAAACTTTTTGTTTTTATTAGTTCCTACAGCCTCATTACAAGTAACCCTGTCATTTCAACTGAGGGTTTTTTTTAATGTTAATTTATTTTTGAGAAGGATAGAGAGACAGAATGAGCAGGGGAGGGACAGAGAGAGAGGGAGACCCAGAATCGGAAGCAGGCTCCAGGCTCTGAGCTGTCGGCACAGAGCCTGATGCCGGTCTCGAACTCACACACCGTGAGATCATGACCTGAGCCAAAATCGGACGCTTAACTGCCTGAGCCACCCAGGCGCCGCTCGATTGAGTTTTTACAAATACTGATAATATCTTACAGACTCACATAATCACTTTTGAAGACACGCACACGCTTAACGGTGAAAACCGATATGAGGTCCAGAGGATTCCTTGGCTTCTCAGATCTCAGAACACCTTGCGTGACTTACAAAGCTGCCTTAGTTTAAATATTACTACATTTAAAAGTCCACATTTCTAGCTTGCCTCGAGCCATCAGAACCTCCGGCAACCCTGGGGGCTGTGTCCCCACGGCAACAATAGGCTGAAACCCAGTAGCCACCCCTGCCTTTGGACGAGGCGTGTGTTCCCAGCTCCCTCCTTTCTCCTACCCGACCTGCTACTGCCCCTCTGACCTCCCCCAGCATCGCTGTAAGACCCTCATTCCAAGATCTAATCAAGTGGGTTTTCATTCCACTCTCTCCCTTTCCCTTCCGAGCACAGTAAGTGACTCTGATCCCTCTTCTGTTGACATGTGTGTACCTGGCGGGTGCAGGCGCCCCCGCCGGCCTCCCTGACCCTCGCTACCACACCTACGGACGCACATCCGCTGCCGCCGTGAGTTCGAAGCTGCTGCAGGCGCGGGTGATGAGCAGCAGTAATCCAGACCTCGCGGGGCCACACTGTGCAGCAGATGAGGAGGTAAAGAGCATCATGTCATCAAAGGTAGGGATGGTGTCAAACCCTGAAAAGCGACGCGGGCTCGTTTTATTTTTCACTGACCCTTGGGAAACAGCACACGGTCGACCAGTACCGCTGCCCCCGCTCTGCTGCTCAGATGCTCTCATTGCTTCAGCTTTGGAAGCGATGGAGACCATTGTGCCAACAAGCAGGGGCAGCACTGGCATCTGAAGATCTGCTCAGTTAGATGCCACCGGTGCGAAGTCCCTGGGGGATAGCTGACTTACCACATCGGGTCCGTGGATTCTGTTTGCAAGGAAGAAAATGTATCTTGAACTGTTTTTCAGATGCCTAGAATGGTTGTTGTTTTTTTTTAAATATCTACCCTTTATGTTCATTCACATCCATGAATTGATAAGCCTGTATAATAATCCCAAAGAGCAAAACCAGATTTTGTAAACAAAAACCGAGATCTGGAAAGGGTTGATAACTCTGGGCTACCCTGTTTTCCTGCCATGAATTCTTTGCTTTTCCTTGGTACAATTTTTCTTTTTCTTTTTTTTTTAATATTTTTTAATGTTTTATTTATTTCTGAGAGAGAGCGAGAGACCGAGAGAGACAGAGACAGCATTAGCAGGGGAGGGACAGAGAGAGAGGGAGACACAGAATTGGAAACAGCCTCCAGGCTCTGAGCTAGCTGTCAGCACAGAGCCCGACATGGGGCTCGAACCCACGAACCGTGAGCTCATGACCTGAGCTGAAGTCAGATGCCCAACCCAATGAGCCACCCAGGCGCCCCTCCTTGGTACAATTTTTTATAACAGGTGTAGATTTATAGAATTATTGTGAATATAGTACAGAAGGTTTTGTATATTCCATACCTAGTCTCCCTCTTATTAACATTTTACATTAGGAAGGTACATTTGTCACCATTAATTAGCCACTATTGATCTGTTGTTATTAACTGACGTTTCATATTTTATTCACATTTCCTCAGTTTTTCCCTCCTTGTCCTTTTTCTGTTCAGGATCCTGTCCAGGACACCACAATACATTCTGTAGTCGTGTCTCAGGCACGTCTTGGCTGGGACAGTTTTGTAGTCTTCCCTTGGTTTTGATGACTTTGCCAGTTTTGAGGAGTCTTGGTCTGATATTTTGCAGAATGTGTCTCATTTGAATTTTTTTTTCAAAATTGCGATATTGTCGTAAAATCCACCCCTTCTGAGTGTATAATTCAGTGTTGTTTGTTTGTTTTTCCATAAAACTACCTTGAATTCTTCATCTGAATTTTCCCCCCCATTATCTGTGGATCTATGGCTGAGCTTTTAGAGTAATATCATTTCCTCTGATTATGATAAACCAAACTCCTAGGTTTTGACAATTTCTCTTACAAAATCCACCCACTGGAGACAGTGTGTTGTGAGGAAAATAATTGGGAGACCGGTATTGTGTCTCAACTCTATCACCCCCCAGCTGAGTGGTCAGGGGCAAGTCCGATCCTACCCCAGGTCTCCTTTTCCTCATCTTTCTGAGCCGTGGATGAATTTAAGAAATGCCTATAGATCCACTACCAAAGATTCTGACACTCTAGAGAGTGCACCACATGAAATTGTTCATATTCCCGCTCTATTTTGATTTATAGAATCAACCCATGGCTTCTGAAAGCTGTGATTGTTCAAATTTCTGAAATTTTCCGAGCTGGTTGTTAACCACAGACACTGTTGAAAATGAAATTATATGAACTGACATTTAAATAAGCTGTATTAACTAAAAAATAATCTAAGTGTAATATGCTATCTTGGATTGGATCTTAAAACTGAAACTCTACGTTAGTGGAAAAACTGGTAAAATCCGACTCAGTGGTTTAGTTGCTAGTAATGAGCCAGTGTTAATTTCTCAGTTTTGACAAAGGTACCATAGTGATGTAAGATACCAACGTCAAGAGGAACTGGGCGAAGGGTATACAAGAACTCTGTACCACCCTGGCAACTTGTCCATAAATCCAAAACTCTTCCACTTTAGAAAGGTAGTATTCAAACGCCCTTCCTTACTACCTTACCAGATTTTACTCTTATCTGTCTTCTTGAGGTCATTTGTGTCTGTCGTATCTGTATGGAAGATGGACTGCAGAATGATTTGCTAATCCACATCTCTTCCCAACACTGTTCAGAGACGTTATGTTAACCTGAAATCTGCTATGATGAAAGCATTTACAGCATAGAAATAGGCAAATGCTGTAAATCGTCTCCTACCCCCAAAACCTGATTGTCACATTTGGTCCCTTTGAGCAATAGCATTTTCTGATTGCCCCTGGGAAGGGGGAGGGGAGTGAGGTCAGGAAATGGCCTGCAGCTATCCTTGACAGCCTTGATCATTCTGGTTCCTTAATAAAAATGAAAATATTAAATTTCTATGTGAATTGGGTTAAGAATTTTCTAAAAAAATTTTTTAATGTTTTATTTATTTCTGAGAGAGAGAGAAATAGCATGAGCATGGGAGGGTCAGAGAGAGAGGGAGATACAGGATCTGAAGCAGGCTCCAGGCTCTGAGCCAGCCAGCAGCACAGAGACCAACACGGGGCTCGAACCCACGAACCATGAGATCATGACAGCTGAAGTCTGTCGCTTAACCGACTGAGCCACCCAGGCGCCCCATTTAGCATCCTTTTAGTGTATTTCCTGTGTTATATGATTTGCTATAAATTTTGACATGGGTTTGATAGGGTTAAGAATTTTCTAATTGTTCTGTAGCAAGTGGAGAACATTTTGTCCATAGTGGTTTTTGACAATTTTAAAAATACAGCCTTTAGGAGCCCATGGCAGTACCATACTAGCCCACAGAGAGGTGCTGTTCCCATACTTTTTTTTTTTAAATGCTCTCCCAGTCAAGTCAGAATGTCTGTGGAAGGGACATCCACAGGCCCTGTTCTTAATGAGGTTTTAACTATGGGTTGCTCTCCACGAAGTAGTTTACTACTAACAGTGATGATCTCTGGAACAGTAAAATTAAATGTGACCTTACATTCTTCGCTTTGTTTTATATTTATTTATGGCAATGGTTTTTCCTTTGTCACCAGAAAAAAGTAAGAAGGGTATTGGAAATGAATCCTGAGGGTGTGAGTCCCAGACCGCGGGCTCATCTTTCCAGTGAACCATTGTGGGGGTACAGATGAGTCACGGTCTGTGTGTTTCAGATTGCCGATCGAAACTGCAACCGGATGTCGTACTATTCCTCCGGCAATGAGGTTCCCAGCTCGACCACAGCCCCAAGGCCAGCCAGCAAAAAGGTACTGAGTCGGGCAGTGTGAGCATAATTTGCCCACGTCCTCTCACTGTGATTGATAACAGACACCATCAAAGGGCTCTCCTGCCTCGTTCCCACCCTCGGACACACACACACACTTTTGTAGCTCTGTTCCTCATCATCCATTTTTTGACCAATTGGGGTTTCCTAGTCAACAAGTGCGTCTCCAACTTCCCGTATGCATCAGAAGTACCTGGAGGGTTTGTTCAAACAGGTTGCTGCACCCCACTCCCAGAGTTTCAGACCCAGTAGATCTGAAGTGGAGCCCAAGAATTTGCATTTCTTTTTTTTTTTTTTTTAAGAATTTGCATTCCTAACAAGTTCCCAGGTGATGCTCCTTCAGGGACATGGTTTGGGAACCCCTATATTAGTTTCTTTTTCGGTAGCAGGTGAGCCGAAGGCAGTTCCTCCTCAACAAAGGTGAATGGCAATACTTAGGTACCGTTTATTTCAGTACTAGATCGAGGGACATGAAATGCTTCCTCAAATTTCATTCTTGTTTTTTTAAGATTATTTATTTATTTTTGAGAGAGAGAGAGTGAGAGTGAGAGCTCAAAGCAGGGGGAGGTCTAGAGAGAGAGGGAGACGCAGAATCCGAAGCAGGCTCCAGGCGCTGAGCTGTCAGCACAGAGCGCGACACGGGGCTGGAACCCATGAACCGTGAGATCATGACCGAAGCCAAAGTCGAACGCTTAACTGACTGAGCCACGCAGGCGCCCCAAAATTCATTCTAATCAGGGGCACCTGGGTGGTTCAGTCACTTGAGCCCTTGATTTTGTCTCAGGTCATCATCTCACGGTTCATGAGATGGAGCCCCTTGTCAGGCTCTGAGCTGACAGCAGGAAGCCTGCCTGGGATTCTCTCTCTTCCTCCCTCTCTGCCCCTCCCCCACTCACACGCTGTCTCTCCTAAATAATAAATAAACTTAAACACAATTCATTCTAAGCAGCTTTACCTATGACTTCGGAGTCTTCACAAACTGCCCACCAGAACATCCTGTAATAAAATTCTCTGGTCCTTGTCACGGCCTGTGTGGTCTAAGGGGTGGGGGTGGTGGATCTTTCTTAGGCTTTCCCCTCTGCCAGGCACCCAGGAGTTGCTCCATTAGGGGAGTTACTTAAGTCCTTGTGTGTCTTTCAAGACCCTTATTAAAATCTAAATATGCTGATTGGAAGGATAACGCTGTAAGCCATTTGCAACAGCTGACACCACAGGGAATGTTTACTAAACACGCAGGGAGGGAAGGAACCTTATTAGCTCAGCTCACTTTGGACCAAGTGACGGGAAGATCACGTGTGGGGTGGGGGACCCTGCCGGGGCCTGAGGGTGCAGGCTTTTCGGTAATCCGGGCACCGTATGTCTGGGGAGAGGTACCAGGAGTTAATTTCCAGAGAAGCGAAAGAAGATGGGACCAGGTGCTGCAAATCACCTTTTCACTTACTCTAAACCTGAGCTTTGGGCTTTGCAATGACTGGTTACAAAGTCCCTCTTTTCAAAACCATGGTTTGCCCACCGCCTGGCATCCTTAGGGCAGGCCATCGTGTTTGGCTTTGCACTGGCCTTGTTCTGACTTTGTTCCTGCTCATTTCACTGACCAGAAGAGAACCTTTTCGTGGCAGAGGGAAGCTGAGACTGGTTCTTCGGTAGCTCAGCAAAAAAGGCTTTAGCTGCTTGGCTCTCTTCTGTAACGTCCGGAGCAAGGTGTTCTTGCAATAATGTTGCCTGGTAAGCAACGTGAATTACTTTAAGAAGCAGCTTATCCTCTAATCTCTTCTTGCCATAAGCCTCTGGCAGTCGAACTGACCTATTTTCCAGAAGTTACCTTTGAAGCTGGTGGAGCCGCCTCTCCCACAGGGGCAAGATCTGGGCGTAGCCGACTTACATCATAGGCACACTTAGACCACCTGCTAGATTAACATTCCGCCTCCTGGTGCTCCCAGGTGGGTGAGCTTCCTGGCGGTCTCCAAACAGCAGACAAATGCATTTCTGTGTATTAAGATGATAAAGGTTTGACTCACCTGGAAGTCAAGGAGGAGGCACCTCCTGACAAGCTGAAACATTTAAGCATTTTGCATCCATCACCATTAACCGGCTAAGGATATAAATGGTTAGAATACCTAGCCACCTGCACATAGATTTTTTTCCGTGGGTCTCCCTAGAGTTAGTAATGTTAATGTCCATGAGATAATAAATTGGGTTTTGTGCACACGGCTCAGGGTGAGTGCTGTAAAGGTTTATCAAGGGCAACCTTTGCTGTAATCCATTTTTGTTTTAGGGATTGAATTCAAGATTTAACTGCCACGTTTGCCAGGACCCTAGCATGTGGCATTAGGATGCTCAAACAGTTTTCTTGTTTTGTTTTCTTATTTTAAGTAGGCTTCACACCCAGCATGGAGCCTAGCATGGGACTTGAACTCAAGGCCCTGAGATCAAGACCTGAGCTGAGATCAAGGGTTGGATACTTAACTGACTAAACCACCCAGGTGCCCCTCAAATAGTTTAGCTCTCGCCCACAAAACAATAAAAAATTAGTTCTTCTATATTTATTCTAGGTTTTATGATCATCTGATTAGTGAAAACCACAGAAAGTAGCCAGATACCATTTTTGCCATTGGTTACGGTGACCACCCATCTCAGATTGCTCAGGACCAAGGATTCCCTGGGATGCAGGTCTTTTCTGTTTCCAGACCAAGCCTGTGGCAAACTGAGATGAATTGGTTGCGCTACCTATACTCTTGAACTTCTTCCCTAGCAGAGCTGTTGTCAAGAGCGTCAGTAAGGAGCCATGTACACCAGGGAATGGGAAATATACAAAGATGCCAAAGTCACTGCCGGATTCGTTTACTGTCGAGCAGTTGGATAACTTGAAGGGAAGCGTAGACATAAAGCAGTGCTGAGGAACCTTCTGGCCTCGGACCCTGGGACATAGCAGTTGAGAAATGTTGAATTCAGGCTGCTACCACTGTTTAACACAGAGGATCTGCTCAGGGGCCCAACCCCTCATGTCTCCCACAATGCCTTAGTGGGACTGTAAGAACAAGAATTGTCCCATCTGGAAGAGGGTTTAATTTTTTTCATGGTTATGTATTTTTGAGAGAGAGAGAGACACAGCATGAGCAGGGGATGGGGGAGGGACAAAGAGAGAGGGACACAATCTGAAGCAGGCTCGAGGCTCTAAGCTGTCAGCATAGAACCAAATGTGGGGCTTAAACCCACGAACCATGAGATCTTGACCTGAGCCAGAGTCGGATGCTTAACTGACTGAGCCACCCAGGCGCCCCTGGAAGAGAGTTCAGGTACCACCTAGGCAACGGTTCTCAAAATGAGGTCCCTGAACCAACAGCGCCAGCCTCACCTGGGAACTTGTAAGGAATGCAAATTCTCAGGTCCAGGCCCCAGACATACCAAATCCAAATCCAAAACCCTGAGGGCAAACCCAGCAGTCTGCGTGTTTTGACAATCCCTCCAGAGGATTCTGACGCACATCCCAGCTTGACCACCATTGCTACCAACCAACAGATTTAAGGATGAGAAAACTGAGGGCAAAGAGAGGAATGGCTTGCACATGGTCACACAGACAATTGGTGGCAGGGTCTGAGGGGAAAGTTAACAGTCTCAGTCCCGACTGCAGAGTCATCCCCTGGATGGAGGCCACTCCTTCAGACCCAGCCGTCTTCCATGATACCACCACCAGCCTCCTCCTGCCCACCTTCTCCATTTCGAGTTACCTCAGCACTGACCTTGCCACGCAGCTGTGGTCTGGGACAGCTAGGCTGCGTGCGTCAGCGACTCCCAAGCTAGTGCAGTTGGTCCAGGAGAGGACAGGGGTTGGTGTAGAAAGCACTTGGCATCTCAGACTCGTTTCTGTGGTCGTTGTCCAGCATTTCCACGAGGAGCTTGCCCTGCAGATGGTGGTCAGCACCGGGATGGTGAGAGAAACCGTCTTCAAGTACGCATGGTTCTTCTTCGAGCTTCTGGTAAGATCCTGGCACGTGTGTGTCTCTGCTCCGTAGGGCGGGAGGAACACGTTGCAGAAAGGCAGGGATGTTGCCCACGTTAGGGACTGACGTTTTATCCCCCAAGCTGCTTCTGCTGAAAACCTGAGATCATTCCCTAAAATCCAACTCTGCCTCAGTCCTCTGCCGATCTTCCAGCCATTCTTGCTGATGCTACCTTGAGGATGTACCTCCAGCCTGTGGCTTCTCATCATCCTCGCCGCCCCCACCTGGCCGAGCTACCATCCATCACCTGCCGGGTGCTTCTTGCAATAACTTCTTTCCCCTGCCTGTGTTCATTTTGCACAGGGCTGCCGATTCTATACACATCGTGTCGCTCTCCTCTTGAAAACCCTTCACTGATTTCCAGTGTACCGGAAATAGAGCGCAAATTTTATCATGGCTTACGAAGCTCTCACACAACTATGTTTCCCTCCGTCTCTCACCTGAGCTCATACCATCTTCCTTTCCCTCCTCATTCAGCTACGTTGATCCCATTTTGGTGCTTGGAAGATGGTCTTTCCAGCCTCAAAGCCTTTCTCAGATTCTCTTTCTTCTCTCCATACCTTCCATCGCTGCCAGGCACATGCATTTTAGATTCCTCTTTTTGGGTTTTAGCTTAAATGTTACCTCCCTTGAGAGGTCTTTCTGACCAGCTTATGCTGTAATACGTCTTCCTCTCTACTGTTCTTTAAACGGCCTGTTTATTTCCATTCCAGCAATTATCACAATTTATAGTTTGTCTTTCTGGATTACTTATTCGATTGCTAGGATTTGGGTCTGTCTTAATGACCTTCTCCATTGACCCAGCACACTACTTGGTACCAGAAAAGCACCAACTGATATTTATTAGGGGAAAAAAAGAACGAAACTTGTCAATCTGCTTACCCTACGACTTCTATCAGATCTCTACTAGAAGGGCAAAAGGCACAGCTGTATTCCTTTATTTAAAACCAATACCCATGTTTTAAAAATCGTTACCAGAAGTGAAAAGGTTTTACCCGAAAGCAACTAAGAATATCCATTTTATCAGTGTTGATAAATGGAGATAAATTTTGATATGATGGTAAATGAAAAAGGGATAGAAGTGTAGACGCCGATTGCTGCTGGCTCATGAACACTGTGGGGGAGGAGTGCCATCCCCCCCCAAAGTGAAGATTCAAATGTAACTTTGACTCCCCCACAACTTAACTAAGAGCTTCCTGTTGACCAGAAGCCTTACCCGTAACAGTCAATGCATGTTTTGTATGTCATGTGTATTATATACTGTACTCATACGATAAAGTAAGCTAGGGAAAAGAAAAAAATGTTAAGAAATCATAAAGAAGAGAAAATACATTTATGGGACTGTGTTGTACTTATCAAAAATAAATCTGCATGTAAGTGGACCCGTGCCGTTCAAACCTATGCGGTTCAAGAGTCCATTGTACATAAAAATGTACATACAGACCATCTCAGGGATTAGGGTTAGGAGTGGATTAGGATTTAATGATAGAGTCAGAGTCAGCTTTATAGGCACCGGGTTCTTTCCCCTGTGACATCAAGTCGATAATTTTTTTTTTTTTTTTTTTTTGAGAGAGAGATGGTAGCATTTTCCCCGGAGCTCTAGTTTATCTATGTAAGTTCAAGTCTAAGTAAAAGGGAACAGTCCTGGATAATGGGGTATTAGACAACAAGGAGTCAAAGGAAACAAAAATAAAAGTCATCCTGGGGAGGAAGTGAGAATTGACGTGCAGTCGGGTTAAAAGGAAGTCCGGCCCATGCCACAAAAAACACATCCAGGATTCAAATCTTTTAGCTTTTCACCAAGTTCCAACTCCTAGCTTGGGAAAGGTGTTTGCTAGAGGGACGTGCTTTCAAAGCACAGTCTCGAATTCTTACAGCGGAATCACCGCGGGGTGGGGGGTGTTTAGTAAAAATAAAGTCGATTCTTGACACCCTCCCTAGAACTACTGAATGTGGTAAGGAAAGGAGGAACCCAGCAGTGTGCATTAACCTGTCCCCCTGGGGGACTTCTGGGCACCCCGAAGACCCACTAGTCCACACCATCCCTGCCCCTTGAGGCCTCAACAGAGCAAAGGGTCTTTATACCCAGCCGTTCGAAAAGCCAAGTTCATTAAGGCGGATGGCGGCAGCTTACAAGTCTCGCAGCAACGGCGTTAGCTCTGAGGCAGGAGCTCTGTCCTTTTGCGGCAAATGAACTGGCCTTAAAAAACTCTCTTGAGGCACGAGAAGCATCGATACCAACACGTGTTCCCTTCGCATCCCTCTACTTACCCCACTCACCGTCACGTTTCTCTACATGAGGGAGAGTCACTTGGGCCCGAACCCATCTATAGGCGGTTCATAGAAATAACCTTAAACTGAGTTCGTCTGTCAGATTGCACATGAAAAGGTCGGGTAGCAAAAATGAAATTGGATGTTGTCGAATCTCAAAGTCTCCAAGTATCCCGATTAAAAAATGTCTTACGTCACTTATGCATACACATCACGCATAGGTACACGCACGTCGCCTAATCATTCTTAGATGTTGTTTAGTAGTGATGTATTACAAGCACAATTGCTAGACCGGAGAGCCAAAGCTCCGATGATGGTTCTCAAACCCTGCTATGTAAGGGTTCCAGTAGCAGCTCTAAGGGCTCCTTACTACATCCTTGAAACATGAGTAAAGACTTGTGTGTGATAAGTACCCCGAGAGTTAGCCCCATTGCACACACACAGGACATGAAGCCTGAAGTAGGGCTTGCCCAGCCCGCTCAGCCCCCAAAGACCAGAGACTCGGGGCTCTCGTCCAACCTTAGTTCATCTGCCATTTGCCCGGCCAGAGTCAACTCAGCCTTTTGAGGGCTGAGTGGCTCCGCCTGGCATCGTAGAGCTCTGCTTGTCTTCTCTGAAGGTGTCACAGTGACTGTCCTTCACATAATCCCGTAACTGCTGGCATCCCTGAGGAAGGATAAATAATCACATCCCAAATGTAGTGTGCCTCTTCCCAGCTATGCGCCGGGCCCCGTTTTAAGCATCATCTCATTTAGTCCCCGAACAGCCTGGAGGCGAGAGTTTTCCTTCACCCCCAATATATAAATGGGGTTGCAGGAAGCATGGTGGCCGTAAGGAGGAGTCTGTGAGTCCCCAGAGGCTTTGTCTGTGCCTCTTTACTGCCCTTACCTGCAGGGAGCTAAGAGCCATGGGAAAGGTGAACATTTCTTTGATCTTACGTGTTTATTGACCAGGGCTCGGTGGCTCTTGGACGGGAAGCAAAAGCTAAGGCTGATGGCCCCCCTTCCCTCTTGGAGTCCCTGATGGTAAACAGAGGAGGGAGTTGGAAGGAAAGCTCCTGCCGATCTGAGCCAATGGAAGGGGCTAGTCAACAGGCAGATCACCCAAGGCGTTGCTTTTACCCAGGGCCTGCGTGTTGTAACCGAAGTGTGTCAGGACCCTGATAGAATGGCCTTGGCACCTTTCAGAAGCCTTCACCGCATAGCGTTCATCGAAGAGACTGTGCCACGTGGGAGCACATGGGCTTGGCGAGAGACGGAGGGAGGAGGCTTTATCTGTCTATTCTAGCTGTAAGGAGCTAGGGAAGGGGACAGAGTCACTGGGACTTGAGAGAGAGCTGAGGCAGAGCAGAGGGTCCCCATGACAGGAGCTGGATTCCTACAGGAACGTCACCACCGGCAGAAGCTTGCCGCAGCCCTGATGAGGTCAGCGGTGTGGACGTATCGCAGGGTGTCTGTGTCCTCTCCCTCACTGATGCCTGCTGGTCCCTCCCATTAGCCAACTCCAGCCAGAAGCCCAGGGACAAGGAGGCCTGAGAGCTGTCGTCCGTAGAGATCAGCCTCCCAAGGTTCAGAGACTGACACAGAACCCCAGGAAATGCACGGAGGTGCCGGGGTGGACGCAGACGGAAACTGTTAGTCTCCGCCAGAAGTTTGCAAGGAAACTGATCCCAGACCACGGGGAGTGGGGGGGGGGAGTCCAGTCCAGCCTGCATCGTTTGTGCGTTTGCCTGGTGGGCGTTCAGGAAGTTATTTAAAACCCAGAACAGTTGTTTTTTCTAAGAAGCCTGAAGAGAAAGAAAGGACAATCTCCTTAGACTTAGCCAACAACCTGGGTCACTTAACACCCTTCAGTTGTGTTAATGCCCAGGCGCTAAGGAACAACCACTTCATTGTCAGAGCTGTTGAACACAAGCCTGGGGCCAGTTCACACTTGCTAATGAATAAATCCCTGTGCCTCTTGAGAAACTGCTGAGCCAGATGTTGGGGACCCACAGGTAAATGGGTGACGGAGTTAACTCCGAACATGAAGTTTTGCACCAACGGGTTCCCCCTGCTGAGAAGGGGTCACCAAGACCGGTATGGGGGAATGCATTTTCCTGCCTTTTCCCACCTGCAAATAATCGACCAAGCATCCACGGGTACATCTAGTGGAAGTTCCTCCGGGCAGAGCCCAAGGACCCGGTAGCTAGCAGGTTACTTACAGTCTGGAAGGAGGCCATTCGTCGGAAGCACCGTATTGTGAGAATTATTTATTGCTTGTAGGGTGGCCAAGCCCAGCAGGCAGGAGCCAGATAGAACAGGGAGTTCTAAACGCCTGGCGCACCAGGGTGAGCTCGCCAGGAGGAAATCAGGATCAGGGCAGCTCAAAACAAAGAGGCCTTGTTTCCCTAGGTCCTTTGTTAGGTACATAGAGAGAGAGAGACACTGCTGTCAGACAGAAATGAGGTCCCGTCCCCGCCTCTCATTCCTGGTCTTCCCTCCCACCGAGTGTGTGAGACTCTGGGGGGACAGTCACATCTGTGTGTCCTGAACCAAGCAGGACCCTACAGTGAAGTGAATCCGTGGTTCTTACACTGGGCTTTAGGATTATTATGTCCGTAGGGCTTCCTCAAGCTGGGCCTGGTATTATCTGACAGCCTAATACACATCCAGCCTGTCTTATTCTCTTCTAATTTTACCTTCTCTTTGTTTTTTGGTCTCTGCTGGTGTCATTGCTAGTGCAAGTTGTTGGCTCTGCATTCCTAGACACGGAAATCTGCGGGACAGTGCGGGAGAGTAGCCCTCGGGACCGGAATGCATTTTCCCATATAACTGTCTGTGTCCCCTCTTCCTCCAGCTCTGGCCCAGGGGGTCATCTTCAGGCCGTGTGGGTGGTTAACTCCCGGGGCCATTTCATTTCCGAACGGCTCTCTGCCTAGCCTGGGCACATACACAGAAATGACCTCCGACGGTAGGCATCCGAGGGTGAGAACTCCCAGCCTTGCCCATCAGAGTGTTCCTGCGGCCCTAAGCGACTTCCAACAAGGACAAGACACAACTTCAGATGGTGTCAAGGGGGGTCGTGTTGACCCACGGATCTCCGGGCCTCGGGGAGAAGTCCAAAAAACAAATCAGGATCTTGGTTTTAAATGGTGGCAGGCATGGTGCTGATGTTGTAATAGTCATAATACAGGCAATCACCAGCAGATAGAGGGTTTTTGTTAAAATACACAGTTTTAATATACATTTTAAATACATAAATATGTATTTTTTAAATAGATATATATAAAACAAGTTAGTCTTATTGAACTCAAAACATAGCTTCGCCTAGAGGCACCGTTCTAAATAGTGGCTAAGTTTCTGCCCAGCATAATACAGAATTGTTTCTAGAAAACTCTACTCTCTGTTTCAACTTGAAACTCCAGGCAAACATCTCTCCCCTCTTCTCCTTACTGTGGTTTTGGGGACAGAGGTGACCTCATATCATGAACAGTTCCTTTTGTGTGATGTGTTGAGTTCGATCATCAAGGGATGCCCGGGCGGCCCTGGGAGCCCAGTCCGTGTCTGCCTTCCCTCCCGTAGGCAGTAGAGAGCAAGGGAGTCTTGTAGCACCGCAGCTAAAGAATTACGTTCCCTGGCTTTGTGAGCTGCGAGAAGGAAGCCCCCCGACGTGGGGTCAAGAAGAGGACATCCCTCCCACCCCCTGCCACCATGGTAACCCTCTGGGCACCAGGAGCATTCTTTGTCCAGAGCCCACTTGGGCAACTACCAGCACAGATCACGTGTTAGAAAGTCCACTGTGAAGGAGCCTTCCTCCGAGTCTTCCCCGCTTTTCCACAGTGTAGAAGCGGGTCGCCGGTTTCTGTGTTGACATTTCCCCCACCCCCTCTGCAGGTGAAAAGCATGGCCCAGTACGTACATAACATGGACAAACGGGACAACTTTCGGAGGACTCGTTTTTCCGACCGTTTCAAAGATGACATAACCACTATTGTGAGCGTGGTCACCTCAGAGACTGCAGCCCTTTTAGTGAAACCTCAGAAGGTAACTGGGCCTTTCGTTCTTTATTTTCTCTATCTCTGACCTTGAGCATCTTGTATTTTCATTAGCAGGGAAAGGCATCATTTGAAGACAGTAATTTATTTTTTTAAATTTTTTAATGTTTTATTTATTTCTGAGAGAGAGAGAGACAGCATGAACAGGGGAGGGTCAGAGAGGGGAGGGTCACAGAATCTGAAGCAGGCTTCAGGCTCTGAGCTGTTAGCACAGAGCCCAATGCAGGGCTCAAACCCACGAACCGTGAGATCATGACCTGAGCCGAAGTCGGACGCTTAACCGACTGAGCCACCCAGGCACCCCTGAAGACAGTAATTTAAATATGACTCAATACGACAGCCAAGTACAGTTATTATACTGGATGGGACCCTGGGGAGGGGCTGGGGAATTGTCGATATAGACATGGACAGAATATTCTCATACTTAGAAAATACATCTTGAAGTATGACAGCATAATGGGAGTGATTTTTACAGCCTACTCTCAAAGAACTCTGAAAAAAATTGTTATATGCATAGAAAAGGAATGACGAAGCTAATGTAACAAAATGGGAAATACTGATAAATCTAGTTAAAGCAGTTCATTCCGTCACCTTCTCTGTGTTTGAAATTATTTCAAAATAGAAAGTTTAAAAATAAATAAAACAAAGTAGAACAGTTTTAGGAGGCAGCTCTAAAATTTGAAGCAGCACCTTTATCATCATTAAGAATTTGTACAGTATGAAGTGCTCAGGAGAAGATTTCCGTTTGGTTATTTCTCACGGCAGACTTTCTGAGCCCAGCAGAGTCTCATGGCTTCAGGGATGGAAGAGGAGGCACAGTGAGACTGAGAGATTTTTCCAAAAGCCACACAGCTCGCAGCGAAGCCAGGACTGATGATTCCAAGCCCAGAATAGTCAGACAGTTACGTCACCTGCCCAGGAGTGGCCCCTGCGCAGGACGGCTGACGCCGGAGAACTTACCACTCAGAGATACTGTGGGAACTTCTCTGTGTCAGGTTTCTGTCCATCCCAGTGGCCGCTCAGCTTGGCCTGAGTTAGCAAAGTGCACATCATAACCAAAGGAAAATATTTTCAAATCACATGCTCACCAGAGGCAGAGAAAATTGATTTCTCATTCCGGGAATAAAAGGACAGAAATATGAAAAAGTGAATCCTCAATTGCTCTGAAGCGCTGTAAGATCTTTCAAAAATATGAGCACCAAGAAGTAACCACAGTAAAAGCCCTTGTCTCGTTTCATGCAAGAGTTCACTCTACCGTGTGTAACTCTGACCTCTCTTGGGCTGGGAAGGCTACCTAATTGGAGAAAAAAAAAATTCCTTAGGTAAAAACCCTTTTATCCTGATTAGATTTTCCCAACAACACTTTTAAATTAAGAACCTGTCTCATCGAAGGTAGTGGATACATTTCAAGTTCGTTTTGCCAAAACAATAGTTACGAGAATCAAATAAGTTATGGTAGAGCCACGTGAAGAAATACGAGTCAAGCATTAAAAATGAGTTTTGAGGCATCAGAATTGGCAAAGAGGAAGTCAAACTTTCACTCTTCGCAGATGACATGATACTCTACATAGAAAACCCGACAGACTCCACCAGAAGCCTACTAGAACTGATCCAAGAATTCAGCCAAGTTGCAGGGTACAAAATCAACGTACAGAAATCGGTTGCATT